>NC_134700.1:209262276-209862276 GCF_043290135.1 Rhipicephalus microplus
CGTTTTGTAGTGCGGGCACTCATTTATCGTGAAGGGAAGCTGTTCTTTCCGTTTTTTTTCTTTTATATCACACCCGCGTGGCGAACACGACCGATAATTACATGCAGCGTAAGCGCACTACTTATCGCAACTGTTCTAATGAGCGATGAAAACAGATGTGAGATGAACGTTATCGGGTGAGATGTGACTTTGAGTAGTACTTAGTGATAGGAACGAGTTGATTGATGCAGTTGAAAATTGCCTGGATTAAGTTGATGCTGACATAAAGGGGCCATCGAGCAGACATGTCGTGATGGTTACGCATCTTGTCTTTTAAGGCTCATGAATTAACTACACATTAATTGCAAATGGCTGGTGGTCGGCAGCGTTGGTGTTGTGCAACGGAGCTCATGGGGTTCTCGTTTTTCAGTGAGGGCGTCTCAGAAAGGATAACAGCCCATGGAGAACGAAGCTTGACTGTTTCGTATTTTCATTCCTTGTTTCCTATTTTTTTTACACTGTGTGCCCTTTAGTTTTCGTTCTTTAAAGCTTTTGGTATAAATTTATTTCACGTTTTTTTTTATTTTCAGTTATTTTTATTTTCGCCATTTCCGTGAAAGTTGCTCACTCTCGAAAAGTCCCGGGTGCGCAGATGCACATGCGTTGCTCGACGCATCAGGTAGCCCTAAATTCTTCAGGGATTTCGGTGTCGGCGATGTCATTAACGAGGCAGAAGTGTATAAGAACAAGTTCCCTTAACGATCTGTCTGGCGCACAGGCAAAGCGAAGCTTCCATAGTCTACATCCTCCCCCCACAGTATTTGTGTTTTTCTTACGCTTCATTCGTTCTAACTCTCACCCACGCCACTTTTGTTAGCATTTGGTGTTCCTTTTTTTTCCTTATTTTGTCGTCGTTCAAAGTACATTGCGCACCCTAAACGGTTCGATTTTTCGAGTCTCGCAACATGACAAGTTCCTCTCGCCTAATGGCCTGTGTAGGCTATACGTTTCTTTTTGGTATATACTTTTTTCTGTCTCTCCTTTCATTTTTGGCTGTATGTTCGGCTGAACATGCTGGAAGATTAGGAAATACTCTTCACAGATGCTCTTTCCAGGCGCACTCGCTTACCGTGTCTTCAATTGAGTCGTCCTTATTGTAGCGTTCTAAATAATTTTTGTCTGTTTACGCGGCGTCTACGAACAAAAAAGGGAAAAAAAGGATACATTTGTTGTTCTCTTGATGATTGTTCCTTTATCTAGGTGTCCCTATATTAGTGACCACGTCTTCTCCTTTTGATACGCTCTTCCACTCGTTTTCCTTGTACTTTTGTGGAACTTCACATATGATTTTAATTGACACAGCATAATCAACAAGTTTGTTGGTTGCGACGTCATCATAGAAGAAATTTATTTTGACTTCCAAAGTGCGCCAAAAGCAACGGAAATGGGTGTAGTTTTTTTTTTTTTTGCATTTCCTCCAACTGATTTAGGGGAGCCTTGGCGCCGAGAACTGAAGCCTCGTCTTCTGTAACGTAGCAGCTTAGACGATAGCACCACGGTGAGTCGAAGGGCCACTAAATCCTGGCGAAGTAACATTGCTCTTTTCAATTGGATTTACTTTCTATCCTGCGCAACGCAATTCTCTCTTGCAATGTTTACGCATACATACTCCGCACAATGCCCACGAGGGTAAATATGCGGATTGTTTATGTTCACGCACAGTGTTAGACATTCACGAAGTAATGCAACGGATACGAAGGCGATGTGTGGCGCTTCAGAAAGAAGAATGGTCATCGCAGGAAGGGGCGACATATACAGATATGTATGCAGCTAGGTTTCTCTTCTTCTGGCATCTCAGTGGCTTATTCCCCGTTTTGAGTGACTGGCCAAACGCTGGCGCACACCCAATGGGGAATATTGTAACGATGGACTATAGACTGAATATAGAGGGTACAAAGGAGTCTTTCGTTGAATGTTACGCGCCGTTCCACTAATGGTCGGTGTGTATAGATGTGAGTTGAGAATTGTTGTGGATGCCTTAAGTACTCATTTGTGTCTTCGTGGGCGCGCAACGAGAGCTGCATTTAGTCGCACTGTGCTGGCGTACCCCCTGAGGAAAAAAAATAACAATAATTAACAGTCATCTGGTTCAATATTTCTTAGTCCTGGCTTTGCACGGATATGACTCTTTTTAAAAGAACCCCATCTTCGCCATTCCTTTCCCCTCTGCGTGTTGGCATACCGGTTATGCTGAGGTGATTAACGTCCCGGTGTTTTAATGCTGTTCTCTTTCTTGAAGACACACGTCAACTCCTTTTGGAGATGATTGTACTCTCGCCGGAGAGTGGCATCCAAAACACAGGTAACCATATGCGTGGCAAGTCGGGCTTTACCGAATGAACCAGCACAAACTTTAGTTTTTCTTATATGGGAAGCGCGCTCTGTACTATATTGGTTAACACTAGCGCAGCGGGATATATACAGTCATATGAGCTATACAGATCTGCTCTTATCGACGCGTTTTTGTTGTACGAATGCCTCGGGTAATTAGAAATAGTAATTAGAAGAAGCAGATAATGCTTTACAAGCGTTAGGTATCGGACATCCTGTCGCTGCACGTTCGTTCGCCGGTACTATCGAGATATAGTTCTCATTCTTTTATGCTTCGATGCGCCTTGAAGAAAGAGAAACATTCATCGAGGGGTGTTCTACTGTTTTTCCTGCACATTACCATAATGAGACACACGTGATCAAAGAATCTGCCGGGTGACCTTTTTGCAAGACGAGAAACTGTCCGCATTGATTAACGATTCCGCGCTCCTTTAGTGGCGTGATAAATTGTATTACAGCCTTCTGTACTGAGCGCCCTCGTTTGAGCATGTTTGAAGCATATGATGATGCTGTTAATGTTGCAGCTGTTCTCCTTTCGTATTCCTCGACGTAATACGGGCCACCACTCAACAGGTAATTGCTTTTTTTTTTGTCGTCGATTGATTCCTTCGCCGGGTTCTAAATTAAGGTGGATGGTTTGAGGCAGTGTGTCGGCTCTAAATTGTTCTGCCAGAACTCGTTTTAGCGTCTGTTTGCATCGATGTGTAGTGAGTGTGTGGAAAGAATGGACAAAAAAAGGCTCGCGTAATGACATTGCGTTTATAATGAGGGCTATTCCACCGCGCTATTGTTGATGAAACGGAGTTATTAGCGTCGCCTGTCACGGGCCGTATGTAAGGTGATCTCCTGGGGCAGGGTATGTCGAAAGCCGCAATTTTGTGTTCATCATTTTGCCAGTTTTCGAATTCATCGAATTGCTGCGCTGAGCATTCATTCTATACGTCCTCTTTGTAATATATGGAATTTTGGGCGCAAGCATGCAGGATCAAATGAATGCAAAGTACATCGCACTCTAATTGCGCATTTCCTCTTCCCAGTTCCCAATCGGCTGTTTGAAGGTCGTATGTCTGGTTTCGGGCTCTTCTGAATACAGTGTGGTTCCTTTACTACCTTGTCGCTTGGTTGTGTCGAGGTATTGGCCCTGCTGGAGAGTTTCTTGGGGACAATTATTCTTTACGGAGACGCGGCGCGGCGTCTGTGTTGTTCATACGACCTTGGAGTGGCTCCTGCTTCCTACAATGATATTCAAGTGAATTTTTCGAGGGCGCGTTCAGCTTTGTTTGTGTCGCATCAGTGAAAGTGCCAGGACTATTTTGATGCCAAAACCTGCTGCGTGAGTGGACTATTTTCACGTTTTGGAACGTTTTTTCTCCGGAGCCGGCCACCGCCTGGGCTAAGCCTTACGAGGTAAGCCCACGCCGGCGCAACGCCAGCCGCGTCGCCGTTCCCGGGTGCCCTTTTCGCTCTTCTCAGGGCTTATTTTCAGAAAAAATGGAATATCAGGTGGTGGGGGAGGACATAACCCCCGAAGAGGTGACAGAAGACCGAGGTTGGCAGTCTGCAGGCGCCAGAAGAGCTGGCGCGCGCTCGGCAGGCGCTAATCCTAATGGTGCTACTCTCAACGAGACGAAGTCGACAACGGCCGAGGCCCCGCGAGGCCGCAACAGTGGCAATAACATCAAGGCTAGAATCATCCGCGCTGGCCGGATGCCCCAGCTCCCCAGGGAGGATACGAAGATCGTGATTCGGCCCCGCGGAGGCCTCAATATTGTCAAGATTGGCTGCACCGTGGTGGCTGATGCAATCCTGGCAGCCACAAGCATCTGCGCCGAAGATTTGCGGGGCGACACGCTATGCCCCAACGTGCAGCAGAATATTGCCACTAGTACAAGTTCTGAAACTATTATTTCCACAGATGCTAGCATGCTTGTATGTGCCGCTGTTCAGAAGAGGACAAAGATGCGCGTGCAGAGAAAAACAATAGTCGTACTGCCGTTGTTCGAATCAGTTTGACGTCCTTGTGTGCCCTTATCAGCAGGTTACAGTTATGTTGTAACGTGACACTGGTAGAGCTGCTGGGTAATAGTCTATGCACTGTTACCACGAGGAAGATCTCGGTCCCAACATTGACGCCTTAGTAGAAACAGCCAACCTTCGACGCAGTCGGCGGCAACTAGGCCTACCACCCCAGTTCAGCCCTCTTCCGGAACGCTCCAGAACCATGGCATATGCGACAACTGCAAGCCAGACTGAACCGCCCGCGACTCCGCCAGCACCATGGCTACCAGCCTCCCGAACGCCAAAGCCCTTCCATGGGGAGCCCTACGAAGACGTTGAAGACTGGCTGGACCAATACGATCGAGTCGCCGTCGCCAACGAGTGGGACGAGCACCGGAAACTGCGGTATGTCTATTTCTACCTGGAGGATTCGGCGCGTATTTGGTTCGAGAATCACGAGGCCGCCCTGACAACCTGGCCGGTGTTTTGCACTCAGCTGCGGAACAGGTATGGTAGCGCTGACCGGAAAGAACAAGCCGAACGTCTCCTCAATTCTCGCAATCAACGACCCAATGAAAGCGTGGCCATGTTTGTTGAGGAGATGTCTCGTCTGTTCCGTCGAGCGGATTCTGCAATGACGGAAGACAAAAAGGTGCGCATTCTGATGCGGGGTGTCAAGGAGCAGCTGTTTGCAGGACTTGTACGAAACCCACCAGCTACCGTGGCAGAATTCCTCCGTGAAGCGACGACAATGGAGCGAATGCTGAGACAGCGATCTTCGCAGTATGAGCGGTCCGACAACCTTGCATGTCTGTCAGCACCCTTGGTAACACCCGATGTCACGAGCGTGAGAGACCTTGCTGAGCTAGTCCGTAGCATTGTGCGCGACGAGCTGCAAAAGCTTCACGCAGTGCCTTCACAGCCTCAAGTGGCTGCTCTGACAGACGTCGTCCGTGAAGAGGTGCGGCAGCTAGTACGACCATTAGCGCCACCTCCAACCGAAGCTCCTCTGCTAACGTATGCGGAAGCTGTACGTACTCCTGCACCGGCAGCCAGCTATTTCCCCCGACCGACTAGCCTGCAGACGCCACAGCACTTCTCGGGCGGGCCACGCTATGAAAACCAACGACTGACTTGCCTGCAGATGCCGCAGTACTTCTCGGGCCCACCACACTATGAGAATCCGCGACCCAATTTGCGTAAATCTAGCGTGTGGCGCGCTTCCGACAATCGGCCACTATGCTACCACTGTGGTGAGCCAGGTCACCTGTACCGGGAGTGCTCGTACAGACAGATGGGCCTACCTGGATTTCGGCCAGACGCTCGTCGGCCCAGGGACGGCGAACGACCCCGCGCCATCGCAGAATACTTGGCAAGTCTACCGTCTCCGAATCTTCAGCGACGCCAATCACGCTCTCCGTCTCCTCGACGCTCTACGTCCGCGAATCAATACTCCACTTTCGCCGATGTTGCGGGACGATCCGCTAGGTCCCCAAGTCCACGCCGGGGAAACTAGAATCAGCGGCCTCCGGGGGTGGGACCGCTGTTAAGCTATCGTCAAAACAGCCTCCTCCGACCCTTCCACCGACCTTCGACGATTCCTTTCAGCCGACACCTCACATCGCTGACGAACCCGTTTCTGCTGACATTGCCGTTCGTGTCGACAACCATCCAGTGACTGCTCTAGTCGACACCGGCGCCGACTACTCAGTTATCAGCGCTGAACTTGTGGCTGAACTCAGGAAAGTCACGACTCCTTGGGGGCATGGACCAAACCTTCGGACAGCCGGTGGTCATCTCTTGACACCAATCGGGAGATGCACCGCAAGGCTGCAAATCTGTGAGTCGACGTTCGTTGCTTCTTTCGTTGTGCTTCCCGAATGCTCCCGGAAAGTAATCCTTGGCATGGATTTCCTTCGTGAGCACGGCGCTGTTATAAATCTTCGAGACTGCCTCGTAACGTTTGCTGACGACTATGGCCCGAAGCCTAGAGATACCAATCCGCAGAAGACTGCGCTTCGCATTGTCGACGACACCGTCACACTTCCGCCACGCACCAGTATGTTCGTTACAGTACAGGGCGACATAGACCATGACAGTAGTGGTATCGCTGAAGCCAACCTTTCGGTGCTCTTGTCTCAGCAAATCTGTGTTGCCCGCGGCATAATTCAATTTAAACGTGGGATGACTGAGTTGTTGGTCACCAATTTTAGTGGATCATACCAACATTTGGCCAAGCGAACAACTATCGCTCATTTCGAATCCATTGACGATGAAGCGTGTACGACGATAGCCCCAATTTCTGCAGCCGTTGAAAGTGACACCGCGGTAACCGATGCAGTCGATGTCAATCCGAAGCTGTCATGTGCACAGAAAGAGCAAATCCGCTGTATCCTCCGCATGTTTAGCGACTGTTTCGCGTCTACATCCAAGATAAAACAAACGCCAACCGTAAAGCACCGCATTGTCACTGACCATTCTGAGCGACCCATACGTCAACACGCCTACCGAGTATCACAAAAGGAACAAGAGGCTATACGTTCTCAAGTGAAGCAGATGCTCGAAGATGGCGTAATCCAACCCTCGAACAGTCCATGGTCGTCCCCCGTCGTACTGGTAAAAAAGAAGGACGGCACTCTCCGATTTTGCGTCGATTACCGCAAACTCAACAAAGTCACAAAGAAAGACGTTTATCCGCTTCCGCGCATCGACGACTCACTAGACCGCCTCCGACACGCCCGATACTTCTCCTCTATGGATTTGCGCAGTGGCTACTGGCAGATCGAAGTTGATGAACGCGACCGAGAGAAAACAGCATTCATAACGCCTGATGGTCTGTACGAATTCAAGGTGCTGCCCTTCGGTCTGTGTTCTGCCCCTGCGACATTCCAGAGGATGATGGATACAGTGCTCTCCGGTCTCAAGTGGGAAGCATGCCTTGTTTACTTAGACGACGTCGTTGTCTTCTCCCAAACGTTTGAGCAGCATTTGCAGCGACTTAGATCTGTGTTTGCTGCAATTCGCACGGCAGGCCTATCACTGAAACCCGAAAAATGTCATTTTGGTTACAACGAATTAAAGTTCCTCGGTCACCTTGTTAGCCCTGATGGTATTCGGCCGGACCCAGACAAAACATTGGCTGTCGCAGATTTTCCACCACCTACCAACAAACGTGATGTGCGTCGATTTTTAGGCCTCTGCGCATACTACAGACGCTTTGTGCAAAATTTCGCAAACATTGCCGAACCCCTCACTCGTCTGACAAAAGACGACGTTCCCTTCGTGTGGGGCCTTGAGCAAACACGCGCTTTCTCCGAGCTCCAGCAGCGTCTCCAATCTGAGCCCTTACTCGGACACTACGACGAATATGCCGACACTGAACTACACACAGACGCCAGTAACATCGGCCTTGGTGCAGTCCTTGTCCAGTGGCAAGGCGGTGTCGAACGCCCTATTGCTTATGCGAGTCGGATTTTATCATCTGCGGAGGCGAATTACACAACAACTGAAAAGGAGTGCCTAGCTGTTGTCTGGGCAATAGCTAAATTCAGACCGTACCTGTATGGTCGCCCGTTCAGAGTTGTTACCGATCATCATGCGCTCTGCTGGTTGGCGAACCTTAAAGACCCTTCCGGACGTCTGGCCAGGTGGAGCTTACGCCTTCAGGAGTTCGATTTGACAGTCGTGTACAAGTCTGGCCGGAAGCATACTGACGCGGACTGCCTTTCCCGAGCTCCTCTTAAGACAGTGTCAGGTGATCACGATCTCGACGGCCGTTTTCTCTGCGCCGTTAGTGTATCCGACTTGGCCGAACAGCAGAAGAACGATTCCGAGCTTCGACAATTCATCGAATATCTCGAAGGCCGTACGCCGCATCCACCACCAGCATTCGCCCGCTCGTCATTATCGTTCTGCGTCCGCAGAAATATCCTCTATAAAAGAAACTTCGACCCTTACGCGACTGAGTACCTGCTCGTTGTCCCGCCAGCGTTACGAGCCGATGTCTTGTCCGCCTGTCACGATGAGCCTTCCTCAGGCCACTTGGGATACACACGTACCTTGGCCCGGATTCGCCAACACTACTACTGGCCTAAGCTCAGTCGAGACGTGAAGCATTACGTGAAGACGTGTCACGTGTGCCAGCGCCGTAAAGCACCACATCAGCGCCCAGCCGGCTTTTTGAAGCCCATCGCTCCTCCGACACAACCGTTCCAACAAATAGGCATGGATCTACTCGGACCTTTTCCCAAGTCTCGTGACGGCAACCGCTGGATTGTAGTCGCTACTGATTACATGACGCGCTACTGCGAAACGAAGGCATTACAACGTGGCACCGCCATTGAGACTGCCCACTTTTTTATGAAAAACATCGTCCTCCGACATGGAGCACCAGCAGTTGTCATAACTGATCGTGGCACAGCTTTTACCGCCCGGATGATACAAGACGTCATGCAGCTTAGCGGCACAGTACATCGAAAAACTACTGCATACCACCCACAAAGCAACGGCCTTACAGAGCGACTAAACAAGACGATCGCCGACATGCTATCCATGTACGTTGACCAAGACCACAAAAACTGGGATGACATCCTCCCTTATGTCACGTTCGCTTACAACACCGCTGTGCAAGAAACAACTGGATTCACACCATTCCGGTTGCTTCATGGCAGGGAGGTCACTACAATGCTGGATGCCATGCTTCTACCAGACAGACACCAGATTAGTGTCAAGACGAACGAATTTATCAGACTGGCAGACGCGGCTCGTAAGCTTGCAGTCGAACGAATCCATAAGCAACAATGCATCGACTCGCTGCGGTACAACGCTCGTCGTCGCGATGTCTCTTACCAACCCGGAGAACGAGTATGGCTGTGGACTCCCAATCGACAACGGGGCCGGTCGGAAAAGTTGTTACGCCGCTATTTTGGTCCCTATAGAGTTCTCCGTCGTCTCAGCGAAGTGAACTACGAGGTTCTTGACGAGGACATGGCTCGTCAATCCCGCCGTTTACAACAGCCACACGTCGTCCATGTTTCGAGGATGAAACCATTTTACCAACGCTGACTATTCGTCACACTCCCTTGAGTAGACTTACAGTGATTGTGAACACCCCCTTGTGTACTGCTTATCGTGTGTGTTTTCATCTGGCAATAATGTTATGACATCGGGACGATGTCCTTTGGGAAGGGGGGTAATGCCACTAGTACAAGTTCTGAAACTATTATTTCCACAGATGCTAGCATGCTTGTATGTGCCGCTGTTCAGAAGAGGACAAAGATGCGCGTGCAGAGAAAAACAATAGTCGTACTGCCGTTGTTCGAATCAGTTTGACGTCCTTGTGTGCCCTTATCAGCAGGTTACAGTTACGTTGTAACGTGACAATATTATGGTTGTCAGCACACCTAGAAGGGAAAATGCCAACCACTACGTCAAAGTTCGGCAGATCGTCGTCATGGGCCGAACATACGAGGTCAGTGCCTACGAGGCCGCCCCTCATCCCACGTGCAAGGGCGTGATCCGAGGTATTCCACTCGTAGACGGCCCGAATGATATTGACAACAAGATCGTAAATGAAAGAAATCCGCTCGCCCTGGCAGCCAAGCGCATAGGCAGCACCGGTACGGTAATCGTCGCCTTCGACGGTCATAGAGTCCCAAACTTTATACGCTACGGCCCCACCCTTGTGCAATGTTCGCTTTATCGCAAGAAAATAGACATTTGCTACGCTTGTGGTCGGCTCGGTCACCGTGCTGATGTGTGTCTCAGCCCAGGCGACGTCGTATGTCGGGGCTGTGGGGCTTCAAATCCTGACGCACAACACAAGTGTACCCCCAAGTGCAGGCTGTGTGGTGGGCAACACCTCACGGCTGACAAGGACTGTAGGCAAAGATTCCAGATCCCGTATGTCGTGCGACGAAGGCGCTGGGAAAAGTCTCGCGCCACCGATCAAGACCAAGCCACGGCACCACCATCACCCCCCACGGATGGGCAGGACTTCCAGCAGTCACGTGGTTCCGGGGGCCGTTCCAGGCGACGTTCTCGGTCCCATTCCAGGGGCCGTTCCCGGTCCAGGAGCCGCTCCCGGTCCCGAGGAGGAGCCCGGCGCTACAAGTCTGGGAGCCGCTCCAGGTCTCGATCCAGGTCTACCGGGCGTCAACAGCAGCCTAGCGGGGTGTCAGCGAGAAGCAAGAAGTCGGGCTCTGTAACCTGGGCCGACACGGTCCGAGGAGGGCCAGCTGAGGTACTGTCGGGGTCACTCCCAGAGCATGCGGAGAGCGCGCGCGAGATTTCCCAGCTGAAACGCGAGAACGCAGAGATGAAGGAAACCATAAACAGGCTTTTGTCCGAAATTGCTGAGATTAAGAACGCGAGAAACCCACCACCGCAACCCGCCGTCGCATGCGTCGCCGATACAATGCCCTTACCCATGGAGGTGCACAGCACTAAAGCCGACGACAGCAGCAGTGAGGGTCAAAGTGCTCCCAAGAAGAGGGCCGTCGCCTACGAACAGGAAGGTGTAGCGATTCGAGTCAGGTCTGAGCTTCGAGACACGCTATCCGCGCTCAGTGAAAGCATCAATAAGCTCGGGGAGAATTTCGCCCAACTGCAGATCACCCTGGCCGCGCAAAACGACCGAGTATCCAAAGTAGAGTCGTTTCTCGAAAGCGTAGTGAAACCAGCTCTGACCTCAACCGCCGTCGTACAACCCCAGCCCGGCGCTACGGGCCCCATCGTCCACGCTATTCTTAGCCAATCTGAGGGCAGCACCAGCCCACAAAAGCACCAAGATGGCCAAGCCAAGTGAGACGTTTCTTATTTGGCAATGGAACTGCAGGGGCTTCCCTAGTAAAAAGGCGTCCTTGCAGCAGTACATTCGATGCTCTAGCGAAAAACCCCTCGTCATTCTGCTTCAGGAAACCCTAACTCCAAACGTCACACTGACTGGTTACAAGCCCGTCTCGCGTTATTCCGATGGCCGGGGCGTCTGCACCTTGGTCAGTAACAAGCTCACACACATCTCTCACGACCTCAAAATGGCCACCAGCAGCGCCGAATATGTCATGACCGAGATTCTGCCGCGCAGCTCGGACCGAAGCAGCATCTTTTTTCTCAACGTGTACAGTAGCCCTAAGGACCGACGGCAGCGCTTCAGGGCCCTTATAAAGAAGGCCGTCAACTTGGCAGGTCCCAACCCCCTGGTTGTGGCGGGCGATTTTAATGCTCCGCACCACACTTGGGGCTACCCGTACAATACCAGCAAGGGCGCGGAACTGTGGCAGAACGCGACGGACATGGACCTGACTCTAATCACCGACAAGGCCTTTCCAACTCGGTTGGGCACCTCATCCTGCAGAGACTCCACTCCCGACCTGACCTTCGTCAAGAATCTCCCCGATGTACAGTGGGCCAACTCAAACATTGACTTAGGTAGCGACCATTACGTCCTGGTGACGCAGTTCTTAATGGTCCGAAAGAGGGCACGGGAGTTTTCTTGGACAAACTGGGACCAGTTTCGCAAAGTCCGCAACGACCGACCCCTACCTGCAACCAGGCCAAGCCTACAGGAGTGGATTAGCCAGCTCAGAGAGGACGTCATAAGTACCACCAAGAATATTAGTACTGACCTTCCGGTTGAAAAAATGGATAGCCGCCTTGCCCACCTGCTCGAGGCCAAGCAGTCACTTCTCGCCCGCTGGAAAGGCCAGCGCCGCAATCGCAGGTTGCGCAAGAAAATCTCCGACCTAAACAAGACCATCGAGGAGCACTGTCGCGTGCTCTCCAAGCAGCAGTGGGACGAGGTGTGCAACTCGGTAGATGGCCAGATGCGTAATGGCAAGACATGGAACCTGCTCAAGCACCTGCTCAGCGAGACTAACACCAAAACTAACCAGCGGAACGTACTAGCGCGAGCCATGCACGAAGCCAAGCAGTCCTCTTCAGAAGAGGAGGTTTTGAAGCAGCTGGTGCAAAAGTACCTCCCTGTCGACTCGAACCCCGCAACAACGTACCCGAGTACTCAGGACCGGCAACACTGAACTGGACGCCGAGATATGCCACGAAGAGGTTCGGCAGGCGCTTTACGGGCTCAATGGGAGGTCTGCCGCGGGCCCCGACGGCATAACTAATAAGACCCTGCGCAACCTGGACGACCGATCAATCGACTACCTCACCGAGATCATCAACGAGGCATGGAAGAGCGGCGAGGTCCCCGACCCGTGGAAGGTCGCGCGCACCGTGCTCATTCCTAAGCCGGGGAGGTCACCCAACTTGGACAACATGCGCCCCATTTCGCTCACATCCTGCGTGGGAAAGGTAGCCGAGCATGTGGTCCTCAATAGGTTGACTCGGTACCTGGAAGACAATGGGCTCTACCCGTACACCATGATTGGTTTTCGGGCCAAGCTTTCGACGCAAGACGCTATGAAGCTGCTCAAGCACCAAGTCATCGACTGCAACACTCGAGACATGCGGGCCATTCTCGGCCTCGACTTAGAGAAAGCCTTCGACAATGTTGCTCACTCTTTCGTGTTGCAGTCGATTGCTGAGCTCGGCCTTGGAGTCAGATTCTACAAATATGTCAAATCGTTCTTGACCCGTAGGAAAGCCACCCTCAGTGTGGGAGACCTTGTCTCCGAGGAGATCGAGCTGGGATCGCGCGGCACGTCACAAGGGTCAGTGATATCGCCCACCCTGTTCAATCTTGTCATGGTCGGGTTGTCCAAGAGGCTCTCATGTATCGAAGGCATTAACCACACAATTTACGCGGACGATATTACCATTTGGTGCACAGGTGGCAGCGACGGGCAAGTCGAGCGCTCCCTGCAGGAGGCCATAGACACCACGGAAGATTACCTCCGTCCCACAGGCCTGAGGTGTTCCCCAAGCAAGTCCGAGCTTCTCCTTTACCAACCCACTAGGCGAGGGCCCAAGCCCAAAAACTGGCAGCCGATCTCGAAGAGTGATATCAAGCTCTACACCGGAGATGGCAGTGCAATACCCAGAGTTGACTCCATTCGGGTCCTCGGCATGACCATCGAGTCCAATGGTTCCAACGGCAAGACTATACTCAAGCTCGCCGCCAAGACGGATAACGCGGTTCGGCTGGTTCGGCGGGTGGCCAACCGCTACCAAGGCCTCAAGGAAGACAACCTAATCCGCCTGGTCAATGCCTTTGTGCTCTGCCACTTTTCATATGTCGCGGCCATGCACAATTGGCAGCGTGCCGAGCGTGACAAGATCAACGTCTTGCTCAAAAAGATTACAAGCGGGCCCTCGGTATCCCGATCAGGACGCGCACCGAGCGCCTGCTCCAGCTCGGAGTACACAATACGTTGGAGGAGATTGCCGAAGCGCAGGAGCGGGCCCAGCTCGCGCGCCTTTCGAGCTCCCAGACCGGCAGACATATACTCCGAGAGCTCGGTCACTCTCCGGCTGAAGTGGACGAGAAGATGAGACAGGTGCCCCGTGAGATTCGTGACCTCATCACCGTGGCACCGATACCGAGGAATGTCCATCCCGAGCACAATCGTGGTAGGCGACGGGCTAGAGCTGCCACTCTTCTCAAGCAGATTCACAGTGAGGAGCACGGCGTCAGCTTTGTCGACGCGGCCGCGTACCGTGGGAGCCGCGCCTTCTCCGCAGTCGTCGTCGACTCCAAACAACAAATCACCAACTGCGCATCGGTTCACACTGACGATCCGACGGTTGCCGAGCAAGTGGCCATCGCCCTGGCCATCCTGGAAGGTGAGAGGGAGGTCATCTATAGTGACTCTAGGTCAGCTATTCGCGCTTTCGAGCGCGGTGTAATCTCCAAAAAAGCCCTGCGCGTGCTCCAAAGTGGTGGCCGCGACGGCATCAAGCACCACGTACTGATTTGGTTTCCTGCACATGTTGGACAGGTCCAAGGCGCTCCCCCCAACCTCAACGAGTCTGCCCACGAGGCCGCGCGCGCACTTACCGACCGCGCGGGTTCCGGGCAACGATTCGGGACCAACGGGGTTGCGGAAAACAGGGACGCGCCTGCCACGTGCAACGAAATAACAAAATATTTTTACCTCGCGCGGAGACTATATCCACTCCCTCATCCAAATATTAATAGGCCACAGGCCCTTACGCTCAGACTACTGCAGACCGACACGTACCCTAACCTGAGATCCCTTCACGCTATTTATCCTGACGTGTTCCCCAATGACGCTTGCCCCGAATGTGGGGATGTATCCACGCTGGCGCACATGCTCTGGGAGTGCAAGGCAATGTACACTAACCCCAACACTACATCGGTCAGGTGGGAGGCGGCCCTTCGCAGCTCCCTCCTGGCCGACCAACTTTGGGCCGTCCAGCAGGCCCGCGGAGCGGCCGATAGGCTTGGCCTAACGGTCCCGACGTGGGAGTCGCCCGCTGCGCGCTGACGCGCGCCTTGCAGGACCTCAATAAAGTTTCGCAACCAACCAATTATTCTTTACGAGCGAAACATGTAGGAGAAGCATCAACATACCTTGTTGTCCGTTTGCGGGATTGGGAGGGGTATTTTGGTGCTGCATGTTTTCTAATTACACGGATGATCACAGAAACCGTATCATCCCCACAAACGCGAATGTGCCGAACAAATAAGACAACTCCCACTATACTCACAACCATAGGTCGGCAAAAAATTGGAGCTGACGCACCCTAGACATATATTTTGCTCTGAGGGCTCACACTGACGAAACTTTTTCTCAAACGAACTCACTGGCACACAGGCTCACCAGCGCATTACTCAACCGGACTCATGCTGTTTCGAGCTCACGGCCCTAACTGAGTCGCAGTGAGCCTCAGCGAGTCGTACGACTGAGCATCCTCTAGCGTAAAACTTGCTTTTCAATTTTGGTGTCAAGGCTCTTTTACGCCAACGCTCTCTCAATCGGTGCTCTACGATACGCCTTTTGCTCTTCTACGTTCAACAGAAGTGCAAAATTGTTAAAGAAGTACGCGACCCACATGAGATGTATCTTGAAGAATAAGTTCCCCTGAAATAGTTTCTAGGGGAGGTCATGCCACCCCCTCCCTCCTAACTCGCGTTTCTGATCAATAAATATTCAAGTGGCGCAACAACGCTAGTGCGTTGAGAAGCGTGTGAATAAACTTAAGTGTAAACGTAAACCGACATAAGTCTGCAGTGAAGATGAGTTGGTAAGACTATATAAAAAAGAAGCTCACACGCACACTCACTCAAGAAATGTATTTTGTGCTTAGACCTCACTTGGACTCCGACTCGCCAATATTTTCCTCAACTGGACTTGCTCTGGCTGAAACTCACCAAAATATTACCTACAGAACATTACCTTACCCACTGAGACTCAAATAGGGCTGTGAGTCTGAGTAACTCTGGGAGAGTCGGCTTATGAGTGAGTTTGTCGACTGGCCCATTAGAACGACTTTGAATGGAACACTCTCATGTGCGTGCATGTGTGTGGCTGCGAGTTTTGTTTGTCGTATTCTTTTTCTTTTCTCTCCCTTTCTTTCAACTACTATTCCCCAATCCCGGTGCCGCGTAGCCTACCAGATCGTATACCTCCTCGTTAACCTCCATGCCTGCCTTACTTTTCTTGTCTTTTCAATTCTATTGTCGACCTGTACTCACCAGTGGTCAACTAAATATGAAGAAGGCAACAGCTGTATAGCTCCAAAAGTCGATTTCGCCACAGGTACGCGATGGGAGCCATTTCCTACGCTTTCCTCGCTTGCTTTTCCACCCCCTTGCTCCACTATGCTATATGGGGCTCCGCGAACAATTTGGTATAGTCGAGCAGTTAAGATGCTCACCTTCGCAGTAACGACGCGGCTTCGAATCTTTCCGCGCGAAGACCCCCGCCCCCCCCCCCCCTTCTTCCCCTTTCGTTCCGGAGTATATCTATTTATTTTGAGCCGCGCCGGGGTGGTCTGTTGGGATATATCGGCTGTTGACACGCATGTGGCGGGATCGAATCCCGGCTGCGGCGGCTGCATTTTCAATGGAGGCGGGAATGCTGTAGGCCCGTGTTATCAGATTAGGGTGCACGTTAAAGAATCCCCAGGTGGTCGAGATTTCCGGAGCCCTCCACTACGGCGTCTCTCAAAATCATATTGTCACGGGGTCGTGACGTGGCCGAAGACAGGAGACTTCGTGTTGGGATTGAACTGTTTATTTGGGCGAACCTGTGCCCGGTAAACGGAAAGTCCAAGTACAGCAGCAGTCTCGCACAGATAGCAGTCTCGGACTGATAGCGGCGAACGGAGCGTCGGCCTTCGATCAACAACTCACAAGCGGCGAAGCGCGTCGGCATTTATACTCTTGCCGTCGAATGTTCTAGCGTTATCGCTGGCGGTGGCGTAGCTTCCAGAACAATCTGTACCGTTCGCCAAGTGGGCGTGATCTTATCGAAATGATCTACTACAGTCCGGAACCTTCTAGAAAACTGCAGGCGCGGTTCGCGCTGAGAATCGTGCGGTGTTTGGGACGATAACAAAAACTTGGGAAATGGAACGTGGCAATATGGTGGTTTTGGGACATTAAACCCCACATATCGATCAATCAGCGTTTGTTTCATGTTGGATATTTTGACATCATAAATACATAATTAATACAAAGTTGCGAAAATGAGAACATTGGTGCAGAAAAAAGGGACCGTGTGCATTGCGATGTCAGTGCACGTTAAACAACACCAGGTGGTCAAAATTCCCGGACCCCTCGACTATGGCCTCTCTCACAGTCATATCGTGGCATTGGGACTTAAAACCCTAGATATTTTTTATATTATCATGATAAGGATGGTGGCCCCGCCGCGGTGGTCTAGTGGCTAAGGTACTCGGCTACTGACCCGCAGGTCGCGGGTTCGAATCCCGGCTGCGGCGGCTGCATTTCCGATGGAGGCGGAAATGTTGTAGGCCCGTGTGCTCAGATTTGGGTGCACGTTAAAGAACCCCAGGTGGTCGAAATTTCCGGAGCCCTCCACTACGGCGTCTCTCATAATCATATGGTGGTTTTGGGACGTTAAACCCCACATATCAATCAATGATAAGGATGGTGGGAGGGACACTAATCTTTCTTGTTCCGCCCACTTTTTTCTCTATTGTGTGGCTTACGCTTCTGTAGTTTTGCCGAACCCCGCTATGTGTACTTCTCATTTAGAATATCCTTACACTTGCGTAGGTGCTATCGTCGCGTTAGTGGTTCAGTATTGTGCTATGTTGCCATGGTATGACGTTCCCTGTGTGCGGTAACATGCGCACATATCAGCAGCATAGTCAATTTTTTTTGCGGGGGGGGGGGGGGGGTCAGGTCAGCGATATGTATGTTCGTGTGCGCGTTTCTGTGTTTGTATATATAATATAGGCATACAAAACTGAAGAATTTTTCCCTCGCTCCCCCTTGCTCCGCCTGTATTTGATATATACGGGTGCATGTAGATCATATCTGACAGATATTCTTCTGACCAGATAATTTTTGTTCAAATCAGTACCGGAAATCCGGCTTGTATAGTATGCACATTTGTTGTTGCTGCGTTTTCCTTTAGTGCATGCATCAGTGGCACACTTTGGCTCGAGCGTTGTTGTTTATTACGGCTCGGTTGCTTGGACGCCTCCACGTCAATGATCGTTTCGTTCCTCTTGTAGTTAGTGAGTGCCGCTTTTATTATGTTGCTTCACACGCCGTCTTGAATGATTACGATCCCAAAGGTAACGTAATCAACAGAGTGACGTTGCTGTGCACCTTCCAGCTCTTCCTTCACAGTGGATGTTACTCCCAGAAAGTTCTCTGCCTATAGCTGGCGCGTGATTCATTTCGGCACACGCGCCGATGGTTCCCCGGAGGACGATGGCGATATGAGTGCCACAGTTGTTTATGTGCACGTGTAAAGTAAACTCCTCCTTACGTTCCTGTAGTTGTTTGAAACTTAGTAATGAAGAGTAATGCACTCCGGCTTGTTCACTGTCTCGGCAGCTCCCCGCTGATGACCTTTTTTCAGCTTTTATCTGTTTTTTTTTCAAGCTGTAATCCCCCTTCAGAACGCATTCAGATTATTTCGCTGTTGCATCGTCGCGTCTTTGAACAGTAACAATGGTGCAGAACACTATCTAAATAACGAGGTTCGGCGTCTGCTTGAGTCAAACACGCGCGAGTCTATTTTTACCTCTCACTCTCTTCGCGTGCGAGATGGTTAAGCCGACAGTCCTCGCTGTTTAAAGTCGGCCTGATAAAGTTTTTATCAGACTGACGCTTGTTGTCTTTCATTTTGAGAAATGATATAAGCGTATTGGCAGTGCCATAAACGTATTGAACATGAACAAAGTTAACCACAATGATTTTGACAAGGCGTTTTCTGTATAACGTTCCTGTTGAATGATACTGCTGAGGATTTGAAATTTCAACAAATATAATATATGCTATGAGAAATATACCCCAGAGTATCTGTCTTTAGTGGTATTGAATATATATATATATATATATATATATATATATATATATATATATATATATATATATATATATATATATATATTCAATATTCTCGTTCTGGTCTCGTTCTGGCAGACTTAGTGCCTTTAGGTTGTATACGAGGTACTGTTGGTCAGCTGCCCACTCGTAATAAGTTCACGTGCTGCGTGACGCCAAATAGGCTCAAAAGAGTGTGCTACACCCGCCGCCATGGCTACTGGTGGCGCTGACTGACACTCCCACGTTTAACTCACATATAAACCCAATAAAGTGGCTGGTGGGGGATAGCCGTCGTGGTAGCTCAGTGGTAGAGCATCGAACGCGTCATTCGAAGGTCGCAGGTTCGGATCCTGCCCACGGCAAGTTATGTTTTCACCCACTTTTCTTCATATTTAAATTACAATTCGGTCTAATATCTTCCCCTATACTCTCCTTGGCATTATTGTCTGTTAGATCTCATTAAATATTGTGTAAAACACAGAAAAACGAGCCCCCTTAAGTATACGCTTCTTTCCTTAATATATATATATATATATATATATATATATATATATATATATATATATATATATATTTAAAGACATTTATTTTATCTGAGAGTTCCGCGTCCATCGCGCGAGGGGAAGGCCATTGGAAAAAAGTCGTCAGATACCGGCGCACAAAAGAACGCTTTGCTTATTCTGTGCTCTTCAAGGTCCAACAGCTTTCATGACTCAGCGGAAAGTGTCGTCGCCAACCTGCTCCGTCAGCGCTTCGTGAACAGCGGCAGCCGGTGTTTTTGTCAGTTTCCCATTAGTTTTTTGCACAAATGTAATCCTTTTGGCGTTTTATCTAGTGTTCTGTTTTTTTTTTTTTACGACGCCGAAGATGGCGCGATTCTTCTCGAAAAAATTTAAGCGCACAAACGGCCCAGTGAGAGCGCCATAACCACCTGCCAAGGCTCTCAGTTCAAGTTGCATGTACGGGCTGCCGCAATAATTGTTGGCCATATTTGCGATCGTTTGGTCACATTGATAAAAATAAAATAAATAAAATTGAATAAAATAAAATAAAAAATAAAACTACCATTCGCTGCGCTTTTCGTGACAAATTCAAGCCTGTTTAGCTTTACCGGGTGATACCAGTGGCATGAGGCTTGGCTCCTGTGGATGATATGCGTGTTTTATGCTGTACGCCTCGGTAGAACAGTGGTTATAGTGTGCTCAGCGGCTGACCCGATGGACGTGGTCTCGATCGTCGCCGCGCCGGTCGCATGTCGATGAAGGTTGAATTCTAGAGACACGTGGGCTATATGTCACGTCAGTGGGCGTTGAGAACGAGGGTTGGTCGAAATTTTCGGAGCCCTCCGCTATGGCGCGCCCATAGTTCAAGCGGGTCGTTGAAATCTTTGGAAGCCCTTAAATTTGATAAGTTCGTTTTTAAGCCCTTGATAGTGCTGGAATTTTAGCAAAGCCGTGAAAATCCTTGAATTTATATACTATATAAACATTGCAAACATTTCCCAGCGCAATATTTGTGATGTAAATGTAGCAGTTAGCATATGTAATGTGCCCATCACAAAAGAAGGAACTTGTGCCTCTTTCTCTGTCCTTGTCTATATTTAATGCGCTGTTTTTGCATCCCAAGGTCTGTTTAGGCTACGCTGTCGCGAAGAACATTAATGAGGGAGTTTTGGCTGGTCGTGACAGCTAATATTTATATTGTGATTGTTAAATTTCAGAAACCTCATTTGCCGCATTCTTTGTGGCACGAGAGCCGAGGCGAGTTGTCTGACATTCTTGAGAAAATAAAAACGAATATAAAAGTGATGGATTCATGGGGTTGAGCCAAAAGATGTGTACGATAGTGCAGACTAAGGTGTGTCCTAAATTAAATATTGTGTCATATAAATTGCGCAAGTTGGTGTAGCTAGCGATTGAAATCTCGGAGACCTCTCAGATTGAGCTCGTTGCGGCATCCGATGGATGGCGTCTCAACCACGCGTTTCTTTTAACCTGCCTTTAGCTGCGCGCTAAACATGAATGCCGAAAACGTGTATGCTGTAAATGTGACGGAACCTGTATTTCTAAATCGTGTATTACAGGGTCGCTTGAGGTTTTTCTGGAACAGCATTTTTCCTGCTTAATGACTAAAGCTTGCATGTCTGCATATTTTTCGGTTTCCCGCAAGAAACTCATAGGCATATTTCGCTGTTTTTTTTTTTTTCGTTCGTACACTTTCTTTCTCGGGCTGCTGCGCAGACAGCAAAACAAAAAATACTAGAACAAGTGGATCTTGCTGCATTCCTTACTCTTTTATCTTCATCGCTTTTTGTTGTTTTAAAAGCAGATACTTTTGATGACTCAGGTGAATCGGCAGTAATCTTTGCCATTTGGGAAGAGAACGTGGCATCATATAGGTTTACATAGCAAGTCAGGATTATATTCCTCATTTCGATGATAAAGATGGATATCCGTCTACATGACGGATAGCTGAATAAACCACCACTTCGCTGATGTGCATTAGCATATTAGGGTGGCAAGGAGCAAAATATGCTGTCGTCGTGGAACTGAAATAAGATCGAATGCACTAACAGCGGAGCATGCGGAACTGGCTTTTTGCAGTTACGGAAGTTCGTGTTTTGAAAGCTCACTTTTTTTTTTGTCTTTTATGTCTGACAGCTCTCCCCAGAGGGCTTTACGGAGTTGCTATTTAGGACCCCGATAGCGTTCATTTTATGTATCGCATAAGCTATGGAGATGGATAGAGTAGATGTGGTTTAGAGTGTGCTCTCCTTCGAGAGACTGCGAAAAATTCTGAAGCTCCAAAAGTCTTGTGGCTCGGACGAGTTGGTTATCCATGAATATAGCTTGTATTAAGTAGGTCAATATGAAAAGAAAAAAAAAAGGAGGCAAAAATGACACTGACGTACGTCAAGAGAGGTAGGCGCTAAACTTCCCACTGTTTATTTCGTGCCCTTCACATTGATCTTATACGTGCGTAAGAAGAACTCATCTCTCATGTGGTCTTAATCCAAGATACGTCATTTCTTTATGCGTCCACGTGATAGATGAGTTGTATGTTTGCGCATGTATAAGATCGATGTGAAGGGAACGAAGTAAACAGTTGGAAGTTTAGCGCCTTTTATTTCTTGACGTGTGTGTCGTCTTTTTCTTTTTCTTTCCTTTTCATGTGTGCTGCGTTAATACAAGCTAAGTTCTGAAGCTTGTTTTTTGAGTGTGCGGGTGCTTTTGGAGAGAGCTTTTTGAACAATTATGTAAGTAGAGTTTATGTTAAAAGACCTGACGAAAAAAATTGTGGTGTCGTAACAACTTTCGTTGTTTCTTCTTGATGTATGCCACTACGAGTGAAGGCCCAGTTAAGGTTCTTCGCTTTTTATTTTTTTGTGCTATGTGTGCAGCCTGCTTCTGGAGACCGCGTCAGAAGTTTAAACGACCCAAGGTAGAGAAAGTTTTGCGTGAGATGATCTTTTAACGCATTTGCTATGGGTACATGAGGGTAAGAGTATACTGTCATCAAATTTTGTGATCGTGGCGTGGAAAGCTTACCGTGCGGTGTAATAACCGCGGTGTGCAATAAGGTGTTCATCTTGGAGGGTTTTCGCGGCTGTAGCCAGCGGAGGCCTAGATTGTTTACATTCCAGTCACTTCATGGCACTTTAAGAACAGCGCAAAGAATACAGGGCAAACAAATGGAGGTTACAAACGGCTGCATCGTTTCTGTTCTGTTTTTTAGGTACGGCGTGTCTTCTTTCTTGGGCTGTTGTTCAAAGTACTATGATTTTAAACCAACTCGCGTAGTCTGTCACCCCCCCCCCTCTTTTTTTTTTTGCATGTGCCTGTTTTTCTGACACCGCCGGATAGCTGAATGTCCGATAGTTTGTACCAAGAAGTTCATAAATGTTTTCATTTTCTACTATCATATGGAAAAAAAGAAAACGCTTTTTTGTTCCTCCATTTTTACTTTAGATTTGGAGGGTAAAGCTTTCGTAATGAAATTCTCTCGCCTATTGACGGTCCTCCCGCGCGGGTTCTCACGCTGTTATGTGCCTCTGTTAGCCTCAGCCATGTAGGGTGTCTTTCACAACAAGTGCGTCTTTCCAACGAGGTTTTGGCAGCGTGCTTTTTGACAGCAGAGCATATCAATTTTCTTATTTTTCTATATCTTTTTTAAAGACGATAGTTTTTAAGGGACCTTCGACGCAAAAATTTCTGTCTGTCTGTCTGTCTGTCTGTCTGTCTGTCTGTCTGTCTGTCTGTCTGTCCGTCCGTCCGTCCATTTGGCTGCTTGTCCGCCCTTAAGCGTACCCTAAAAAGCACCAGACGGTACTCCAAACGGCCGACCCCATCCGCAGCGCCCATCAATATCGCTCAAGATTCAGCGTTCATATTGTGTGATTGTCAAATAAAAGCAATTATTGCGCGTATCTTAGGCACCATAACAACACGTCAATATTCTTCATGTGTGTCTCTAACTAGAAAAGGCATGCATACATAGCTCTAACGACCGTAATAGCGTTCATCACGCTGCGCTGACCATGCAACGCTTGCACGAAAAGGCAAGTGTTTCCAACGCTTTGCTAAGACGACACGGTCAACATAAGTAATTCTAAGGACCGTAATAGCGTTTATCACGCTGCGCTGACCATGCAACGCTTGCACGAAAAGGCAAGTGTTTCCAACGCTTTGCCAAGACGACACGGTGATGGCACCTACCCGTCGCCTTGCCTTTTACACCTTATCGCCTGCGAGACGGGCGCGCACGCCGCGCGCTTCATTTTCGAAAATAACTGCCAGATAGCGCTCATGTCTCACGTGTGATGTGACTTGATGCGCTCGTTCCCTTCCACTGCACTCTCGAGGCACTCAGACACAGCGCCTCCAGAGTACCATTCACCGATTTTCTTGCGCAGAATATGAAATAAACGTTTTGTTCACTCTCTTCGGACGCAAGACTCATTTTTCGACGACATTTGCAGTGTAACATGCAGATACGGGACCAATTTTTTTCTCCTTCTTTTGTCCTTCCGCGAGTGATCCGCATTTACTGGAGTCGCCAAACTATGACTGCAGGAGTTGGAGCGTTCAGAAGCTGGTGTGGTCTTGACGTGTTCAGGAAGCTCCGCTCCTATGGTGGCGCAAAAGACACTTGAAAGCAATTAAGATACAAGGGATTTGAACTTATGCAGCTGCTGGTAAACGCACTTTGAATTAAACAACACACTGCCAGTACGCTGTTACTTGCGCTCCTTCGTAACGTGTTTGGCCGGTTGGGAGGGGGGGGGGAGGGTTAGTGTCTAGCATTTTTTGGTTGTAGCTTTTGAATTACGCTTCTTCAGGAGCACGTTATTTATGTTCACGTAGTACACTTGTTGCGATGTCTTGCGCAATCGATACTCCCTTACTTCTTCCCTCTTTTCTTGTACTTATTTTAATCCTGACAGCTGAGAAGAGTAATTTTCGGCGATGTTGTCCGCTGTTAGGTGTTGTAATGCTAGCAATATGCGCCTGTTGAGAGTATGTGGAATGATGATTGCCAAAAACAGAGTGTCTGTGAACGTGGCACAGTACGCGATTCAATTTGTGTTGAAAAAAAAAAAAACATTGATTGATATGTGGGGTTTAACGTCCCAAAACCACCATATGATTATGAGAGACGCCGTAGTGGAGGGCTCCGGAAATGCTGACCACCTGGGATTCTTTAACGTGCGCCCAAATCTGAGCACACGGGCCTACAACTATTCCGCCTCCATCGGAAATGCAGCCGCCGCAGCCGGGATTTGATCCCGCGACCTGCGGGTCAGCAGCCGAGTACCTTAGCCACCGACCACCGCGACGGGGCGAAAAAAAAAAAAAAGAATCTTTACGTTCAGTGAAAGTGCACTCCATCTTATAGCAATAATAACTGGAATAATCGTAAGCTTAAGGTAATTTGGTCGTTGTTTTTCAAATCCTTCCTTAAACTTCTGTCGGGCTGTGCCCTGAGCTGCTGCGCGTGTATCTCAACTCGGCGTTTCTTTGCAGTAATGAAAATGTTCATTAGGTTGCTAAAACTTAAGTTGCGTGAAACTTGAAAAAAAAAAACGTAAAAACAATGATGCACTAAACACTGCGGCCGTGTTGCGTATAACATTGTTTGTTTGTGTGCACGTCATGTTATATCTCGCGCTTCTCTACTCCGGACGCGTATACGGTGTCCCTAACGATTGATATTTTTTGTACGGTTTAATGAGATTTGGTCAGATTGTGCGTGACAGGCGTGAAGTCTAGCCGTTGATGAGGCATTGACATTCCTGTCCGTGGCGCGCAACCTACCGCTCAATGCGAAAAGCGTGCTTTAGTGCACTCAGCAGTAATTTGAAAGGAACGGCGCTACAGTGAATTCTCGTTCTCCTCCCGTTTCCGCGGATGACCGTTGTCGGCGTTTTCCCGATCCCTTTGTCCTTCCTCTTCGGCGTCTCGGTCCTTTAGGGGTCGCTAATGCGTGCAGCCTCCATTGACGTCACTGGATTAAGGGAGTGCGAAGAATCCATTAAACCGATGCGGAAGTCTTCGATGCGTTCACTGTGTTTGTTATGCTTCTTTGCTCACGATTTTGCGGCTTTCCGTAGGAGGCTTTTAGGTTCCGGCTATCGGTCCGCGTCTCAGTTGATTCCTTTTTTTTTCTCGCCATTTGTTTTCACTTGGCTCTTAATGAGAAGTTGATTTTTCGCTCTTCTCGCGACACCCGTTTTTATATATCTTCTTTCCGTGGTTTTTTTTTCTTGTCCTTTTATCGCAGAGAGGTTATTTCGCGAAGCTGTTCGCACTGAAGTGTAAACAACGTTCGCAGGGCCTTCAGTACAAGTTGAGTGTTTGAATGTTTTTTATGTATTTGTTTAGAACAGAACTTCACATAAGGGAGTTTGAAACGAAAAACGAAACGACGTTAACTGGAATAGCTGGCTATAGCTTTTTGTTTTTTTGCGGCTGTAGACATTTTATGAAAAAAAAAAGGTTATTGAATCATTCAAACAGCGAGGTAATACATACACACAGTCGCTATAGCATTAGATATCAGCATTCAGTGCTCTAAATATATACTTTAAAATTAGGCGTGATATGCAATTGTTTAATCAGTTCATTGAGCTTAATTTTGTGGTATGGTGCGATACCAGTGCGTTATCATGAGCCTGGCGGACAACTACTGACGTCGCTCGAGCACCGCGAGGCAGCCAGTCTGGAATCACTTTTGGTTTATTCGTTCATTTACCCTGTTTCTAACTATGTGATGCTTTGTTCTCCGCTCCAGAGGTTATACATCTGCTTCAAGTGTATTTTCCTTGCGTCAGTGGCCGAAGCACCTTTACGCACTCCGGTTTCCGTGTCAGTCACCGTGGTTGTGTCAGTCGAACAGTCGCACGCATCTTTTGAATTGGTGTATATCGCGTAAGTGCATTTATCTGTCTACATCTCTTTCTTCATAAGTAAACGCGGCAGCGCTTGAAATGTCAAACGATTTTGGAACAAGAGTGCCCGATTTCCGTAATGCGTTAAGGAGAGCGGTCGTTATTACGAGAAAATTTAGCCTTTATATGCCTATACCTTGCACAGCTAACCGATTCGCGTGCAGAGGGAGAGAGTGAAAGAGAGGAAGATAAATAATACGAATCAAGGGGAAATTCGCCTTCTCTTCCGCGCAAGATGGGTGACATTTTCAGTAGACGTAACCAATTTTCAAAACACAGCTTGCAAAGTTCTAGCGTGGTAAGAGAGCCGATAACTATTGAAGACATTAATTATACATTGACAATTCTCACGACAAGCTAAGGTGTAGACTTCAAGCTTGCCTATTAAACGCGTTCAGACCGCGATTTAGGGCGTTCGCATCGAAATTCTCAGTGACAGAGACAGAGAGGGAGAGCACGTGTCTTGACTATTTATACCACTTTCGTACGGGATGCGAGAAAACTCGGAACCGAATCAGACATGCGAGGCGTCAGGCCAGGCTTTGGTGCGTGAACCTTAATGCGCGGCAGCAGCCGTCGGGTTTCCCATGTGAGCTGCGGTTACGGCTAAACGCCACCGCAGGTGGCCAAGTCTCGCCGCCCGAGCTGCACTCTTGGTTTGCCGCATGGTGTGGCCGCGGTGGGCGAGCGTGTGAGAGAGCGTACAGCTGGAAGGGAAGAGGCCGCGGGTTCTTTAATTAGTCCGCGATAAATCGTTGCGCCAGGCGCAGCCGTTCGTCGTCAATGCGCTGCCGGGCGGCCGCCACCGAGTTCGGCTTAACGATGGAGTCCCTGGGACCGCCCATCTTTCAGCAGTGTTTCCCTGCACTGCTGTGTGTGTGTGTGTGTGCTTTTGCGGTATTGTTCCGCAGTGGCCTCCATTTAGTGGCTCTTCCTTTACTTCTTCTTACTAAGCTTCCATGCGTGCAAAGCCACACTTTTGTGCAGCTGCTCCGAGACTCGGATTTCGCGGCTTTTCTAAGACCGCAGTCAAGGGGAGATAGAGGCAGTTGTAACCTTAGTATGGCGCTGAGGTCTAAGAGGTGGTGTGGTCAAGAGCGCGGTGTGCGCTGCTCAGTCACAGGTGACGCGGTTGCACTTTCCTTTGTCCCTGCGTTCCACCTGCCATCCGCAGTAGCTCTGTATACCTCATGTTCATATGTCCACTATAGGGAAGGTGTCGGTGGCGTCCGTTGTTTTCGTTTGGGTGTTCTTGCCAGCTAGCTCGGCGCTTACTTTGTAGGATGGTTTGGTGCCGTGTGGCTAGTTTTTCTCAGCTTTCCCACGAAAGATCGAGACAGGGAGCAACTTTTGCAGCCAGTACAAGTGGATTTTCGAAGTTCTCATTATTTCTTTATGGTGCTTCACGTTTTTGCTTTGGCGCGTCGGTGATTTAGCGCTTCCCGTTCCTTTTGTTTTCGTAGTGGCAGTTTGTTCCGGCTCAGTTAAACGACATAGCTTTTATTTGTGCTGCTATTGTTCGTGTTTCTTTACCATATAGTGTGTCTCGTTCGGGCTTTCTTTTTATCTAGCTTGTTTTGTTTTACATTTGTGCAGAACGGCCATGAGCCTCAAGAGAGGCAGTGGAACAGTCGAAGTTTTCTTGCCTGTACTGAAACAGTTCGCGATTACGTCCAGTTGACTCGAACTGGGAATCTTGACATATTCTCGGTCCTTGGCAATGCAGCACCTGTGCGTTACGCGCAACAAAAGCGCTGTTGACTTTTTTGCCGGGCCACGAGGCTGCATGAATGAAATAGTGTAGTCTACGTCTGTATGGCTGTAGGGGTTATCTGTTTATTGTTTATCATTGTATATATTATAATCACCTCCTAGAACCCCGAAGTAGCATGTTAGGCGAAAGGCCAGGCAGCAACCGTTTCCAGCACTTCTGTAATATATATATATATATATATATATATATATATATATATATATATATATATATATATATATATATATATATATATATATATATATATATATATATATATATATATATATATATATTTCTTACAACGAAACGTATATTTGCGGATATTTGCGATGTTCACACGCGACGACAATGACTGGCACACTCGCGGGCTGGCGCCAGTCTCTAGCCACCTCGTAGTCTTCTTTTCCAGGCAGAGACCCTCTACCGATTTATGCCCAAGACCCACTACTGCCTTGTGGCAATATCATGACACCCGTGTGGTGGCACTGCCACCACTTTCCTCTGGCTAAAACGCTCTCTTTGTTGCACCTTATTTGAAGGTGTATTGCGAGCTTGAACGAGAAGATAATGTCGATGCGCGAGCTTTATTAGCGCTCTCCTTTGCATGTGACGATGAATCTGAGAGACGACGTCATACTAATCTACCCTGCACTGCAATCTTTCAGGCTGTCTGATCCGATTTCCCTGGTATGATTTCAGTCTTTCTTGCTAAACGATTGTCAACGCTTCTGCTCGGGAACCCGTATGCTTCTTCGTCGTTCTGTGGACGACGTACACCCCTCGCGATGTGTATCAGATAAACCTCTTCGTGAACTTTATCCTTCACCATCGCTTAGCCTCATCTTTTCGCGGCTCTATCGCGCGATCACGGTAACACGTCTCGATCGTACTTCGTTCGCGGTCTATTTGAAATTCCGAGTGTATAGCTGTTTCCCAATGGAGAACCGGCCTCACTCTGCCCGTCTCGTGTGTCTCTCTGGAAATTTAAGTGAGTCCCTTTGACGAACGGGGTTCTCGTTTTCGGGGGAGCCGATATTAAGAACCTCATATAAAGCCTGGCTAGGGCCGTTACCGTTAAGGGCTGCTGTCGGTTCCAGGCGCGTGCAGTATAATATACGCGATGCCACTACTGTCATTTCGTTTGCGGTGCCACGCGTGACGCGTTTTTTCGTGGCTCGCTGCGCCGGTCGCGAAATGAAGGTGCGCGCGTGATTTTGTGTCTCGCATTTGGCCCATGTTTCGCTGTTCTTCGTCGTTTGTGACTCGAAAACGTTACTATCAGCTTCAAGAAGTTCCGAGGAACGCCTGGGCACCACTCAAGAGGATTTCTTGCCACTTGGAGGTGCCAAAGGACTTCAGAAAGCTCGTCACCCCTAGGACGCTCACCAAACGCTGACCTGGGGAGCCGCCGGCAGCTGCACCGACGCTGGGGACGCCCGCGTCGGAGCTTCATCCAGCTATGGCTCTCAACGCGGCGACCGACCAACAATACCACCTCCTAGACCAGGATGGTACAGCAGACGACCAAATGGATCAACTCCAGGGCGACCACGATACGGTGAGCCGAGACGCTATCGGCGCTCAATCGCATGCAGAAGAGGACGCTAGCTGGCAGGCAGCGAAATCCACCAAAAAACGCAAGCAAGAGGCACTGGAGCGGAGGCGCGGCAGCGCAGGGCTCCAGGACCAAGTTAAGACAGGCACGCCAACATTCAAGAAATTGCCAAAGCTACCGCCGTTGCCGAAGGACGATTACAAGATCGTCATTCGTCCAAACCAGGGCCTCCCGCTGAGAAACATTCTGACTCCTACGCTTGCGCAAGCAATCATCGAGGCATGCCAAGCTGGCATCAGAGATGACCATTTCATCCTTAGAATCAACCCAGGGTCAAACATAGCGATTCTGTCGACCAAATATGAGGAAGTGGTGGACAAAGT
Source organism: Rhipicephalus microplus (assembly GCF_043290135.1). Lineage (NCBI taxonomy): Eukaryota > Metazoa > Arthropoda > Arachnida > Ixodida > Ixodidae > Rhipicephalus > Rhipicephalus microplus. Next base: position 209,292,241 of record NC_134700.1, read on the forward strand.
GCGTCTGATACGCGCCCTTGTGCTTAACGGCAGGGCTCACGCTGTCCGTGCCTACGCCGCAAATGGGGACGATACTCTGAGAGGGGTGATTCACGGCGTACCGATGAACACCTCAACCGAAACTCTCATGGCGCACCTACGTGTCAGAACGCACGGTGTGGAGATCATCACTGCCAGAATGATAGGCACAACGAAAAGCGCAGCCATTACATTTTTCGGTCCAACGCTACCTCGTACCGTCTACTATTACGGGGGTGAACTCCGCTGCTACCCCTTCCGACCTACGATTCAAGTCTGCAAGGTCTGCCGAGAAAAAGGACACCGCGCGGACGTTTGCCCGCATCCGGATCGCCCCATTTGCCGGCTGTGCGGACTGACTAATCCAACGGATGGACATCCGTGTTCTATTAGTTGCGCCTCGTGCGGGGAGGCTCACCCCACAGGAGATCCAACTTGCAAAAAAAGACTTAAGCCGCCGAAGCCTAAACAGCCGCAAGTACAAGCAGGCTACAGTGATAAGCTTCAACAGGGCACTAGCAACGACCCGCCGAGGACCAAGAATCTCCGCTGGTTCTCCTCCGAAGAGGAAGAAAACGCCTACAAGTCAGCCGATGACAAGCACAGTTCCCGGTCGCATTCACGGTCCCCGGGCAGAAAGCCGCACTCGCCATCCAAGAAGAGCGCGCCAGCACCGACTCAGCAGAACCTCCACCGCGGTCCTCCAGGAGGGGGAGCCAAAGGCAACGGCGGGGATCAAGGATGCACCCAACAGGCATCATCACTTCCGGTAAGCTGGGCGGAAGCCGTGGCTCCCAAGTCTGCATGTACTCCCCCCATCACACAAAACGTACACTATCAAGCAGTAATCGCTGAAAACAAACAGCTTAAGCAACGCCTTGACAAATACGAGAACAAAATAATGTGGCTCGAAAAACAGCTGGCCCAATTAATGGGAGCCACCCCGAAAACTACAGTCCAGGCCTCTCAAAATCTAACTAGCCACCCAAGCGAAAAGCTACGGGACAATGGGCACATCCAACCGCAATCGACACCACCACGAGATCCTGTAGCCAATATAGGAACAGAACAAACAGCGACAAACCTCACTTTACAACAACAACTGCAGCTAATGCAACAGCACATACTGCAGCAAACAGAAGCCCAAATGAAACAGTTCTTTGTCGAATTTCAAGACCTGAAGCGGTACGTTCATGAAAGCCTCGACAAAGAAACGAAGCGTCGACGTAAGCAGAGCCAACCGCGGTCCCAGGAGTCCGACGCCAAAAGCATGCTTACCTCGGACGCTGAAAGCACACCCACCTCCTCGCATCATGGCAATTAACCGACGCATAGCAAACGAGAATCTCACTATATGGTCCTGGAACTGTCGTTCCCTGCACAACAAGCACGCTACACTCACTCTATACATAAAGGCGGCGCTGGTTCCTCCTGACGTAATCTGCTTGCAAGAGGTGGGAGCCAGGCCTAAAACAGTTTCTGGCTACAAACTGTACATGGATCCAAATACACCTAAGATTGCGACACTCGTCCGGAAAGAATTGGCAGCTACATGCATAACGGCACCGAACGAAGAGACGCAACACCTTATCGTAACGCTCTGGCCAGCGAAGAAAGGACGCCCGAGGCAGGTTATATGTAACATATACAGTCCCCCACAAGACAGAAAAGCAGAATTCAGCAATATCTTCCACTATTTGAACAACAAGCTTCAACCACGCGACCGCTTGATCATCACTGGGGACTTCAACGCTTGGCACACCACATGGGGTTATAGCGCAGACAGACCCAAAGGTACGCGACTTTTAGAAGCGATACAGCGCTACGACTACACACTCCTCACGACACCGGGCATACCGACTCGTATAGGAAACAGTGTCAACAGGGACACCACTCCCGACCTTACCGTAACCAACAATGCCGCGACCATGCGCTGGAGTGTGCTGGACGACAATCTGGGCAGCGATCACAATATTGTGCAAATAACATATGAAACAGCTCGACTGCGACGCCCGCTCGGAAAAGCCAGACTGACTAACTGGACTAAATATAGAGAGCAACAGGAAGTAGACGGGCCCAAGCCAACAACTATAGCCCAATGGACACCGTACATTAAGGGTCTCTATGACAAGAACACCAAGATATATCAAACAACTACCGACGCACCTGCCATTGACACCCACTTGACACATCTTTGGGAAGCTCGTCGAGGCCTCACGAAACGGTGGCGCCGACAAAAGCTAAATAAGAAACTCAGACTCCGTATAGCGAAAATCACAGAGGAAGTAAACGCATACTCAAAGGAACTTTACAACAACAACTGGCGCACCTTCTGCGATTCCTTAAAAGGCACATTAAGCACGAAAAAGACGTGGAACATTCTACGGAGTCTTTTGGATCCCTCTGCAACAAGAACCGAAACAAACGCTACCCTTCAACGGCTAGCTGGGGAATTTCAAGGTGATCCGGATCAGTTAATAGAAGAGCTGAAACAACGCTACACAGGAGAACGCAAGCGAAACGTTAGCCCAACACCCAGTCAAGAATACAATGGAGAACCCAACACTGAGCTCGACGCCCCCATAACCTTTGCTGAGGTTTATGCAGCGGCTCAAAGCTTCAAAAGAAATACAGCGCCCGGATTGGATGGCATTACAAATGCCATGGTACGGAACCTCAGCGATGAAGCATTACAAGCCATCACAGACCACTTTAATCAGGAAGTCTGGACACCGAGTGGAAAGATACCTGCAGAATGGACACTGGCACAGGTTGTACTCATACCTAAACCAGGCAAACGGCGAAGCCTTGATCAGCTACGACCAATTTCTTTAACGTCATGCATTGGCAAGCTCTTCGAAAAAGTTATACTCACTCGCCTTGAGCAATACACAGAAGAACGGGGGCTTCTACCAACATCTATGTACGGATTTAGGCGAGGAGTGTCTACCCAGGATATCTTCTTACTGCTCAAAGAGGAAGTGCTTAACCCAGCGCCAGGTAGTCTCAACAATCTACTCGTTGCACTCGACATCGAAAAAGCATTTGATAATATTGCGCACTCTACCATACTAGACGGTCTTGCAGCCATAGGATGCGGACAACGCATATTCAACTATGCCTCTGATTTTCTTGGAAATCGCAAGGCGCAGATTGGCATAGCTGGTACCAAATCATCACCATACGACCTCCCACTGAAAGGCACACCTCAGGGCTCCATCTTGTCTCCATTTTTATTCAATATCGGCCTCCGGAAACTAGTCCTCCAGCTGGAGACTGTACCAAACCTGGGCTGTGCCTTTTACGCGGACGATATTACGCTATGGGCAACAAAGGGCTCCTATGGAGAACGACAAGATGTACTGCAAACCGCTATAGACATGATTCAAGGCTACCTCACTGCTGCAGGCATGTCGTGCGCACCTAGCAAATCGGAATATTTGCAAATAAGACCCCCACGAACTCGGTCCAACCGTGCACCCGCGCTGCAGCTAGAAATTGCCGGACAGATCATCAACAGGACCCCAGTAGCTCGAATATTAGGCATGCACGTGCAAGAAAACAACAGCGTAAAGACTGCAATAGGCAAACTCAAACACACCGTAAAGAGTATTGCATCCCTTATAGCTAGAATTGCGCGAAGTAATGATGGGATGACAGAGGCCGACACGGTACGCCTTGTACAGGCCTTCGTTCTCAGCCGTGTCACGTTCGCTCTTCCCTTTCAATCAACACGCAAGCCCGAAATAGAGCAGATTGACAGACTCATCAGAATTGCGTACAAAGCAGCATTGCGACTTCCGAACAGCACAAGCACAGAAAAACTCATGGGACTCGGCATGCATAATACGTATGAGGAATTGGCCGCCGCCACGCTAATCGCACAGCGAGAACGACTCACCACTACGCTCCAGGGAAGAACACTGCTACAGAGGCTGGGATACCCTCTCACCCCTCAATACTGTGGCGATGAGACAGTCATTGTAGCCAAGCAAATACGTGATCAAATAATCGTGGAACCAGTTCCAAAAAACATGCACCCGCTCTACAACAAAAAGCGCCGTCAAGCGCGAGCACGAAAACTCCTGCAGAAAAGTAGCGATCCAGACGCTTACTTTACCGACGTCAGTCTTTATCCCGCGCCACCACAAGGCTCCAGAAAACAAGCATATGCATTGGCAGTGACTAACCAAAGCAAAGTCGTGGCCTGCGCGTCCCTACGCACCAGATCAAGTGCCACCGCAGAGGCAGCAGCCATAGCCTTGGCAATCAGAGAAGCCGAAAGAAGGGGGCGCTCAGCGTATATTTTGACAGACTCACAAGCTGCATGTCGCTTATACCTTAGAGGCACACTTCCAAGGTGCGTCGCTGATATTTTGGGGTCCATTTTGATGGAGGCACATGGCATCACTTGGTGCCCAGGGCATGACGGCCTGGGGGGGAACGAGGAGGCAAACTGCGTAGCTCGCGGACTTACTGGCCGAGACGCAGGACTCTCCTCAGGACACCTCATAGGGCATCATGAAGAGCAAAGTGTAACAAGCAGGCAGATATTGGAAAACCAACGCCTTACAAGACGCACGTACGCCCCTCCACATCCGAACTTAAGCAGCCAACAAGCCCGGGATTGGCGCCGCCTCCAAACGAACACATACCCCCACATATCAAAACTACACGCAATTTTTCCACAGATATACACAACAGGGGTATGCCCATGGTGTAGTAACCACACAGCCACACTTACACACATAACCTACCAATGTACCGAGCGGCCAGCCAATGCAGTATCTAGGTTGGTGCGCTCACTACAAACACTCACAACGTGGTCTTGGGAGGCACGGCTTTCCGAGCTGGCACTGGGGAGCCAACTGGTGACCCTAGACCAGGCCCGGCGAGCCGCTGTGGCCAGTGGGGCTCTACAAGAGGGCTCCACCCGGGATTAGTCACGTAATTTTAATTCTTCAATAAAGTTTATTCTCTCTCTCTCTCGTCGTTTGTGGATCGGCGTATACGGAGACGCTCTCGCCTGCGTCGTATTTTCTTACCTCGTTATACTTCTTTTTATACACCGTTCGTGATGCGTTTGATTTGCGTTAGCGTGGCTCCCTGGAACAGCGCGTCGATGCTGGACGCCAGTTCCGGGCCCCTAGCTCCCTCATCTCCCCTTATCGCGACTATCGGGCTGCGTCGGCGTTCTCCGTATTTCCGGGTCTCTTTATGAATACGGTCTGACGTGCGCGGCGGAAGACGTCGATGCGGCCGGCTATACCCGTCTAAATTGGCTTTTGCCAACGCCCTGCCGCTTTATACCTCGTGTAGACCTCCTTCCCGCTGCTCCCTAAGCTCTCGGCACGCATCCTGGCGGCGCGCTGCCGCAATTTCCGTGACGGCGGGAGGGCTGTGCGCGAGCTCGCTCTCGCGTTTGCGTGTGCGTTCTCAGCTGCGCGTTCGGCCCGGGCGAACTCATTATAGCGCACGCGGGGCTTTCCTAACCGTAGTTTGTTCATTACTCGCTCGGTTTGTGGGGCCTTTTCATCCTCCTCCGGTCCCTGTTGTTAGGGGGGGATTCGGTCGTCTCATCGCGTCGCGAGCTTTTCGCCTCGGTCGGCAATTAAGCGCGGTCGGCCTCTGTACGACAGGGCGCGCCTCTACCGACTGTCTGCGTCGTTCGTTTGCGACGAGTCGCTCCGCCCAGTGTTTCGTGCCCCATTCGGTCGGCGAGCGCGGCCGACTCGTCGGCGGCCGCATTTATATCCCCCGTCGCGCGCTCACGTCTTCTTAGCGTTGCGTAGAAACGCGCTTCGTCCGGAAGGCGCCTCTAATGAAACTCTTCACGCTGCAGCCTCGCGCATTCCGAAACAATGAGCGCGGCAGCCGTCGTGGCAGCGCGCCCTCTGCACCCTCCCGCCTCCCTCTCTCATTTGCCAAAGTCGTCCGCCCCAGGTGTCCTCGCGTTCACCTGGCTTCCCTGCGCGGCGCGTGCTTGACTTCGGGCGTGGAGCACGACACGAACGCCGTCTGACTGGCATGCGCGAAATTCCCTCAAGTCTTCGAAGGGCCCGTCTCGCGATGAAGTGTTTAAGCCGGGTTTCGTGGTATAACGCCGCGGGTGCTTAATTCATCGTCCCTTACTCGGAGCCGCTAGTGTCTTCTCGTGTGCCTCTCCCTGCGCACTTTTCGCGTGCACGCATGCGCGTACGTTTGGACGCACGCGTAAGCGAGCATTGTTCTCCGGCTTCTGCGCATTTCTCAAGTTTCCCGCTCGGTCAAATATCTGCTTCTTCTCCTTTGTTTTGTGAATCGGTGACGTCGCTGTTCTTGCATTTTTGGTTGTGGCCCACGTATTTTGATTAATATTTCCCTTTCTGGAAACGTTCTGCAGCGAAGCGAAGTTTGTTTGGCTCCATTGAAAATTATAATAGTGTATACAAGAATAGGAAATGGGACGAACCGAACTGTTCCTTCCCGTGCCATATTTTTTGTGTGCGCTATTAGTAGCTCCTGATATGTAGGGCCAGGCGAGACCAAAATCGCCCTTTTTATGTACTCAACTACTACTTTGTACCACAAATGTTTGGCAAGTCCCGCTGTAGGCCTACTAAAAATGGTTCCTTAGTTCTTGCTTTTGTTCACCTCTTCGTTTTACTCGTAACCACTGTGGGGAATCGGCCAAGAATTGAATGGTCGCATGAAATATTATAGTACTTTTAGAGTAATGGAGGTTATAAACTAAAGACATTACAATTATTCTATGAAATTTTGATTCTCACTCATACGTACAAAACCTTATGCTTTCTAATCAGTAATAGATAACAAATAAAATGGACACCCTATTTAAAAAAGTTAATATAAATGTTATGCATGAATCGACACAGAAGTATAATATTATAGGTTAGTTTGTTACTAGTTTAGTTTCATCCAGCTAGTTCCATATAGCCAAGCAAGCTTTCGCACTTCTGAACCCAGAAATAGAGGCTCCAAGAGGCAAAAGTCTCATTATGCCTCCCTCTTTCTTTCCCGTTTTCGCTGCGAGGAGCTAGAAATCGGCTCTCCAGGCTGGCCTCCTCCTCGTTCCTCTCATGAAACATCTTCTTCTTCATCAAAGTGCGGCGTGAGGGCAAAAATAGTTAACGGGAAAGACACAGAGACGCACCATTGGTTGCGCCGTCAGTGACTTCGTTCTCCGACTAAGAAACACATAGAATTTAATGAACTGTCGGGATTAACCGAGCGATAAATACTGGAGTCGCCCTTTTCAGCGTCGCCGCTTAGTTAACCATTTCTACGAAGTGTTTATGAGGGTGATTTCTTATCCCGAGACTGCCTGAAATGGGGTGCCGTCTTGAGTTATTTTCGTCTAAACTTCCATTGAAGTTCGTCGCTGTATATAGGCTGTTAAGACCGGTGCTTTTTTAGCCTCGTGCTAGCGTTTAATATAAATGGCACAATTCGCTTATAAGTGCCACGTTGGAAGTTTTTAGATTGCTCTGGGATTTCGGATTTGTTCTCAGACACACATATTGAGACGAAAAATTTTCGATTCAATATATAATCTTGGTGTCGATTTGTGGCGCGCCTCCGTATCGTATTTTCATAAAAGAAATATCGATAGGAATTCTTAACATTTTAAGCATATTGCTGCAGGAAAACTGAACAAAACTTTCTCCGTCTTGACTTTTAGCCCCAATAAAAGCTTGAGTGCTAAAATTGTTCGACAGAGCTTTGTTTGCAGAGAGAAACTACCTTGAAAATGGTATTGTTTTCTGCAAACTACCGCGCCTTGAGGCCGAGTTCTCTTTTCAAAAAAAAGTCAATTATATTCTGTGAAAAGCGACGCGCCGACACAGTGCACTGACTTTTTTTTTTTTTTGGGGGGGGGGGGTCCTGACTTGCCATGTATATTACTATATTTTTTTAGAGACACGATAAATGTTTTTGAAGGTCACCATACTCTCGTCGAAAGCCGGGGACTCTATAAGCCCATATGGAAGAGTAGGTGGCCTCTTTTGGCCGAACAAGAGTGTTACTGCTAAACATGACAAGTACAACGTCATTTTCCTACGATTTGCGGTTGTGGCTATTGCACCCTCGCGGCCACTCGTTGCAGCAGCAATACGTCATCACCCATGAAACACTCCGCACGCGTGGCCGCATCAGCAGCGGGGCCTGTTCACTGCTGTCGGCGCTACTCGCTTGGAGCTGTGGTCCGTCTGAAACGTTCGGTGAAACGTATCGCTTTGTATGACACATGCCTTTCTGGCGGTTGGTCTTCGTTTTTGAAGCGTTCGTTGCGGAAGAAGGAAAAAGATCACAGCATATCTGCGAGGTGAATGATGACGAGTGGAGCGAAGCGGACGGACGGATGGACGCATGGAAGGACGCGGGGATGGGCTGACACTCGGACGGATGCATGGATGGACGGATGGATGGATGGACGGATGCATGGATGGACGGATGAACGCTTCGCCCCACTCATCATCACCCACTCCGTGGATACACCGTGACACCGTTTTTATTGACATGCAATGCAATGCAACTGGCTACTACGACGACTGCGATGATACGGAACAATCGGCTCACGGCGGAAGGAGCTTCGCCCCTAAAACCTGACCACTACTGCTCTGAAGCTCTCATAGTAGCATCGTCGGCCGCAACGCACCGCCGCGTGCGTTTCCTACAGCTGACAAGTGGCGTAGATTTTGATACGCACTGCCGCTAAGCCATTAGGCCAAGCCATCTCGACACATCGAAAAGTTTAGTTGATTTTCTATTGCTCAGAACACTTCGTCGTTTCACTTAGATGCTTCTGAAGAAAAGAAAAACAAGAAAAAGCATGGGACGTTTGTGCCATTTAGCTGTGATATGCGCGAACGAGGCTTGCTTGCGAATATTCCGCACTCTCTATCGTGACGAAAACAATCAAATTCGATTGCATCAACTTGTAAAGGCCTTGTGCTATAGGGTGTGACAATAGCTGCCGTATGCAGAGCGCCATATAAAGCGGCTGAGAAATTCCACGCATTCGGTGTCTGATCGTACAAAAACTGAGCAGTGGTCGACGACATATTAAAAGCAACGCGACGGACCACCTTGCCTTGATTAAGCCATAATAACTACCCTTCTGCCTCAGCGAAGCTGATGTAACAACACATTCTGCATCCTCCGCTAAATCAAGCTTATCTCCTGCTGGTACTGCACGTTGGTTCATGTTGCTGGCCCAGTCTCTCTGGCTCGTCCGCGGCCTCCTGCTCTTCTTCCTTTGGCAATGGAGGCTCGTAACCGCAAGCAGTTATATTTCTCGGGAAGTTGAAATGGTCGGCAGCATTACATGTGAATTCATAGCTGGTTGAGTGACCACCACATCAATTCATATTGCGCATCAGTGTGATGGCAAGTGTGCTTCGAATGATGGCGGCTGGCCGGCTCGGCCGGGCTGGCTGTCGAACAGTGGTGTGAGGATGATTTCGCATGGGCCCATGGGCTTGGCGCATGCGCAGAAAATTGTGGAAAATAACACTACCCGCTGAAAAGTTCGATAAGTGACCACCTCTTGTCTATGCCATTGCGCACCGAGAATTCATTTTCAGCAGTTCCGAAAGATTATCACAATTCGCTTCGGTATTCCTTTAGTAAGAGTCATATGTGCGGCGAGTGAGAACATGCCCCCCCCCCCCCCCATCTCCCTCTTTCCCCTCTTCCAAGAATGTGTGGGCAAAGGCTGGCGTCCTGCCTTTGTTGCCACCGCTGCCTGCTCTGTTTTATGTCAGGTTTCATTGCTTATGTTTCTCTCAGTAGCCGAATGCAATTTTCCTTGCAATGGCTCATGAACTACCATGCGAATCGGGGGCAGTAGCCTTACAATCTTGCATTAGGAAGAGCTTCCTAAGTTTATTGTGTTTCGTCGCTAAATTGTGTTCCGTACTAGCTACCTAGTATTTTTTCTTATATGGTCTGTACTTTCCAGTTTACGGTGTTCTCTATTTTGTTCGCCCACGTCCAACCTATCAGTGGTTGATGGTTAAGTTCCGAGCACACTTGTCCCTGAGTTGTAATGTGCGTGTGGTGAAACTCAAAATTTTAACTTTTTCTTTAAATGCAGCTGGTGGCGTTTGTTTGGGTCTAGAAGGGTGATATAGCACAGAGGCATTAGCGTTCAAGTACCTATACTCTATGTATTCTACAAAGCTCAGTCTCGCCTGCGAGAACGCTACTTTCAAGAATGAGTTTCGTGATTTAAATGGGCATTGTTGTGCTATATAGATCTTCTGCACTACATAACTGTCGGTTAATTCGCCTTCAGTTCTCTCGCTCACGATGCCTTCAAGAATGAACAATAACAACCTTGTACGCCATCACTTTTTGCAAAGGAGCCCTTAAATATACTTTCGTTGCCTTTCTTCTACTGTAGAATGGAACTCTTTGCAAATGTGTACTATGGTTGATACTTCTTAGCATTTTCTACTTGAGCAGTGACCCTCTTTTACTTTGGACAATTTAAGATGCCTCTAGCGTGTGTAAATAATCAAAAATTAGTAAGTAACGAAACATGTGGTTTGTATCCGTCATGTGTTGGCGAATAAATGGGTCCTAAACAGGTCGCGTGTTGGATCCCGGCCGCGGTGGTTTCATTTCGGTGGAAGGTAAATGTTAGAGGCCCGTGTACTGTGCAATGTCGGTGCACATTAAAGAACACCGGATGGTCGAAATTTCCGCAGCCCTCCGCTATACGGCGTCTCTCATAACCATATCTTGGTTTTTGGACGTGAAACCCCAATGTTGTTAACATTATTATCATTAGATGGGCCCTGAACAACAAGTTATTTTTTTTTTTGAAATCGTCAGGAATGCTATTTAATTGGCAAAGTTTATCCCTAAATTGTATTATGGAAATACTAACAAAAGAAAGAACCGGTTACATATTACGGATACTGCGATTTTACACTCCAGCTTTTCCTCCGTTCCAAGGAAGAGGGATGATACCAGTAGCAGCTGTCTTTAGGGATCATTGATGCGGTGGCGAATGGTGGCTTAGAGATGCGATTGGGAAAGGGTAGCACGCAATGCAAAAAAAAAAAAAAAAAGGGACACGCATCTGCCTGCTGATGTCAGATGACAACCGATGGCGGCTGCTTCATGTCCTGGTCGTATAGAGAGTGTTTTAGCATTACGGCGCACATGTGAACTCCAAAGGTCGCGAACGGCTACAAAACTTTATTGAATGTCACGACTACACGTTCTGTCCATGGAAGGTTTTTTTTTTTTTCAAATCACGACTAGTGTTTTAGGATTTATTTAATACTTCACCTTGCATATACGTTTTATTTACTTGGGCATGGGAGGGGGGTTCATATATCAAAACCATCATGTCTTTAAGAGAGTCGCCGTAGTGGAGGACTCGAAAAAAATTGGCTATCCGAGGTTCTTTAACATGCCCATAAATCTAAGCACACGTGCCTCAAGCATTTTCGTCTCCATTGAAAATGCGGCTGCCATGCGGGGATTCGATCCCGTGACCTGCGGGTCAGCAGTGAGTCGAGTGCCACCAACAATGTACCACTGCGGGTGGGTCCGACGTTTTCTCATTGTACCGCTGTTTGGTTTGTGTAAAATGTATTCTTTTATGTGCTATAGATATTTGGTTCTTGTTCATCCTGCTATTTCTTCTGATGGCAGTAGTATTCTTTTTTTTTCACGCGAACACAACCGTCGTTTTCGGTGAAACGCAATTTTTATGTTGACGTTCGACGTGAAGTACCACACCGAACGTTTCGCTTTGAAATGCACTGAATGGTGGCGCTCTAATTTTCTGGCGTCACATTTTCGCACGCCGCGTCGTTGCCCCCTCGTGTCGCTGTTGCAAACATAACTTCATTTACAACAGTCACATGTGAGAAAGAGAGAAATAGTGAGAGCCATGCAAGCTGTAGGTGAGGAGATGCTGTGCCGAAGTTGCTCCTCCTATTTCCTCTCGTCGTGGGTAGGTGGCGGAACTATCGAGCGCTCCGTGGTGTTCACCGTTTTTGGTTCGCTGCGATAGATGTCGCGGTCGTCTCGAAGGCGGCCGTCTAAAAAGCAGGCGGTTGCGCATATGTTACGTTGGCTCTACGCTTTTACTTGTTCCGTTTTCGTTTATGTTTTCCTTATCTTGCGTCTCTCTTTGAGGCTCGATCGATGACGGTTGCGTAACTCTTCGAAGGATGGCGCTAGTGTGGCGCGCTCCTTGTATGGTGGGTGTTTCGACGACCTCGTTCAATTTTCCCGCTCTTCGAGTTTCACTGCACTTGCTTATTTACTTCTGCGACAATGGAAAATGAGTTTAAGCATTTACTGAAATTTCTTTCATTGTTATACTTCATTGCGGGCTTACTATCCCCCCCCCCCCCAATGAACGGAATATTTTATCTAGGTTTCTCAAGATTTATGTTTGGCATGTGGTAGAATGAAAAATACTTTTCATCCGCAGCTCGTTAGAAATAGTTCTAAGGCATGTCAACAAACTTTGGAAAACAGAGCCTGTTTAAAGTTAGCTTTTCCGCATTTGTACTGGTGGTGGGGCAGAGTACCCTTTACAGGGAACATAAATAAATTGCGTTTCGCCGCATCGTGTGCTTTCGGGGCGCGTGTGTGTCTTTTTTGGGGTGAAACTCCTCTTAGTCTAACATTGTCATGCGTCACGCGTAACCGAAAGAAGAAGAGACAAGAAAGAAAAGAAGGCAGTATCTCCCGAACACTATAATAGACGGCGCTATCTCATAGCAGTACATGCAAACAACAGTTGAGTGAGAATATTCGAGATGGTGCTGTACCGCTACTCTCCGATTGGCTGCTGCGCGGGCTATGCCTGGGTTTGCGAAGAAGGAGTGCCTCTTTGTCGCCTGGATAGTCGCCGTACGTGACGGATCGTTGGCGGGGCGTAGACAAAGCATAGCGGCGGGCTCGTTGAAGACGCTCGCGCCCGGCTTCCTTGACTCGCGTCTCGTCGGTGTTACCCACGTGCCGTCTGCACGCATTCTCGAACGCGATCGGCGCATGGACGCATGCATGGACGGACAGACACATGGACTGATGGGCGGACGAACGCTTCGCCCTACTCATCTTCATTCACTCCGTGGATATGCTGTGATTTCGCCCGCTCATTTCTTTCTATCCTTACTATCCAATCATTTGGCTGTTAACCTCACTCTTGCATCTTCCTCGGGATGGCACTCCGACATCACTGTTCTCAAAGTCGTCTTCCATGTTTTGTGAAGATGTTGCACAAATAGCCGTTCCTCTTCTGCGTGCTCTCTTTTGCTCTCCTGATCCTTTTTTGATGGCTCTGCGTTCATGAATATTCTACAGATAGGTCCCGCGCATTATCGTAAAACTTGTTTACGTGGCAACGCGTGTCGCCTCTGAGTTGCTTGTGCGTGTCTGTGCACAGTGAGTAGTTTGTAAATGTGCATGCGTTCCGCGCTTTGTGGGTCGAGTCAGTGACTGTGGCCATTTGGTTTGTTTTCTTTAAGCCGTTGAACGATGCTATGTTTTGTTACACACTCTATCGTGTGGCATAGCATGCGCTCTCTCTTTCCACCTTTCGTAACTTGCTTCGCGCTTCACCTTTCTCGTCAGCGTGCAACCGCACTTCCTCCATAGGCGGCTTAGAGCTCCACTTAGCGTTCGTCCTGTCTTTATTTTTTGGCAGAGTTAATGCGCTCTCCCAGTTCGGTCGACGTCGAGAGTTCGACCGCCGTAATACTGTTTGCGTTCCTCCTTTTGTTTTGTCTCATCTTTGCCGTCTTTTGTATATTTTGACGCAGCATCTTACGTAGTGACAGTGCTTTTACGATGCGAGCTAAGCGTAAGGCCGCGGTCACCTTTCTTCTGTTTCGTTTTTTTTTTGTTTGCGCTTTAGGTGGCTTCACCAGTCATTGGGATGTGCGTGGGCCAAACTAGTTGGCGGGTCCGCCATGTATAATAGATGAAGGCGCCGAAGGCGCTCTTTACGCCGTCTCTTCGACAAAGACGAGGTGGATAGACGAACCAGCCCTACTCGAGGCTGCTTCGGCTCGTCACCACCCATGGAGCTCTTTCCGGCGTCTACCGCATCGCGTTCGGTGCTGCGTTGTTGCCCGTTGCCCGCCGGGTGCTGTGGGCGCAACTTCGTAGCGGGTGTGATCTGGTTTAAGCCTCTGTAGCTTGGAGACATTCAATGCCCTCGAGTAGTTTGGTACAGGACTTTGCTTTTGAGTCCAGAAGATGAAAATCTGAAATGCATAGGTATTTTTCTTTTCGCAGTTTGTAGTGCGTACAAATTTAAGTTTCGTGGCGTTAGGTGAACGAGTACCCGAGGCGGTCTTGTTGACCGTTCGCGTTTGTCACGTCCTATAGTATTATTCTGCGTGGCACGCGTGCTGTCATTTTCTGAAGTTTTGCTTCTTTCGGGCTTCTTTTTCGAAAGCGAATGCGGTAGTATTAGCTTTTATTTTGTTAGACGCATTTCTCGAAAATGTCGGGGTTCGAGAAGCTGGACACTTGAAGGAAGCGCCCTATTTCGTAACGCCCGCTTGTATAAAAAATGTGGTCTTCGGAAGCTTTTAAGCGCCCGTTTTATGTTTCGGTATTTTCAGGATGCCTTTGTGTTGCTTGGCAACAGTATTGAAAGCCAAACATGTGTGGGTGGGTCTACATTTTCGTACTCGTAGGCGTTGCGCCTGGACGGACATGTTCAGCCTTGCTGGATCCGATTTGTTTGTTTCACTATATCTTAGATTCATTATTCGCGTGTTCGCATGCGGAATTAAAAAATGCTGACGAGACTGAACACTCATGGGCAGTGGCAAACTTACTTCAGTGTGTCGTTCGTATTGTTACACGACATCGGTAACGAGAGAGCACCAGGTGGATGATAAGCAGGACGAATGTGATCGCGCTCGTGTTGTTCTTGTTCCGCGATCTTGGCTGCAGCTGCTTCTGACTCTCCCTGTATATTTTATAAATATATTTCTTCAATTCAAGCTCTCACCCCGTGACATTCGGTGGTGGGTAAAACACGATATAACGGAGCACCGCAGCGGCCCACGTTTCCATTCTTCGACCATAGCAAGCCAGGGGCCGGTTCCCGCCGAGGTGACCGCTAGAAAAACTGTTGTGCTTCCGCAGGTAAAAGATCCTGGCACGTTCTGTGGGACGGATAATGTCGACACCGAAACATGGTTGCCGTTAAACGAATGTATAAGTAAGAATTACCGCTGGAATGAAACTATTATGTTGGCCAACATCCTGTGCTACTTGAAAGGAACAGCAAAAGTGTGGTTCGGGAGCCACGAAGAAGAAATTGGAAGCTGGGATGCGTGCAAGGAAAAAGAGCGTGCCCATATCGGCAAGATATAAAAGAGGCAGGTGCAGCCAAGATGGCGGATGGCCTGCCTGATGCTCTCTCGTTCCCGATGTCTTGTAACAATAGGAACAATGAGTACTCTTCGCGTGTGTGCACATATGGATATTTTGGAAGGTAAACATATTTGACAGACATGTCTGGCTGAATAAAAATCATGCAAGTAAATCAAGTACTCTAGCCAGCCACTTTTAGTGTGATATTTTATAATAAAATTAAGAATAAATAAAAATGAGAAGGGTCGAAATAAAAACCTTAATTTTAACATTAAATGTCTTAAACTAAATGTGGCTGGAGAGTTTGTTTTATTCGTAGAATTGGATGTTTTGCCACGCTGTTTCTACACGCTCATGCAGTGACTTTTTGGATGGGGTTCTAAAAGGAGAGTCCTCAGACCGCTGTGCATGTTTCCGGCTGCTTGTGACCCCATTTCGAAGTTAGTTTGATGCTCTTGCTCTTTTATGTAGTGCTTTTGCGCGCAGATTATAAAGAACACGAGTTGGTCAAGGATGGTTTGGCGCATCGAATCAAAGCGTCCCTAGAGAGCCGTTTTGCAGATTCAAGACGAACAACAGATACAAAGTCTAATCAGGCTAGGAATGTACTTTCTTCTCGTCTTTTGCTTGACGCTCGCGTAACATATAACACTCCAGGTACAAGTAGTTGTCCCAGAGCTTCCTTGTGGCATTGGGGTAGTATAAGTTAATCACTGTGAAAGCTGACGTTGCTTAATAACGTTAGAGTAGTCTCGTGAAAGCAAAATTACATCGAAAACCTTGCCTGCAACAGTTCGTTATCGTCGTCGGCGTCTTTTGAAATGAGACGCCACAGGGAAGATTCGGCAATCCAACTAGGACGAATGCTTGAAATTCTAATCGTCACTTCGTCACGATCCTAAGCATGAAAAGAAATAAATGTATGAGATATTTGTGTAGTGTTGGTGCTTAATAAAAGCGACCGCTGCTTTTACTTCTTAACAAGTCGCGGTTCTGCGAAAATGAGATAAGTAGCTTTTTATTTTTTAATTTCTTACTTTCTCTTTGTTACACATTTAGGAGCGTCATTGAGAAGCACGAGTAGGAAAAGAAATCACTGTCAGGCCTTGTTGCCTGAGAAAGGAACGGGTACAAAATGGAGGGGTTTGACGGAGGCAAAAAAAAAAATGGCGAAAAATGCATGAAGAGGCGCCTCTCTCGGAGACGCTTCGTGAAATTATGGCAGCTGCTGCGGAGGCGGATATAGTGTTACCTGCTTGCTTTGTCGCGCACGCTGATGCGTGTTGAATTTCGGCCGACGGGCGTTATCAGGGTGCCGCCCCGGCAGCAGACGCGCGCTGCTGCTGCTGCTGCTGCTTTTAGTGGCTGCATCTTCGGTTTCGGTGCGGGCGGATTTACTCTCTAAGCCCTAATTTTCGAGTTTCCTTTCCAAAACTTTTATTGGTGTTTCTTCGGTGCCTTGCCTCCTTTTCAAGAAAGGCGGAATTTCTTCATTCGTTGTAATTTTTTTTCTCCTTCTTCCCTAGTTTCATTCACTATTTCGTTTTATTTTTTTCCCTTCTCCCTGGCTGTGGAAGTGTATTGGAATATCATTAGTGGTGACTGCCATGTTTTCATTGGCAACGCAGGAACAGTTTTTTTGCTGTTCTATTCGCTGGCGACACATTTATGCGACTAGAATATACGCTCTGCTTCACTCGTGGGCTGGTATGGGCCACATCCTTCTGGCGTGAACTTCATATAGCCTTCGCGCCAGGGGGGTCTCCCTTATTCCTGTCCTTTTTTTTTTTGCTTACATATAGTAGCTTTATGGGCAAAACTCGTGGTAGGCGCGCGTAATGCTTCACTCTATCGTCGGGTTATAATCGGTGGCTGCTGTTCCTTCTAGCGCTCTTCTAAAATTTAAAATAGTTTCTTTTCCCTTCGTTCTCATGACCAAAGCTTGGTATGTTTAACCTCTCCTTTTTAATTTGCTGGAGATGTCACTTCTTTTTTCCCTTTTCTATCCTGCTGGGATGGCAAGGAGTGTAGCCGTTGGGAATTCACTCATGATTAGGCTTCATTCTTCTTTCTTCCGCGCTGTCTTTTTGCGTTTTAAAGGGAGAATTTGAAATTAGTTTGGTGTATATTGATTACTTTTCTCTATCTCTGTCTTTGTGATTGCGTGTGTGTGTTTTACATTTTACTGGTGCAAATTAGCGTAGAGAGCGTGCCTCTCCCTTGTTTAAGCGGTAACTGTTCATGACAAGCATGTATGCTTCTAGAAGGTCATATTTTACCTGAAACCCCTGTGTGCGTTGCTGACTGGAAACAAATTGAAAATCAAAGCCCGCTCATTCACTCGCCTCTTTTCTTTCTTTCTTTCTTTCTTTCTTTCTTTCTTTCTTTCTTTCTTTCTTTCTTTCTTTCTTTCTTTTTTTTTCTTTCTTTCTTTCCTTGTCCGCCTTTATTTTCTTTCTCAGGGAAAATAAGCGATAATGGGGCGGTCTAAAAAGCTATTTTTAAGTTTGAAGTTGCAAGTGCACTGTTGGATTTTGCACAAATATTTACGCGCATTTATTACACCGCGTAGTGTTATTACCAGCGGCTGAAGAAACGAATTTTAAAAAAAAAAGGGCGAATCTATTTGGCTATTTATCATTTTGTTATCACCGGGTGTTGTACTATTCGTGTTACAGCTGAAATATTTTCAGCTTACTTTATGACGAGAGAGAGAGAGAGAGAGAGAGAGAGAGAGATGGATGGTATGAAGAAAGGCAGGGAGGTTAACGAAAAAGCAAGTGTCTGGTTTGCTACCTGCACTTGGGAAGGTGAAATGGCAGACAGAAAAGTAAGAAAAAGGAAATGAGACAAAGAGAGTGGGACGGAAGCGAAAACACACAAACACCCTAAAATATGAGGAGAAACGGTTGTGTCACATTGTGGGAGTTTCGTATTATTGCCCAAATTCGCTTTACGTCAGTCGTCTCTGCATTTCCTCTGGTTCAGAGCCGTCGTTCTTCGAAGGCGATACAGGTCAGTTTCAATCATTTCGTCTACTCATACCTTGTGTGTGGTTTGTGAGGCCACACTAACTTTTGACTGCTAATTGCTCGAATGTAATATGCTCTTTAGTGTTCATTTTGTTCTTTTTCTCTCCTTTGCTTGCGGTTACAGTTATCGACTCGTTCAGTGCGGAGTACTCATTTTAAAAACTTGTCTTGTTGTGTCGCGATATGTCTAGCCGTGTGACGTCCCGCTTATAGTTTTGTTTTCTTGCATTGCTTTATCTCTCTCCCCTTTCTCTTTTTTCACGCTGACGACTCGCATATATATCGTACACATTACATGTTAGTTATGACACTACGTACCCATTTAGTGCGTTATCAACTCCTTCATAATGCAATTTTGAATGGAATGGCTGTCTTGCCTAGGCTCAAGGCTATTACAGCCTAGTCCTTCGCCTGACCGTTGATTCGCGTTTGTATAAGCGTTTGTATATGCTTTGCGCAGAATTTATTTTTCGGTTTCTTCTCTTCGCCTTATATTTCGTTCTTTTCTCACTTACCGGGAGCTTACATGTAGAGTCTTCATTAATAAGTGCATGCGGAGAATGCATGTCTTGGCCGGTAATTATCCATCGCAACATGGAAAATAACAGCGTACAGAGCGATAATCATGCACAGGGAAGGAAGTCCTTGGTATCTTGTTTTCTTTCGCTTCATTTTTTTCTGCATAGCTTTTAGTAAAGTTC
Source organism: Rhipicephalus microplus (assembly GCF_043290135.1). NCBI lineage: Eukaryota > Metazoa > Arthropoda > Arachnida > Ixodida > Ixodidae > Rhipicephalus > Rhipicephalus microplus. Next base: position 209,311,364 of record NC_134700.1, read on the forward strand.
TGTTATAAATTAACATTATTCTCTTTCCATCCTGCGAAAATGAATATTATTTATTTTCGTTCGAACACAAGGCGTTCCTTCACGTTGAAAGCGGATTAAAACGAAGTCATAACTTCCAGAGGCTGAGATGAAGTGCAAGACGGAGTTGACGTGTCTAAGCCACGCGGAGTGATTGATAGCGTCTCCTCTTTGTCGCTCCCTTTTTTTTTTCTCGTACACTGAAGGGCGGGAGTGCTTGAAAGGACAACGGATACTCCGCGTTAACATCAACGAAAGCGTTGACTAAATGGGGCAGGACGTGATGTTGATCACTTTACTTATCATTCGCGCAGTGCAGTTTCTAATGACAGATGCAAAAGCAAAAGCGACTTTTTGGGGATGTAGCAAAAGCTTCATTGACATGAGTAAGAACTTGGTATGGGCTGGTTGGTTTGTTGATAATAGAACAGATTGTAAAACATCGCGACGTGATCAAGGACTTCCGGATCGAATGTAGCAGTTGAAGTAGCAGCCGTCACAAACCTGTGTCACACGTGGCAACTTCCGTGCACTTTGAACGAGTGTACTTACGCTCACGAAGGGTCATCTTGGCAGTTTGCTGCTACACGAGCAAGTGAAGTGTACTTTGGAAATTATGGCATTGGCAGTTCAAAGATTTGTAGCATAACGTATATTGACTATTTCTGCGCCTGTTTCTAATCGTCGGACCTCGTTGTTTTGATTGATTGATATGTGGGGTTTAACGTCCCAAAACCACCATATGATTATGAGAGACGCCGTAGTGGAGGGCTCCGGAAATTTCGACCACCTGGGGTTCTTTAACGTGCACCCAAATCTGAGCACACGGGCCTACAACATTTCCGCCTCCATCGGAAATGCAGCCGCCGCAGCCGGGATTCGAACCCGCGACCGGCGGGTCAGCAGCCGAGTACCTTAGCCACTAGACCGCCGCGGCGGGGCACCACGTTGTTTTCGTTGAAGTAGCACCTGTGGCACACGTCATCTTGAATGACTAGAAAACAACTTGCCTGCATAAGTGTACCTGAAGGGAAACAACGCGACGGACGCAGCCATTGCACGGCTTACGCTACCGCGTCCCCCTAGGACGCGGCCGTAAACTGCCTGACGGTGAGAGTAGGGGTGTTTTTTCTTTTATTTTCTCACTGGTTTTAATACATATCAGTATTCTTCATAACAAAAAAATGCCCGCAGCTTCCCTCGGGGGAACACTGAGGAGGATGCGGACCATATAATTGGTTAACGGGGTGTTAAAGTGCGACTTACTTGGGTCGATGGCTAAATTGGTTAACGTGGTTGTGAAATGGGGTGTTAAATTGCGACTTACTTGGGTCGATGGCTAAATTGGTTAACGTGGTTGTAGGAGGGGGTGTTAAATGAGTGAACACGTACACACGTATGCGAAAGGGCGGCGCTGGTCGAAGGGACGTCGATCATTGTGTTTGTGGATTCGTTGGAATTCATTTCACCGCGACCTTGGACGTCGACGCGCCGTACAAACCAACCGACGAGCGGCAACTGAGCGAGCGAGCGCCGACCTTGAGTATATATACAGCACGACGGCGCATGCACTGTCAGCTGTTGAATGTTCTCGAAGCGCGACGCCACATGCGCGTTCACTGGAGAATCAGGAGAATTGTAGATGTCGAACGCGGTGTGTAGAGGAGGAAGGGTGCACAGATGGTGGAGGAGTGAAGCGCGCGCGGTGTGTAGAGGAGGAAGGGATGCACAGATGGTGGAAGAGTGGGCGACGGCGCGACGGCGCATGCGCGCGCGTCAGCTGTCGAATGTTCGAGAAGCGGTGCGGACGGCGCACTACAAGACGCGAGTATAAGATGCTCCGCATCTAAAACAATGGTTTAATAATGTTATGAGTGCCGCCTTGAGCAACAGTGTATTTCTGTACAAGCCATTGATACCGAGGCTACACACTTCATCGCAGCCGTCGCAGCGAAGTAGGTTGGCGAATACACTTGGCGGCAATTGTGCTTTGCAGCGAGTTACACTAAACCCTCTCGTGGGATAGTGCGCAAATGTCACTCGCGGCGAAGTGTACTCGCTCAATGTGCACTCAACTTGCGACGTGTGACGGGTACTAATTCGACCTCTGTTGACCATGTCGAAGAGATGTAAACTTTTCGAAAACAAAAAGAAAGAGATTGTGACCGTCTTTAGTAGCTGTGAGTAATGTACGCACGTTTACATTAAAAATCGATCAAAGGCTGGCTGTCTTGCAATGTACCTTCAGTTGGCAGCCAGTGCTTGTTTTGTGGTATTCGTTCCTTTTGCGGGCTTGTTTTTGTCGCGTTCTTTCATCCTCTGCTTCATTGATACTTCGAAGAGGGATTATGGTGGTTTTGAGAGGTCATTGTGGGTAGTAATTAATAAAATAAACTGCACTTGCTTCAATGCCTTGATTACTGTTTGCCATGCTTCAATGCTATGATTATCGTTTGCCTTGATGACACGACTTGTCAGCATCGCACACAGTTTTGGTGCGTCTCTTTCTCTGTCTCTGTGTGCGCGTTTCTTTCGCGGTGTGTGTGTGTGTGTGTGTGTGTGTGTGTGTGTGTGTGTGTGTGTGTGTGTGTGTGTGTGTGTGCGTGCGTGCGTGCGTGCGTGCGCGAGCGCGCGCGTTTCAGAGAGGAAGCGATTATAGACTTTAAATTCAAAGTGTGCAATTTTTGGATGACTCAGCCTATTTTTCGATTTGTGCATAATATCATTGATTTAAACATTACTAATACCATCATGATATCATCAATTATGTGCGAATAGTTATTGTGACCACTCTGTAAATGCACCCAGCGTGTGTCCTGTTTTGTCTGGACGTTTTACTTGATTGAAATAATTACCTTTTCTGCATTTTCTGTGCGTATTGCCTACCTCTGTTGGAATCGATCAGCCTTTTCAACTCATTTTCTAGAATCTTGTTTAGAGGTTGAACGTTCTCTCCTACAAATAGTCTGTCTCTACTTCCTGTGACGACTTCACGGTTCTTTCTCTCTTTCTTTCTTTCTTTCTTTCTTTCTTTATTTATTTATTTATTTATTTATTTCTTTATTTATTTATTTATTTATTTCTTTATTTATTTCTTTCTTTCTTTTCTGGTGCCGTACTTCTTTCTTTGTGAAGTGGTCCAGCGGGAGCACCTATAGCATCGCGTTTCGTGCAGTGAATATTTTAGCAGCACGCTGTTCCCAACTTCTGCTCGAATACCGCCAGCTCTTTGTACACACCGTGGAGCCTTAGCGGTTTCCTGAAGCGATCGAGTCACTTCCGTGCGCATTGTCTCGCGCCGGCCATTCGTTGCGATCGAACGGAAATCTGAACGCTCGCCATAAATACCTCCCTCTCTCCACAAGGCAGAGATACACTAAAGTTTCGTGCATTTTGTTCGCTGCTATTTTACCGCTGCAGTTTTGCGTGAGAGCCGCGCAGCTTTTGATTTTCATTTTAGCTTTGAAGCTCCTTAGGCCGTGGGTCGTTTCCTCCTCCTCTTCCGTAGTAGTAGTATGTAGCCAACTCTAGTTTATGAGTTTCTCAATTGATGGCGTTGTGTGTGTGTCCGTGGGAATAATGTAACCAGATGGCGTTAGTGATTTTCACAGCACATCCGCCGAATAAATCATGATTAGTGAGGTGAAGCGTCCGTCTGTCCTGCCGTCCTTGTGTCCATCCGTCCGCCCATTCGTCCGTGCTTCCGTCCGTCCATTCTTGCGTCCGTGCTCTTGTCCGTGCGTCAGGCCGTGTATGCTTCGTGCGTCTGTCTGTGCTTCCGTTCGTCCGTCCGTGAGTCTGCCTGTCTGTCTGTCCGTCCATCCATGCTTCCGTCCGTCTGTCCGAGCGTCCGCGCTTTATTCGTCCTTCCGTCGAAGCACCAACGGATATACAGACGAGTGAACGGACGGACACGTGGATGGACAGACGCTTCGCCCCACTCATCATCATTTACTCCGTGAATATGTTGCGATGCATCTTGGGTGCCTTCCCGACCCTCGGAATGGCGGTGAGAAGCCTGTTTTTTGAAGAATGGAGATGCCATGTCACAAGTTGGTCATTTATTTATTTATTTATTTATTTATTTATTTATTTATTTATTTATTTATTTATTTATTTATTTATTATTGAGACTCTCAGCCGTACACAGGGCTGCTACAGCAGTGCAAAACAAGAACATAAAGACAAAATCATTCTGGAATCATAACAAAATTAACATGTATAATTGGAACTTAGTAAGGATCAATATGAAGCAGAACTCACGAAGGGCAGACGGATAAAAGTAAACGCTAAAGGTCTTATACAGACAAAATAAAGCTTAGTTAGCTGCAAATGAGAATATGAGTAATGTGTTTCAAGAATGAATCTACGGATGAGCATGAAACGGCATCATTGGTCAAGTAATTCCATTCGTTGATAGCTCTTGGGAAGAAGATGTATTTATAACGACCAGTGAAAACAGCAGGGGCACGAATGAACACTAAATGACGATGTCTAGAAGTTTCCCCACGAAAAAAAATATCAAAATAGTCAGCATACGTTATATGGACATGGTGACTAATAATCAAGTAAAGATATTTAAGTATTTCGTAATTAGTTCAAGCCCGAGTCATCTGCCTCTGCACACAGTTGAGATGCTGAATCCGTCCACCTATATTTATATACTATAAACTGGACTGCTAGACGCTGAATTTTTACAATTTTCGAGATGTTTGTAACAGAAAAAAGATTCCAGACGATTTTAGCGCATTTTGTGATTGATATAAGTGTTTTTCATGCTAAACATTTCGTTTCTTGTGTTGAAAATGGCAAATGGCGCCTAAGACACCAGAGAGGCTCGTTGGCCTTTGCACACACATAATCTATGTACTGATCCTTGCGAGGATCACTAATAAATATCAGGTCAAGGTACTTATGTTGCTCATGTCTGCTAAGTTCATGACTATTAATAAAATACGTAAATTTAAAGCACTGTTTCATTCCAGAGACCATCATTAGTGCTGTTTTTACCGGGTTAGGACCATTTGTAATTCTGCACTTATTTATTTTCTGAAAATTTTTTTGCACTTTTACCTGATCATCCACAGTGTCTATTTTATTGTATATGATGCCATCGTCTGCAAAGAGCCTGACAGAAGCGTCAATTTCGTTCGGAAGGCCATTTATAAATAGCAGGAACAGAAGTGGGCCCAGAATACTACCGTGAGGCGCTCCGGACTTAAAGGGACACTAAAGTCAAATAACGATTTACGCCAGAGTGAAAGCTCAATGTATGACAACATTTAAAACAAGAATGTTATCAACAACAGTGCCCTATTTACCGAGAAATTAAAGTAAATGCACAAGAACACAGGCGCCGCAGAAGGACATCTTCAAAATGATCCCGATAACATCAGATGGACCGCCTACAGTTTATCACCAGTAATCGATCTAACTGCACTAAATAAAGAGCCTTCCGTGCATCAAGAGACGCAAAAAAATGTTGCTTGTTCGTTTCTCTTTGATTCGTGGAAAAAAAAAACGCTGGATGTTACTACGGGGAATGGAGAGAGTGGTTCAAAAATTCAATTTTCGCGTAGTTACGTAGGACAGGTGGTGCCATCTAGTGGGGCGCAGTTGAAACAAAAAAAAAATGTCTGCAATCTCGAAGCCAAAGGCGGGAAATTGATCAATGGCCTTTGTTCCTGCTGTGGCTCCCGCTGCTTTTGGTCTGCTGCTACTAGCGCAGTAAAGCTGAGGAACGTTGTGCATGGCAACAGTGACGTAGGTCGGTCAGGTTAGCCCGCTTCTTGGGGGGGGGGGGGGGGGTATTTGAAGTGCGCTAACCCGATGTGGACCACTAAAACGTGATTTTATTTCAGAATAGGCTCTTCTCTGGCACAAAAGTAACACTACGAGGTTTCTGGACTGCCATTTCAACAATCAACGTTGACTTAATAGATGCCTTTAGTATCCTTTTAAGAGCTGAAAGTGAAGACTTGATGTCACTAATTTGATATGCTGCTAAGAAAATAAGATGAAAACCAGTTTGTAATGGTCGGAGTTTGAAACGTAAGAATAATTTTTTTTTGTAATTTACAGTGAGACACTTTATGAAAAGCTATCGCGAAGTCCATGAAAATCATATCCATCTGTGCACAAGAGTTAATAGTTTTCGAAAGATCGTGGGCTAATTCAATTAGTGGAGATGTTGTAGATAAGCCTTGTTGAAAACCGTGTTGACATTTGGATAACAAACGATGTACATTTATGTAACCTAATAGATGTTTCGAAACTATGTTCAAGTAGCTTAGAACTAGTTCTAGTAATTGAAACAGACCGATAGTTTGAGTCAGTGCGACCACTTTTAGGAGTGGAAATAACTTTAGCTTTTTTCCCCTCCTTGGATAATGAACCATCGAGAAGCGAAGACGTGAAAATAATGCGAGGCATTTTGAATTTCATTCATCGTATTGGTATACAGAAACTCATTTGTTCTGCCATGGGGCCCTGTGCTTTTCTTTGTGTTCATATCTAGCGAAAGGTTCAAGCTACCCAGTTCAGAAATGTTGACGTTAGTCGTAGGCGTTCTGTGTAATGGTGATTCAATGATCGGTAAAATGTTTTCGTTGATGGATTAACGTATCTCCAAAACTTATCGGGGGCCTTCCCTATAATATTGTGTAGAGATGTAGAGATGTACAGGTGTTGAGGTGTGTGGGGGTGTAAATCTGCAGTTACGAGTAGTTACGCTACAATGGGTCGTTGAGGTAAGCATGTGCCAACTTCGACGTCATGTGCCTGCCTCTGTGATTGAATCGCATGAGTCAGAATGGTCTAACACGGAGGCCGTTCGGTATTCAACGACCCTAATAACGACCTCGTTTTAATGATAGTTGTTTTGTCCTGTGAGAGCCCAAGATAGCTGCAATGTACAGGATATACGAAAATTTACCTAACTATCAAATCTCGTGCAGGGTTATGAAACCGCCCTAAGATCTGTTAAGAGTAGCTAATAACATTTTTTTTAGAGGACGTTGTTTAACTTAAACGTCATATCGAGCGAGGTTATTATTTTTACACTTTTACATAATTTATTTTCTCGTACTGACGCTATAACCAGTTAGGGTGTGGATTAATTAGTTTGTGGCTGTGAAGCTCGCAGCCATCATCAACAACAAAAAGCTTTTGTTGCTTTCGCGATTCTCTGCGTCTTGCTTCGGAGTGTTCTCATATACTGGAGTGGCCGCGCTGCGGTCTCCCTGTGTGGTCGGTGCTCAGCTGCTGACCCGAAAAACGCGGGTTCCACCCTGCCGCGGCGAGGTCTCTCTTTTGACGGAGGCGAAGTGCAACACGGACCCGTTTTAAGTGCGATAGCAGTGCGCGTCGAAGAACTCAAGTGAGGAAAAATATATGGAACGCCATCTCCCCTGGCTCTTAGGGATATTAACCCCCATCAAACAAGGGTTTTCTATACTTGAGAGCATATGCAGCTTTTACTGTGTACTTTAGTGTGACGCTAATATGCTTTCTTCAATGCGAGCCGTCGTGGGGCAGTGTAAACATCCTCGAAACATTCCAAGATAAACATCACTTTCCTCTATAATACAAACCTAACTTCACTTGCCTCCCCGCCGCGGTGGTCTATATAGTGGCCAAGGTACTCGGCTGCTGACCCGCAGGTCGCGGGATCGAATCCCGGCTGCACCGGCTGCATTTCCGATGGAGGCGGAAATGTTGTAGGCCCGTGTGCTCAGATTTGGGTGCACGTTAAAGAACCCCAGGTTGTCAAAATTTTCCGAGCCCTCCACTACGGCGTCTCCCATAATCATATCGTGGTTTTGGGACGTTAAACCCCACAAATCAAATCAATCAATTAACATCACTTGCAGATGAACATGAGACGGGCTCTAGTGGACGTCGTGTAAATCTGTGGCGCCTGAGCAAGCAAGGGCGGGAAACATTAGAACGACGTCGTGATATTCCGTTTTTGCGCCGGTTCGGACGAAACACTGACAGGCGCGAACTTTCAACTGAAAACGATGTATACGTATACGCAAGTACGACGAACTAAAACACTAATGTCACAGGTGGGACAACTTGCCTAGATCGAACCCATGGCTCTTAGAACGCATACTTTCGCCCTAAAAATAATGAAAGAATAAGAATAAAAGAAAAATAGGATGGTTAACCATGGCTAGCCGGGAGGGCTGCCCTGCACTAGAGAATGTGGGAGTCGATTGGAAACTTATGCAGTAGGATAGAATAGTCACTACTTCAGAAGAAGTGACAGTTCCACGTTCGATGTCGCTGTCGGTGATCAGTCTGGTAGCCATATGAAAACACAGCAGATCGCAGCTCTTTGCGCTGCAATTTGTATTGTCAATCGGGATCAACCGCAACGATGGCCAATTTTTCGTGACTCCAAAGCAGCCTTACGATCTATGTTATTAGCCCTGTGGCGGGGACCATACGAACAACTGGTATTCGGTATAAGACAGCTCATTCATACGTCATTTGAGAAGGGGCACCAAGTGACATTTCAATGGTAACCAAGTCACTGTGGCGTGATGGGCAACGAACATGTCAATAATACTGCCAGGTTAGCTTTACAAGGGGACAAGGTAGAGGCTGAACCATTTTCAAGGTTTTATGCTGCTCCCGTATCTCAAAGAATCACAAAGAATATTTCGCACTCAGCACTGACTACACTAAGAAGCGAAAACTATCGGCCACACCACCAAAATGCGTTGCGGGGGTTTCAAATGCCAACTGGACTCCGCCGAAGAGAGGCCACTCTGCTATGCTGCTTGTGGCTAAGAGTGGCTTTCACGATGTCCTAGGGATGGCTGGCGACGCTCTTTGCGACGCCTGCGGCACCGAGGAGACCTTGTAGCCTATATTCTGCGACTTTCCTCGCTACGCTGTGCAGAGACGATCCCTGTGATGCGCTCTCGCTCGTCTTCACAACAGAACGATGACACTAGAGGCTGTTCTCCAATGTTATTTCGAAAAGTAATCGAGAATTCAAACGACGAAGGCACTCCTGAAATTCAGAATGACAACAGACTTACACGAGCGGCTGCCGACTCCTGATGCTGCATACCGCACAAGACTGCCGCTCTTTCTTATGTGGTCCTTAAAGAGAAAAGAAGAGAAAAGTGAGCCTCGTAACTGTCTGCATCAGGTGCGACACCTGAACAGTAGCTCACAAGGGATGGAGCTAAGGAAAGATGAAAAGGATAGGATTAAAAGGTATATATATAGTAGAGAGAGAGAGGAAAGAGAGCGAGGCGCAGGGACAGTGGGCGATGGAAGTAAAGAGAAGATAGGAAAGATGAACACGGTCGCAGAAGTCTGAGGACGGGCCACCACTCGACGAGAACTCTTGTCGGCGTCAGGAGATGGCGTAGGGCGAATCCAGTCGGTCAGAGCTGCACTGTCGTCGGAGATCGCGAGGGCACAACCGGTCGGCACGGAATCCAGCCAGCGAGTCGCTCTGCGCGGTGACGTTATGTGTGTGCATGTGTGCTTCCTCCCTCTTTCTCTCCTGTTTCACGCTTCTTTCAGTCTCTCTTCCCCGCTGTGCATTGTAGTAAACCAGTTATGCCAGACTGCTTTACATCCTTGCTTTTCCTCTCTATGGTTTTCCTTCCTTCCTAAATAACTGAACCACCCGAATTTATGTTTTGTCGATAATAATAGTGTAACTAACAAGCTCTGGAGGTTATGTGCGCTCGCCTACGCCGATAGCATCTCGCAGTTAAGCTCGAGAGGAGCAAACCCGCTTGAATGTTGCACGCGTAAGCAGCGTTCACGGTACGCCCGCGCTTGTTTTCGCCCGTGTAAGTGCAGAATACGCCGGCGGCGGGGTTCGGGCGCGTACGTCGCGGAAGTACACCACCAGCGCAGGTCTCACGGGGGGGGGCGCTTGGTTCTCTCGTCGCGGGCTGGGAATGGAGACCCGCGGGGCCTCGCCTTATCGCGAGTGCACAGTCGCTGGGTTTGGGCGCATCGTCGCCCAAGCCTGCCCTGCTCGTCCCCCGGCCGCGCGGGTGAGCCGCTCTTCCCATCCTCCTTGACCGCTGCCGGTTTTGCGGCGCCGCCGCCACCACGTTAGCGCTATACGTGTCAGCGGTCGCTTCCAGGTCACACCTTCCCGCCCTTGCAGCGAAGGTGGCTTCCCGGTTTTACGCCGGAGCGCGAAAGCGTGCGCGCCAGGTTTGGCGGTCCGGTGCGCGATCGGGCGCTCAACGTGCCTGCAGGCCGCAAGCCGAGCCCGGCGAGCCGTTTTTCATAACTTCTAACGTTTCTTAAAGCCACGACGTTAAACGCCCCCGTCGGCGGCGTTTAACGTCGTGGCTTTTCGCGCCTCTCGGGTACTTTCGTGTGTAGCGTGCGCCGGTGCGGCTTATTATTGCTGGCCAATGACTTTTATTGCGTTGCTGGGCAGCTTCCTATTTATGCTCTGAGCATCCGGCAAACCCGTTACGGCTTTGTTCCTGCTTCTCCAAGATGACCCTGTGACGCTGCTGATGGCTTCGCACACCTTACCCTCGTGGGCTATAAACTACTAGCGATGTTCATCTGTGTCTCGTTGGAAAATATTAAGCGGTGGTGGTTATATCATTATCGGGGATCGAAATGACCATCTGCCTACCGTATTTAATCGCTTGTACGCGTGTATCTGGGTTAATTGTGAGGTAGTGTTTTCCCCCATAACCACTACCGTCATCATCATCATCACCATTATCATCAAAGGGTTAGCCCATTTCAGTTTAACTATCATCCAGTTTAATTGTCACAAACCATTGCCCGGCAATGCAGTGATACAACGCTTTGACCGTCGTATACCCGCTGCGTGTACGTCTTCAATGAGGGAACGACTTACGTTACGATCGCTCTACGGGGATTTTGTTGTCTGGGACGGTGGTTACTAATAATTCCATGCCACCCGCTAGTGAATATATGCACTCGCGTTATCTAGGAGGAGAGACGCCCACACTCGGAGCCGCCTCACTGCTTTTTTCCAAGAGGAGCCATTATTTTTGTGTTTCGCATTAAGGGCTTCCTTGGCGCAGTCGTCCGGAAGGAAGCTTGTCGCTAATATTATGCAGGGCAGTCTCGTGCAGAGACTGCTATCGCATACGCGCCGTCGGCGTCGCGCTATTGCAAATGCGTTGGTGCGTATTGACAGCCGCTGCCGTTGGATACAATAAGAAGCCGTCTCTCTCTCTCTCTCTCTCTCTCTCTCTCTCTCTCTATATATATATATATATATATATATATATATATATATATATATATATATATATATATATATATATACACACGCCACGCTCTTGCTCGGATGGTGGTATTCCTTCGTCGTGGCGTGCACAGCGTATCTACACACTCAATATCCTTTTTGATAAGCTCTGTATGCCCGGTCTCATCTCTCTCTCTCTCTCTCTCTTTCAGTCTCCTTTGACAAGCTTGGAGACTGCATGGTTGAGCCATTTCTTATTGGGCTCTAGTGGAGCTGGAACACGAGAAAAAAAGAAAAAAAATTACTCCGGTGCTGAAAGAGTTACTCTGAAACTCCTTGGATATTCGGACTGAATCCTTCCCCTTCCTAGCTTCGTTTCATGTTCCAGAAGCAAACACGAGGCAAACAAAGTAAACTTGGCATACAGATTTCTTTACTTGTCCCCGGCTGTTCTGGTCGGTATAGCGAGAAAGAAAGAAAAAAGTGTCTCGGCGAGTTTTAGCTGCTGCTTGCGCATATCTCCATTTGCATAAGCAGATGCGTTGTAAGGATGCCATAAGCATATTTAATCTCGGTCGCTCTATAGTCGTCCAGTCTGCGAGGGCCGCTGGAATTACACGACGGCAAAAGCGGGCTTTTCGCGTTCGCCGCGGCTTCTTCGCTCGGCCCGCCTCCGTGCGGATGCATACTGTGCGAGTTGAAAATCTTATAGGAAATTCTGGAATCCACCGCTCGCTCACGGCCCACGTGCCGTATATACGTTTCGAAAGCAAGTCAGCTGGCAGCCTGCGACTCCGTTTGTTGAAAAGTGGGTCATTGGGATATTGTAATCTGCTACGGTCTTTCAATGACAAATGGTGGCCGAGCGACCAGATCTACTGGTTTGTGTTTTAGGGGTGAAACTCCTTAGGGCGTGGGTCTGTCGCTCCTCCGTATGTATGTAGTCGTATGTAGCCACCGGTAGCACATACCCTCTCCGGAGCGGGTATGTACCACAGGGGTTGCGAGATTGGAGATGGTGGTACCCGGAGTGTTCACTAGATGGACGCATGGACGGACGTATGGGCGGATAGACAGACAGACTAGCTGATGGACTGACGGACGTGTGGACGTACGGACGAATGGACGGACTCACGGACGGACGCACGGATGGTCGCGTGGATGGTCGCGCGGGTGGATGGAAGCAAGAATGAACGGACGGACGGAAGCACGGACGGGCTGACGGACGCTTCGCCCCACTCATCATTATTCACTGCATGGATATGCTGTCATATATTGAGATTCATTTTTTTAAAGGCCCTTCTACTGCAAACTGTGTTGTGAAAATCATCGAGGAGAACGAGTCATTGATTTGAATCGTACGCGCCCGCCTTTATGGCGCAGTGGTTATGGGCTCGGGTGCGCACCCGAAAGTCGCAGGTTCAATTCCTGGCAGAGGTCCGTGTGAAAAAGTGAGCTTGCCAACACGAACCCAAGGTTTGAAGTCAGGGCACCACCGACACCGCAGTGTCTTCACACTTCTCTCTTCTGTTCGTGTTTGCGCCTGCATGCAGCCTTCTTAACATGAATGCGTATCATCTAGCTTAGTTCTCGTATTATTCTAGGCCCATGTAGTGTGCGATGTGAATGCACGTTTAAGAACCCCAGGTGGTCAAAATTTCTGGAACCCTGTGTTATGGCGTGTCTCATACTTATATGGCTGTTTTCGCCCATAAATGCCCAAATATAAGTGTTGATTGACTTGTACATGGTTCAGAGCTTTTGAAGCATATTATGAGGGGGAAGGAAAGAGTGATTTTAAAGGAGTGTAATGAAGAATATCAGCGCTGTTCTGAAAGGCAGCGGGTACCACTCCCAGGCAGATAGACGACGACGTCCGTTGTTGGTGCAATTTTACCGTGTTTTCCACCATCCACTTATGTAATGGCTGTGTGGTTTCGCATAGGCCTATCATTATGGAAAGCTTTGCAGATACATCACTCACAAACTCCACGTAATATCAGCATTTATTATATCCCTGGCGCCGATAATTTTGTGAAACACGTAAACTGGAAGTCGCAATTACGAGGCTGCGCTGTAGGGTGCCGAAACTAAATTTCTACCAACACAGGTCTGTTCAGGTGCTTCCTCCGATGTGCACTTTCTGTGGAGAGCCAGAAACTATGCATCATTTCTTTTTGACCTGTAGGGGATTTGCTACAGCTTGTAGATCCAAGTTATAAAGTCATTTACGTACTATTGGAATGAATTTATCCATGCCCGGGTTTCTGTCTCTTGGAGCCTCTATTTCTGGGTTTGCCAGTGTGAAAGTTTGCATTACTGTGTGGAATTATCTGAATGAAACCAAAGGCTAACAAACTAATCTATATTGTTATCGTTCTGTGTCGATATATGCATACATTTTCTTTTTTTTTTTAAAGTTGGGTTTTCAATGTAAGTTATCTATTACTAGTAAAAAAGCTTTATAGTTGGTACATTTGTGTCAGCATCACAACTTCGTTTTAAAGTTTGTACCACTTTCATTTTATAACCTGAATTACTCTCAAACATGAATAAGAGTTTATAAGACCACTCATTTATTGGCCAATTGCCCAACAGCGGGCGTGAGCCACAAAAGAAGTTCAACGTGAACAAGAAGAAGTGCATCGCAACGCTTACGCCTGCTCGACTGTTCCTCACCGACCTACTGCGACGAACCATACGGCTTATTGAATGAGTGCAGCGCCGAAACGCCTTATTTTAGGAGGAAAAAAAAATGAAAAGAAATGGGAACCCCGCAACTGTCTGCAGCAACGTGAAACTACTCGCTCGCTGGATTCCGTGCCAAAACCGGTTGTGCCCCCGCGATTTCGGACGACAGCGCAGCTCTGGCCGACTGGGTTGGTCCTACGCCTCCTCTTGACGCCGCTCCCCGACGACGACGACGGCGTAGCTCTCTGGCCGTTTGGATTAGCCCTACGCCATCTCCTGTCGCCGACAAGAGCTCTCGCCAGTGGTGCCCCGTCCTCGGACTCCTGCGACCATCTCCATCTTTCCCGTCTTCTCCCTACTTCCGTCGCTCCCTGTCCCTGTGCCTCGCTCTCTCCTTCCTCTCTCTCTAACTTTCTACATTTTAATCATATCACTTCATTCCCTTCTCTATCCCCATCCCTCGTGAGCTACTGTTGAGGTGTCCTCCCCCTGAGAGACAGTTACGGGGCTCACTTTTCTCTTTTTTTCATTTAAGATTACCCCCTCCCCAGCAGTGGTTCACAGAGAAAGAGATAAGGAAGGACTAACTCTTTCTTTACCGCGCTAGAATGGTTGTTTTTCATACGTCTGGGGAATATCGTTTTTGCCTGTTTGAGAAGTACTGAAGCACGCATTGCAGCACACCAAATATTGCGGAATGAAATGCTATTTCCGAAAAAAAAAAGTTTAGGTTGTAGAGGAACAAAAATATTTTAGAATGAATAACAAGTGTGAAATTTTGGTACACATTGGAAAAAAAAAACTCTATATATGCAAAATTATTAAAACGAAAGAAAATTTCGAATATACATTTTGTAGATAAATGACCCAGGAACAGTTTAAAAATAATTAATGTTTTACAAAATGTTTCTATTCACATAGACAAATAAAATAAGAACCGAGGTGCTGCTTCATTGCTGATGCTATGCAGTGAAACATTGCATGGTTTTTCGTGAGACACGGGAGTACTCGTACACTCTTCTCAGTAAATTCTCCTTGCCTTGCGATAAGATTCTCTAGGTATTCCATTATATATGGATACCGGTGATGTGAATAATCCCTTTATAAATGAGCTGTCCAATGAACTTCGCTATTTCACTTAGCGTCACCTCTTTCCATGAGCCACCTCACTCCGCATAGGTTGGCGTTCCAATATACGCATCCAAGCATATTCCTTTGCATCTTTGTGCGTATCGTAATAAAAAAGAGCAATATCGCGCGCAGTTCTAAAATGTCTCGCACTGCTCTGTTGTCAGGTCCAAGATGTACTCCGGGGGCCTTCTTGCCGTTAGCAGAAGCTCTGCAGCCAGCGCCACCACAACGCGCCCTAGCGAAGCGTGGACTACGCACGTAACCTGAGTAACTGTAGGATTGTGCACAAAGGTCAGAAGCTAGCTATACGCACTTGCGGCGGAGGAGACAACTTGAGGATGTAAACGAAACAAATCCATGAACGGCTACGGATGTCTCAGGCTGACGGAAAACATCGTCCCCATAAAATTTGAAGCTGGGGTGCTGTCATCCACGAAATCTCAGCTAGTTCTCACTCAATTCAGGTGGTGTCGCAAGACAGTTTCAAGCGGCGCGTGTGTTTTGCACCGCTGATGAGCACACATGCGCGCGTCACGACCGTGTCGTAAGAGTGACTAGCGACACTAAATGTGACCCCGTGTCTGATATAACGACACAAGCAAAACCAAAGTGGCTGGAAACTGGCTGTGAGAGCCACCTGCACACTTTATACATGCGGCGGACCTTGTGAAATATCTTTTGTAAAATTAATTTTCCCTGACTTCTAGCAACAGATTTTTATTGATTAGCTGGTATTAATTTCCTACAATTATTACTGTTCAACTCAGTCAAATTGCGAAACTAACTCATCGATTTGATATTTGGCTTGCAGAATTCCTTTTCATTGCAGAACTTCGATGTTATTGTAGCATAACCACGAGGGGCATGCACTTCAGTCAAGTTTGCCAACCTAGTGCATTTTTCCAACTACACACGCCCATTGGTTCGCGCAAGTATCTAAAAAATCGCTATGTTTCCCATGTCAGCAAATTAAAAAAAAAAAGTCTGAAAGATCAGAAGCTGAACTAACTACTAGAAATGGCTGGGTGCATGAGAAATAAATTTAACATGCAAAAATTGATGACTGAAAAGCGTCTATCACCGGTGATCGATTTGAATAGGCGTGGCAGCGAAAGAGTTAAAAGAGATATAGAGAGAAGTAAAGATTGAGAAGAAAATGAACGGTTCGAGAAGTCTGTGGACGGGGCCCCGATCGGTGAACGGTCGTCGAAGAGAGGACATTGAGGACGGGACAATGGTCAGCCACGAAATACACCGAGTGTGTCCTGTATGTTAAGATTGCAGTGGTGAAAACGTTGTGCAGGTATACATATTTCTTTTACGCCGTTCCTTGGAAGATAGGAATGCTAATCTGTAAATGTGCGGGTGTTTTTTGAGCGTAGGTGCAACAACGTGTCGCGCCGAATCGCCAATTAAGTCGTTAAGTACATAGTCAACAGGTTCTTGGGCAACTGTCGTTTTCGGGCCGTTTAATAGCTCTAGATTTACGTGAAAAAGTCCGCGCGAGGCCATTTGTATGCTGCTCGGTTTCCGCTCTTCTGTACACCATGTGGCTATACGAATTACAAAGTTGGCTATATCTTCACGTTTTGCCTTTCGTCACCCCTCGGTGGCTCCACTTTCAGTTGTAGGAAAATGGTTGCGCATATGACTGTGAGCTCAAAAACGTTTATTAGTGTGCCTAACGAGAAAGTTTCTCGCTTATGAATTTAGCCGGGCTAGCTGGTGTTGACCTCGATGAAGGCACAATACTAGCGAACAAACGCTTACGAGCGCACAGAACATCACAGCCCAACGTCGAGTAGACTTCACTCTGCTTTAATTGGCGAGGAATACTCGGAACGTAAATGTGTGCAGTCGAATGTGTTTTTACGTCAGCTAAGGTTCCGTTGAAGTCTGGTGGCTGTCCCTTGTCATTCAGTGTAGCCTTTAGTGTTGATTGGTTCGGTAGTGTTACGCACTCATCGTTGCTCGTTTTGTCATCGGAGTTCCATGCTTTACAGCCACGCTCTGCGCCTAGCACGTTCGGTAGATCGTTGCTTCGCTGATGTGTCTGCCATTAGCTGAGCTTCAGTGGTCGTTCCAGCGCTCTTTCCAGCCCGTATCGAGAGTTGAGCGCGAGGATATGAAGCAGCCGACGCTAATAAGCAGCGTACTACAGCAGCCGCGCGCGCAGGCTCCGTCGTTGGTCGGGAGAAAGCCGCGTGCCTAGGCGGCTCCGACGGAGCTCATCGCGCGGAGCCCAATATCGCCGTGGCAGGTGCCGTCGGCCGCTGTCAACTAACCGAGTCCGCCCGTCTCGGGGGCTGTCACCGCTCCTCAAGGAATGTGTGGTGCCGAGCTTCAGTATGGCTTCTCGGAAGGCCCCGGATGTTTCATAAGTCGCCGAGCTCGTGCCGCTTCGTCTTTTTTTTTTGCTCGTCCGAGATATTGTTTTCCCGCAAATGCCTTCCTTGTAAGTGGTGAAGATGCTCTCTGTACTCCATCCGTTTTTTTTTTCTTCGAAAAGAATGCACTTCTTATCGATTTCGCGACACCAGATTTGCAGATTTATAAAGGTATGGGGGTAGACCTAGTGGTGGTCTGGATGGGAGAGCAGATGCATTAGGCACCAATGAATTGTTCATTCGCAAATATATATAGACACTAAAAAAGAACATTGTCTAACTTCATGCAGTTCCTGTCTACTTCCGGTGACTCGATGAGTGTGACACTGAGACCGCTTTAATGGAAGTTCTTAAAGCCCGCTTGACGCTCTTCGGTATATTCTGAAATACGCTAACGTGATTGTTCATTTACGATAAGAGGATGAGCAACCCTTGCAGCGCTAGACTGGGGTAACAGTTGCGGAGAAGGAGGCAGGAGATCAAATGGGTGTATTAGGAAGGGAAGATCTTCAGAACCTTTTCCTTGGTGTTTTTTTTTTGTGCGTATTCAATTAAATATTGTAACGAATAAAGCATGAAGAAAACAACAACGACAACAATGAAAATACTCATCACAATGTGTGCTATAGTTTCAGTTGTTTGTGAATAGTTGTCTAAACAATAGAAAAACAGCGTGAGGTGCGATTTCCGACTTATTGGTCATTACGCCGATCAATACCGCTTACTATACCAAATGGATAGCTTTTGCGACCTATTTTAGCCGAAGTAACTTGTTTGAGTCACTGCTATCCTTGGGAGATAAAACAACGCTCAAATATTTGATGAACTAAGAAAAAAGATCGTGCTGTAAATTCGTAATTGGTCGATGAATGTTGTCGCGCTTTGAGATCCCGTGTTTAGTTATGATTAGGTCGTCCCCTGATTGTTTTCAAAGCCTATGCACGGTGTTAGAAACTGAGTCACATGCTTTATTATTTTCTTTAACCGCCCACTCTTGCTCCCAAAAGCGTCTTAGCAACGCACGGTGTGCAGGATGGGGTGTGTCGTCTCGTCAATCGCCGTTTAATGAATTTTATTTCAACATGATCGATATGTAGGCATATGACGTAAAAGAGGCATGCGTCGCCGTCGGTGGGCGCCCACCTCGTAATTTTGAACTCATTTTGAACGCAGATAACGGGCGCTTTTCCTTATCCTGTCAGCGGGACTTTATAAAATGTCAGGAATTTTGGGAGCCCCTTGATGGATGGATAGTTGGTGTTCGTACTGTGCTGAATGATAGGCCAACTTTTGTTGCGCTCTCAGAGGACTTGGGTGCTACCTTTTTCTAATTGAGGTACTTCATTCAATGGTAGTGTTTTAAATCTTCGAACTTACCGAAAGTAAGTGGCATACTTTTATACTTCGGTAAGTGACTATGATGAAGGAAGGAGGGTGGGGGAGGGAAGAGGGGTGTAGACAGCATAACGAAGGAAAGTGTACGCAGGGATTCCCAAATTCTCGGCCGCATATGTAGATATGTAAAGTGCTGCGTAATGTTATGTTGTAACGAAACAATGTAGATACGATACAAAAACAGAGGGGGGGGGGGGGCTCGTGAGATCGATAACGAGCACCGTTTAGGGATTTTAATAGTTATTGTTCCATGTAGTGCAACAGAATGTCTGCGGTTGATTTGAGTTTCGGGTCAATCGATTAATGGTGGAGAGCCGGCATCACTCATTTTTACTGTGGAGCTTGCACGCAACCTCCGATTACTGACCTACTTGAACGCGATCTCTTGCGCTGCTGTCTCCGTGAAACGTATTGCGTAACTAGAGTGAAATTCCTGAAATATACCAGCATCAATTGGCAGTCATTGTGCCAGGTAGCACAGTTCCCTCGTAATTGTCGACAAGTGATGTAGCGTTGATGTGTCCAGTGTTCTTTGATTTGTTGCTTGTATCGCTATTGAACGACTGAATAGAGGTGACTGGTTGCGGCTACACATCTGCTAATGGTGTTAATAATAATAATAATAATAATAATAATAATAATAATAATAATAATAATAATAATAATAATAATCAGTGTTTAGCCTCAGAAAAACACCTTATGAATATCACAGACGCCGCAGTGGAAGGCTCCGGAAATTTCGTCCACCTAGGGTTCTTTAACGAGCACCTAAATTTAAGCACACGGGCTTCAAGCATTTTTGGCTCCATCGAAAATGCGGCCGCCGCGGCCGGGATTTGGTCCCGCGACCTGTGGGTCAGCTGCTCATGGTGTTGGGGTAATCTATCTATCTATCTATCTATCTATCTATCTATCTATCTATCTATCTATCTATCTATCTATCTATCTATCTATCTATCTATCTATCTATCTATCTATCTATCTATCTATCTATCTATCTATCTATCTATCTATCTATCTATCTATCTATCTATCTATCTATCTATCTATCTATCTATCTATCTATCTATATTGCTTTATTACTTTCTTGTTCACTTTCACTATTTTTGTGCTTTCTTTCTTTCTTCCAGGTCAGTCGCGACTACGTCATTGCATGATGAATGTACAGTATGGTCCGCTCTTGGAGGGAACGCTGCAACGCGTGGCTGGCGGCCCTCGTGGCGCGAACTGGCGGCGAGATTTGTAAACACTGCGCATGCGCGTAGGCGCGAAAGGGTGGGGCTTGCCGCGTTTCGTGTGCTACTTTCCACTCCGGCGCTTGCAGTGCGCTGGATAGCGCGTTCGCGTTTCTGCGATGCGATTCATGTCCCCTCCACTCTCCCTGCTCCTCCCCGGGTAATCAACGCGTAGAAAAAAGTTCCGTTCGTTTACTGTTGTGCTTTCTCGGCAGCTTTCGTGCGATTCCATTCATGGCCACAACATCCGATTTCAGAATACAGGCGAAATGCAAAAAAAAAAAAACGCTATGTGCATATAGTATTTAGGAAATGGTTAAGAAAACGCGTGTTTGAAAATACTTTAATGTATCCCACTACGGCGGGACACAAAATTACATAATTATTGTGGATCGCAATACCCAGCAAATATTAGTTATAACTCGCGTTACAGTTAGTTTTTTTTTGTTGAAGTTAAAACACTAGAAGCTCCTTCTTTGGAATATGCGATAGCGTTCACTTTTCTGAAAATCATTATGTTTCACCAATACGCGCGCTGAAAAACGGCCTACGTAGAACACTACGGAGTAAAGAAAGAAAAAAATGTATTTCTAAAAACTTTGTGACAGACAGGTCGAGTAAGGTCAGATCTGTAGCCTCGAAACATTTGAATAGTGCAAAGGTAATGAAACAGATGTGTGCCCTGCGAAACACAAAATAAAATGCAGATCTGTGTTAGCAAAATAGGACTACGCGTGAGAGAACTAGGCTCTGCAAAAATTACATTCGTAATGCTGATTATTACGTTCGTAATGAGAAAGTGGCGTTTTTGCGATGGCAGTGACAGAACGCTGGCTCTATTCTTTTGTGTGCAGCTCGACTACACGAAGCCTTTCGTCCTCAGGTACTATAGCCATGCCGCTCCTAAGAACTAGCTCTGCCGAAAATGCGATCAGCGAGTAAATACGCCCCAGGTTGTGG
Source organism: Rhipicephalus microplus (assembly GCF_043290135.1). Lineage (NCBI taxonomy): Eukaryota > Metazoa > Arthropoda > Arachnida > Ixodida > Ixodidae > Rhipicephalus > Rhipicephalus microplus. The sequence continues at coordinate 209,332,408 of NC_134700.1, forward strand.
AATTCTGTGAAAGTGATAATAAAGCCCATCACTCGCGTAGCCTGGTGTTTGTGCTAACCAAAAATGTAATTGTAAGCTTTCCAAACGCTGTTCGAATCAGCCAGCCGCTTTTGATAACAGACATCGATAAAGAGAGCAAGAAAGAGAAGTTTATTCACTTCCAACCAAGGATAAAGTACATGACAAAAACATCGAGCTTTACGACCACAAAGGGTGCATGTACAATCAGGAAAACACCACTACCGAGGTACAATGTATGTGGGGGAATGTACCCCTCTACTGTACCGATGGTCACAGCAAGCTTGTCGCTAGCGTGCGCCGAGCCTAAGGCGGGCAAGTAGCAGGTGACGCGGGCAAGTACCGGCTTTGCGATTCAGCGCGCACGCTCCGCATTTCCATATCTCGCCAGCAGTTGGCGCCACACGGACCACCGGCCACGCGCTCGCGTGTTCCCCCTAACAATGGACCGTACTGTACATACACCGCGCCAAGATGCTTGCCGTTTCCAGCCGCTACATGTTTTTCGCTCGATAGCGCTCTGTTTTTCCCGTTGCTCTGGTAGCGCGACTTGTCCTCGTCAACGCAGGCGCTTACTGGTGGTCCCGACGTCTCTCTTTTTTTTCTCTCTTTCTTTTTTTATCTGCGGCTTACGCTAAGCGGAGAGACTAGCGTACAGCACCCGGTACCGCGTTCCACCGCGATTTTCGGTAGCAGGAAAGGCGCTGCTTCTTCTCTAGACCAGCGGCTCGTGTGTCCGTTTTCATGCTATGCTGACCTGCTGCTGCAGGAGCAGCTGCTGCTGTGTCACTCAGCGATCGACCAGCACTCGAGAGTCGACGTGCGTTGACGGCGCGTGTAGTACATACAGCGGATCGACAGCCGTTCTGATATATCGCTGGCTGCATTCTTCGCACGCCTAGCCGAATCGTCAAAAGATTGGTTATCGCAGCGCTGGACACGATTTTTGTTTTTTTGCGTTACCCAGCAGCGGACGCATTCCTTCGTGACTAGTTAGTACGGGTATAAATCTGCCAAGCAAAGAAACACACCCAGCCGAATGTGAAGCCAGCGAGGTGAAGTGGCAATACTTTTCAGGTGGAGCCTCGGATTTTCGCGGGAAAAGAACGTTTCGTTCGATACGCCCAGTTGAAGTTACTGTTGACGAAATTTGTGGAATGAAAACTGTTCGCTTCTTTTGGCGAGTGTGGTGTGTTATGCGCTGCCTTTCTAATGCTTAGGGTGGACGTCCTTTTGTGTTAGTTTCGCCGACATATATTGACGCCGATAGAATCATGAATGGACCGATGGGGTAGTGGGCTCGCCGTTCGTACTGCGAATACTTGGTAAGGAAGCATCTGAGTCGTGCAGAGACAGCATGCCATAATTCAATGTTGTTCACTTTCTTTCTTTTAATGAATATACTGGATACATTTTCTGGATTACATGCTGTCTTGTGTGCTCTTTCTAAGCTCTATAATGCAGCAATACTTCCTTGTAGCCGATCTGGTTCAGTCTAGCTGGCTCTTGACGTGCTGCACACGCAGAATAGCAGAATAAAGGAAATGGAAGACAGTATATATAGCTGGAGTGCCGTTAGCATATTGTAAATCCAAGGAGAGGGGGAGAGGGGTGCGAGTGTGTGCTGGGAGGCGGGGAGCTTGTGCGCTGTTTTTCGATGTGTTTGCTTTTAAGGAGGGGAGGGCGGGGGATTGGCTCCCTTTTTGTGGCGCCCCCTGGATAGAGCTGTAAAAGGAAGACAGGGATAGTGCGCACGCTACCAAAAACAGTTGGTAGCGTATGTCCTATTGATTATTCCTGATTTCCCTTGTCTAAGCGTGTGCAGTACGTTAAGAGCGCTCTATGGTGTTCTGCACAGATGTGTAGTGACGGATGATGTTCTTAGCGCCAAGTCACTGATTTTCTTTTCCATGCATTCTTTTCTTTCTTGCAGGTAAGCACAGTTCGTTCATCTTGGCCGCCTTGTTTGTACTTGTCACTGCGCTGCTCTCTTGGCCAAGTGAAGCTACCGTGTCGTTTCCGAGGTCGCAACTGTGAGTTTGAGTGCACAAGAAGCACTGTTTGCGGGACGCTAGAGTTTTTGGTGTATAGAGAGATTAGCTTCAAAGCAGTTTGGCTCGTATTGTTTCGTGCCGCTTCAAAGAAGCCCGAAGTTTCGCAGATGTCTGGTGTTTCTAGTGCTCTAGCACTGGTCGAACTTGAACGAAGTAACCTTAGAACCTCGAAACGGGACTGTTCTACGGCTGCCCTGTAAATAACTAAGGTTAACTGCCGCATCATCCATCCGCGAGGTCGTTTGCGTGCGATGAGCCAACACAGGCATCTAGTCTGACGACTGCCGCCAGTAACCGGTCGACCGTGCGGGTACGAAAGAGGAAAGCAAAAAGGACGTGCGTCGGCCGTACTTAGCTGCATTCCCTCCTACTCATGCTTGCCTGTCCCTGGGTTGTATGTCTTTCTTTTGTGAATTTTGGCGTTAGGGGCCGTAACGTGTCGTGGGTCTGAACCACGGTGCGAGAATACTTTAGGTGAGCGAACACCGCGAAGCGAGGGCTTGGTGAGGTGGGACCGATTATGGTCCCGTTTGCGGCATGTCGATAGATGGCTCGCTGGACTGAAGGCCGTGGCAGGCTGCCGGCAAATTGATGATGATATGTGGGGTTTAACGTCCCAAAAGCACCATATGATTATGAGAGATGCCGCAGTGGAGGGTTCCGAAAATTTCGACGACCTGGGGTTCTTTAACGTGCACCCAAATCTGAGCACACGGGCCTACAACATTTCCGCCTCCATCGGAAATGCAACCGCCGGAGCCGGGATTCGATCCCGCGACCTGCGGGTCAGCAGCCGAGTACCTTTGCCACTAGACCACCGCGGCGGGGCTGCCGGCTAATTCCTCAAAGCACACCCGACGCGTGGGCGACGGTTTCCAAATCTGAGAAAACCGGTTATCGCGCGAAATCAACCGCGCGAAATCAACCACGCGACACGCGAAGAGCGGCGCCGCGAAGAAGGGGGTGAAAAGGGAGGATGTTGACGGTGCGGGGCGAGAGGGTTGTGGCGACGATAAATGAGCGCTGCTACTTTCCTATACCGAGAGGGGGGGAGGGGGGTAGCCGGGGCATAGAGTTACTGTATATGCTACCTTTAGGTAGATAAAGGTAGCATATACAGTAGCTAAAGGTAGCATAAACAGTAACTCCACCGGGGGGGGGGGGGGGGGCTGCAGCGCCATCTCTCGGGCTCCTTTCGAAGCAGGACATTATCGGGCAGCGGATATTCCCGGCGTTCGCTCACGTAAAGTATTATTGCACCGTGGTCTGAACCGATCCTCCATGCTTTCAACAGCCGCGATTGCCATAAATGTATATCGTAGCGTATTGCCTACGTAGGAACGAGCAAAATTATTAATGCGAGCGTAACAATGGCAAAGATTCTCGCCCAAATACCTCCACTTTTTTCCCCTTACATTCCTAGATGCGTCTTCGCAAACACTTTAACGAGCCCGCATGTAGCGTTTTTTTTTACTGCTGTTGCAGGTAATTACGGTGGTAGTGAGACTAATATGTATGCATATTAAGATCAGACAAAGGTAGCGCCTCGTGTTGTTCCTTGCTCTTTTCTTTTTCTTTCTTCGTGCTTTTGATGTATATTTGATTTCCCTGGTGCGATTTGATGCGGGTATCGAGGGTATGTATACTTCTTTTTGTTTCTGCTCTATAAAGAAAGTGTAAGTAAAATAATTATTCATTTAACGCTGGAAGGGGCGTGAGACAATTAAATACTGGCACCGCTTTTGTTCGCTGGCCCCTCCCTGTTATTGCAACGTTAATAATAATGATAATAATGTGCATGTAGCCAAAGTGGACTCTTATGGCATCTATACTTGTTGCTTGGGCTATTACAGGTTATTCGCAGATGTTTAGGATGGTGTGATTCACTGTTTCTCCACATGTGTGCTTTCTTGCTGTTTTGTTAATGAAAGCATTTTATTGTTTATTTTTTGCCTCTACTAAGCTGCAACCCGCTGGATAGTCGTTGGAATTGTTCTTTCGTTGTTGATTACATCGTGTTTAGAAGGTATCGCGCTTTTATGCAGCTCATATAAGAGAAATTCGGGAGCAGCGAGAAATAATAATGAGAATCAACATTCAAAAAAGTGTATATGATTTTATGGAAAATAATTGTGATTTATATGTGAATAAATAAACGTGGACGGACAGATAACTTGTCCCCGACAGGGAGCGAACCTACGACCTTTCAATAAAGCGTCAGATGTTCTACCACTGAGCTACGGCGGCGTAATCCCGTGGTCCACTGTACTATTCCATAACATTCTCTTTAGTGTTCTTGGCACCATTGTCTGCTAGTAAACATGAAAAAAAGGAAGAAAGCATGGCTGATCTCCCTATAATCTCCCTATATAGGAATCGGTATAACGCGAAAGTGAAACGTGTTTTTACGGGGGTAGTTGAGTGTTTATTTTGCATTCTTTCAGCAACGGAAACTAATGGCCAAGTCACGGTAAGAACGGCAAGCAGGTCGAAACGTGCAGCGCGCTTCTCAAATACAAAGCACGCACAAAATTTGCATACACGGGACGAGTGCGGAGTAAGAATTGTCACAGCTTGACACATAACGCGCTCTGTTTGAACTGAAAGAAAGACGCACGAAACATAGCGCAAAAGTATACTCAGGAAAAGGACGTGAACAACTGTCACAAGTCTTCCTGCGTCGTGTCAGTGTCACAATTATTCCTGTGTCAGCAGCGCGCTTTCTCGTAAATGGGGACGCGCAGCGTGCGAAATGACCTTCGTCCTCGACAGAACTACGAGTCTGATAAGCGCGCGCGCAGGAGAGACCGCGCTCCGTGGAGCCGGCGCTTCGTGGAGGCGACGACAGCGCGCCCGGCGCGAGCCCGTCGCGCCATGTCGGCCCTGATAACGAAAACGTGCCAAAGTTGCGAAGCTCTGTGGACTGCCAAACGGTGTATGGTGTGTATTTCGTCAAACGGTGTATGGTGTATGGCTTGCCGTTAGCCCTCCCGACAACGTACGCTCCGTGGTGTTGTTGTTAGCGCCGCGCTGTGAGAGTTTAAGAGGTTGCTGGTGCGATTGCGCACGACACTTGCTTGCCTTCTGTTTTTTTTTAATATTTCAGTATATATTTTTGAACGTCACTTCTGTGACGGAATTACGTCACCAGAGCCGTGGTGGACCCTGGCATAAAACAATTTTGTGTTATAAAAATTATTCAGTAGTCTCCTACACTTTCCTTCGCGTGTTGGCATTTTATTTTGCGTGAATTTTTGTTAATATTGTGTCTTACGAAGTGAGTGAGCCTTTTACTTTATAGGAGTGAAAAAAAAAGTCGCGTACAAGAGCACCTGTAAGCCTCGTGCAAGTCACTGAATTCGTACTTTACCTTTTCTTATATGCTGTTGCCGTAACATCGCCGTAGAGCCGCGAAGCTCTTGTATTGAATTACGCGGATCTTGCCATGCATTCCAGTCAAGGTCAGAACTCTCGGACATCCCTCTCCCCTCTTTTTTTTTTCTTCTCAAATTCGGCACTTTCACTTTGCTGTAGTTTGTACTCGTGCGAGCGTGTGTTGGCCATCGGTGTATTATCGTTTTCGTTAATACAGGTGAGGTAGCTTCTGCTATATCCCATCAGATTTTATGCGCTTACCGCGCATAGGTTCGCGCACTTCGTGAGATGGCTGTCGTAATTTCGCGCACAAAGTTTGTGACTCGATCGCGCAACTCGACGCGCAGGGGTCGAGCGACGTGCGCCTGTCGTACGTGCGCGCACTTCTGGGTGCCGAAGATCTCGCTGGCGTTGGCTGATGAGCAGGCGGTTTTACGCCTCTGTATAACTCGACGGCTTGATGGGTCGAAACACCACCGACGTTCGTTCTCTTGGATGCATGGTCAAAAAAAAGAGAGAGAGAGAGAGAGATAGGGAGGGAGGGAGGAAGGAAGGGAAGAGGCCTGCTTGCTCGTGTGCTCAGTCTCGGTCTCGCCCTCCTCTCTCGCTTTCTCGCCGTCTGCGATATGTCCGTTTCTACAGCTCTGACGGGCGCTGCTTCCATCGCCGTCGCCGCTGCAGTATAGCGTCGGTACCACTGTAACGACTTAGATCTTGTGTAATGACGACCAGAAGTGACTGTTTTTCTCTCATTCGCTCTATCTGCGTGCGTTTACAGCGCCTTTGGATATGCAGAGAGGCGTCTGCCCCGCAAAAGACGTGACTCAACTTCCAAATGGTCCTCGCTGCTGCGGTTGGTGCGTGTGTGTGTGTTTGACAGAGAGAGAGCACGTTCACATCTCATGGTGCTGGCTTTACTTGGCGAAAGGAGACAGACGATCTGTGGTTGGGGAACGGAATGAGAGCGAGAGAAAGAAAGATGTGACGTCGTCTCGCCGGTTGGCAGACCCGAATTTAGTTTTTTTTTTTTAGTGTGCCTCCGTGAAAGTGTAGAAAATAAGGTATACCGTTGAGCATTACGTGCAGTCCTGCACGTACGTGCAGTACGTGCAGTTATCACTGCTGCCGTGTCTCGATTTCGTTTCATTTAAGTAATAGGTTTCATTTCGTGAAAACAAAAAGTGAAATTGTGACACAAACCTGCGCTTTAGCCGGTACCTAGATTTGAGCTGGGGGATGCAGACAGCTGTGTTGCGCATTATTTCCGAGACTACGCTCTCGTGCTACGCAAACGTATGACCTTTAAATTCTAATAACCGTGACGATGGGGGTATTATTTTCGCTCTTTCACGTGCTCTTGCAATTTTTAAATGACTTTTCTGGTACCCCTTGTATAAGTTATTCGTGGACTTACGATAACCCCTTCGTTTCCTGTTGCGTTTTTTTTTATCGTGACTTGTGGAGATGAAGTAACGACTTTAGCATCAGCAGTAACTAGCCGGAACTTCGATGTCTTCTGTTTGCCCCGCCGCTGTAGTCTGTAGTGTCTAAGGTACTCGGCTGCTGACCTGCAGGTCGCGGTATCGAATTCGGCTGTGCTGGCTGCATTTTCGATGAAGGCGAAAATGCTGTAGGCCCGTGTGCTCGGATTTGGGTGCACCGTATCTTAAAGGATCGCAGGCGGTCGAAATTTTTGGAACGCTCTAGTACGGCGCCTCTCATAATCATATGGTAATTTTGGGACGTTAAACTCCACATATCAATCATGTTTTCTGTTTGCGCGTCGCGGACGCGCATGCCCATTGTGAAATGTGAGAGGTTTCTTGTTTTGAGGTGGTTGACGCTTTTTCAATATTGCAGTGGGTATAGGGAACCGACGCTCAAGTTTGCGGAGCGACGACAACGCCGCGCCTCGCCCTGGCGTCAAGTTCAGGAAATTTTTAGGAGAGACGCGGGAGAGCGGAAACGGGAGCGCGTGTGACACGCGTTCCCGTTTAGGGTAGGAAGGTCTCGATGGCAGGTACGGCGGGTTTCTCTTTAGGGTAGCTGGCTTCCCGCCGTCGTCCGCATAGCCGATCTTCGCCAGTGAGGAGTCGCGTTAAGAGAGGTAGAACGAAACATTTATTTACAATATTGCAAAAAGATAGGAACTCTACAGGGATCGAGAGGATCCCGCATTATGCACAACACACGTTCAGCTCACATGATTAAGCACACATTTACAAAAATGCTTCGGCTTTTATAGCCGGCCGTCACCGCCGTCCGAAGGAGGCGCTGATCACTCTTTCCACAAAGCAGGGGACAAAGTCTTTGTGGTCCACCCATCAGAAAGGGCGCAGATGTTGCACCACTCGGATGGGCGAAACGGTCCAAATGCTAACAGGGACGCACCACACAAACAGCACTTGGACCACGCCTTGAAAGTACCGCAGGGCGAGGAGGTAGAGTCCGGAGAGGGAAAGTTGAGCTCCTCCGGTAAGATGGCCGCTAACTGGACCGACAGAAGCGGTCCACGCTGCTTTCAGCATCAGGCAGTCCAATCGCTCGATTTCGGTGAACGCCTTTCGGGCTGTCGGTGCGCTGAGATGGCCTCGCGTAGATGACAAAAACCGAGTCTTAAGGAGGCCCGCCACAGTGGCGCCATTCCCCCGCTGTACGAGCCCTGTTAGGTTTGGCCTGGAGATTCGTCTCTCAATCCCTTCGGCGCCCAGTCTGCCAGACGCTGTCGAAGATTTGAGCAATTATCCAGACCATGCGACAAGCAAAGGCGAGTTCCCGGCTTTCAAATGCGGACCCGTTTGTCGTCTCTTCGAGCAGAAGCGGTGACTAATGGCCTCGGCGACTCATCGGGTGACGGGGGAAGCTGGCGTGACCAATGCCAGAGCTGACAGGAGAGTGGTGCTCCTTTTAATCCCCAATCAAGTAGATGACCGGCCGGCTGCCTGTGCCCGCCAGGCATTGTCCCTGCTAGCCGGAGGATGAGACGTCGTGTAGCCACGACGAGAGAGGAGAGCAAAGAAAGCGTCTTTCTGGAAAAGACCGCGGCGGCCACCGAAGATCGCCCCGCTAATGGGGCGAGCTGTGCGGCGGACCCTTTGAAGTATGCTGCTAGGATCGTGGGAACTCTCGACTAGCGGCACACACACGACGAGGAAGAGCCCTGCTGGCGCCACCACAGTGCAGTGTTCACGTGGACCGTGCATGCTCGCCCCCCTCACCTGTGTGCGTGTGTGATTGGTGTTCCACTCGGAGAGGAGGAGCCCAACAGGGCTTAAAACGACGCCGCAGAGTGCTGGACGTCGCTCTGAACTATGTGACGTTCAACCACCACGCTCGTGGTTTGGGAAACCACTATCCCTTCTTTTCTGTAAATATGTGTAAATAATGTCATAAACCTTGTTTTGTTTTCGTATCAGCAGCGACCGTCCTTCCTTCCGCAACCTTTGCAACTGGTGGCAGCGGTGGGATGCCATCAGCGACCTCCCTTCAACCATTACAGCCCATTCAACAAAAGGCTTGCATCGCGAAGCTTTCGTTGGGACCCGACTGGTTCCCGGAACGTCTACCAGACAGCGTCTTGCAGACTGGGCGCCGATGGGGTTGAAAGCCTCCCCAGTTGACCGGCTTACGCACAATGGCGTCTGCCAAACGTAACAGCGCGCAACGCGTTATGCAGTCGGCGCGGGGAACTTGCGCCATCTCGTAAGATCGGCGCGCTAGAACGAGACGCTCGCTGGGCGAAGTTGCCTTTCCGCGATGGAAGAAGTGGCCCCACGGGAGCGTCGGGGACGGTCCGGAGTATTGTTGTATTGTGGGCTGCCACAGCAATGCAGTCAACACCAAGGGACGCTCTCCACGTGTAAAGCTGCATCAGTTTCTCAGCAAGTCACAGCCGGTGAACACAGCCGCGTTCGCGAAAGATAGAGCAAGCATAACACGAGAGCTGGAAAAAGAAAAAAAAAAACGAGGCGAGCGTTTAGACTTGACTCGCTGTGGTTAAACTTCAGTTTGCTGCTTCACGGTGACGTCAGCGGGTCATGCGCCCACGACACAGAGGACGTGACTTTGAAACTTCTCGGACATTTTAATGCCACGGCCGTATAACTTCGTGTTTATTTATTTTTCAGCACGCCGCAAACATTTGCACATGACAGTACACGGCTGCTACTTCTAGATACCACATCAAAACAACAATTATATGGTTTCCATAAACGTCAACACAGCACATCGATAGAGTACGCGGCTTGATGTCGGCAGAATGGGACTTAGCTCGAGGCACACGTCGTACATGGTATGATCACGGAGGACTTGAGAAATGCATTTCGCAGTGTCTCGGGCGTCCTCATCATCTGTCGTGTGCTCCACATCATAAACTTGGCTAACGAGCTTTACTACTGTTGTTCGATTCGCTTCTCAGAAGTGCTTGTCCAGCTCAGAGATCTTTGTGAAGGCGCACTGCAAGCGGAACATTCTGAGGTGACTCAAAGGCAGCGCGCGCTCTCTGCACGAGCACGTAAGCGAGCGACAGCGCATCGGAGGGAACTGTAAACGCGCGATATACATCCCCTATTTCTACTTTTCTAGCAAAGATGGCGCTGTCTGTCCAGAGTTGCAAAGTACGAATCCTCAACCTCACTATTTAAAGGAAAAAAAAAGATAAATCTAATAATTAGTTCATAAGTAATACGGCTAGGTGGCGTTAACCGCCGTCCGATCTAAAGGGTACAGCCACATCCATCCATGCAGTGCCACCATGCGTTGCTTTGGCTTCCTATAGGTTGCCTTACTCTTTCGGCAGCGGTTTGATGCGCATCTTCATGCGCACGTGCTGGAAACGTAAAGGCTTCTTGATTGGTGGTTGTCGGAAAGCTGGGAGAGGAAGAGAGCGTGAAACTATTCGCGCCAAAGGGATAGCAAGGTTACGCTTGGAAACGGGAAAAGCTGTGTTGAACCTGCTTTTTTTGTTGTTGTTTTTTTTTTAATTTGCGCGAAGCTACATGCGTGACGGGCGAGGCGTCGCCGCCGTAAAGTGGCTGCGTCCGATCAGGCGCCGTCGGCCGGGACATTTATTAGGACTGATCGGGTGCTTCGCAGTACGGTTTATCGCGTGCGCGCAGGAGGTCCCCGCTCGGCCGGCGAGTTCCGCTCGCCGATAAGTTTTTCCCGCGGGACGAAATTGCGCCACTTTGTGCGTGTCGCGCAGGATGGGGTCGCGAGCGCAGCAGTAAACTCGGCGATGCGCTACGCATCCCAGGGAGTACGTAATAAGAAAAACTTCCCAAGGCCGCCGCCGCCGTACTCGTGTTATTTCGCGCGTGCTCGGCCTATAAATACTCCTCATCGACGCCATCGTGGTCTGTGGCCCGCCGGAAAATGCGAAGGAAGGCCGTCGGAGCGGGGTACACGTAGAGCGGCTCGACTGCTTGCGTACAGATCTTAATCTTGCCCGCAGTGTCTAATTGCCGACCCGTACGGTCTCATGCGAAATCGAGCTGCACTTGCCATTTTGATGCTCTCATTTTCACTATAAATGCGTGCTCGGCTTGGCAAGATGAAGCTGGTCGTGGTTCGACGCCTAAGCGGCTGCTACTTTTCTGGGGTGCTCCTCTTCGGGCTGTTCGCAATTCCGCTTGCGGAAATTCAGAGCACGTGTGCATGTTTCTTTGTGTCTGTTTTTTTTTTACAGTGACCGACGCTGGTAGAACCTTTCAACGAGACCTCCGATTACTTTATGACTGACATCGTCGTCGCTCTTGTTTAACGTGAATGTTATACTGCGGGTATACGGGATATTTACAGATTCATGACGCATTGCCCATCTTGTCACCCGCTCATCTTCTCGCCTTTCTCACCTGTATAGTTGATTGCGGGATACTGGGGCAAGAGGGGGGGGGGGGGGGCACTGGACGGCTGTGACACCGTCAGCGGGTGAGCAACGTGCGCCTAACTGTGCACGTTTTTGTAAAGCGTAGCTCTTGGCCGCGCGTACCAGCGTTGAGCGTCATAACCGATGGAGTGAACCACACCTATTCTTCCTCCTAAACTGGAGGGATGTGGCTCCTCCTTTTAAGCGAGAGCGCTTGCTTGTGTTCGCCCAAGCGTTCGCTTATTGGTGGCCGTGGTTCACGGATGTACATGTCCTCGCGGTGGTGCCTGAATACTCTGCATGCTATGCGATTCCTCGTCGAAAACGCACCCGTCCGGCAGGCCTCACCACGTTATACGTTACGTTGACGAGAGAACCGAGCGTTCTGAACTCGCGCCGTGCATCGTTGCAAGAAGCATGCCTGCGTTGGTCAACTATAATCGCAAAATTAAGGCACTTATAAACAGATTCGCTCAGTACTCGCATCAGGCAGTGGTCGGTGAGTTTTTTTTTGTTCTTTTTGTTGTTTACTTGCTATATTCTTGTTTGCCATATATATATATATATATATATATATATATATATATATATATATATATATATATATATATATATATATATATATATATATATAGCGCCTCGAGAATTGAACCTGCGCATTTTCTCTCTCTATCGGCACATTGCGTTAACCGCTAGGCAGCTCGGCGGAAACGTGAAGTAAGTTTAAAGCTTTATCAATGGAGCTTTTCTCAAAACTTCACCACTGCAAACGTTGATGTAAAGATAACCATATATTTTTGCTATAATCCGCTTAATTTCCTTCCGATATGTGTTCTGTAGAATAGGTATTCATATACTCTCCAAACGAATGAGTCGATTGAAAAGGCCTGCTTCGTGAGATCCGTTTTTCTTCTTCCCTTTCTCTTTTCTGATATAAGAAAGCCATTTGCCTGACGGTGTTACGTTTATTCACGGAGACTCTTGTTAACCCGAGAACGTGAATCCTGTATGCAGGGCAATAAGTCTATGCAGTTGCAGTGGCCAGTCGGGGCTTTTACGTTCAGTGTTCAGGACATACCGAGGAATCAAAACGATCAATTTTGCCTTAATGTTGAGCGCATTTCGGCTGCCGTCCGCCATTTGGCTATATTGATATGCAGTCGTTCAAGTATGTAGATGAAGACCTTCGGTATGTATTCATTACCGTCTACAGGCCTCGATCCCTCGTCTCGCCGCTGCTTTTTAAAAGAACGAATCAAAAGCGACATATTATCATTGTTAAATTGCTCGTAAAAGCGTGGCTGCGATCACCAAGGAACTCTGGCGTAAGTATGCTACATCTTCCGAGAGCGATTGCTCGCAAGCTCGCCCACAGAACTCACGCTCCTCCTCTCTTTATACAAACTGCGTATGCTAAAAATGATATAGCTTGCCAGCGATGATTGTTATGTCGCGGGGTGTGACCTCTCGCCTTCAAAGTTCATTGTCCCGTCGGCGAAGCGCTCGCTTTTTTTTTTCACGCTCTGCCGTAATAACGGGTCGTAATGTGAAATTTTTTAAGACACCGAGGAACTGGGAGCGAGTACTTGGCTGGCTTACATAAGTCGTCAACGTATTAAAACGAGACCCTTAGGCATATTTCTATTTTTTTCTCTCTCTCTCTCTCTCTATCCTTGATTTGTCGGAGAGGAGTAAAATGTTGGACCTTATTGCTAGTGTGCAAATGAGCGCTTCCTGTCTGCCTTTTTTCAAACTTTATTTTTCCTGTTGTCTTTTTTTTTGCCTCTGGCTATATATATCTCTTGCCCTCGAAGTGATGTCGAAATTACTCCCGCTGATGACTCTACACGAGCTGGTCAATGTGTGCTGCTGCGAGGTTATAACCATTATCATTTGTCAATTTAAACTGCTCCTTCTTATAGCTAGTGCTCCGTCCCCAGTAATGTTCTGTGAGACATTCTTAAGTGTAATCTCGCACGTCTTTATCAATTCATATTCCTCCTCCCCTTTTCCCATCCTGTCTGTCTGTGCCGGCCGCGCTCCCACCTATAGCTTGGCGTAGACCACTGACGCTCCCTTGTTGAAGCTCGCAATGAACTCTTTTTTTCTTTCATTCGGACTTCGCCGCGTGAAGCCGTGAAGAAAATGAAAGGAATCTCTCCCTCGTTTCGATTTCAATCGTGTGAATTGAATCGCAGTGGTGAAGCGATTATAGTTGCTTTTCCGACCGTGACTTGACTTAATTTATTGCTTTTGTAAAAGCTTTTTTTTTTGCTCAGAATTTTACTAGCGTATTTGCAAGGACCGTTTTTTGTCGGAGTGCAAATGGATTCATTTATTGTTCTCACCTTCGGTTAAAAAGAAAGGAAGCAAGCCTGTTTGGGATGAAAACCCTGCGTCGAAAATGTAATCAACCCTTTGTTTTTTTGACTAGGGTGAATCATTTGCTGATTCGCCCGGGTACCTGGCCCCTTTGTGTATTCTGGAAATCGTTAGCTCTAACAGAGCGTTTCGTAAGGTTAAGGACAATAATGCTGTTCAGAAACTTTCATAGTTTCGGTTTCTCGTCTGCAAGTTGTCTTTTAATTAGGTTTTGAAGGCTTCGTTGTCGTTCGTCGCCAGGTTTGCTTGCGCTGTGAAACTTGAGGTTTAGTTCTTGTCTTATCCACAACTAAGATATGATATTTGTGCGTCGCGTAGCGCCTGGATGAATCGTCACCGCATGTGGGAATGTATTGACGGGTGCCTAAATCTTATCACACGGGCGGTTTTTCCACTTAGCCCAGGTCCTGTATTGCTGGGAATGGAGCTCGTGCTCTTTTGATGACGAGTGCGACGTCATCGAAGAAGTTAAAACGAAAAAAAATATCTAAAAATTGAAGGTCTCGTCATGACTTGCCAGCAAAAAAAAAAAAGGCAGCATATCTACGGAGCGAAGGATGGGGAGTGGGGCGAAGCATCCGTCCGTCCATTCGTTTATGTAGGGGGAGGCTGGCGTACATAGATTTTTTATTGGTTTGTTATTTTGGTCCCTGATTTGGTCTTATCGTTTGCGCCATGACACTGTTTCATCTGTCAGTATATATTTCATAGTTTTCTGAATAAACTTTCAGTTGGTAGTAAGCGCTTGTCCCTGTCATTCTGTCCGCGTCTATAAGTAGTGTGCTCTCATTTCAAAACAGTGGACATGGAGGCTGGGCCTGGCCGGTGAGCCTTTTAAGCATTTCTTATTCTAGCTAACACATGCGCTACACACCGCATAAAACCACGCAACACAAATGCCAGTTCTTCGTGCTAGCGTGTGTTTCTGCAAACCTTCCTGTATTTCTGTCTTCGTCTTTATTCGTCTTCGTGGTTTAGTCTTGTCTATGGTGGGTGTTCGCAGTAATGTAATGAGCCAGTGACACCTGCATCAGTTAAAAGCATTCGTGATCCTTTATTTGTTTTAGGAGCGAAGTTCCTCTTAGTCTAACCTCTTCCCGCGTCATGCGTAACCGGTATAGTATCTTTTGAACGGTATTATTGGTGGTGCTGTCTCAAAAAAGTACATACAAGGTGTAGTTGAGGGAAGATATTTTAGATGGTGCTGTACCGCTACTTTCCGATTGGCTGCTGCGCGGGCTGTGCTTGAGTGCGCTAAGATTGAGTGCCTCTCTCAGTCTCCCGGATTGTCGCCGTACGAACATACATATGTACAGACAGACGGATGAAAGCATGGACGGATGGACGGACGGACGGAGGCATGGACGAACGCACGAACGAACGGATGCACGGTTGGACGCTTCACTCCACTCATCATCATTTACTCCGTGGATATGCTGTGCATTTTTTCCATTCTCCAGTGGCCTTGCTTAGCTGCCGGCTAGATTGAGCGCATACGCGCCCCGCACCACCATACCACAGAACTAATCTGCAGTGGATGGTAAAATAAACTCAGATGGCTCTTCGGTAGAGGACTTGATCGTCGCTATGTAACCGTTCGTCTGCTGCTAAAGATCGCGTAATTAGATGTTTTGAACGCGCGTTGATTCTTTGCTGCTGATGCTATAATTTCGTGACGTCAGCGTGCAGTATCAGTTCGCGTTCATCGGTTAAGTATTTCTGGAGTTTCCCTGTGCGCGCTAGAGAGCGAACTTGTTAGTTTAATTAATAAAAGTGCGTTTACTGCAATTTGAGAGACTGCTAAAGCTACGAACCTTCTTTCACGTTGCGTTTCAGTGCTTTCTCTATCAGTGCGTCCTCTTTCTCGCGAAGCAACCTTTTTTCCCTCTTGTTGTCTTTTAATTGTATATATGTGGGCCTCCCTGCCGTTCGTTGTTGTGCCAAGTCGGTCGTATCACAGGAAACTTTCTCAAACATTCAGTTGTACGTTATTTTTCATGTTTCTTGTTGTTGTTACTTTTTGACAAGCAGGACATTGCCCTTGTATGTTTTGGCCAGCCTCACGGGTGAAAAAGTGTGTGAGAACTGCATGCGAACGGAGTGGGATAACTATAATAGAACAGGCGCTCTGATTAGGCACATGGTGATCTCCCTCTCTCGACGTGCGGGCCAGACGTTGCGCGGTCCATTGCACGGCGCGCTGCCGTTGTGTGATCCAATTAGCGGAGTGCCCATCCTGCGGGCAGCTTTGCCTCGAACTGCGGTAGGCGCAGTGGCCCACAGAGGTGGAGAAAGGCGTCTGCGTTGAAGGATGCGCTTGGAAGGTGCCTCGCTCGATAATGAGGCTGATCTGGTGATATGAGGGCTCTGGCACACTTCCGTATCGCGTTTTTCGTTCGCTCCGAAACGGTTGCGCTACTAAATTTCCGTTAACTTTTCCAAGTCCCGGGGATATCTTCCCGTCATCGTCCCTTACGCACAAGCGTCCGCGACTTTTGTGCGAAATCATTGGCGTCGCGGAATGTGTCCGCTCAAAGCAGAGCCATCTAGAGTCGAAGAGGAGAATGAGAAAAAGGACAAAGAAGACCAAGTGTCGTGGAGGTCGTGCGTTTGAACCAAAAGTAGCAGCGTGGATTGGCGAAGAAAGCATTTTTGTGGGGAATAAATTAACCATCATTGTATATTATTGCCTAGGAGAACACGAGAATATCTAAAATTTTCCATCACTCTTTGGATAATCTTCGCGCAGGTATGAAATTATGTGGTGAAAGCTGCCGACTCGCACCTTTCCTTCCCCTTACTCGCCACACTGCAATCAGTTACCCGCCTTCATCTTGTACAATCTGCGCTTTTTTCACGGGAGACTTAACCCACATCATAAGGGGGGAAAAGGGGGAGGGGTGGGGCAGCGCTGTCCCCTAAGTGACCTCCTTCCCCTTTTGTTGAAACACCAAATTTTTAGTGAGGAGCACTGGGCGACTGCCTTGCGCAGCTCGAAGTCCGACTTTTGAGACGGCATCCTTGAGGTAGCTTAGAGGTGTAGTGGAGGCTGTTTCAACTTTTCTTTTTCCCCAATATCCATCCAAATGTGTCCTACCTTCCAACGAAGGATAAATAATGTTACTCATTCATTCTCTCCACCAATTCAAGCATTCGCTCTCACAATGCATTGAAAAAAAAACGTAAAAAAAAAGAAAAGAACCATACACCCGTTTTCAGGCTCACTATCAACCAAATTTACCGGGACGTTTCACTTCATGGAATTGGGATGATTTATTAATTGTTTTTGAAAGGAGGGTGTGGTCGTGGCGGTAACAGATATGGTTGCTTCTATTGTTAACGTTGATATAGGACACGGGGTTTCGGCGGCATGGAAGCCTGGATGCCCTGGTGTTATGCGATATATGTATACATGTGTTCTTCTGAGACAGAGTGTTCAGAGGTTCTCGAAATTACGTTGCACGTGGTCTCATCGGTGCACATATGGGACTTATCTACCCCGAGGGTCATCCGGTGTATTTCTTATTTTACCACCGCCGGCTCCGCTCTGCGCCCCCCTGCGCCCATTCCTCTATCGCAGATAAGGTATAGAGGTTCACGCGAAGAAGACGGATTCTTGTAACGGATGAAAAATTCTTGGGACATGGGTTATCGCTGGAGCCTACGTATCGACGTGCGAACGTTTCTTGAAGCATGAATATAGGCTCATACCCACCTGCGACTAGTACCGATAGCGCGAATCTCTTGCGACCGGTGACCAGAAAGCAGCTGAAGGCGATGCTCACACCTTGCATGTGACTGTGACTTAGGCTTTATGCGTCGCCTCTCAGAATTCACATCTGCTGGCATTGCCATTTCCCCGTAAGATAAGCTGACGTTCTGTGTGAGACAGCAGGTGAAAAGGAGCAGTGAGCGACAGAGTTAAAGCGGTCGCTTTGCGACCAAAGCGGCCATATGAGACTAACTTGGCCGCGCGACCAACGTATACAAATGAATGAACCTTAAAGTTCCGCTTGTCGAAACGTTGGCTCGAGGGACATACCGTGCTAAAACGACTCTTCTTCTCTGTCTAGCTGTCTGTTGGGAGGCGCAACTCTCGAATTACTCCGCTTGTGATCAGCCGTAACGAGTTGAAATGAAGCGCACTGGCGCTCAATCGTTTTGTCTCTGTCCTGTGGTTCGTCACCTGAATGACATCACAATCGCGTATCTGGGTTCTCCTCCCTATCGACTGATAGCGGCGCAATGACTCGATCGCGCCTGTGACGTTGCTTTGTGGATGAGCGTTCGAGCTCTTTTTTTGGAGGACGAGGCTGCGAGACATCGCCTTTTCTATCTTTGCCGTCTCCACGGAAAAAGATGACGAAGAAGCTATACAGGCCCGCTTACTACGTATGCTGCGCCGGCGGCGACAAGGACAAGCGCGCGCAGCCTATATGGAAGACCCTCCCGTGTTTCGCTTCAACCGACGTGCAGGCCCCGAGAGGCGGTGAGCGATGATGCGTCTCCGCCAGACGGCGGTGGTATATTCGCCGCGCGGCGACCGCCTCGGGCTGCCCCGACTCCCTCGCGGCCAGCGTGGCGCGCACGCGCTGAGATGGCTCTGTGGATTTTCCTTACACGCTTTTCACGCTTTGATTCGGCTCGATAGTCGCACTTTTTGTTTCTTTCGTCTAGCTAACCAGCGAACCTGTTTTCCGGTCAGTGCTCGCAGATTCCATTCTCTCTACCCGCACTGTAGCGTTGCGGCGATAGCGGTTTTGTATCGCACGGGAGAATAACGGAAGAAACGCGAGAAGTAATTGCGGCTAACTATGCGTGCGCACCGCCGGCGGCTGGCATATAACGAGGAACGAGAATAATGGATTGCAGTCAGAGGGGTATGCGTGGTCCGGAGAGAAGCCTTAATTTTTTTTTTTCTGAACAAGAAAGAAGGGAATTTGGGCGACCCATCATTAATCGCTTTGCGCAATGCATGGAGATCGCCTTGGCATAATTTGCGTTTCCTTCAATATGCCCAACATAACGGTTGATATGTGGATGCCTGTTTGGCAAGTGTTGAATGGGATAGCAAACTTGTCGCGCTCTTAAAGCGCGGAGGTCACGAAGAAGAACTTGACGTCGTTGCCTCGGGATTTTTCAGTAATATGACTTCGCGCTGAACGTAACACGCTTGCAGTGTACTCCCAAACAGTTTTCTAACGTGCAGCGTAATTGAATAGAAGCGTTCAACATAATTTGTGACCATGCCTTCCAGACGATATCATCTCAAGCCCCCCGTCAGGGGGCCTTGTCAGTAACGCTTCAGGATCGATTAAACTTCATTGTTTGTCTGTCTGTCTGTCTGTCTATCTGTCTGTCTGTCTGAAACACGCACACACACACACACACACACACGCACACACACACACACACCAGCGTACTCGTGGGTGTGTTGAAGCGACGTAAACGCACGCCTGCGGCCTCCCAGAACCAATTCCTGCCTCGCTTTACGCGTTCTGAGACTGTTTACACCGCCACCGCCCTTTCCTCGGAAGTTTTGGTTATGCCTATATTCTATAGTTCCCTTGCCTTTGATAAGGACAACATATATAGTACGCCAGGTTTCTTACAACAGGTGACCTCGTTGCGTATGTATATTGCACCGATCTTACAAAATCGCTGCTCGCACCTGTAGCTGTTGGCGTGCAGTCTCGCTCTGTGGAGCCTCCTCTCACCGCATGTCGTCTTCACTGTATAGCAGTTCCGGCATAGTCGCGCACAAATCCTTTCTCTCGAAATATTCGATCGACTCTTCGGTCGAACAGTACGAAAGCTTCGTTATACTTCATTAGTACACCACCACGCGCATGGCGCACGATACATCGCAGCGTATAGGTTAGCGGTGTCTACTCATAATGTGTGACATAGCGGATGACTTATCATAGCTGCAGCAGTGCAGGGCGATACATGGCGGCGCGGTATCGCAGTGCTTTCCGCGCTCAGAAATGTTATCTTTTGGCGGAGAGGAAGGACGCATGGCTTGTCGCTCGGAAAGGAACGCGCAAGCGTTTTCCATACCTTCCGGAATATGTATCGTTAGAGAAGGGGAGAGAAGAAAGAAAGGAGGTGAGAAGAGGGGGCGTTGCTCGCCACTGGGATCGAGGCGCAGGGAATATAGAGGGGTGTATTATAAGTTATAACGAGCCATGTATACCTAACTGTTTGTTGCCAGCTTGTGCGAACGGAGTCCGCTTGCCTGTCCCGTGGGCAGGTCGCGCGCACTCTCTCGGTAATCGTATAGCATAGCTAGGCTGTAATTTGTCATCCAACCCTCCTGGCCATTCGTGCGTGCTCTGTGCGCCAACTCCACACACCGCTCCCTTCTCTTCACTTTTTTGTTTATCCCGCAAGGCAAATAGAAATCGATATGTTGGCGTTTCTGTCTGAGTAATGATTGCGAAAGCTCGCTCTCGCGCGAAATCGAGATGTTTTGTGTTTACGCTATAGGCAGTGTTTGTATGTAATGCTTGACGTTTACGCGTAATGCTTGACGTGTAAATGAAAGCATCGATGTTGAAAGCTGGAGATGTTCGGAGTGGCTGAGTCAATGGAACATTCTTACGTGTTTCATAGTGGCCCTCGAGAATGTATAGGCTGTTACATTCCCAGTTTGGTGTTGCTCATATTGCTTGTGTTCCGAGAATTTCTGTGTAACGCTGCCGGTGTGATTAGCTCTCGTTGGCTTCGTTCCGAGCAGTTGGCACCAGCTGACGCCCTATCGCGGCACGTCAGAAGGTGTGGTTTCAATTGTATTGAATTTGGCCACTACTGCAAGAAAGCGATATTGAGAAAGACTGCGTTGAAAGGAAACGTCAGGAGGCAAAGAGTGTGTACAAAATATGAAGCGAACACGCCAAATCCCAACAGAAATGGGTGGAATAACTTACTGATGGGCTTTCTTATGGAGTGCAAGCTAACACCGCCATCAAGTTTCTCAAGAGTTTCGAGCGCGTCATCATGAGCACGTCGCATAGAAGCAGTCATTTCTGAACGTGCAATTATAGCAATGTGATCGGAGTAAGGTGATTGGAATCTTAATGAGATCGGAACGCGCCCTGCCATAAGATTGCGTGGGATAGTTGCATGCGAACTTTATCCCCCCCCCCCCCCCCCGGGCGTCCCGTGCTTGTATGGTTCTAAATTCAGATAGCGCATGGCTTGCACGGGCATGTTTTCCTGTACGTATTGCGAGATTCCATTGAACTCTTCGTATACTTTAACGCTGCAATGTCTGTATTTCCTACGTTTCTTTTTCACGATGTTGATTTCTTGCCAGAAACTTCTGCGTGTTGCAAAACTTAAGCATCTGCTCGCCTATGCATTTCTCTCACTGTAACGAACGCGCATTCTAAATTTCTCAACCAGTTATACCAAGCTGAGGATCCGTTCTATAGACGTCACGTCAAGCGCATGTGCGCACGCGCTTATATTTTTCGTCTACGATATCCTTCCTGCCTCATCTACCTTCTAATATTTGCTATCTTGATCTCGTCGTTTTCTGTCCGTTTAAATTGTATACTTCTCGTTTGCTGTGTTCGGACCGCTGTTGGTCACTCGCAGAACAGGCTTACATCTGAAAGATGAGGTTGCTCGTTTTCACCTTTTTTTGTTCGTGTTTTAGACCTGTCACGAGGCCTCTTTCACATTCCCAACCGTCCCCCACCTCAACTTCTAATTAGTCTAGGATTACTTGGACAGGCTGTCGCTGAAATAAACGAACTCTACAAAAGCTCCCGGTAATAAAACTCTTCTCTGCTAGGCACACGTACCGCATGGAGCTTCCCGCTCTTATAGACAGCGTGGCAAGCTCTGCAAGAACGAGACGCGGGCGCCGGAATTCTTTTTCCAGAAGAACGTTAAAAAAGATTTGAGGCGTCAATTTATACTGGCTGTACATTAGAGGTCCGCCTCTCTGACGTATGAACGTTTGGCTTGTCGTTTATTGTTATGACTTGTTTTTCTTTTTTGAGAAGTGAGAATGAAATTGGGCACTTACTATCGTGACCGGTACGACCACCGTCGTTACCCCTGGTTTTTCTTCTTCGCCTTTATTTTTTTTTTTGCTCCTCCCATTCTTATTTGGAAGGTTTAAGAACATTCAGAGACTGTCGAGAACGTTGAGTTCTTTTGATGCTCAAGGCAGAAAAAGAGAAAAAAGAAAGACAGAAGGATCGATTGTTAAGTTGGAACCCAACGAGACGGCTGTGTAAGTGATGGAATAAAATCTGCGTTAAACCGGGAGCGGCACTGAACTTGACGGCTAGTCGGTGGCCGGTCGTGTTCTTGGTCGAAAACATGGTCGGAGGAAAAGACAAGACGACGCTATAGCTGCTCGTCGTATTTTTTTTCTTTTTTATTTTCTCTTTTTTATCTGGCACCATGTATCTTAAAGTAAAGGAAGGTAATAGACATTGGCAATATACCCTGCAACGGTGTCTAGGTATGCTTTGAATCATGTTTGTTATACTATAAAAATTTGGTATATATATATATATATATATATATATATATATATATATATATATATATATATATATATATATATATATATATATATATATACAATCATCTTGTTTTCTTGTATACGTATTAAAATACTTGGGAATGTTTTCTTTTCATTAGTTTTTCTACAGCTGGATATTGCGGGTTAGGAGAGAGAGAACGTGCCGCTTTTCTGCCTGTGAATTTCTGTTATCGTTTTGTTGAAGTGGGGAGTAGCTTTTAAAAATCATCGTTAGTTTTCGCGTGCTCTGTATGGAAGCAATGCAGTCGCACCCAGTTCCCTTGACCGTTGACCGTACCTAACGGGACCGGCTACGCTGAATTCGCACGTGCCTGACATGTCTTAGAGGGCTTCTTACAGGCCTTTCCAAGCAGCCGTGGCCAGTTACACGTGATGCAGTGGCCTTGCTCCGGTATTATGGTCTTTGTGCATGTGAGGTCCTTGTCGCCTTATTTCAATTCCTAAAGCTCACATCAGTCATACTGGTCTTATAGATCTGTTTCCGATTTTTCTGTATGCATTTGGAATTTGATTTGGCTTGTAATTTATTTTTCTCGCGTCGCTATCTATTGCTATTAAAAAAATGCTAAAAGCGCCCATCAAATACTGCTACAAGCACGTAATGTTCGGTTGTTGTTTTCCATATATCTCTCTCACAAGCACACTTTCTCGTTGGCGCTCTTTTTCAACTGCAGATGGTAACAGAATGGACGCTACGTAAAGAAGGATCTGTAGCGAGAATGTTCGCATGCACTGACACTAGATTGCGCTTCATCTCACCTACGATATTACCTCGCGTAACATGGGTAGAGAAAATTTTTTCAAGCGATAGATCGTAGCTAGTTTGCCTCGTTCTCTGATCGCCCCACATACTTTTCTTTTTTTTTTTTAGCACTATAAGCGCAGTCCGTGTATTTCAGGCTGCCCTCCACTTTGAGAGCGCGAGGGGGCCAAGGTACGTGTTTCTGCTGCTTTGTATCCGCGGTCTCTCGCTGGAATCAAACGGGGCTTTGGGTGCGGTGCGTCGTCGGCGGCGGCCAAGTGCTCTCTGTAGGGATGGTCTCCGGGCCCAGATCCCGGCTTTCAGGGGAACAGGAAGAGCGGGCATGCACGTCGGCCGTTATACGCGGTCGCCGCCGAAGCAGTCGCCATCGCGCTTCTCCTATCGGTGAAGTCTTGTATATGGCTAGTCATTCTGCCTGTTTGTTTGTTTTTCCCCCACGCTGGCGGCACGGCTCAGCACTTTGGCTTCTTTATACTGAGTGTCGTTGGCTCGCCTTTACGACCGTCTACCGGCGAACCCCGTGGATTTAGGTTGTGCTGGCTCGGTGTTGTCTCCCTAGTGCCTTCCCTTCTTTATGCATCCCTTTCAGCTAACAGGAACGGCGCGGTGACGCATACGGAAAAAGGGCAAATCGCATCTTACTTTAGGCGTCTTGTTCTATTGGGCGTCTCCCTGCCCTTTGCATTCGCGGGTTGCGTTTTTCCGCCCTCGCAACGGCGTACTCAAGGTGGAGGAAACATAGTGGAGTATGATGCAGGAGTATACTATATATAATCAGTTCCGCGCATAGGTCGGCAAAAATAAATTGAATTTAGCCAGACTCCGTCAATAAATATATATTGCGCTTTGGACTCACTCGAATTCAGACTCGCCAAAAATTTTCCTGAGCCGGACTCACTCAGACTCCCACTCAACCAAAATTTTCTTTAAGCGGATTCGGACCCAGACTTAGCAAAATGTTACTCACTCATACTCAGAGTCACGGCTTGTTGTGAGTCTGAATGGGTCCGTGTGAGTGAACTCGGGAGTGAGTTCGCCGAACTATGGATCCACGTCGGGAAAACCGTTGGGTGGCAAAAGCTGCAAGTGTGCGACTGTACGTGAGGACCTACTAACGAACAGTCTCATTTCGAACATCGCCTTCATCGTCATCACCATCATAACTTTGCGTCATAATCACCTCAACCACTTCGCTTTATTGATTCCTTTATTCACTCCACCAGTCTGTTCACGTGACTTGCTTGACAATTGCTTCTTCTAAGAACTACTCATTTTTTATTAAGGCATTCGAAATTGGTCAAGAATTGAATAAACAGCCTCTGTCCTGCATGCACGCTGCGTTGCTGAAGTCATGCGCTCACGTTGTGACGAAAAGTGTACAGGTGCAGTTGAGTAGGCTCATCGCTTGTGCTTGCTTATCCGTTACCGGTAATTGCAGTAACCTGTGAAAATATAGTCAAGAACTTTCACAGAAACGGCGCATGGTCACCCCGGCATCTCGTCCACGGAGATGGAGCACATGCATTGATCTCAGGCCAACGCAAGGTGACGCATAATTTGAAAAGCGTAGCGCAGCGCTATGGCATGAACGTGGTATTTACAGCACCTTGGTAAATATTGCGATTCTGTGCTATGGTAGTGGCTTCCACTCATTTCGTTTGCCATGTTGAACATAGGTCATGGTTGATGATCTATGTTTATGGCCTGAGCCTGCGCAGTGGGTTATGAATTTCCCTTTCTCTTTTGAGTGGATGTACGTGAGATGAACGAGCAGGTGTGCGAATATTCGAATAATACGGCATCTTAAGAATCGCTCTACAGCTCTTGGCACGCGTCTGCTGCATACGGATAGGGAGTGTAACGTAGGTTGCAATGACACGTGGTAACCGCTTATGAAAACCAAAATTTTTTATCGTCACAGGGATCGGTGTTCCTATAGAGCTCTTCGAAGCATTCAAGTATAATGATGTTCAATATAAATATTCTAGATATGCGTTTAAGACGTGTCTTAACCAATTGGCCCGACTTGGTGGCTCACTACTATCACTACTACTACTACTACTACTACTACTACTTCTACTACTACTACTACTACTACTACTACTACCACTACTACTACTACTACTAGTGCTGCAACTTCCACTGCTACTTTTGTATGAATGCTTGTAATAAATTGCCAAAAAGGAACGCGTTACGTGTTCATGCATGCGTTCGCTCGTTCCGTAGTTTCTGAGAGCTATCCGAACCGCGCACGTTTAATATTCTTCATTCTAAGGAGTAATTTGTCATGTTAGTATGCTTATCGTAGGTCTGAATTTACGGTCAGGAGACGCGCCGCGTTCGTGCTTTACAGATCCCGGCTTTCTCTGGAAATACAACTTTCCCTCGCTGTTTCCACAATAGAGCAGGCAAAGAGTTCTTTACCTGAATAGCTTCGCCGTCATTTATCTAAATAAAGACAGGAACACAGTGAGGAGTAAAACAGTGAATATGTATACTTAAGATGGGCGGTAACCGCGGAGCCGAACCAAGAGAGTGAAATAACTAGAAGAATAAGGATATAGTGGAGCACATTTGGCAAGCATTCTAAAATTTTGAATGGTAGCCTACCACTATCCCTCAAGAAGAAGGTATATAACAGCTGAATTATGCCGGTACTTACCAGCGTAGCAGAAACCAGGAGGTTTACAAAGAGAGTTCAGCTTAAAATGGAGGATGAGGCAGCGAGTGATGGAAAGGAAAAATAATAGGTCTAACCTTGAGAGACAACAAGGGAGCAGAATAGGTCGGAGAACAAACCGGGCTTAAAAACTTCATTGTTGAAGTCAAGAAAAATAAATACACACAGCCGGTCACGAAGCATGTAGGCAGTATAACCGCTGGTCATTGAGGGTAACTGCACTGGATTCCAAAAGAAGCCAAACGGATGAAGTGGAGACAGCGTTAGGTGGGCAGATTATATCGAAAACTTTGCAGCTATAACGTGGCAACAAAAAGCACGATACCGGGTTAATTGGCAGAACATGTCACAGGCCATTGCCCTGCAGTGGGCGTATACTCAGGACGATGGAGATGATGAAGAGAGCGCAAACTTTTCTTGTCGTACAAAGCAAACGAAGAACAAACCTGCTCGCCTGCAATGTTTATGTCGTTAAAAATACGTCATTTTGTTATGTATACTTGAATATATTAAGTCATCTCTCTGAGTGATGTATTTCGTCAAGAACTCTAGCTGTACGATATCCAAACATGCGCGCCTCTTTTATGAGTATCTAAGCTCTTTGCGTGGTGAGATGGGAGCCATAGTCAGCTGAGAAACGTCGAAAAGCATCGCGCGTCTAAGCTGCCCATACACGTACTCTGTTGAATGATTGTTGTTCGCTTTTCTCTCTCTGCGCGGCAAACTTTATGGTACGGCTTCGACCGAACACCGTCCGCGCTCCCACTCGGTTTGAGTGTGGGTCCGGGCTCGGGTCTCGCGGTCCGAGCTCCTCCCGGTGCCACCACCCCTGGCGCTGTCGGCGCCGCTGGTGGGCGCGGCGTCACGTGGCTACACGTCGGCCGCTCGTCGGAGAAGCGGCCCTGCCCGTCTGTTGTTCGCGTGCCGTGTCGGGAGTGGGTCGCGCCCAGTGTTGTGTTGAGGATAACTTTTTCCCACTCGCGCACCTTCGAAGTTTTTGCCTGCATTGGTTCGCTTTTCGTGCGCCCGCTTGATACACGCGTTTTCTGCGACTAGACGGGACCTTCTTGGAATCGTCACAGTCTGCGGCGTCGAGCTCGCTTGTGGCTGCCTGTGTTGACGTGTGTTTGTCCACTCGGTTTGGTGATTTCGCTGCCTACGTCTCCATAGTTTCTATAAGTGTTCAAGTACTACTGTGTGCTTCGAAAAGCGCACCTGTCTTCCTACTCTCCCTTCTCATTTCTTTCCTTTCTTAACTGCTGCTTTTTGTCAGGTGATGAACTTACGACTCGGAGCAGAATCGGAGCCTTAAGTGAAGTGTGGGAAGCATCCGTCACTGGTTCGCTCGAGACACTACGTAACAGACCTCGGCCGTTTGACCAGGATTGTTGGTCTGCTTCGCCCTGAAATCGCTGCAAGAGAAGAAGCAATCGGTGATGAGCTGCTCGTGAACCAGCCTTCGGATGCGCCGGCTGTCTCCTCTAAGTCATCTCAGAAGGCTGTTTAGATTCTTACTCAAGGATTCGCGCCGAGCGCGCTGCGACAGCAGAACAGTGGGTGAGAAGTTTGGCTACACCCGTTTCGCGGACAGTTCGCCTGGACGTCATCGCTCTCCCGTGTCGTCGGCTAACCGAGGTGCATCCGGGTACATCTTGCTTCGGGACTGGCGCGGCTGAAGGCAGTTCAAGTGTCGCGCTAGCCTTCCAGGAGAGCGTTCCTTTATTCGTGGCATCGTAGAAATGGTTTAAATTTCTTTCCTTTCCTTTCAGCCGTAAAGTTGAGATCATTTGTGACATTCTGCGGATGCGAAAGTGACAGTTTCAACTCTGCCCCTCTCTGTGTATGTTACTGTAGTCAAACTATTTGTGTATTTTGTGCACTGACACTCACTGTTGCTTGCTGTCGTTCACGCAAACGCCTTTGCAAAACGTGTTTCTTAATTTGTGAGTGATTCGACAAAGAGCGGGAACAGTGTCGGCACGCATCAGAATTCTCGGCACTTTCCTCGACGTAGTCGTACGCGGAGAACCATTCGTCACCGCTCTGATCTGAGAGGGAAAGTCCAAGTACAGTTTCGGAGCATCCAGGCTGTGACAGCACACGGCCTCGTCTCTTCTTCGAAATCTTTCACTAAGGAAGTGGTACATCGAGACACGCGGGCCCTGTATTGTTGCAAGATACAACAGCGGAGATTGCAAGATACAACAGCGGGCGCGTTCGAGGCAAGACCTCTGGCGAGGTACTCTTCGACAGAACTGTCGCGGCACAACGTTGGTCCGTATTGGTGTTGCTTACATTGTAGATATAGCAGTGAACCGCACATGGGTGCATGAGTAACATTTGTAGACAAGGTGGATGCCCTACACCGATGCGCAGTTTCTTGTGCGGTGCCCTGTTCTTCACTAGTTTGATGCGTATGATTTGAACGGAACCTTCGAGCCTCTCGCGAGCAGCAGCGTATCTTCCGGAGCCCCTTACGAACCCGTGTCGTCGCGGCGGCGAAGAGTCGCCAAGTGAAGCGGAGTAGACAAGCCCTGTGCTGCGTCGACAGCCCGAAGATTGGTCTGCGTCGAGGCAGCGTGGTGGGCCGTGCCTCGGCTGCGGCCGGCGGCCGGCACCCGCAGGAGGAGCAGCGCCCGTGCTGCGCCGAGGCCGTCGAGAGCGTCGAGCTTCTCGTGCTGTGGGAGCCGTCTCGCGATGCCTCGGTGGTCGCCCTGAGGCGCACCCGCCATGGGGATCAGGCGATGTGCTCACTCTGCCCGAGGCTTTCTCGCCGCAAGCCGCTCAAGGCGGTGCGCTTCGACTCGTTCGTGGATACCATCTCGTACTGCGACGACCTCGCCGCCGCTGCGGCTGCCGCTGCGGCTGCGGCCACCACCACTGCGGCGTCTGTGTGCGCCGGGGCGCCTGCGCTTAAGGTGAGCGGGCGTCGCTGGCGCTTTGTCCTCTGGGATCGCACGCTGATCCACGTTTCATGACCCCCTACACATATAAACCGTCGCACCTCTGCGCGTGTGGTGGATACAGGGTGCAAATGTTTTTCATGCTGACCCGCAGTGTGGCCTGCTCGCTCAGTGGTTATAGTTCAGAAGTAATTGACGTAGGATGCAGATATCTCGGCTTGTGCGATGGAATTGCTATGCCGAATCGCCCGGTACTTTACTTTCTTTCCTCTTCTGTTTCGTTCGCTTATCGTGAGCGAGCACTGACATCCTGTCGACGGGCACTATTGGACTTACATGACGATGTGTGAAGGAACAAGTTGCGTTAAACTGCTGTATTGTGTTCATTACGTGCTGTCCTTCTGGCTGCTGGATAGGCATACTCATACGCGCTGATGTGCTGAAAGAACAATAGTTTAGTACGAGCAAGAACGAAATATTCACGCATAACTCCCATAAAGCCGAACACCATTGGTCCTGATGTGCTTAGATTTCACCACTGACCGGTGCTTCGAAACGCCGGGCGCGCCGCAGGCACCCAGTAGTTACAGCTGGTAGAATAAGACAACCGTGAACCAGATCCTGGGAATGTGTCGTGCCTTATCACACTTGCGTAATGTTGTCGCTTCCGACGCTCGCTACGGAGCACCTGCTATCGAAGCATATCTCATAAGTGCGACTAACGTCCATCCCTCGAGCGCATAGTGTCATAGAAACATGCCGTGTCAAGCACTGACACTTTTCTGCGGAGGAGGACGGACGCGTTATCAACTTCCCTCACTGTTGACTGGTTATAATGCGCTAACCTCCACTGTTCCTTTCTTGTTTCTTTTTTTTTTCAGTGAAGTCCAGAACAATGGAAAGACGTACTGCTTTTATCTTCAGCGTGCGAATCTGAGCATAGTTTGTGGAGGATACTTTATAAATATTCGCTTGATCTATAATTATGTTCCTCTTGCACTTACTGATTTCATCTGTCGCAGTCGCGTTCCCGCCGAACCAAGAATTGCGACTTAGATCAAATTGAAGGAATCAGATCGAGTTGTCGATATGTGAGACGCCCTGATGTGTTATTTGGTAACTAGTGTATGTGCGAAAATTGTGATAAGTTTTTCCAGTCTACTCCGTTTTTCTTGTTTGTGCAGAAATTATAAATTAAAAATGAGTGATAATGAATGTATTCTACTCACGTAACGGTGCGTGTAACACGAAACTATATTTTCCGCGCTGATAAACTATTCCCGGATCTACCTTGGAGTGTTGTCTCTGCATAAGTTTGCCGCTTATTCATTCACCTCTGCGTTTATGTGCGTTTCTCGTAAATGTGAACCTTAAACGAGGAACGACATGCATACTGTTTAATTTAGAGGTTATTAATGTGCAGGCCAGGCCAGCACGATATTTGTCAATTTAGTAGCTACATTTGTACATCCTTAAAACACACACACACACACACACACACACACACACACACACACACACACACACACACACACACACATTAACGAAAACATTGATTTGGTTGACATATGGGTTTAACGTCCCAAAACACCATGATTGATTGATATGTGGGGTTTAACGTCCCAAAACCACCATACGATTATGAGAGACGCCGTAGTGAAGCGCTCCGGAAATTTCGACCACCTTGGGTTCTTTAACGTGCACCCAAATCTGAGCACACGGGCCTACAACATTTCCGCCTCCATCGGAAATGCAGCCGCTGCAGCCGGGATTCGAGCCCGCGACCTGCGGGTCAGCAGCCGAGTACCTTAGCCTCTAGACCATCGCGGCGGGGCGTTAACGAAAACATTTACTTACATGTACGGTGATAAAACACTCCAAAGTGTGCGATACCTACTATTTATTTATTTATTTATTTATTTATTTATTTATTTATTTATTTATTTATTTATTTATTTATTTATTGATACTGCAATCCACTGGAGGGACTTTAGCAGGTGGATACAAAAGACGTAAATATCAGCATAACACCAGGCAAACAGATGGAACAGCCTATCCCATTTCGCATAGTGTCCATATAACACAAAGCAAACAAATAACTATGACTTGCGTTTTACAACGTAAACTAACGTAACAAAAATTAACCGATGACACATCACTCTCTATTGAAGAAAAGAAAACAAAACTAGCACACACGTAAAATTATTTTCTCTGTTTTTCCAGACTAGCGGCAAAGGATGTTAAAGACTGTGTTGTGACTTCATGGTTATTTAAACTATTTCAATCCTGCACAGTTCTGGGGAAAAAGAATATTTGAAGCAGTTATTGTGGGTACGGAAGGGAGTTATTGTACGATCATGGCGTTGTCTAGTGGCATAACCTGTACAAGATGAAAAATTTTTTCCAATATCTATCTTGTAATGCCCGATAATTATTTGATATAAATATTTTAATCAGGATATGTTTCTCTCTGAAGGTTAAGGTAAGTTAGCTCTTACTAACAGTCCATTTAACGAGGTTCGTCCATAACTGTTATATATGAAGCGAACGGTTCTTCTTGGTTTTTTTAGTTTCGAGTTTATGAATGTTAGTTTGAGTAAATGGATCCCAGATCACCGCAGCCTAATCAAGTATGGGGAGGACTATCGATTTGTAAGCAAGAACACGGACAGATGGAGGGGAAAGTTTCAAAGTCCTTCGTAAAAAGAACAGTTTCTGATTAGCCTTGGAAATCACCATGTCACTGTGTTTTGTCCAGTTAAGATTATTTTTTATCCATAACCCAAGATACTTGTAAAATTAAACCCCAGAAAGAATGGCATTGTTTGTAAAATATTGATAAGTCAATTTGTTTTTCTTATGAGAAATGGACCATAGGCTTAAAGTTCCATTAAGAGCTTCCTTGTTGATGTGCTCTTCCGTGCGTGAGGAATAGAACATCTGTGTGAACAGTGTTTTCCTATATACTCATCCTCATTCTAACGGCCCTGCTCCAAGCGTGATTAATGTATGAAAAGTCCCAGTCGGGGCGCGAGCCCAATTCGGCCAGCTGTGCTACGGTGATTGGGCCAAAAACCCTGCGCTCGTGCGTTTTGATTGCTGCATGCGGGGCAGCCTGCGTAGTGCCGTACCTACATATTTACCGTTCCATCCTGTTTTATTCAGTCGTGTTGATGCACCGGAGCATGTTTCGCTGCTGCTTTGGACAGCGCTTACTCGGCTTGTAGAGGTATAGGTGCCACTGGCGTCGAGCAAGTGTTTGTTACCTTCTTCTCATATTAAACACGCATACCTTAAGAATATGCGTGTTTTCCTGTGATATCTTCCAGGTCCCAATATTGACAGCCGAAGCTGCTTTCGAGTGCTTGCAGAACATATTTCTAGAACCGCTGTTTCTGCGATGCGGCAGCCGCCCGTGTTTGTCTTTCGGCTGGCCCAATGCGCAGCTGAATTTACGAAGCTTCGTTAACGCTATTAACCACTGCCCGGTTGCCTTCGGTTATACCACACGTCTTTATGTGATAGTGGGACAGTTCCCTTGAGAACGATTTTGGCGAAATAGTAGTTTTGTGAATATGGCATTTATATACGATCATCATTGGAAAACATTACAAAAAGGGGTCCGTTGCACAGAACTCTACTCAGCTAAGTAACAAAACGTGGAATAAAATATCAATACATGTCGAAGAAACTTAATCTTAATTGAATCAGAACACAAACATACCCATATTCGTACATCTAGCAAAAAAAAAAAATGTCCATACGACGTTAGCCACACTACTTTCATGATGACTGTTGATTTGCGACGTCGACGAGAGATGTGGGAAGACAATTTCATTTGTTACGCGGAAGATAAAGAGATGCCAACTTTCCGGAGAAGCTCGGTTCTTTCATTTATGTGGTGTTTGGGAAGCGAGATACTTCAAGGCGAGGTTCTAGTTAATTACTGATCGAAACAATATTCAAGACTAATTAGCTGAATAAAATGCGTGGTTTCATTAATACTACAGTAACTCGGTCGTTGTAAATTGACAAGATGATTCAGTGAAACTATTGTCATTGTTGTTGAGTCGGCTCTGCCGAAGTTCGAGGGCGCTGATTCTATAGATTCTCGCGGTCACAGCTGCTGGATCTCGATGGCGGTGAAATGAAACAACACTCATATTTAATTCCATGATATTAAATCTTAATCTAGATAAGAATTAATCTGGTGAGCGACACCAGGTGACACCAGGTGTCACACGATGTAAAATTAACACCAGGCGCCACACAGTATGAACTGTGTAACAAGTGGGCGGTTTAAAGCTAGCGATCCATCAGAAAAGTCTGGGGCATATTTTTCTCATTAACGTCGGCTAAATCATTACTAAAACGCGCAGTTGTAAAAAGGTGCGCATATATAACCTTACAGGCCCGTATTGGATGCCAGGTACTTCGCGAAACAAAGAATTGTGGCGCAGATACTTGCTCCCATGCTTCGCAAAATTATCATGATCATAGCGGGTACTTCGCAACTGCAGTGTACTTGCAGCAGTCGGCCTTGGAGAGTTTGCTTCGAGCTCTAAAAATGCATCTATTCCAGCTGACGTTGAGACTGTGATGCGTGTTCCGCGCCGGCCTATCGTTTTCTGCACTGATGTGGACACGTGATTGACCCGAAAAGAATAAGAACAAAAAAAGGATATTTGCCATTGGGCTTCTCTCGACCTTTTCGCACTTCTGGTGCATGGCTCGGCGTATTTCGGTTGCCGTCGCTGGGGAAACAAGCCAGTATTCGTTGAGGGCTTGCCGGGTAGACTGCCACACCGATTTGCGCGGCTCAGTTCTGGCTCGCAAATTGTGGTGTTCATTTCGTTGTTGATTTACACTTCGTTACTTTTATTCATGTGTTTTTATTTAGTCCTCTTCTCCCCCCTTTTATTTTTTTTGCATGTTGAAGTTTGAAGTTTATTCACGATCGAAAACATGCAACATTCATTTATTAAGGTGTTGAATGAGAAGGTGTCATGAAAATGCAACTGAATGCCTGACAAAGCACCTACCCCTGTCCTGGCCACAATAATGCACAACTCTGAGTAATTACGTATACGTATATGTATAGCATAAATAAGTAAAGTATAAATGCACAAGTACAATATACTGGGAAAATACAATGAACACATCAAATGGAAACATAAATACACAATTTCAATACTGTGGAAATACAATAAGTGTAGTTTTACAGTTAAAGGGGAAAAGAAAAGATCGAGAAGAAATAATTGAACACTCGTAAAAACAGAGACAAAAAACATTCAGAACTAAAAAAAACGCTGCTATGAACTCCAGTGAAACATGTTGGGAGTAATATCTTCACTGCTAATAACTCAGGTGGTCTCTGCTCGTGCGGCTTTGTATTGCAGTCACTTATGAGTCCGGAAGTCTGGGCAGCGAAGCAAGCGATCAACTCTTGAAGCTTTCAACGAAGTATGTATGTTTACTGCCCACATCAACAAACCTCTTTGTGCAATCTCGAGGGGGCGAAAGAAAAGTGAAATTAAGACAAACGGGGGGAGTTTAGCCAGTCCTTCGTATCGGGTTATAAGCTTCGTTTAAGTTGGGGGCGGGGGAACTATAACACATTGAATTGGCACCAACAAAACTATCCTCCAATACATTTCCTATTCTCGGCGTCGTATGCACTTTTCGGTGCTGCTGCGAATTGGTTGCGTTTAATTAAACACTACTTGCAACTTCTGAAGATCATCGCGGTTGCTTTTCGAATCCTCTAACCTCGCCTATTATTGCGCAGCGATTCTATCGAATAATGAATGGCTTTTTTTCTTCTACGTATACGTTACGCGCGGGTCATTATGAATTTAGAGTAAGTGACTGCCGTATATGTACTTCTCAGAAAGGTTTGAATAACTTGACGCAACCCTACTTTTTTTTTCTTTAGTGCAGTGACGTAGCAGGGGCCTGGTGCAGCGTCACAGAGCAATGAATACTTACTTAGTGGGTCATCATACAGCACACACATTTTAGGTTTTTCTTATGCAACGAAGGGAAAGAGTTGCATTTCGCTCCCTTTTTATTTTTGGGTTCGAGCTTTACCGGGTTTGCAATCAAGCATACAGAATCTCAACCTAAACCAATATTATAAATGTACAGGTGTTTGGACTGAAATTGTATTTACTTTGTACTTTTCTGGAGAAAAAAAAGTGAGACCTCGATCTATCGAAAATTATGTTTCTTAGCAGTACTTCATCTAATCTCTAAATTCGAATGTCTTTACGCCTTCACTGCCGTCGACGTGGTTCGTCGAACCTACACGGCCTGTCTTCCTACCAGCTTGCATCGTATGTTTTTTTACCGGTGCAATTTACTCGTTCAAATTTAACCTCGTTCAAAGGGTATAACCAATTCAACCATGGGCGACGCAATCATCTGCAGTGCATAACAGAGCCGAGGATGCCTGCATCTCGTTCGTATAATAGACTCTACTAGCTCATCCAATGTTTGCTCCTCTCCCATCTTTCGCCCCGCATGCTACTGATGATACAAGCGCAGTCCGGCGCCGTGTTTATCGAGAACACAATGGAGGGGTTCAGCTTAAGAACGAGCTGGGCTTTGGAGCGCCGCTGGTCGCATGGAGGCTGAGTGTTTTACCAGGGCAGTGGCTCTGTGCGCCGCATTATACGGAGTGAGGGTGTGTGTATCTGTCGTGTAATTGTTTTTGTTCGTCTTTCGCGTAGTGCGAATGAACAAAGTCGCTCGTGCTTACTCTTTCTCAGCCGCTCCGCGAGTGTAGCTGCAGACTGCTCCGCGCGTTGCGCCCGCTCGAGCGTGCCTTGACGCCCCCGCGCTTGCATTTTGGACGAGGCCGGCCGCCCACGTTCCCCCAAGGAAGGGACGCCAGGAGATTACGGCGGCGCTCTTTTCAAACGCGTCCTCGTGTAAAGGATAGCAAGCACGCGTGCCGGCGCGACAATTACGCGCCTGTTGTCATTTCCTCGCTGCGTCGCCCTTCCTTTTGAGCTGGTCCCGTTCTCCTGTGGGCCTCCGCGCTCTTTTTCATTTTGCTCTCTTCATGTTGGCCCACCCCTTGCTTTATCTTCACTTCGTTTTCTTTTTTTGGCCGTTCTGCCTAAGACTGCAGGCTTTGTCGTCGTTTTGTGTGTTGTCGCATCACCGCCGAGAAGCCTTCTTTTTTTTCCCTTATTGCGTCCCTCTCATCCCGTCCCGCAGACCTAACATTTTGGAGCGACCGAAATATTGCAGTGTTTGCGTTTGCTTTATCTCGCAGCCTCGCCACATCTTTGTGTGGACGGACGTTAATGCGTATGTAATTGCGCCGGCTCACTCGTGCGGCTGGTGCAGACTTCGCTGGCGCTTGTTCTCCTCCCGAGGCAATCTAGAGCGACTGCTTGGATTGCACTTAATAATTGCTCCGCTTTCTTATGCATTAATTGTAACGATTGTTAGTGACGTTATGGTGGCGCAGCTTGCCCATTATACCTTCGTACGTCTAGTTTTTGTGATTTTTCGTTACGCTTGACAAACATCTGGCGAAAGCAGCTCTGATAGATTTTCGTGGAGAAAACGACAAGGATCGTTTGTAGGGAGGGCGTCGAAAGGTAAACCGCATTGAGGAAGGGCGAAGTCGTGCCACCGGAACAATATCACGTATCAGCTTGCTGAAATTCGCTTCGTCTTCGCGTCCCTGATTATCTGCATCGGTGTTCAGTTGTGACGATCGAGGAGGCGCACGTTTGAATTCGGAGCTGCCGAATTTTGCGACATTTCAGTGGACGTGGTAGGCGAAAATTGCCACGTGCTTATTTTAGGCGCGTGTTAAGGAACACTATACGTGGCCTGGATGCAACTGGAGACCCCGACTATGGCCTTCTCGAATTAAACCCACTTCTTGCACGAGGAAAAAAAAAAGCAGGGAAACAAAAACACGTAATCCAAGTGTAATTTTTTAAACCTTCTTGGTGTTTCCCTTTTTCGGTACAAAAGCCAAAGTTTATAATTCTACCAAGGTGATCTTTGCAACGAATAAATTATCGCTAAACATGTGTACTGAATGTCAGGACAGGCTTCCGAAGAGTTCAAACACGAGGGCCTTTGTGAAATACGTTGTTAGGAACTGTCGATTTTTACTGTTCCGAGTTAAC
This sequence comes from Rhipicephalus microplus, assembly GCF_043290135.1. Lineage (NCBI taxonomy): Eukaryota > Metazoa > Arthropoda > Arachnida > Ixodida > Ixodidae > Rhipicephalus > Rhipicephalus microplus. The sequence goes on from NC_134700.1 coordinate 209,369,171, forward strand.
CGCTTCGACGCTAAAAACCACTGACATAGCATATGTATACTAGAAGGTTTATTGTAATGTTATTCTCACAGTACGGCCCGCATTGTTCCTAAAATCCAATGCACGTCGTAGCAGATGGCCGAACTCGCCGCATGTGCGTGCGCTTTTTCGAATAATTTATTCTCTCTGTCTCTCACGCATTCTCATCGCAACTTTTGACCCCTGGCGCATCACTTTGATCGTAACCCGGCTGCATCATTACTCGCACTTCTCAGTTCATCGCCAATGCGCAACTGATCCTCACCAGTGATCGAGCGTTATCCAAGCGCCGTTTAGGTCAGTCCGCGTGCGCGCGTTTGTGTGAAGCACATTTGTGTGTGTGTGTGTGTGTGTGTGTGTGTGTGTGTGTGTGTGTGTGTGTGTGTGTGTGTGTGTGTGTGTGTGTGTGTGTGTGTGTGTGTGTGTGTGTGTGTGTGTGTGTGTGTGTGTGTGTGTGTGTGTGTGTGTGTGTGTGTGTGTGTGTGTGTGAAAGAGAGATAGAGAGAGGAAGCGCGACTGACTGACTTGACTGAGGGATAGCGAGAGAAAACGATTGCGCTTGATGCAATACAAGAGCAAAGTCACTGTGGAATCGTGAGTTTGTTATTGCAGTGGCTTTCGTCATTTTTCGCAGATGGCCGCAGAAAACTGTTCATAATGTGACTGTTACAAGCTGCCACTATAGCGTCGCCAGCGCGAAGTCGGCGACGGGAATGACAGCAGGTCGGTTCGTTCCGTACGCAAGCAGAGACAGTGAAGAGATCAGAGACGTGAGAAAACAAAACAACTTTACTCTAGTGATATTGCAGCACACGGGATCTAATACAACACTTCAATACAACTAACAAAATACATCGACACTTGATACAACTAATGAAATATATAACAGAAACAATAAATCAGCTTACGAGAGAGAACTATTACAAACTACACAAACTGACAAGAATAGAACGACGGATGAGAAAGTTCGAAGATATAAACAGGTGATGGCATACGTGTGATGACCGGCAGCGTTGTGTCCCCGACGATCGGATGCGAGAAGTCGAAGAGAGTTCTGGCACGACTGCGATGTCGGCGGTGTTGCAACGCTGGGGGCTCCGGGAGGCTAGTGCTTGCAGGTGACTTCGAGCAGGTTGAGCTAACTCGAGGCGAAGTCCCGATGTCTACGTTGCAGACGTTAATATCGCGTCACAACTAGACGAACGGCTAAGTTAGGTGGCCAGCCGATACAGAGCCACACTAAAAACTTCTAGAAGAGATGCTTGTTGATCTGTTTCTACACCATGTTGGTCAGCGACTAGTCTGCCTAGCAGGGCAAAATCCTGCGCTTAAATCCCCCTCGTGTCTCCTCGCTCTCTTCCTTGGGGACAAGAGACCTCTACCTGGGTCCAATCATGTGCGTTTAATTGAGGGGAAACTCCGCCCCAAAAATATTTTGACCCCACCCCTTTTTAATTAGGAGAGGGCCCGCAACTAGCGAGAGTGACAACCTGTCGGGTTGTTGTCATACGGCTTGGCCACCAGAGCGTTTCCCACGCTTTTCCCCGTGGGAACGGTCAACCACTTAGCTCTCAGCCGGGCGTCTTGTAGTCTAATCCTTGTTCGGGGTATACCGCGGCCTTATACGACCTTGCAGACGTCGCCGCAGTTACAAAAGGATTAACTTTCGGCGGCGACGTTCTAAGGAGAGCACCCCATTTTGCACTTATCGGTTCCCTTTCATGTGCCGCCGTTTCTCACGGTCAGTCGGGGAGTACGGCGCCCGTTAATTGCCGTGACGCGGTGTCGCCGAAAATAGCCGTCCGTGACAGTGACCAAAAACATGATAGAGTTGCAAAGGACGTGTTTAAATCCGCCGCCGTTCGTGATTGCGAAGCCGAATTAATGCATCTGCCGCGAGACCATCAACTAAAATCAGCCTTAAATGACCGAAACGCTCGCCGCCCCGTCTGTAGACGCCCACAATCCCCGAAGAGCTCCTTTTACAACTGCCATCGCGTTTTTCGGGCGTCGTTATAGAGTTACTGTGTCAAGCTGATATATATATATATATATATATATATATATATATATATATATATATATATATATATATATATATATATATATATATATATATATATATATATATATATATATATATATATATATATATATATATATATGAGATCTAACAGATAGTAATGCCAAGAATTGTACAGGGGAAGTTATTAGAACCAATGCAATGTAAATAAGAAGAAAGAAAAGTGGATGAAAAATAACCAGCCGTGAGCAGGAATCGAACCTACGACCGTGTTAAAACACGGAAACACGAGCCCTTAGGTATACACTTCTTTACCATATATATATATATATATATATATATATATATATATATATATATATATATATATATATATATATTTCTATATCGTTGTGGTGGCGCTTCGGTGGGTTCGCGCGGTGCCGAGCTTTCGTCCAAGCCTCCGCGATCAGCGCGGAGCAACTTTTATTCTCCAGATTCGTATACCTTGCGTGTCTGGTTTCAGTTTAGTGCATTTGTGGGCTATTTCGTGCTGCTTTTTCTCTCTTCCCTCTTTATTTCACGTTTTATTAACGTCCTGAACGCACGCGGGCCGGAAAAGAGGGAACTCGCGCACTCTAGAAGAAGAAAAAGCTGAAGTCGTTGAGTGAACATTTTGTTTTTCTGGGTCGCGAGTCAAAACTGTATACACTTTGATTTTTTTTTACGTGTTGCATGGCACGCTGTACCACAGGTACCCAGGAAGGCAGTCTTTTTCCGTTCCCCACGTTCTCCTGCTTTCCTTGCTATTTTATACCCATGATCTCTGCTTCGTTTGTATGTCGTGCCAGTGCAGGCTTCCTCGCTTTCTTTAAGTAGTGTAGAGGATTCCCTCCCTTTTCACTTCAACTCCCGAGTCATGGAAATTGTTCCTTACGATGTAGCTTCCTGCCTCACTCTCCTTTAGAGCGCATCCAACGTCGTCTAGCTGTACGTGTCCCGGTATTTTTAATTTTTTTTCTTTGGAAAACCAGTGCCGAGTAACCTGTACGTACGTGCGGTAACAGAGAGGCATTTTCCCTCTTTTTTTTCTGCCCTGAATTCTCGTAAGGTTCTTTGTTTTTATCCTTTTCTACTGCGTTCGGTATTTTCTGAAATGCTGAGGCATTCCTGCGCGACCAGGGTTGGACAGTATACGTCACGTCATTCTCGTGGCTTATATGTTGTTGTTTTTTTCCCTTCTCTCTAATCGTAAATGGTTCGTGGCCGAGTCTCCGCGTCGCGGGTTTTTCGCCTCCAGGGTCCGACCGCGTTCCGCTGGGACTTTCTGCCCGACTGAGATCCGTGGACTTCTTTCTTTCTTCCTTCTTCGTAGGTACGCGTCGTCCGTAACTTCTCTACCGCGACTGGCATAAAACTTCTTTTCTTCGCACCTTTCTGTATCGATTCGTGCCGAACTCTTTGTCTTCGCTTTTGTCGGCCCCATTTCATTTTCTTTATTTTTCATCAACTGAAGTATTTCATCTTTTTAATAGCAGTGGACGGGACATAATGATCGCGTGCATTTTTGTTTACAATTATATGTGTGTCAGTCGTAAACCTATTGGCCCCGCTGACCATCTGTTCTACTCCTAACAGTACTATATCAGTACTAACTTAATCTTGCCAAACAGCGCCTGCCTGTGCGTGCTCTTTTCCCGTAACAAGTATTTTACTACCTTTTAAGTGCGGAGCGCTTTATATGGGCCTGGGCTGTCATATGCTGCCATTGCTTGGCGTAACGCAGATAAAGCCACGTATAAAAAAACAATAAATATTAGAAATTGAACACAGAGAAAGAAAAGAAAAAAAACGCGAAGAAACAAATAAAACTAAAGATATAAACAAGAACTAAAAATTAAAAAAAAAAAACGCCAGGCCTGCGCGGAAGGCGCAGCACAGTCACAGCGAAAGATAGACGAGCGGCCTTTCAGAGCCTTTTCAAAACACTGATTGGGTGACTGCAAGCACACTTGTTTGATATCAATAAGGGCATTAATAATGAACTTTTGGGTAGTAGGCCGGCATTCGATATGCTATTTTTCGTCATTCTTCTCAGAAGTGTGGTATCCGCTAAACACTTGCAAGGAATTTCGTGCCAATCGTCCATGCAGTGGCTTACGACGATGAGGAATTATGGGTGAAGTGGGTATACCCGCCACAGTTCATATAGGGGAACAAGGACAAGCTTCTGTAATGGGTTGGAGCATTGGACGGCCCACTCGTTACGCTAGTCGCATTGTGCGAATACTGGTTGTTATTTCGGTGTTTTAAAACGCTTTATAAGTCGTATTAACGCGATAGCTTTCCCAAAGTCAAGCCTGCCTAAGGCAAGTTTGCCAACAAGTCACAAGCACAGGCGTAGCTCAGTGATACTGGGCTCACCCAGCACACCCAGGTTTCGAGCCCCACTGTGTCTTTGATGCGAGGTTTTTTTTTAAATTTTATTTAGCACGGTGTGGTTACGGACACCGGTGGTGGCGGCGAACGATTACGCGTGACCTGAGTTGTGATCTCATAACAGCGATCACTGTAAAAATCTCGAAAAGAGAAAACAGAGGAGAAACAAAGAAGACCGTTCCAGCTCCGCGCTTTATTCAGGCTTGGCATGAGTGGTGCCAAGCTGCCTTTATTTTTGTTTCTTTTTATTTGGCTCTTCTTTCTTTGCAAGATGTCTTCGCAATTTTCCTTTCCGTGTTTCACCGCCTTGGATATTACTTTTACGTTATTCTTCTGCGTGATTATCGTACAGCATCTTACCGGGTTCGGGTTCAAATTGTTTTTTTTTTTGGGCCAATTGCTTCTTTTGGCTTGTTTTTCCGCGATAGCGTTCAAGGTCTCGTTTCGGAGAAATTGCGGCGTCGGCGTCGTTAATTGCGAGCGAAAAATCATCGTGTGGTCCGTGACCGAAAAATTGAAAAAGATGCGAGAAAAATAAACAATGAAAATTTTCCGGTTTCGAGTGAGGATGGAATCAATGCCGTCTGCGTGTCAAGCAGGTGTTCTGCCACAAAGCCACAGCATTTCTTGGAACTGCTTTGGGAAAAAAAAAAAACACCATATGTATGCGATGTAGTGGAAGGAGTCTCCTTAGCGTTTCATATATTGTCTGGCAGGAGTGTAGAATATGGCGCAGTCGGCAAAAGATTCGAATATAGCTATGACTGCATGGTTGTTACCCGTTACCAAGCGTGCAGCCATATTCAATCATCGTTAACAGCAGAATCATTGACAAATACAACAGCTTCGCAGTTCGCGTGTCGCCCTACGGACGCGCAGGAGGCCCTCGGCTGATTGGCAAAAGAGGTAATTATGGCGTAGCGGGTATTTTACAGGGGTGCTTGCAATAGGAATTTATTGACAACTGCAATGGCCAATGTTACGTGCCCTATTGTTCGTTTCCTTGCGGCACGGTTGAAGCATGCGGTAGGTGTTCTGTGACCATGCTACGAGAACCGAAGCATGCTAGCACTTGAGAAGGCGATGCGAGCAATGCCCGGTTACGCTGTCGCGATCTTGACGCTCAAGCGTGCTCCAATTTTTCTTATTTTCGTTATTTGCGTGCCTGATTGGTCGGTCATGGGCGATCAAATACACCTAATAAACTTCGTTATATATCTGCGTTAGGTGACTGTACGTGCAGTTTCAGTGAGTGCGATGATATTGGCAACAACGAAAGAGACGCACGAGATTCACAATCGATCGTAATGGCGAAACGCAATTTCGACCTTCCTATAGGTCACAACAGCTTCCGTAGACCAGAAAAAAAAAAGTTTTCCCGCATAAATTTGACTAGCAAAACAAATTTATACGAGTTTTACACACTATACTGGGTAACTTTAACGGTCCGAGTCATATTTCTCTTCTGACGTGGCTGTTTTTACCCCAGCATCAGGCGTCTTTTTGATGGAGGCGCAAATGCTTCAGGCCTCGTGTACTTAGATTTAGGCGCACTTTAGAAAACTTCACGTGATCTAAGTTTCCGGATCTCAGCACTATGGCGCCTCTCATAATCAATTATTATTGTTATTATTATTATTATTATTATTATTATTATTATTATTATTATTATTATTATTATTATTATTATTATTATTATTGAGCGAAGGTGAAAGAAGCGTCATCATGCGGAAGTCTAATATGCGCAGTCGTGTTATATGCGTAACTGCTTGAGTAGTTGCTTTTTTGAATAGTTTTCTAACATATACCTCGTTAGCAAAAGGCGTTCCATGTGAATCGAGTCATGTTGAATATCTCGCCTTCTATATACACTCCTGTAAGAACATCGAACTCACTTGGCGATATGGTCGGTACATTGAAATTACTGTCAGTTATATCTATACGTAGTGATAAATATTTAGGAAAGAGTCTTTTCGGTGATCGTTCCGAAATATTTTTCTTAATGAACGTGCGCGTGTAATAACAGTGCATTCAGTGCGGCTACAGCGGCAACTGCAGCTGGCGTGCCGCGGTGAGATGCGGGAAACGGATACGTCAGGGGTTATTTTTCTCGATCGACCTATTGGGTGGGCTCCCGATTTGGCTTCACAGCATCCGGAGTCCGTAATTCGGCGCCGGCAATTTCCGCGACTGGATTGGAAGCGTGCGGAGGAAGCTGCCACCGGCAGTATACGTACTGCGCATACGCAGGGAGCATTGTCGGGGCGCAACAAGTTTCGCATCCAATTAGAGCGTTCCCTCGACAGAGGGAAACTTCCCGTGTGCACGGGGCCGAGAGCTCGGCGCCCCCTGCCGTCGAGTTCAGGCGCACGTTATCACCCCCCCTCCCGCCCCCCGACTACATCGCGCGGCAAGTTCCGGAGTGCGAACACGGAACGCGCAGCCCACGCGATAGACCTGCTCGCCGATCACGGCTCCGAAGCAGCCGCAGTCTATCGAATCGACACAATGTGGGCTGTGCAGAGGATGGTGCCAGTTTCAATTTGCAAATAATCAACCCAGAAGTTGGGCCGTAGAATGGGGGGACAGAAAAAAAGAAGACTCGTGGTTGTCTTGTAGTAAGAAACGCGAACTTCGTTGTTAACAACTGTTAGATTTGTTCGTGATAACAAGTGAATCAGTACTTCGCCATCTGGTGGCGAGGCATGGTATAGTAGCGCTTGTGGCGTGGCGTTTGTTGTCACTGCTTCAGCGTTACTGCAGAAACCGTGGGAAGTTTGCGTTAAATGTGTCGCCCCCACTTTACTAAGACCTACGCACTGGGGAGAGAAAAGAGATTTACGAGAGCAAAACTGCTAGCCGGCCTAGTTGCAACGAATTCATCTTTTAGCCACTTAGCGCGGGACAAGGGCGAAGTTCTGAATACGTATACGGACGAATGCGCTCGTCTGTGTGTACTGCTTACTTCGTACGACAGAACGCCGTTGTAGTAATCACTGTAGGGAGGCGCCTTGTTGGCTGAGCTTTGGAAACGTGAAAGGGGTATACTGACACAAAAGCTTTGGTAGCGCGTTTTTCTGCTGCATTGCGTTGCCGGGGGGCCTGTTAGTCATGACACGACACGTGGTTTGCTGCAGCACGCGACAGATAAATAATTACAGGCCCCTCATTATCGATCAGTTTCAGTTTGAGAGAGTTCGAAAAACTGGGTGCAACTGTCGCCACCTAGCGCGTGCAACTCTTGACCACGTCAGCACTCAAAACCGTGGCGCACTTCCGCACGGTCCGCATAAAGAATTACTTTGGAATAGGAAACGCGACTGGAATGTCGCCAAACACATAACTTTCTAAGCGTGCGCCACGGCCACGCACTCGCAACCAGCCGCCGAGAAATATAGACTTCGGGAACTAACGTGGCAAATGAAAAATGGCGGCTATGACGTCATCATAACTTGTTTTGTCGACCGCAGCGCGGTGACGTGAAGGAAGTAAGGGGTCACCTCGAGGTCACCTCTGAGGGTGTCTACAGTGCTATGGAGTTGGTCGCTCACGCAAACTTCAAAATTAATTTAAAATACCTTCCAAGTTATATTCGCTGTTGACATCTCGCAGATGATATAGGAATGTTCACGAGAATCGACCTCGCTGGCTATCTCGGCCCCGAAATTTTGTGTCGGTACCCCTTTAACAGAAACATGGCAGAGAGCAAGGCGAAGGAAAAACATTCCGAAACAAGCACTAGGACAACGAAGCTTACGATGGTTGAAATATTGTTAGTTTGTGTCGCGCTATTCTCTTTACCCTTCCGTCATGCGGAAGTCGCTTCGTCTTCGGGATTTCTCGAACGCTCTCGCTATAAGTGCTCCTCTATTGCGCGCAAGTTCAGCCTCGTCTGAAATAGGGAGCTGTCTGTTTCTTTCTCTTTATTTTGCCTGTCCGCGCCCACGTTTTGGAACCTTTTCGCCTTAAGCTCCTTAACTCGTTAATCCGCTTTATGCTCAGGTGGTACAGTTCGTGTCGACAGGAAAAGTAGTGGAAGTAGGGAAGACTGCGTTTTAATTTGTCGAGTACCTCTTCGTGGGGCACGCTACGCAGTGATATGAAAAAAAAAAAAAACTGTGTTAACGCCATAACTTTGTTTTGATTCCCGCTCTTCTTTTTTTCCCTCTTTGAACTCCTGATCGTTTTTTTTTCATAGTTGAGACCCCTATCTCAGAAATGAACGTTTATTTAATTCCTTCATTTAGTGCGAAGGAGGGCGCTTTTATCTTAGCTTCGCCTGTGCGAATTAATGTCAAAATAGTGCGCACGATCGTGCTCAACTGATATCTGAGCAAGCTCGCGCTGATTTTTTGCACTTAATTTTTTTTTCCTGCTACTGAGCACTTACTGCAACTTTCGATATGTAATGCACCTTCTTAAGAAGAAAGGTAAAAGTAGTTTTTGTGTACAAGAAATAAACAACCCAACAAATTTTTTTCTTTTTGTTTTTCGAATTGATATCGTAAAAATTGATGCAACAGAGCTCGGTGCGCAGCACTGCAAGAGTGCGTGTTGGTGGAGACAGCGGCGTCGTGCCAATAAAGCAGTGCCGGGCTAGTTCTTCGGCCTGTCACGACGACACAGCAACTGCGCACGTGGACAGGGAGAGAGTAATAATAGAAGCCAGTGTACAGGGGCGCCGTTCATTTGCTGCCGAGGCAGTCTCGGGGCCTTGTTTTCCGAGAGGCTGCAGGTGTCACGATATCGCTTGTAATTGAGATGGACGCGCCTGCTCGAGCTAGCTTACTTACACCGCATACCGTGCTGTTCCCGGAGCAATAAGGCGCCGCTTCCTCGGCTGTCGCGACTGGTCGGTCAGACGACGTCACCGGGGCAGCGGTATGAGGTGCCGCCGCTCGTCGGCGCTGAAGATTTTATTGACCCGGCCGCTCTTTCGGAGGCTCGTCCCCTGCTTCATCAAAGCGAGCTTTTCTCGCACTTTTGTTTTATCTCTCCTGTGGTTACTCGGTCACTTCCGGGTCTCCTTCGCTACGGATTACAACGTGAAACTTTGAGACCTCTGGCCAATGTCTTCTATACTTGTCGCGTCGCTCGTGCGACCACTTAGGCGTTTGCCTGATTCCACGAACAGCTTGGGCAGTGTTGGGCAGTGTCTGTGTACGCTGGTATTGAGGGTGTGATATACTTCTGAATCGTGGCGTGGCTGAAGGATGTTTTTCATGCAAAGCTTGTCATAAGTTGCAGGTCTCGGCGGAGGCGGCGTCTACGCGAAAAACCCGGCGCGAGTGAGCGCATATGAGGCCTTCGTTGCTGCGCCCGTCTCATGCGTATTCTTGTATGAGTTGCTCTTAAATAACTGACCCTCTCTCGATCGCGGGCTTGTTTGCGATCAGCCGTTTCTGAGGTGACGATCTCATATTTTTTCACGACAGTCTTTTATGCCAGAGTCCACCAAGAGTTCAGTGACGTATTTCCGTCATGGAAATGACGTCGAAAGAATACGCGTGGTCAGAAGATAAAGACACTCCGCCATCGGGGGTTGCACCTATGACCGAAGGGCCCATGACGAGAGATTGCGGGTCTGTTATTCACTGCGCCATTTTTTTAAGGCTAAACAAATACGCCTTTTAAATTTACCACTGTCCTCTCATAGCGTTCTTGGTAAATTGCAGTAACTCATCATGACTGTCACACCCGTGATCAGTTCTTGAACGCGTCGTATCTAAGCGTCCGTCTCATTTGCCACGTTTCCCATAGAAGTGTGAATTTGTCAACGCCTTAACATTTTCCCAGGTGGTGACCTTACCCCAAGCCTCGGCGTCCATCATAGCATCCATTTACTAAAAAAATCTCACAGCATATTCACGAAGGTAATGATGATGAGGGGAATTAAGTGTCCGTCCGTGTGTCCATACGTCTGTGTGTTCGGATGGACAGAGGCACGGACGGACGAAAGCATGGATGTACGGACGCATGAACGGACAGACGGGCGGACAGAAGCATGGACGCACGGATGGACGGACGAACGGGCGGATGGATGGAAGCACGAATAGGCGCACGGATGGGTGATTGGTTTGCTGGCTAAACTCCGCGTTAGCTCGTCCCCGCGAACAGTCGCGGTCGGCAAAAAGCAAAGGCACAATGCGCGTTGCGTTTCCCTCCGGTGACGTCTTGTCGGGCATCGGTGTTCAATGAGTGCAACGTTCCGCGAGCAGGTGACCTTAGCCCGAGGTCGACGTCCAACCAGTCCCGCTCTTCTGGCTTCGGCATCGTTTTCTGTGCTTTCGCTTTCACCGTTACCTACTACAACTGCCAAAAGCATTGATGACCGCAAAGATGTGTTTAATAAATAATGATGGGCGTTAGTCGTCGGGATGAAGATGTATATGGTTAGCGTCAACGTAGATGCAAACAAGAGACATTGCGAAAGCTATTATAATGTACAGGAAACGAACTGCTTCTTTAAGGTCACGTTTTGCTCTCGTGCTTTACCCATTTCTATGGTGGAGGGATCAATCATGTTTTTTTTTCTTTCTATCGAAGGCGCTATAGGCATCTCATCGTTCCATTCTATATGCTTGCCTTGATATGAACCCATGGTCGTTATTGTTTCCTGTAGCGACATAAGCGTTGCACTAATATATGCACATGGATGAAGGTCTGACTGCCGGCTTCGAGGATGGAAATTGGTATGAGGGAGCATCGCGCATTGAGATTGAAATAGATAAATAAATATACTAGACGATGCACGCACCTGCTTAGTTTCGCTTGCCACCATTCTGTTGATACCCCATTAGAGGAAGGGGTTCTAAATTTTTTAATACCTGTGATTATTGAGTATCGATGGTTGCGACACAGTGGGCATGTAGTTCGGACTAAGTATTGCTAATATACGAAGTTTTAGCTAATCATTTGGTGCACCTAAGTTCTTTGTTTGGTTTTTCATTGCGTACCATCCGAATTGGGTAGGCTTGCAAAAAGCTAGGAAGAGCGTGTGCAGTTTAAAGGCACACGTATCCCACTCCGTTTCGGGTAAATAACTGTTTCCGTCAATTCACAACATTTTACAGCACTTAACATGCACATGCACAGCATTCACAGCAGTTCACAACGGTGGTTTCGGTAAATGGCTCTTGCGCTGATTAAAGGTACCGTCGCCAAAGTACCGTTCAACAGAGAAGGTGTATGCCTATAACATGTTAAGTCCTCGTGCTAACATTGCGCAGCTTTTCGCCTTGTTACTATATATGATGATATATTTTTGAATATTTCCGGTGATCGAATGGTATACTGCACTAACGTTTCGCTTCTTCATTCGTTCGATGGCACTCAAAGGCTTGCTGATGCAGCGTAAGCGTGTTAAACTTTATTCGAACCACGAGACAAGTAGTTGGAATCAGGTAAATGCATTATTTTTAACAGCGTTTTTCTCGTTGCGTTTCTATACCGGGGCCGTGCTGCGTATTATTTTCTTCGTTATTTTTCTTACCTCCACCTAATAGTACCGCACCATTTGATCAAGAGTCGTCCGAGTGCTCAAAGTCGACTGCCATTTTTTTCCCGTCATGAAAATAAATATGACCCAAATGAATGAACGGCCGGTCGGAATGCACTAGTAAAGTAAAAAAAAATGCATAAAAGATGGCCATAGCCGGGGTGGATCCCATTTTTCTCCCGGCGTCAGCGATTGCCGCCATTAGTGGCACCTGAAAAAAAAACATTTGCTTTTCAGCGATTGGAGGACGGTGGCGGCGGCCTGGAGCGTGCTTTCGCCGCTTATCACTCGCGCGCCGCTCTTGTTCTTGATATTTGCTTCTTATTGTCCTTCCAAGTTTTGGCTACTGTGTTGCCTCCTCTTCTACAGGCTCTGTGGGCAAGCGGCGCCTGCGATTGCCCTCTCTCAACGCCTCTCTGGTTGCGAGCGTGCGAACGATTGTCGGCCCGGGCCGTTTGGCTTTGCTTTTGTCGGCGCAGGAAGCGGCTCATTCTCATCGTTTCGACTTCGGGAAACGATTTCTTCTCGCAATCGCGTTTTCATTACGAGCGAACGAGCCAGCGAGCGTTCCTCGGCAAACGGCCGCTATGTCTTTCCTCCTCCTCCTCCTCCTCCTCCTCCTCCTCCTCCCCAACTCCTACCCTGTTGTACCCCAGGCTGCTTCTCTCTCTCTCTCTCCTGCTTTCTGTCTTCAACTCCCTCTCTTTCCTGCAATGCTGGTTTCTCTCTCTTTCTCATTCTCTCTTTCTCTAAGTCACTCACAGACACATGCATGTGCACACGTTAGTATCTCAGCAAGAAGCTGTGTTGGAGCCGTTGATTCCGAAGCGGCGTGGATGGAGGACGTGATGACGGAGGAGGAGGAGGAATGATGGCGCAGCGCTCAGCGTTCATACGCGCGCCGTTTCAAATTGAGATGGAGATTAGATAAGCTAATAACGGGACGTGCCAACGGCATTACGATGGCGCCGCCATCCTCTCAGATTCTGCGCTCGCTGAACCCGAGCGGGATCGGCGGGAATAACGCGCGAGAATAGAAGAGCAGCATTGAAAAAAGAATTACTTTCTTTCTATGTGCCAGGAGGCTAAATGAACGCCTAGGGGCATGGAACCCTGGCTCTTGAGTAAACGTCACTCTGGTAGCTACTATTATTTCTACTCGATGTTCACAAATCGTTCACCTTAATATCCAGGCGTTGTTATAAAGACGTTATTTGACGAGCTCTGCCTTGACCCTGTAGCGACATAAGTGCCTTTGGCGTCGTATTTCTTGCCTTCCTCTCTAGAATGAAGTGAGCCTGTTGCGATATATTTACTAAATGGCACCAAACAGTTCACACTTCTACGCAGTTGCAACTGCGCCGCTTGCTACAGTATATACTGCGCACGTATACTATGCGCAGTTTGCGATTGTTCGATAATCTGAAATTCCTCAGGAAAACGCTTGCACTTTTGCATCGCTCATCTTATTCCGCTTTTTTTTTCGTTTTTCGGTGCGATACGAGGACGCAGCCTAGTGTTACCGTCACCGATTACAAGGCCACGGTACTGGCGTCGGCGAATATCCTCGCCAAACGTGCGGACACAGCTGAAGAGGCTGCTACAGCACTTGCCACACAAACGAGTGAAGGCCCCATCGTGGTCTTCACCGACTTCCAAACAGTGGCACGGAACGACTTGAAAAGCAGGGTTTCCATGGTGGCGATTAAGGTACTAAAGCGCCTACACTTGCATCCTGTGCGTTCCGGGTCACGAAGGTCTCGGGGGATATGAAGCGGCACACACCGCGGCCTGCGAATGCGTCAACCGGGCATCCCCGCACGAGGTCAGAGGCACATCCCACTCAACAACACAAGCAGAAGCAAGAGAATCCGTACCGCTAACGTTGCATGCATTATTGAAACATTATCGGCTCGAACGTAGGTCATACCATCCGCCACATTCAAAACTCGCAAGAGACGAAAGCGCAGACTGCAGGCGTCTTCAAATCAACACGTTCACCCGCGGCATACTATTGCACCATATGATGCCAACGTTGTACATCTACATCTTCCCACACTGCAATGTGGTAGACACTCGGGCGCACCTTCTACTACAGCGCAAAGTAAGCTTCCCAAGGCTACTAGCAAAAGCAACAGATGCGCCCCGCCGCAGTGGTCTAGTGGCTAAGGTACTCGGCTGCTGACCCGCAGGGCGCGGGTTCGAATCCCGGCTGCGGCGGCTGCATTTCCGATGGAGGCGGAAATGTTGTAGGCCCGTGTGCTGAGGTTTGGGTGCACGTTAAAGAACCCCAGGTGGTCTAAATTTCCAGAGCCCTCCACTACGGCGTCTCCCATAATCATATAGTGGTTTTGGGACGTTAAACCCCACATATCAATCAATCAATCAATCAAAAGCAACAGATGCGGACCCAAACCACCTAATTTAAGAGTGGGAGGCTGCGATCGCCCAGCCGGACCTGGTATACCAGCGTCAACGAGTTGCTCGAGCCCGGCGGGAAGTTATGGCCAGAGGGTTCCTGAAATAAGGCACTCTCCCACTTTCGCTTAGAAGCTTAGCGCAATAAATGTTTCTTTCTCTCTCCTCACTGCGGGAAAGAACGGGACATAAACGCAACATTAACTGCTACGTCTACAGCTTGTGCAGAGTGTGCACCAATTTGGCGTGACGTAAGCTCTTGCGTTCGATACAATTTGTAGCATTTTTTAGTATTTCAATCTCTACGTATTTCAATGAAGGACTCTGTTATTTCTTGCAACCTGCGTTGTTTCTTTTCTGTCGCTGGTGATGCATACCCTCAATCACTCTTCTTTCGATGCGACAGCAATTTCCGTTGTCCCTGGAGCATTAGGGCACGTAGCCTTTCAGACCGGCCTCCCTACGATTGATGTCGTTTCGCAGAATTGCTATAGACTGGGCCTGTACTCCTTGACACTTTTGAAGTCAAGTATACAAAAAAATAAAAACAAACATGCCACCTGTCCGTGTTTAGTGTGTATGCGATTCATGGTGCCGTGCAGTTTCGATGTTTAGCTTAATTCTTTCCACATTCTCTGCCGGTCACACGTACGTCTTTACAAAACGCCTGCGGTTCAACCGGCGCTTGCGGGGGTTTTTCTTCTTGGTCCGTGACACCGTCCGCCAGAACCCGTGCCCATTGGAGCAATAGTACTAGGTCGGCGAGAAACTCTGTATCCAGCCCGCCGGCTGTGTTTGAGACAGCGCCGGCAGATATTGGGCTGGGAATTGCGACTTCGCGACGTCTTCTTTTTGTCCTTTCGTAAGGAGCACGCAGATAGGAAACAGATGCGCCCTTCTTAGCAAACAAGATTCGTACGTGTGCTACGAAGCTGGTCTGTGAAGTGCGTGTAATGTGCAGCGCGCCATGCGTAAAATTGTTGTTCTGGTTTAGGTCATTGCCAAACGTTGCAGAAAATGACACACGGTCCTATATGCTCTTGCATTATACGACCTGATGGCGGAGGCGATTTTTTTTCCTCATTCGATTGTATTCTATATCTTAATAAGCTCATTTCTATGGTTTTCTGAATGCAAATGTCGAAATCACGCTAAATAATTTGCGTTTGTGTGTGTGTGTGTGTGTGTGTGTGTGTGTGTGTGTGTGTGTGTGTGTGTGTGTGTGTGTGTGTGTGTGAGTGTGTGTGTGTGTCTGTGTGTGTGTGTGTGTGTGTGTGTGTGTGTGTGTGTGAGAGAGAGAGAGAGAGAGAGAGATAGGAGAAAAGGAGCGAGGCATAAAAATTTCGCCCCGTATCTGAAGTCTCACTGCAAATGTCGTCGAAAGACGATAGTCTTGCGTGTGGAGAGAGAGAACAAAATGTTTATTTGATGTTTCGCGCGAGCAAATCGTTGAATTGTATTCTGGAAGCGCTGGAGTCTCGATCCGTGCAGCGAAGGCGAACGAGCGCATCGAGGCACGTTCGACACGAGCGCCATCTGGCAGCTATCTTCGAAAACGAAGGAAGGCGTGAGCACCCGCGGAGAAAGATGCACGGCTGTCTCGGAGGCGATAAGGAGTAGAAGGCAAAGCGACGGGCAGGTGCCACCACCGTGTTGTCTTAGCAAAGCGTTGGAAACAGTTGCCTTTTTGGGCATCGCGTTGCACTGTCAGCGCAGTGTGATAAACGTTACGGTCCTTAGAGTTACTTATGTGTGCCTTCTGTAGTACAAAGCCACACATACAAACTAATGACGTGTGGTTATGGTGTCTCAATAGGCGAAATAATTGCTTTTTAATTGACAATAGCACAAGTATAAACGCTGAAACTTGAGCAACATTGGTGGGCGCTACAGATGGGGTTGGCCGTTCGAGATATCGTTTGGTCACGTTCGGGGTATCGTTAACGCGGACGAACAGACAAATGTGCAGACAGACAGACCAAAATTTTGGCGTCGAAGGCCCCGAAAAAGACTGTTCTTAAAAGAGAGAAAAGGTGGACAGTTCGGTCGCAATAATTTAGTCCGTCTGCCTTCATTCGTAAGTTACTTGCAGAGCTGTTCCCTCCTTTGCTTCTTTTGTTTTTTATTTAAATCCGGCGTTCCAGCTCCTTCCTCAGAGGTTCACTTTTTAAAGTCTGTCCATGTTTGACAGAACCTTTTACAGCGATCGGGAAGGGAGTGGCGGCTAGGAAACGAAATCAGTCCTTTGCATGAGCCAGATGGTGGACTTCCAGAAACAAGCTAATCAAGCTGAGAACAATAAGTTACGCGTCAAGACAATACCTTGCTGTCTTTCACTCGTCGCCCAGCCTAATTTAACATTTTCCTCTATCCTCCGCTCCACTAGATTAAATTTTGTGCGCGTGGACTCGCTGCTTTAGTGATGGCGGGTTTCCGAAACTTACCTAGCGTAAGTTTACCCGTATTACTCGTTTCTTCAGACTTGTACTGCGATTTGCAGTGCCTGAAGGCAACGGCTGCGAACATTGTGAAACCGGAGATTACATCATTGGCGCTGCTTCGTTGATTCTTTCGCTTGAGTGGAGAAGAGAAATCGCTCAAAATTGAGAAATTTCTGGGCCCATGTTCACTTGGGCTGCAAATATGTGACCCGTGTGATTTCTTCGCGCATCAATTTAACCATCTTGCTTCAAGCAGCGTAATTTATCGTTTTCACATATTGTTTTCCCTCTTCTCCACCACTGTCCTGTCGCACTTCCCCCTTTTTAATCACGTTTTTTTTTTTTCTATCTGATGTTGCGCCACGATTGAATGATTGGAAAGTAGGAAAGCATTTATGGGTTTTCGACGCTAAATTGTGTCAATGCTTCTGTACTGAGTGGTCATTTCGAAGATACGTGGCATAAACAGTGCTGAAAAGAGAAAGAAAAAGAAGACTTTAGAAATGGGTATGATGTTTCATTTATTTAGGCATTTCACAAAATCCCAATAAATATAAGAAAAGAGTGTCTGTCTTTCGTCTGACTTCGTGGCGTCGATGTTTCGGCCTCGTTCAATTAAGCGAATTGCATTTTTGTTGTGAATGTGCTACTATAAGGTCGCTGGGAGTAAATTTTAATGCATCTGACACGTTTTATTTAATTTTATTTGTTTCCCTTTTCGCGGATGACAGCAATCGCGAAACAGCTGAATGATCGTCTTTGCATATTTCCATTTGGTCATGGCAGTCTTCGCTAGTCTCTCCCAAGTGTTTAATTGTTTCGGATTTTTTTGAGATAACACCTTACGAAGAAAGAATAAAAAATTTAGAATTTTCACTTTGTTATAAAGCGCCTCAGTTATATATAATGTGCAGGAACGGACCCACAGAACACTAAAAAGCGTTCAAAAGTTCAAAGTTCATTCAATATCGACAATATTGGTGTACAAAAAAGTGTGTGCAAGATTTTTAATACTCAAGGAGCCCCAAAGTTAAAAAACTGTCGGGGGGCTCCCATGCAAGATGTGAACGAAAAAGGATGATTTACATCATTCAGTGGTTACAGTGTCTTCGGCGTCGTACTTGAACGACAAAAATATTGCTCCAGTTGGGGAAGTCTTCTCGCTGCAGCATGCGACTCATATCCCGTGCACGTTTGTTTGACGTAACAATTGCCCATGCATCTCAGAACGGGATGCCTGGTACAGTTGCTGAATGTGTCCGTGTCGCGACTTTCTATCTTGGATGACTTTGCGTATCTGCAAAGCGAGGACTTCGGAGAAAGCAAAAGCAGACCGCAAGCCATGCTTGATCGCGAAAAGATTAACGTGTTGGACGATGAATTGTGCAGTCATGTGTCGTTCCTGGTGAAAGCGACATAAATATCGCTTAATGTACCCACGTATGTGTTTGTAGATCTTGCTGCGCAGCGTCTCGTGTACCATATTCACTACTTAATTTTGTTGTCATTATTTGGAAATTATCCAGTGAAGATACACTTATTATCCCCACGCCTGATGTGGCGTCAGGTGCCTGTGGGAATTGAATTGTGTCCGCCGCATACTTCTACCTAGCTTCCACCAAAATTTTCGGTCTTTTTATATGTGCCGTTGCGGTGTCTCAAACGGCGTAAACAAAATGAAAGGTGCGTTTCGAATAGGCAAAGAATACATGAAATTCCTGAATGCAGCTTTAAAAACACAGTAAGCCTGTTTTGAAAAATGTATTGTCACAAACGTCTATAACATTCTACAGAACATTTCCTTCTTAGGCATACAATAACAATGATGACAGAACAGACGTCATTTACATGAACATGGATAATTAATTGATATGTGGGGTTTAACGTCCCAAAACCACTATATGATTACGAGAGACGCCGTAGTGGAGGGCTCCGGAAATTTCGACCACCTGGGGTTCTTTAACGTGCACCCAAATCTGAGCACACGGGCCTACAACATTTCCGCCTCCATCGGAAATGCAGCCGCCGCAGCCGGGATTCGAACCCGCGCCCTGCGGGTCAGCAGCCGAGTACCTTAGCCACTAGACCGCCGCGGCGGGGCTGAACATGGATATGAG
Organism: Rhipicephalus microplus; assembly: GCF_043290135.1. Taxonomy (NCBI): domain Eukaryota; kingdom Metazoa; phylum Arthropoda; class Arachnida; order Ixodida; family Ixodidae; genus Rhipicephalus; species Rhipicephalus microplus. The sequence continues at coordinate 209,388,104 of NC_134700.1, forward strand.
ATGACGTTAAAAGAAAATGTACATTCGATGGTTCACACAAACACAGCCACAAAAAATATTTCAAGGTAAACAAGATACACAAATAAAACAAGATTATGTAAACCTTCGCTCGATTTTTTGTTCTGACCGTCGTGTGTATGCAATCAAAAAAGCAATACCTGGGACAGTTAGTATGAGGTGACGCAAACATTTGTCATGTCTGTTTATATCTATAGATTTACAAATCTATAGCTTCAACTCCTGTCGACGGTAGTTTCTTTAGATTTGATTTGAAGTTTGTTCTAGATTTGATCACTCGCATACGTCATTCCCGTGGCGGAAATACGTCAGTGAAGTCTTCGAAGACCCCGGCATAGTACACTTTTGTGTCACAAAAATAAAACAGTCATAGATGTTGTAGCCACGATTTCACCGCATCTGCAGTCGATGTGCTTCCTTATATTTTTAATTATCTTTCTATTTGTAATGACTATACCTTTCGCGATTACTCAGTGAATTCAGCTTGCGTACTCGGCTAAGGTACTCGGCAGCTGACCCGCAGGTCTCAAGATCGAATCCCGGTGGCAGCGGCTGCATTTTCCGTGGAGGTGAAAATGCTGTACGCCCGTGTGCTCAAACTTGGGTGGACGGTAAAGAATCCTAGGTGGTAGAAATTTCCGGAGCCCCCACCACGGCGTCTCTCATAATCATGGTGGTTTCGGAACATTAAAGCCCACATATCGATCAATCAAGGGTACTTGTGTGTTGGAGTCGCCAATTTCACTTTCGTTTCGTTTTTTGCTTTCGGAAAAAAAAACAAGCTTTATTTTGTTTATTTGCTTTTCATCGCTCTAGGGTTTGCTTTTTGTGCGTAATTTGTAAGCTATAGTAAGCTTCTGGCTTGTACTAACTCTTGCCTTATATCACTTTTTTTTCTCTCTCTCTCTTCGCCTTGCCTTGACTGCTTGCTCTGGACTTCACGTGACGGTTACCCCAGTTCAAAGTAAGTACATCTTTATAACATTCGATCCGATGGTTTTTAAGTGCGGTATTATGAAACTTGTATTTTCAGTTGTTTTCGCCGAAAGTTTAATTTGAATGTGTACAACTCTAGTAGATTCGATATCGTAATAGTAATTAAAAAAAAGGTTCAGGTGGCTTCGCTGCCTGTGATGCACTTTGTGCGTTTTAAGGAGCCGTTTAATCTACTCTCTGCATCTGCTTAATAATTAGGAGCAACGAACTTGTGTGGATTTCCTAATTAATGTCGTTTTAAGTTTTCCGTTATCTTTTTCTTATGCACCCACATATGTTGGCTTCATCAGAAAAAAAAATGTCCAGTCAGTGACTTATACATAATTTAGTAAACTTTCGTTGCAAACGAAACACAGGGACCGTCTTCATCGGTTGTGGGAACGAAAATGTGTCTGGTGTATGCAGAAGTGTACCATCTTATACGAACTGTATCTTTCGAGAACTTTGAGGTAAGACCATCCTTTGTACAATGACCAAACTACCCGGTACAGTTGCGAGCAGTGTCAAAGGACACTGAGTTCGCGTTGAAGCAACGATTACTCGTGGAGCGCGCCTATACAAATACGACGTATTAATGCACTGAAGATAACTTTCCGCTTGAACTTTCAGTGTTGTTTTAATGTTTGGCAACTGTGTATTGCTGCCACGAAGTTTCAAATTTTTATAGTGCTCTTCTGTACTTTTCACGACTGCGCACTAGACATATCTATAGTGCAGCTCTCAAGTGAATTATAGCTCGCCCTCACACCAGTTTTGTTTTTGTTTGTTTGCTTCTAACTATAGATCTCCGGAGATGAACGAACACGGTCATGTGTTCAGTTACGCCTTGTCTGGCACGCTGTCTTGACGCGTTAAATTGCGGAACTAGAACCGGAAGGGTAAATTATTTGGTTTGAGCGTGCCTAGCATCTCTTTAGTCCCGATTTAACGAACTCTTGTTAATCCCGTTCCTCTTTGTATCCGCTCGGGTCATCAGAAGGTCGTTTTCCCGAGAGTGACTACATGACGGCTCGCCCCGACGGGCATTCGGTATCGGACGTAGCTCTGTAGGCCGGTCCCCACTCGCTTCCTAGCGTGGCTCGAGTTGTTCGTTCCGGGCGACGCGTTTCCTACTTTGCCTCGCGAAGAACGGGAGTGCCCGGATATATTCGAGCGAGTGACCGAGCGAAGTGTGTACGGCCTTCCCGGAGCATTGATTTCCCGCTTTGCCTTCCGCACCGCGTGTCGCGGGGTCCTTCCTACGATGAGGCCTCCTCTCTGGCGGCTTGCTCGAGTGGCCAGACGGACAGCCACCCCGTAGGACCCGTAATGGGCCACTGATGGTTCGAGAACCCTTGCCGCCTTCGGGGCGTGGTGCTCATTGATTTGCAATTACTATTTCGCGTGCCTACTTCCCTCACTTCCCCCTTCAGCTTCCATGCTCCAGCTCCCTTTTTTTTTCTTTTTTTTTATACCCGTCCTTCGTTTGTGTCTGGTTTTCTCTCTTTCTTATGTATGGTAGAACCGACGTAGTTCTTTTATTTCTTTCTCACTTTAGTTGATTTCTTGTTCAATATCTGGCCTCCTTTCAGCGTACTTTTCCGGTGCGTGTGGATGTTACGCTGACGTGCTTGGTGTACCGGACACCGTTTTTTTTTTCATTTTTTCTTCGTTTTCTTTCTTTTTTTTTTCTTTTTGAAGGGGGCATGGGGTATTTCGCTCTCCACTGTTGCCTCGTTTGAGTATTCTTTATGTTCGGTGCTCGATCCTCTTCTATAAGCTGTCATCGGAGTGACTTAATCACGCGGAAACGTGGGAAGCTTGTCTCCAACTTTCGGTTCGTTTAACGCTTCGCAAGCTCGCTGAATATTCACTTACGCCGTAGCGTTTGCTTAGCGTGCACCATATCTCGTACTATGTTCCCTGCACTATATTTCGTAGCTTTCTCCTTGTTTTTGTTTTTCTTTCTTTCGATCTTCGGCGTCTCGGCATAAAAAGCAAGCGTGTTCTGTGAGCTGTAGAGAGAAAATGTTCAGCTTCGCTTTCGTTCTTCTTGCGCGTCCTAACGTGCTTATGCAGCGTTCTAGAACGACGTCTTAATCGCTGTCCTCATTTAGTATCCTAGCCGTCGAAGTTTCGCACCCTGCGTCAGCGGTGCCCCGGTAACAGAAGTCGTTAGCCTGAGCCGTCTTTTTTACTTTTTAATTACATGATTCTGGTTGTAGATGTATACTCCTCTAACACATTTTTTAAAGCCAGATTATGATTTGAACCCTAAGTGCCTCACGACCAGCCTGTGCGACACTTAATAAGGTGTGGCAAAAGTGTGGCTCAGAAATTTGTAGTGTACTTCGAAGCGGTGTTTGATACGCGACTTTTGTCCGCAACGCCGTTTTATGATTCAGTTCTTTTCAACGCGGCAAGCCTGTTGATCACTGCACGCAGTACAACTTCTTGGGTGAGTTGGCTCGAGCGTAATCAAACCATTTTGGTAGAAATAATAAAAAAACAGAAAAAGGCGGAGAACGATAAGTGAGGAAACAGAGAAGACACCATCGAGGATGTTTTAATAGCAATCAAAATCGGTGCAGCTGTTTCTGTACTCCCCCCCGCCCCCCCCCCCAAAAAAAAATAAAAGAAAGAACAGAAAATGTTTTCCTTGTATATATACTGCGTGTGCGGATGCCTTAAAATAGCCCAAATCCTACAAAAGTTATCTTCCTCATTTACACGATTCGCACTCGGCGCATCTGTCTGTCCCACTTGGTTCGCGAACATCGCCATATCTTCAACAATGACGAACGTGCATTTTTCTCTTTAATTCTTTGTAACGGTCACGTTGAATTTTCTCGTTCCAGTGGCGTGCGAGTTTTGTCAGTTCAAACTGCGCGACGATGAAGCTTCACGGTTTAAAGCCTCACCGAGCAATAGGCGAGCGCTTATCACTTACCGAAGAGCGTGTTTTTTCCGGGTGCCGGCAGGGATGTATAGTACGCTGTCTACTTCGACTAGTCTTGCTTGCCGCTCGGCGATCTTTCGGTGGTCTTTTCTGGTCGCCTTTATGCGTGGAGAGATAGCGGTTAAGAAGAGAATGTTGCGGCTCTTTTTTTCCTTTTCCTGCGTTTTCGTGCAGTTCCGAGTTGCCGTCGTCAGTGAAGAAAACATAGATGCGCTTTGAAAAAGATTTTGTTGCTTCTTTTGGCAACAACCAATAATAATAATAATAATAATAATAATAATAATAATAATAATAATAATAATAATAATAATAATAATAATAATAATAATAATATCAACAAGGGTCCTACGTGCCGAAATCGAGGTGTGGTTAAGAGGCAGGCCTCAATGGAAGGGTACGCGAAATTCCAATTTTAAAGCGTTAAATCTTCATCGAAATGCGACTGCGGCGGGTCGGATCGAACACCCCGACCTACTGGTCAGGAGCCGAGAAATATAAGCGGAGAGACCTATTTATTATTATTATTATTATTATTATTATTATTATTATTATTATTATTATTATTATTATTATTATTATTATTATTATTATTATTATTATTATTATTATTATTATTATTACATGTTTAAACGTATTTCGTGTGAACACTCCAGCCGGACCGAAAAAAGCGTGCCTTGTCTCGTTGCCGCTAGTCACTTCGCATCTTAGTCTATGCACAGCAATTCTTTTGAAACGTAGTGTCCACTTCAGAAGAACCTCGACGCGGCGCTGAACTGGTGAAGTCAAGAAAGAGAGGTTCGAGTCGAGCATCGCTTGAGAGTTTGCTGGCACGTCGAAAGAATGCTGTCGTCTTGCGCGCTCCACGTCTCATGTCGACCTGCGTGCACTTCTCCGGGTCGTAGTACTTAAAACGTCGCGGTTCAGATATGACGTTCAAGTTTCGTCGAACGCTGTCATCTCGTCGACAGCTTTAACTGACAGCCTTAGACTCTTCCTATTCACTTGGCTTCACTCAAATGTCGCAGCGAACTGAAAGACGTATCTATTTATTTATTTTTAATTCCTGTCGAGCTCTTTGTGAGTATCTCGTCCCTTTCGATAATTTTTAGTTTTGTTTGCGCTTTTCTTATCTCTGTTTTTTTTTTTGAGAGTATGGATTTGATTTTATACTAAGAGGAACAATTTATACTAGCTTTTTATTCCTTTCAATTCATTGAAAAATCTTGTCTTTCGTTTTCCCTTTTCATTATTCGCATTACTGCATGAGAATTAGATGTGCGTGTTTGACGGTGTTGCTTTTTTCCCTCTCGCATTCCTCCTCTACCATTTCAAGCAGTTTCAATGCACCAAATCGATTAGTTCTCCACTCCGAATTTCCGCGGCAACGGTACTCCCCGGTTAGATGATGGTGTTCGTTTTGAAATCTCTGGCTTACAATATATATATATATATATATATATATATATATATATATATATATATATATATATATATATATATATATATATATATATATATATATTCGAGTCATTGACGACCAGGTGAAGCCTCACTGCAATATTATCTGCCCTGCCAAACAGTGGTAGCCAGCGCAGTCGGCGTTGCTGCGACTGGCCGATGTCGTGAGTTGTTTCAGTTGGAAGTTCCATGCGCGTTCGCTTGATTGGCCGCTTTTTTGTTTTCTTCTATTAACTGTTAGAAATCCTGCCTTCACTGAGTGAGCGACTGATTTATATTTGTTTGTTTGTTTACGAAACACTTTCCAGTTATTTGCCGAATAAGCGTTGCCAGTATGTTATTATCAATAGTCTTTTAACACATAATAACAACGCAGCACGTTTCATTCTCGGTAATTTCACCCGTGCGACAAGTGTCACGTCCATGAAAAACTTGCTTCAATTACCCACTCTAACTTCGCGCCGCAAACACTCTCGCCTCTGTCTCTTTCACAAAATTTACTACCATAATTCGCCCCTATTCAGTGAGTTAATTACTCCTCCTTCATATATTTCTTCTCGTATGGATCACCGACACAAAGTAGGAACAATACCATGCAACACCAATGCCTTCTTTCAGTCATTTATTCCTCGGACGTCACAAGATTGGAACCGCCTTCCCGGACTGACCGCCGCAATCGAAGACAACCATCAGTTTCATGCAGCACTAGCTAACATTGTATGATTAGGGCTTATGTATGTTTGTACTTATCTGCTTACTACTTTTGTTGCTGCTTTTTAGTTTCTTGTATAACTTTGTAACCCACTCCCCTCTGAAATGCCTGTAGGCCTTGAGGGTACAAATAAATAAATAAAAATAAATAAATAGTAAAGTAAGTATTTAGTAAAACTTTAATAAACAATCAAATATGTGTCGGACAGCAGCATGGTATTAGGCCTGTTTGTGAATAACTTGTTATCGAGGAATTCGCTTTTCCAAAACAAGTACACAAAAAGAGAAATGTCATGGCCACACAGACGGGGAACTAGTGACAGTTTAATGTTAAAAAAAAAGTCTACTCATAAAAAGAAAATCATGATGAGCATGAGCTCTACATATCTTGTGCGGGAGAATGGTGGGTTTATTATTAACGAAGACGCACAATAAAAAACGACTATGCAACTTAAAAAAGCACAACATGTTTGCAGTATGGCAACACTCATGTGACTTGAAAAAAAAAACAGGCAGGTTGATTTGAGGGGTGTAACGTCCCGAAACCACCATATAATTATGGGAGACGCCGTAGTGGAGGGCTCAGGAAATTTCGACCACCTGGAATTCATTAACGTGCACCCAAATCTGAGCACACGGGCCTACAACATTTCCGCCTCCATCGGAAATGCACCCGCCTCAGCTGGGATTCGATCCCGCGACCTGCGGGTCAGCAGCCGAGTACCTTAGCCATTAGACCACCGCGACGGGGTGCGGGATCGTATCCCGGCCGTGGCAGCCGCTTTTTGAATGAAGGCGAAAATGTTGACGCCTGTGTGCTTTGATTTAGAGAATCACGTTAAAGAACTCCTGGTGGCGGAAATTTCCCGAGTCCTTCACTACGGCGTCTCTCATAATCATATGGTGGTTTCTGGACGTTAAACTGCAACAGTTATTAATATATCATGTAGGGCGCATGTGCGTCGAGGCTTTCCTTTCAGAATAGATGCGTTTTCTTTGAACTGTCGCTAGTCCCCATCGGCTGTGGTCGTCATACTTCTCTTTTGTGCTTGTTTTTGAAGGCTGCTTTCCTCGATTCCTTGATATGACGGAGGTTCTGCGAACCAAAAAAAAAAGGGGGGGGGGGGGAGTATTGGCGTTTCACCTGATCTTGGTTGATTCGCAGACGTATCATAGCAGACACGCCTTCTTAATACATTTGTGCATGTGGCCTCGCCGCGGTAGTCTAGTGGCTAAGGTACTCGGCCGCTGACCCGCAGGTCGCGGGATCGAATCCCGGCTGCGGCGGGTGCATTTCCGATGGAGGCGGAAAGGTTGTAGGCCCGTGTGCTCAGATTTGGGTGCACGTTAAAGAACCCCAGGTGGTCGAATTTTTCGGAGCCCTCCACTACGGCGTCTCTCATAATTATATGGTGGTTTCGGGACGTTAAACGCCACATATCAATCAATCAATCAATCAATCAATCAATCAATCAAAAAGGTGTGACATTTTCGATGCGCCTGAAGGAGAAGATACTGTAGTGCGAGTGCTGATGTGGTGACAGGCTCTGTTGTTTACCACTGCTTGCACTCTCAATAGCACTTCTACGAACGCGTGCTTGTTGATGGCTCTGTTTTATAGAGGGATCGGGCAAGGGTACATATTTGACTGAAACTTCCCCTCTTCCACAAGTACGCGGCTTCTAGCGCATAACTCATTTTCTATGTAAAGTGCGGAATACTCTAGTGTGGGGCCCTGCATGTCAATCCATGCATCACATGGGGCCTAATCACGTCCATGGTATGGCGCTCATACAGGCTACAACGAGGATAGCGATGGTCGAAACTGGTTTGGTGGAAACGAACGAGGTCTAAAACAGTATAATTTACATAAATATCCTGAAAGTAATTGCACCAATGTTTTTGAAAACTTTTTAACGTTGCGGAATGCTGTGGCTGACTCCTGAGCGGTACGAGAGAAGGCGGCACTGTCTCACCGAGTGAGTGAATGCCCCGCTTACTACGCTTAGTCGGCGCTGCGTCCCTTCATGGGGGAGACGACCCGCAGAGCTCGCAGCAGACGTCTTGTATTTCAACAAGCAGTGAGAAGTAGCGCACATGTCGCTACTTCGAAAATTTCCGTGCTTACCTCAAACACTGACGTCATCGACCGTTTGGTTAACGGAGCAGTGGGAACTCTGCGAACGGGAGTCGCTAAATGCCCGTGCGACGCACTTCCTCAGGTTCAACAATAGTCGCGCTGTCATACGTTTTTTTTAATGCAATAGTATTAAAGAGCTCGTGTCGCAGAAAAACCGCCGCCGGCGTCGGCCCCTTTAATTGTTAGCGAGAAATCGTCTATTCGTCTGTGATCGAAAACTCAAGTTACCGAGATAGCCGCGGGAGACCGCTACTTCTCCACGCGTGCGCGCGATCACACTGAAGAAGCCGCGCATTCGAAGAAAAGAAAACATGCTCAAGGTCACGAGGCGTGGTAGTTTCTTTGCTCTGCCACCCCTCCCTGCTTAGCTTCCAGCGCTTTCGTCGGGACGAAAGAAGAGATAATGCAATTACAGCATGCGACAAACCTTTGTAACTCCACTTGCACTGGACGGATTCTAAAACTTTTGCGGCGTTGAATTCGTGAGGCAATAAGCTCTTCTAGTGAATTCAATCCATGTTTGCTTGAAAAAGTGTTTCAGGGCCCCTTTAACGCATTTTGTTCGACAGGTGTCAATGACGAATACGAGCCCATTCGGCGATGATAGCGCGCGCTGGTCCAATCTACTGTGTGCGTGTTTGTGTGCGTGCGTGTGTATGTAACAAAACATATGAATAAGTATGCACTTATTGGTCCAAGGGTGAACTAGGGGCCGGATTTTGCCATCGCGTTCAACTCTTAAAGGCGAAGCTTGAGGGTCCCCCAATTTTTTAAAAAAAATTTTTCTCCGGAATTGTTGGACTTTTTGCTTACGTCTGTGGGTACTACACTTTCTTTTTTACTTTTCGATTGAGCCGCCAAGTTCATATGCGAAGAAATTATAAGGCAAATGTAAACTGCCAGGGAACACGTGAGACATTCAGAGGACTTAGAAGTCCTTCAGTCTACTATTTCGGACTTGGAGGAAATAGGGGGGGGGGGGGGGAGAACTCACAGGGTCCGCTGTGTGGTTGCCTCAGACATCACTTCGTTTGTTTTCTGCGTGTTCCTCAAGTACTTTGGCTCGGGCGAAGGTGTGAATAATGTCTCTCCGTCTATGAACCGCCACCTGGCGTCTACAGCAGATTCAGAAAGGGAAACATCTGTGAATAACAGAAAGATAGACAAAACGGTTATCGAAAGTCTGTTAACGCGAACAAACAAAAAAAAAAAGGCCTCGACACCTGGAAAACACAGGCATTTAACGACCCATCGATCAAAGCATATGGCAGAGCAAAAGATGAACAATAGCAAAACAAAATACTGTTAGCCAAAACAAAATAGAATTTCACGATTCATGATCTGATGCACACTACTTCGTTCCATCATCAACATCATTTTCGTATAGGCGTGTAAATTTGTACCTCTTTTTCATTATGGACAAGTGTGTTCGTATCTGCACAAACTGTGCACAAGGCCGACTCCAGCCAAACTGTGGCTTAGTATTGTGTTCACATACTGGTGTGATTAGCCTTATTGAGTCAGAAGTTAATTAACTTCTTTTTGTGTATTTGCTTTTTTCCTTTTGGATGTACAAGTGACCAGCGCATACGAACCGCGGCTTCGCGTGGCACTGCCAAGTGCCGTTTTCATCTTGTGTCGAGCTTGTGTGCCTTGCGGTTTTCTTCGCCGCCCAAAAAGGGCGCTACAACGGTATTGTGTGTAGGGAACCTTCATCTGCGTGCACAACGAAGGCTCCGTATTGGTGTGGCGTTACGTCGTATGATATCCTGCCGCTATCGGTGACGTCATCATTACGACATATGGTGATGTCTTCCCGTGATGATTTTTTCCCCATTACTCATCCAGGACGTGGGACGGTCGGCGCCGTCGCTTCGAATTTCCCTTTTAATGAGTCATTTGAGGCTTTCGTGTTATTATCAGTTTAAACAGTCTATAAATAATGACAAGTATGACCCGAAAAAGCCTTTAGGCATGCTTCCTACATGTCAAGGTCTTGAGGCCCTGAGGCCAAACAAGTGCAATTTGTAGCGCATGTATGCGCGTGCTCGATATACGGCTTTCGTAGAGCGGAGGTTGGTGTAGGCGCATGAAACTCTTTAGGCTCGCTATTGTTATTAATTGCTGAGCTTACCGCAACCGGCTGAACTCCAAAGGCAGAAACGAGAACGTTCTGTCCCCATCCCTTTAGCGTTCGTTCTTTCTTATGAGAAGTTAGTTCGCGGATGCTTTGATATATATATATATATATATATATATATATATATATATATATATATATATATATATATATATATATATATATATATATATATATATATATATATATATATATATATATATATATATATCACGAGACGAGATTTTCGACCCGGGAAGCGCCTCGGGGAGGACTGTGACATTCGGGAACGATCGTAGGCTTTTCTATTATCTTTTTTTTCCAGGATGCTTCGGCTCTCAAGTCTCGCTCAGAGCACGCTTGGCCGCCTTCTTCCCGGGCGCCGTCTTTCTCAGGTGCGCACTGCGCTGCGGCGTGCGCAGGAAGCCGCGAGAGTTTCGGCCGTTGTGTCGCGCGGCTCCCGCCGGTTTCTTATTGCCGCCTCGGTGGAGCGGTCGAATTGATGACCTGCGAGGCGGGATTCTGTGCGAGGGAGTCACCCTGTGTGTGTAGATAGGTGTAAATGCAGCTATGGCGGTTCCATGGCTCCGCCGTCGCCTCTCGTTCATTCGGGATCGCGCCGCGATGACTTCCTTTTCTAAATGGCCGCGTCCGCGAAGATATGTTGTCGCCGCGTGCCGCGGCCTGCTTTCGGCAATTGCGGGCGGCAGTGGCGTTGGTCGTGAAACGCGCCTCGGTTAGTTGCACGCAGTGCCGTGGAAGCTAGGAAAGCTCTAAACACGCTGTTTCCGCTAAATGCGTGCCTAAATAACACACTGGCGTCTGCCGGGGCCTTGTTGATGTGTTAGATCGTCAGAGACAATGAGCTAGATGGTTATTTAAAAACTGCTTTGAGATCTGTTCTCAATCAGCAGAGCCGAAGTAAGAAGAAACAAAGCTTAAATCTGTAGCGACACACTGACGTCCTGCATGCTGCTTGTGTTACGTAACAGATTAAGTTAAGTCAGCCATAATTTTGTTTTTATCTTTAGGTGCTCTGAATTATTGTTGATGTCGCATGATTCTTTAGCGGGATTTAGCGCAATTATTTATTATCAAATGTGGTACCTCGGTCACTCCAGTGCAATGACATACCGGTCAACAGAGCGCGGTGGATGACGTAAGCGCTTGTCTTTAGGGTTCCAGTGGAATGCTTGAATTTCATCAGCAGTGGATGCCACACTGTAAGCTTCGACCCCCCCCCCCCTCTCCTCTATTTAAAGACGACAGTCTCTGGGGTACTTCGACGCAAAAATTTTGCTCTGTTGGTCTGTCTGTACATTTGTCTGTCTGTCCGCCGTAACGCTGCCCCAAAAGGCACCAAGCGATACGCCAAACGTTCAACCCCATCCGCAGCGCCCACCGATGTTGCTCAAGTTTCAGCGTTCATACTTGTGCGATGGTCCATTAAAAAGCAAAATTGCGCACTTCTGAGGCACCATAACAACAAGTCAATATTTTGTTTGTGTGGCTTTATACTATAGAAGACACACATAAGTAATTCTAAGAACCGTAGCGTTTATCACGCTTCGCTGTCAGTGCAACGCAATGCTCAAAAAGGCAAGTATTTCTAACGCTTTTGCTAAGACGGCCGGGGGAGGCACCTGCCCGTCGCTTTGCGTTCTACACCTTACGTCCTCCGAGACAGGTGCGCGTCTTTCTCCGCGGGAGCGCAAGCCTTCCTTTGTTTTCTAAGATAACTGCTAGGTGGCGCTCGTGTCTAACGTGCCTCGATGCGCTCGTTCGCTTTCGCTGCACGGATCTAGACTCTCTAACGCAGCGCTTCCAGAATACAATTTATTAATTTTCTCGTGCACAACATGAAATAAACGTTTTCTTCACTCTTTCCACACGCAAGACTATCGCCTTTCGACGACATTTGCAGTGAAACATGCAGATACGAAACCTTTTTTTTTTCTTTTTATTTGTTAGGTTTGGAACAAAATCGGGAGACATTATAGCCAGCACGGTTACTATTTCGTCCGCTGTCTTCAGACGCACACTTCTCGATGTGGTATTCTATTCTTTGATACGCTACAAGCGCTGAAACCAACGCGTTTCAAGAAGTTACAATGGCTGTCGCTAACGGCTATGTGACTGACGCATTCCCTGTATGCCTGCGTATATCATCCGGTGTGGGCGATCGCTTTCTGTCTTCAGTCTTGGTAAGACGGCAGGAGTTTCCAAACTTGGCACACTTAGTATATGACAGTGCATTTCGCTGAATGGACACATAGTTAGGTTAGACCAACGAATAGGCGTCTTTGGCAGGACGTGCCGCACCATGCTCTGGCGCGCTGCGCAATATTGCGGTCGCACCCTGGGCGGTGCGGCGACGCTAACCAGGCGCCTGGCCCGCCTGAATCAACTCTGCCGACGAGCCGTATCGTCGTGCGCTCGGTTATTAGTTTCGCCGGCTGCGTGGCGTGTTAAGCTGCGTGGGCTGCAACAGTGGCTGTCGACATGGGCGTCCATTCGTTGCCGCCATTTCTCTCTATTTTCTTCTCTGGTACCGGCGCAACTACGTTATTTATTGAGCTCTCTTGGCGATGACACCCGGTAGGTGTGTTAGGAAGGACCTAACGTTCACGCATCTCGTTTTGTAAACACGTTTTTCTTTTACCGACAGTTTAGCTTTCTGTTCTTGTTGCTTTCGAGGAAGGCTTGGAAACTACGGGGAATGGCGTTCACAAGATTGCATGCCTCGTAATGGTTCATCTACTTCTTTTTAACAGGTGAGTTAAGCTGAGTACATGTGCATACATAGAGGCTCTTGGCCACGAAGAGAAAAGTTGTATTAAGGCGAAAGGCTTAGGTGCCTTATCAATCTTGAAATTTGACGGTCGACGTCCCGCGGCGTCGGAAACAAGTGATGCCATAAAACAATCACGAGGTAACGCCACAGATCGCCAGAATTCGTGACGCCATCCGGTCATAGTTTGGTCAAAGGTGGTCCGATCATGGAGGCAACGCAGAGCCAGGTGAGGCGCCTCTGATCATGGAGGCAGTGCATAACCCAGTTAGAGGCAGAAAGCTTACGAAGTGTGTGGCTGGGCAGCGTCAGTACCATCCGCTTCAAATGCAACCCGAACAGCGGCTGCAGCCTTGTCATCATGGACAGGCGCGCATATTTGCGCAAGGTTGCCGAACAGGATGCGTGCGCCTGTCACGTGTGATAACAGGACGGTGTGCGCCATACCATCGCGAAGGCTTGCCGCTATTCGGGTCTCATTTGACGCAGATAGTACATCGGCTGAGAGGACGAAGGATACTTCCACTCGTCTTAAGTGAATGCAGCGGGACCCCGTAACATTCCTCAAGGCTCTGGACTGTTATTGTATTAACGACATTCTTATTAATTACGTTATTGTGTGAAGTTTTTGTAATAATAGGTGTTTGGGTGTTTGCGATATCACTATGATAAACACAGTACACGAGTGCTTCAGAAATTTTGACCATCGGGTATTCTGCGTTTTGCCTCCGTCGAAACGCCGCTACCGGGAGTTGATCTTGTGACCTTCTTTTGGTCAGCAGTCGGGCGCGACAACCATCATATCAGTCGTGACAGGTGATGCTGTTGTTAAAAGCCTTCGTCTAAGAGCCTTTTTAATGCGAAGCATTTCTTGGCAAACTTCGGCGACTTTGAGCGTATCCATCCATCCATCCATCCATCCATCCATCCATCCATCCATCCATCCATCCATCCATCCATCCATCCATCCATCCATCCATCCGTCCGTCCGTCCGTCCATCCGTCCGTCCGTCCGTCCGTTCCGATAATGGTATCGATACCGAACTTGGTATGGCATAACATGGCTGCATGAAGAACATATTTAACTAGTCATAACACGAAAATCATAAATGTCACGAATGACACTATGTGACAACATGAATGTCATGACTTACATTTCATGGTCTTGCAGCTGTTGCGGCGGTTTCATTCACATGGCACGTTGCAAGACTGGTATGGTATGGCACGATTGCATGGCGAACACAAGCGACAGACCCTAACATGAAAATCATGACATGCGTGTCATGTAACAACATGACTACAGGCCATGCTCATGATGCGCTCGCGGCCGTTTTGCTAGCTCCACATATAGCAAATTTGGTGTTACATAGAGTCAATGGATGACGAAATATATGACTGGCGCGAACATGATAATCATGACACGGAAGTCATGTACGGCATCATTTACCTCTACCTCGTAACGTTGTGCTGATTTTAAAGTGACATTTCAACATTTCTGATTCTTGCTTCGCATATAATCGATTCGCACTGTACGTGGGATCTGCCACTTCTTTTCATTTGTGTCACGTGAGCGACTGGGTGCTTAGGAGGGAGTCATACGACCACTTTCCAGAGCATTTTCGCGTTTTGGCGTGAGTGCGCGTAGTCCACCGTGGAAATGGTGCTTGGTTACTGCAACCCGAAAGTCGCGGGCTTGAATTCCGGCCGCGGTGGTCGCGATTTCGATGTAGGCAATGCGGCAGAGGGCCGTGTACTGTGCGATTTCAGTGGGCGTTTATGAACGCCAGATGGTGAAAATATTCAGAGCCCTCCACTGCGGTGTCTCACGCAATCATATCGCGACTCTGCTCTGTAAACCTTTGCTCTGTATTTGTAGGGGGAAAGAATGGTTTTCGGGCACACTATTTCGCAAGGACAAATTTTCCCTCTTTCACTGAGGAGGAGGAAGCAACAAAAGGGAGAAGGGAGGGAGGTTAACCAGAAAAACATCCGGTTGGCTACCCTACACTGGGGGATTAGGGAAGGGCACAAGAAAGACGAGAAAGAGGGAAGAGAGGGAAAAGAAAAAAAAGGTGGGGGAAAGACTGAGAGTCATTTCACTGCAGCGTGTAGAACTCTACCGCACGTCAGAGCCGTTCACACAAGCCTGTCTTTCTCAGGAAACACAGCAGGGATTTCACTGCTTTGTGGGCTGTCGAGGCATGTGGACGTTGCTGTAATAGCACCTGCACAAAAAGAGGCCGATCATCCAGACGCCGCATTGCGTTGGCAAGTACTTGTCTATCTCAGGCAAATTGAGAACAATGGCACAGCAGGTGTTCGATATTTTCGCCGGTGCCGCAAACATTGCACGCCGCACTGTCAGTAATTCTGATTAACGTGGTATAGGCTTTCGTGAAACCAACTCCCAGATTTCTCTTTCATTGAAATACACAAATGAGCCGAGGGGCTGTTCTCGTCATTTATTGGCGTCAACATCTTCGTCTACATTGGTTCCTGCGATTCGCTGCTCCCTGCTGTGCCAAGGCTCGTGTGTGGGAGGAAGCGACGAAGTGCACTAAATGTGGGAAATAAAATTATAAAGCATGTTCAGGGAGCGGTGGCGGCTAGTGCTGGTCAGCTCGGAGGTCCGAGACCAAAAAGGGGCTATCCAGCTGGCCACCGAGGCTGTACGGAGGCAATGTATCACAAACATTGTGATCAGAAAATAAAGTTTGTTCACTCCCCGTTACAATGTAGGACAGTATTTCTTGTGCGGCATTCTGAGTGAAGTAATATGGCTATCATCGTGATGCGAAAGTTTTCGATGCCTCATGGAGCGCGAAAGATGACTGTCGCCGGTGGTATCGGTGTGGACACGACTGCTGCAAAAAAGAAGATCATCATTGCGTTATGAAATGGCTTTTTCTCGTCAGCATATTGTCGCAGGTGGTCAAAACTGTGACGTAATCACCTTACTCGCACAACTGACGTCATCAACTGACTGTGAAGGAAAAAGAGACGACTTTCGGGTTTGAGCCTTCTTTGACAAGCGTTTTTTTAGATGCGGAAGCATCCTATACTCGCGCCTTGTAGTGCGCCGCCCGCGCCGTCCGCGCCGTCCGCACCGCTTCTCGAACATTCGACAGCTGACGCGCGCGCATGCGCCGTCGCGCCGTCGCCCACTCTTCCACCATCTGTGCATCCCTTCCTCCTCTACACACCGCGCGCGCTTCACTCCTCCACCATCTGTGCACCCTTCCTCCTCTACACACCGCGTTCGACATCTACAATTCTCCTGATTCTCCAGTGGACGCGCATGTGGCGTCGCGCTTCGAGAACATTCAACAGCTGACAGTGCATGCGCCGTCGTGCTGTATATATACTCAAGGTCGGCGCTCGCTCGCTCAGTTGCCGCTCGTCGGTTGGTTTGTACGGCGCGTCGACGTCCAAGGTCGCGGTGAAATGAATTCCAACGAATCCACAAACACAATGATCGACGTCCCTTCGACCAGCGCCGCCCTTTCGCATACGTGTGTACGTGTTCACTCATTTAACACCCCCTCCTACAACCACGTTAACCAATTTAGCCATCGACCCAAGTAAGTCGCAATTTAACACCCCATTTCACAACCACGTTAACCAATTTAGCCATCGACCCAAGTAAGTCGCACTTTAACACCCCGTTAACCAATTATATGGTCCGCATCCTCCTCAGTGTTCCCCCGAGGGAAGCTGCGGGCAATTTTTTAATTCCTCTCTCTATCTTTTTTTTTTTCTTTTTGGGGGGATTATTCGCCTGCGTTCTTGTTCACACATAGTGCATTTACACAACGTGCCTGGACGACTGGGCGAAACATGCTTCAAGTAATTGCTTGGGCTGTATGTTAACGGAAGGCTCCTGATATTTTGAGCACCCTGGGTTTCTTTAACGTGGATGTACGTTTAAGCACGCAGTTCTCCAGCATCTTCCGCCCATCGAAATTAACGGCCGCAGACGGGATGGAAGCCACCCCGTCGTCCACCTCACCCGCCAACACCACAAACACCTTCGGGAGCATCCGAGCGACGTAACCCCTGTACTACCGCTCCGGCAGTATGCTTCAGCTGTTTAATATATACAGCGCGGACAACATGCTTAAGCAAGACGCTTCCGTACTTCGCAAAGAAAATTTAGTTAAATCTTTTTTTTTATTTCTCCTCTAAGGAAATATTTAGAACAATACATTTACGGTACAGTTTCGATTTCGCGCTTCTACTGAGTGCGCTACATTCGCTCCGTTTCGTTCTTGCTTTTCGTATATTTGCTAGCTCTTTGACCCATGCTGTGCACTCTATATGCCAATCCAGGAAATTCGTTTTCGTTCGCGTCATCACGTGGTTATTTTATAGAATCATAACCCCTCCTTCTAATCATACCGGTGCCGTTTTCGAAATGTTCCCGAACACTTCCGTTTTATCCGCACCGTTTTGAAGCGCTCGGTGACCGGGAAAAAAATATATATGTATTCGCACTTCTGCACATAAAAGCTTGTTATACTATACGATCGACGGCCCTTTTCAACAAGCCCCTATGCTTCCTTCTTTTTGAATTGTGCCGTGGACATAGGAATAACCACTTTGAAAACTTCGTAGCGCAAAATCGACGTGGACAGCAAGGATAGATAGATAGATAGATAGATAGATAGATAGATAGATAGATAGATAGATAGATAGATAGATAGATAGATAGATAGATAGATAGATAGATAGATAGATAGATAGATAGATAGATAGATAGATAGATAGATAGATAGATAGATAGATAGATAGATAGATAGATAGATAGATAGATAGATAGATAGATAGATAGATAGATAGATAGATAGATAGATAGATAGATAGATAGATAGATAGATAGATAGATAGATAGATAGATAGATAGATAGATAGATAGATAGATATGTGGGGTTTAACGTCCCAAAACCACTATATGATTATGAGAGATGCCGTAGTGGAGGGCTCCGGAAATTTAGCCCACCTGGGGTTCTTTAACGTGCACCCAAATCTGTGGACAGCAAGGAACACAGAAATACAGGACAGAGTGCTAACTCGCAACCTCTCTAAATAAGTACGCAGCCAAGTAGCGCGTGCGCGCGCTACTTAACTGTGTATATATTTAGGGAGACTTCTGAATAAAACTTAGTTGCGAGCTATAGTGTTCTGTCCTGTATTTTTGCGTTCCTTCCTGTCCTCGTCAATTTTATGCTACCAAGCTTTAGGATTATGAACCAACTAGCGATTTCTTGTATAAGAACAACCAGTCGCATTTTCTGTACATTTTCTGCCCACTTTCTCGTTTGCAACTTCGTGTACAGTGATAGTGTCAAAAGTTTAGGGGTCACTACTTTTAACACTTCAAGCTGCTCCGCAATTAGTAACTTTTCCCGGCTGAACGAACTGATCTTTACCTGCGGTTCGCTTGATTTAGAACAAATCGCAAATCTAAATTTAAAATGCGGTTTGCCGAGCCACCGTGACGGGGAGATTCAGCTTTTTCGTGTTCCTCGTGGTCAGCTTTTGAAGATACATGCTGTTGTTTACAACTATGGCGCTTCACCGGCAATCGATTACAGCATAGCGCTAGCTTTCGAATTCGACTGCGTGCAATATGGCGGCAGTGTTCGAATGTGGCTGAATAGGTAGCCCACGGAAAAGGGAATACCAGAAGAAACGAAAAGAGCGGCTCTCGCTTAAATTTAAGTGAGTCATAACGAGCCCTACTGAGACGAGACAAGATCGAAGTCTTCGATACCTTTTTTTTTTCTTTTTTGTGGACCTTGTTAGCGTCATAACCTTTTGTTACTGTCAGGGTTACGTAGAGTGTGGAGCCCTATGGACCCATCGCACATTCAGTGATAAGTCTGCTTCGCTCAGCGTAACGATAAAATTTTGCAGTGCAGACGATATGTGAAACCTTCAAGTTCTATGCTACGCACGGCTATGCAAAAGATAGTGTATAGGTTATAGAATTGTAACGAAATGGACAAAGGTTAGACTACATGATGACGCGGAATCATGCTTAGGTTCAATTACGTGACAATCTAAGTTATTGGGAATTGTTGCCGGTCATTTGGCATCGGCGGGTGTCACTTCGCACAGTGTGTTTTCTGTAGGAAAGTCGGGCGTTAGTAAACATGCTTCACGGGGAAGGGCGGTTTTTGGAAGGTTAAATTTTTGTACATTTAGTTTTATTTTGTGCGAACCCTCCTGATGGAATGCGATAACGCGTGTGATCAAATCTTTTACATTTCTGCTTTACCTACGTCGTGAAATCTAGCTTTTCAGTGTAGCATCGATGTTTACCGCTTCTGAATGAAAACAATACACTTGTTTTAAAGTGTAGTTTGCAGGGAAACTTCGCTAGTTTGTGTTACACGACACTGTTCTTTGTATTTGTCATCGAGCGATTATGCCCGTACACGTCCGATTTGATATGTGCTATGTAATGCTGAGTCTACCGCGCAGATTTTCTTCTTTCCCGTTTTTTTTTCAACCTTGCATCTTGCTTACTAAAACGTTGCTTGTACCAGTGACTAAGCCTCCCGCCTCTCTCATTTCCTTCCTCACTAACCACGCTGCTGTGATTTCTCTCTGTCCACCCTCCCGTCCTAAACAGGGAAGTCGTCGTGGAATTCCTCTGGACTCGGTACTGCTAGCCAAGAAGCTCGAATACTTCGAGGTTGGTTACGCTCGCTGGCACGCCACTGGCGGCCCCCTTTACCCCGTGTCTCGGTGTTTGTTCCGTTGTGACTTATCCGTTGTCTGCCAACCCTCGGAGCTCACTGCAAAGATCCGTGCAGCACAGACAAGGCTGGGGAGTTTGAATAGTCTACAAAGGTGATCGTAATCAGCCGTGCACTTGACCATGGTGGTGACCATTTGACGGCTAGCTTTTGCCCGCAAGGACTTAATCCTTGCGAAAACCTCCTGTGATATTTGAGTACAGTAACGACCCTATAGGTAAACGCTCATGTCATGGGGTTGAGATGGCTGCATTCGCCTGGGCACTCTGCTGCACGGAACTTTCCACGGAATCGTGTACTCGAGAGGCTTGATGCGGTTGGCGACTGCGAGCGCACGTTCCCTGCCACATGCTGGCCGTGCGAGCATTATTAGGCCGTCGTCAGGAATGTGCGTTCAGTTCCGATGTCGTAGCGTGTCGTAGCGTGTCGTCACTTTGTGGTCTGCCCGTCTGTTGTCCGTGCATGCCTGTGCAGTGAGGCTCGGTGATTGGTTCCCGTGTGTTTCGTTCTTTGTGTAGTGTATTTTCGCCCGTGCACGTGTTTGCTTGCGTGCTTGCGTTGCACTCCTGTTCATGTCAATGTGTTCGCCGTGTGTGGCAAGTCGACGCAGAACGCCTGTCTAACATGGATGTGTGCGGAACGCTGGGATAAGCTCGTGCCGTAAAGGCGATGCACACAAACGCTGTTCTGTGTTTTTTTCTCTTTTTTCTGTTTTTGCGTGGTATATCTTCTTTCGCAACTCCACACAATAGCGCGACATGGTTGTTTTTGTGAGTGTGTGGTCGTCCGCGTTTATAAAGGACTGCAACCAAGAATTGTGATGGCCGTACACTGCTTAAGCGGGTAAGTTCATTTTTAGTGCTGGCGTAAATGTGTTCTTTGTAATGTCAGCAGAAATCTTAGAAAACGCTCTTCAAGCTTTCAAGTTTATTGCGCTTGGTGTGTTTTTATGTCAGAGTTCAAGGTATATCTCAGTCGCTGTTACATTTACATTGGCGTACTTATGAACATGGCGCAACATGAGAGAACATGATGCATTTTCCGCGTATTGTTATCGCGTTGTTCCACTGTTCATTTACGTTCTCCGGTAATTTAGCGCCACGCTCTTTTTCGGAGGAAAAAGGGCCCCTGCTGCTGAGTACTGCAAATGTCTCGGAGCGCGAGAATCGTATGACTAGGCTTGATGAAATCACGACAGATTACCAAAGGCGCGTTTATGCTCATCCCCTCACGCTAAGCTAAACAGGACTGAAGTGGTCCGCTGCAGACAAATTCATACAGAAACTCCAGCGAACGTGTGGCGAGATTACCACGCTTAGTCTGCTCAGGGCATAGAGTTTCTCACAGAATTACCTAGAGGGAAATCCGGCGCTAGTGAGCTGCTGGATGTGGAGTTACTGTATATGCTACCTCTAGGTAGCAGAGTTGCGCCAAGGTACGCCATCTTGGGTTCAAATGTCTTGCGGGGAAGCCACTCACCACCCGCGTAGGAGCAGCGCTCGCGCTTCAGAGTACTAGCGTTGCTTCAGTTATTCTTTTCGCTTTCTTTTTTCTCTATTTTTATGAAAGTACGAGAAAAACTCAGTTGCTCTGATCACGCCTGAAAGCCTTGATTTTATGTTTACGTTCTTGGTACGTAATAAGGAAAAAAAAAAACGTGCGTCAGCTTGTTGAACCAGTGATACAGATGTATATTTATAGTAGGCCACACATTAGCTTCGGCTTCTTTTGCGCTGTTTTTCCCATTTACGTGTATAAAATTATTTTTTTGCTCTTGATCGCTATCGAGGGAGTTAAGAATGGAATATTTTCCTTGCGTTGGGCTCATTCGTTAACTGTGTGTGTTAACCAGCTAAAGCTTTGTAGTCTTCAGCTGAATCGAGCTGTATAGCGATCGAGACTGGCCGTGCGACGCCCGCGTTACGTGCAGCGCTCGTGTTACGGTCGTATTACAATCGCGGCTCACGACAATTAATGCGAATCGTTGTTGAACAGCCCTGTTGTGTACGAAATTTTTTTTTCACTTAAGGTTTCAAAACTGCATTCCATTCACGAACAAGCAGCAACACCTTGCCGATTAAATCAGTTCTAGATTAAATTCTCCCTTTATTTTTAGCGTTTTAACCGCCAGGCCAATTTGGCATGCAGCTGACACACGCTGGTCATTTCTGTATGTACAACGTATTCACTGCTGCATCTGTGGTTAACATAAATATTGCAAGTTTTGCGGTGCCGTGGACAGATTTAAAAAAAGCTAAGTGCATAGGCGTCAGCGGAGAAGTGGAAAAGGGGCACTTGCCCCCCTCAAGCCACAACAGCACATGTCCTTACTCAAGCTAGACCGGTGCTCTCGCTCTCCTTAACAGGGGCGGCGCCAGGGGGGCAAGGGTGGGCTGGAGCAGAGCTAGCTTGCCCCCCCGGAGGAACTCACTTTTCGTGGTTGCCCCCCCAGTAAAAACATCCTGGCGCCGCCCCTGCTCCTTAAACCGCGGTGTAACAATGGTTTGCACCCCCCAAGAGAAAAATTCTGCAGACGACAATGACCAAGCATTTATTCCTTTCGACTGAACACTCAGCGTTTAATCGCATGGGCTCTACGTATAGTACAATTCAACGCAGAATGCATTTGCTGCCGCATTTCTCGTGACCAACAGGCAGCATGGCTACTTTGTCGAAGAAACGCGGCGAGAATGACAATAGCTGTGTTCAACTCCGCTTGATCTGCCCGGAATCTGCGTAGCGTTGGCTTCTCCGCAGTGCAAGTGAACCACCTATGACCACGTGATGGCGCTCGGCGAATAGGGGCACTGAACTCTTGTAGGCGGAGCGAGTGGTGTCCGGAAAACAGTGGCACAACTCTGCTTCCTAAAGACAGCATATACAGTAACTCTAGCTGGATGCAAGGGAATGCCGGAATATGTGAGCTTCAAACTTGGGGTGCTATTCTGGACCAACGCCTCCTCTAGAAAGATGCCTGAGGAATGGCTCGCGCTCCCAGCGGAGTTGGCCTGCCCAGTTTTAAACAAACGCCGTGCGGTGGCGCTTCCGACCGACACTATCATCATGACGACGGGCGGTACCAGCTAAGCGTTTTTCATCTGCGGCCCATAGGGGCGCGTCAGTCGAGAGTTGTTCGAGACCTGCAATTGTACACCACTGTTTTGGAGGCTATGCAAAGTGTTGCGTTGTCGCACTGTCCGCCACAGATGACGCTAGTGACCGAGAACATTCTAAAATAAAGGAGGGAAAGGGTGTGGCAGCTGTTTTTCTTCTCATGCGGCAGGCATCTTTCTAGAGGAGGCACTGTCTGGACACTGTCTGATTCCGCCACATTGTCAAATTTTGTAATGACGGCATTTTAAGCCAATAAGAGAGGTCGCAGCAGCTCGCTTGGCCAATCAGCATCGATCAATGGCGGAATGTGACAACATGGTGGAATTCGACAGTGTCCAGAATAGCATCCTTGGATTCGGATTCGTATACCTCCAAGACGCGTCAGAATTCACGTTAAAATGGTTGATTTTTTTTTTTTTTTACTAAAGAAGCACGTCATAAGCTATTCATGTTCTGCCATTGCACAGTCACGTGTTTTATTTAACGCTGGAACCTTCTGCGTCGATGTACAATTTTACGAAGCGTAAAAAATAACCAATGGCCGCTAAACTTGGCGGGCAGACGACAAAGCCAGCGTTCCCGCTCCCATTTTATGTCGTCTGTTTCTTTCTTTCGTCGTTTGTTTGTGCCGCCAAAGGGAGTGGACTTTTATTTTAGAATATAATACGCGTGTACGAGATCAGCTTATAAAAGTTTTGTTTTAGAGGAGTTGTATTTGCGCTGTCGTATCCGCTTTTGAGCCGAAGCTTCGCTCAACACCAGCCAACACAAGCCGATAGCAGACACATGTGCCGTCATTCTCAGCGCTTTAACGAGGCCACTTAAGGAATTCGCAGAGACGGTGGCGCTAGATTTCTTCCCCCTAGGTATTTTTGTGAGAAACTTTGTGGCTGAGAGAGTGTTTCGGCTTAGCAGACAATTTGGACAGTGCAGATTCCCCCCGTCTCTTCTACAAATGGCCACCGCTCGCTTTGGAAGACCGCGCCGCTCAGCTCGAGCTTACTGCGCAACAGTGGAGCGAGCCGAAGAAGCTGCTTCGAGACAAGGTCTCGGAACCGCGTCTGTGGCTGGTGTCCAGGCCCAGTAAAAGGACGTCGTAATCGAATCTTATTGATTCGACTATAAAGTTATTGATTCGACTATAAAGTTCACCGCAGCCGTGGCCTCGTGGTTGAGTGTCCGCTTCGGCTGCGGGAGGTCGTGGGTTCGAATCCACGTGCCGCCGGAGACCCACCGGTTCCAAAATTGGGCACAGGTGACCCCGGCTTGACACTCAGCTACTTTCAGGGGTGGACCACCTGGAAAAGGAAGCCTACGCCGTTCAAATCCCGTCAAAACATGTGGGCACAAAGCGTTCCCCGATAAGGGGAGGTGTGGGTGACTATAGAGTTTTATTTCTTTTTGCGGCTTTATAGGCTTGTGGGCCCGGGTTGCACGCGTGAAACGACTTGAATGGTCCTCAGTAGAATCGCATTAAGTTTTCACGACATGCAGCGCAGCAGATGCGTCCTGTTGGGGGCTTTCCAAAACTTAATCGCGGGAGTACTTAGCTGATAGACTTAGAACAAAAGAGGGAACAGCTGGCTTCTTGAGAACTTGTTATAGGTGGTGAACGGGCGAGTTCTAATTTAGGCGCTGGTAAAATTATGCGCTGAAAGAGGGGATCGAGCCCACGCGCTTTTAATCGGCGATTCTATCGAGGCATCCGCGCTCATTGTCTTCATCAATATTGTATCGAATTGTGTCTCGTTTATGGTGGGTGGCTTTCGTTTACGAGTTGGCGTGGATTCGCGTAATGATTCAATGCTTGTCCCTTCATGTTACCTCCGTATATATTTCCATTTGCTATCGTCCTTTGTAAAATATTGTTTAGCGCTTTAAATCTTAACGAGAGTGAGGTCAAACCGCTCCCCGCGATAATTCGAGTTAGTGTTTGCAAATAATTTGCTCATTTATTCGCATAACATCACTTTATTTTCCTTAAGTACCCCTCAAGGGGGTAACATAAAAGGTTTGCGTTAACATATAATTTTTATTGACAAAATTTTCGTATCGAAAAATCAGAATACAAATGTTCAAACAATCTTGATGTGCATGCCGTAATGACGTGTTTAGATAGGTCTCTTTTTTTTTGCACTTCGTGTAAAGAAGGGTATAGAAAAAGTGGTTACTTTAACCTGTGGCGAGGAACTTCAAGAGAATGACTAACGGTCAGATATGCAGGCCGATGGACAGAACGATGCATGGATGACACACTGCAGCGAGCGGTGGCAAAAAAAAGGGGGGGGGGGAGGGGAGAAGCTTTATGAAAAAGGCAGAGACTGGAAATGTGGCGGCAGATGTGAAGGTTTAAAAGAACCAATCCTTTTTTGAGGGATGATGCACTGGTATTATACGGATACGAAAAGTGAATCAACCAGATGGCACACTTTTGAACTGCCTCGAGTGAATTGACTAAATAAGCTTGGTGTGCGCTCGAGACCAGAGATGTCCATTCCGGTTTAGACCGGATTTGGCCTGCAACTTTTCATTTTTTGGGCGTGCCGAAATTGATGCATCAAGAACCCCAGAGATTTGTTCGTAGGTGATGTAATATAATGATAACAGAAGTCAGAAAAGCCTTGGAAAGCATGCAAAGAGGCGAAGTGGCTGGTGAGGATCAGGTAACATCAGATCTGCTGAAGGATGGAGGACAGATTGTGTTAGAAAATCTGGCGACCCTGTTTAAGAGGTGTCTGTTGAGGGAAAGAGTACCAGAGTCTTGGAAGAATGCTAACATCATCTTAATACATAAGAAAGGAGATGACAAGGACTTGAAGAGTTACAAGCCAATCAGCTTGCTCTCCGTAGTATACAAGCTGTTTACAAATGTAATTGCTAACTGAATTAAGACAACATTAGAATTCAATCATCCAGAAGAACAAGCAGGATTTTGAACAGGCTACTCAACAATCGAGCACATTCATACTATCAATCAGGTACTATAGAAATGACCAGAATATAGCCAACCACTATACATAGCCTTCATAGATTACTAGAAGGTGTTTGATTCAGTTGAAATATCAGCAGTCATGCAGACACTGTGGAATCAGGGCGTCGACGAAGCATATATAAACACCCTGGAAGAAATCTACAGGGGATCAACTGCTACCATAGTGCTTCATAAAGAAAGCAACAGAATGTCAATCAAGAAGGGTGTAAGGCAGTCCATTGGATACATTCTCCCCACTGCTCTTTACCACGTTCTTACAGTAGGTTTTCAGAGGCCTAAAATGGGAACAGTTAGGGATAAGAGTTAATGGAGAGTACCTTAGTAACCTCCGCTTCGCCGATGGCATTGCATTGCTGAGTAACTCAGGAGACGAATTGCAACTCATGATTATAAAGTTAGACAAGGAAAGCAGAAAAGTAGGTCTTAAAATTAATTTGCAGAAAACGAAAGTAATGTACAACAACCTCGGAAGAGAACAGCGCTTCGAGATAAATAATAGTGCACTTGAAGTTGTAAAAGACTATGTCTACTTACGACAGGTAATAACCGTGGAGCCGAACCACGAGACTCAAGTAACTAGAAGAATAAGAATGGGGTGGAACACATTTGACAAGCCCTCTCAAATCATGACAGGTATATTGCCACCGTCCCTCAAGGTGAAGATATATAACAGCTGCATCTTGCCGGTACTTAGCTACGGCGCAGAAACCTGGAGATTAACAAAGAGGGTTCAGCTTAAATTGGGGACGACGCAGCGAGCAATGGAAAGGAAAATGGTAGGTGTAACCTTAAGAGACAAGAAGAGAGCAGAATGGATTAGGGAACAAACCGGGGTTAAAGGTATCATAGTTGAAATCAAGAAGAGGAAATGGACATGGGCCGGGCATATTGCACGTAGATAGGATAATCGCTAGTCATTAAGGGTGACTAACTGGATTCCTAGAGAAGGTAAGCGGGTTAGGGGGAGACAGAAGGTTAGGTGGGCAGATAAGATTAAGGAGTTTGTGGGTATAAATTGGCAGCAGCAAGCAAAGGACTGAGTTGATTGGCGGAACATGGGAGAGGCCTTTGCCTTGCAGTGGACGTAGTCAGGCTGATGATGATTATGACGATGACGATGATGATATAATTGTTATGATTGATATAATACTTTCTAAGTGTCGCTGTTTCGGTGATTACAAGCATACACTGGCAACCACTTTGCACACTGTCACGTGGTCGTGACGTTGAAGAAAGCAGCAATCGGTGGGTTCAATATGAAACTTCTTATTCGGGTGAACTTATGCCCGGACGATGGGAAGACACGGAAGAAGCAATGCACGCTGGGATAGCGGTGAACAGAGTGCCGGCTGTCGGCACATGCGCCGACAGCCGGAGATGGCGGCCACAGTGACGTGAATGCAAACTATAAATGCAAGTTTTCTATCAATAAATACCTCGCAGTGTAGTCAAGACCGTATTCGGGTGGGTTGAATGGCCAAAGGCATCGCGCTGCAGAGCGAGAGGTCGCAGCTTCGAATCCGTGGCTCACTTGAAGCGAACTTATATGTGGTTATTCTTTTACTTGTATCTTCCTAGAATTTTGGCTCTCGAGCAACGCTTTGGAACGTTATTTTCTTGCCGCATCAGTCTCATTAACGCAAGGACATTCACAGAGAACATGGGTGATTGTATCTTCGTAACAACAGTTATCACATGGTGGGCCCTTCCGGTCCGGAATAAGTATAACATCAGTTAGCTAATTAGTTAGCTAGTTAGTTAATTAATTAATTAGTTAGTTAGTTGGTTAGTTAGTTAGTTAGTTAGTTAGTTAGTTAGTTAGTTAGTTAAACTGAATAGGAATCTTACAGCCGTTATTAAGACTAAGTTCGCAGCCCTTAAGTGTGGACTCACAGAAAGCAGGATGCACTCTGCATACGAGTATACGCGTACGTGTTAGTTAGTTAGTTAGTTAAACTGAATAGGAATCTTACAGCCGTTATTAAGACTAAGTTCGCAGCCCTTAAGTGTGGACTCACAGAAAGCAGGATGCACTCTGCATACGAGTATACGCGTACGTGAAGCCCGGTAACGCTGCGCTGCAAGTTAATAACATTTACGCCGGCACGCATGGCTTTCAAGTCTATATAGCTGCGGCGTGCGGAAACCTTCCACCGGGACGCCGCCGGTCTTGGTCTTCAATGTCCGTTGCGTGGCATGCGTATGCGCGTCGTATCTCGGCTTCTGTCTCTTTCCCGCGCTATACTGTATACGCTGCTCTACTTTTTCCCGCGTGTTTTGTGAAGAACGCCCGACGAAAGCCGCGAGAGCAGTTTTCGCCCACTCGCGCACGGTGGCTGTTGCGACGCTCGCGTGGCAGTTTACGCACAAACGCTTGACTCGTCGTCGGTGATGTTCGTCCCTGTTTTCGCCGGCGGCGCTTATCGCTCGCGAATGGGTGCCTCTCGTGTTCCGCCCGTATTGCGGAAGTAAGCGGCCGGGGCTTTCTGTATATAGCTCGCGCAGCGCGTATGTGTGTTTTGTGTGCGCCGCGTGCTCAGTCCGATGCGATGAAAGGCGCGTGGAGGGAGAACGGGGGGTTTGCCTCGAGGCGTCGTCTGTCGGATTGGGCTTGTCTTTTCGTTTCCTGGCGCTATCTGTATACACGCTAACGGCCCTCATTGCAAGGCCTGTTTCGAGTGATAGGGGCATTCGTGCCGTTTACGCGCGATAGCGCCATGATGCGCGCCGACGTGCTTTGCTTTCTCGTGTAAGGTGCTCTGTGGTGTGTTCAGAGTGCTTGTTTGTTTCGTTCGCGCCCTCCCTTTCCAGCTTGGACGTGTTGCTGAGGTGCTCGTCGCGGTTTTCGAATGGCAACAAGCGGAAACTTGGCAACACGGGTGCGTGGTGGAGAGAGGAATTCCGGTGGTTTTGTCGGATCGACGTCCATTGTTATGAAACGATATAGCGTTGTCGCGAGCCACCGCTTCACACCCTTCTAATTGCACCACTTACCCGTCGTGGTTCGTTATCAATCGTTCTTTTGTTATTTTCTTAATTTCTTTCGTTTATTTATTTACTTTTTCATTTTTCAATTGCAGCATAATGATATCTGTCCGCAATACGGAATCACACGTATAAGTTAATCCTTGTCGACTGTCCCACAGAGTTTTCTAAAATAAACTAGAGGGGTCTCTGGCGCTGCGATAGTTCATCGACCATGGGAGTGATGGGTTGTACACGGATTCGTACTTGCGGGCGGATTCGTTCTTGCGGGTAGTACACGGATTCGTACTTGCGGGCGCAAGCCTTCGTACTTGCGGGCGGCGAATCGTACTTGTGGCTTCGTTTATTGCTGTGTTTTGGTTTTGTTTCGAAGCAAAGAACGAACCTTTCTAATGTCTTCTCACCCAACGAATATTGCGCGTTCATTTACTGAGCCTCGGTGTCGGGCAAGCGAAACCAGTAATGAAACAGTTCGCGCTTGACATATGTCTGGTTCACGGGGCTCTGGTGGAACAACTTAACAGCGGCGGCTCGCGCGGTACGCACTTATTCCGCCTGCAACATTCCGGAACTTTCGGCGGGCGAGGACCTCCAAGGAAACGTGTTTTGCCGAGCGAAAAGCAAACTCTGGTCTAGATGTCTTTCCTCGGCCGGCGGCAGCGTCTTCGGTTAGCCGGACTCGCGGATGCAGCTGACAGGCGGCTACACACGCAGCGTTGCACATGCCTTGAGCGGCTGGTGCTCCCGAAGGCGCGGCCGTGCGAGGAACCACGAAGCTGCTTGCGCGTTGAATCTCACTGTTCCCAAGTGGACAATACGGGGGCACATTTTTTTCCCCTCTAAAAGAAGTTTTGGAAGTGACCGAGTGCTTTGACCGGCAAATTTATTGCACGCTCTGTGAGCGCTCTCACTATACCCATTCAAATGAGTGGCTTTCAGCGAGAACGACTCTATTCAATAAGACGTGGCCTATTCAAAGGCAGCCTTAGCGCGAGTTTGACCGCAAAGACGGCGAAGTGTCTTCTTGAAGTGGGCAGCAATCTGGAAGCCTCACGCTAACAGAAATGTGAGTTGTAGGGCTTTCTTGTCTGCTTGCTATTCTATTCAATGCGATTAAATTTTTTCCTTCTTTTTTCCTGGTGATCCTGAAGAGTAGGGGAAGAGGAGGATGAATTCGCTGACCGCTCGTTGGAGTTAAGTATGCTGGCTGTTTTGTTATCGTGCGAGAATTCGATTTCATACAGCATAATTTTATTTTTATTCCATTGCTCTGTTCTTTCCTTCATGAAAACTATATGCCGACATTGTGCATATTGTGCAAGTGGTGGTGGCCTCATTTTCGTCTCTTGGTCTCGCTTTTGTGGACAACAGTGTGACCAACGAGAGAGGACACATTCAACGCGTTGCCTGATTTTTCCATAATCGCGGTGGTGTTAGTCAGGTCCTCTTATAGAATTATCGCATGTTACAGGCTGCCTCGGCTGGCCGGCCGTGTACTTTGGGATTTATAGAACGTTATATTCACGGCCTTTAGCGTAAGTATTGTATATCCTCGGATGCGAAAATGTGCAAACACCGGGGCCACTACTGACAGAATTGTCTCTAATAGCGGGTTCTACATGAACATGTGAAAGTGAGTTGCGTTGTTGAGCTGGCCGGTAGCCTTCAATTTTGATAATATCAGCATTATGATTGGCTGACTTTTTACAGGAGAACTGCAAATAGCACACCTTTTCGATTTCGCCGCGTCCGTCTGCGTGCATCCACCAGCAAGCAGACACGCGTGACCTCCATCGAGCGAGTGGCATGGGCGTCAGCAGGGGGCTGCAAAAGGGCCACTTACCGCCCCACGCTACAACAAGCACTTGCCCCCCCACCCGAGCTACACCCAGCAGTCCCCTCTCCTTTGGTCACAATGCAACACGATGCCCCCCCCCCCTTTCCCACTTGCAAGACAAAATCCTACCGACGTCCATGGCGAACGTTGACGTCATTTAGCGACGCAAGCGCGTAATTTCGTCATGTCCATAAATCACACACACAATGTTTGACGTTGCGATCGTGCGTTCGTGCGTGGCAAGTATTGGTGGACCGCTCATTCTGAGAACGCCCGCGGCGCAGCGAGCTTGTGAAGAACGCTGACGAGAACAGAGTCGAGAGGGCGCCAGCCAGCTCCTCTGGTCGCCCACCTTCATAGTCATAGACTGGTATAGGTACAACTTATTCTTTAGCTTTCTTTCTTTTTTTACAAGAAGTGCAAGTGCAAAATGTTTTCGTGAATACATAGCTGTAGGTCCGAATTCACAAATGATATTATTTGCGACTGTGTTTTGGCAGTGGCAGGAAGCAATCAAAGATGACTGAACATTTTCCTTAAAAAAAAAACAATTCAAGAATCCGTACGTGTGGATCTATAATACTAAATATATCATTAAGCGAGGCGTACAGCCAGTCGGATTAGTATTTGTCTCGGCTTTCTCGAACGGCTGCGTGCATTTAGGAAGCTGGTGATGTGTTAAGCTTCGTGCAAAAGCTGCTTTCTTCTGGCACCGCACCGTGCCATTTTCTACGTTGTCGCATCTCTCTTTCTCTTTACTCTCGCGCTGAAATTGTTTCGCTGGCCAGGAGGGACAATGTGTATAAGCTGTAACTTATCGCACAGCGGCTGAGTTGAGGTAACTGGCATCGCCTACCTGAAAAATCCATTTTCAGTCGTACGTGCCCCCTTGCCTTCTTTTTTTTTTTTTTTTTGAATGACGTTAAGTTTCCCAATTTGTCGCTCCCATTTCCTTTTTCATCTCCTGAACCGGAAAAAAAAAATCTGTTCGAACTTTTTTTTTTTGCTTTCTTGTTGAAGGCCGGCAGGAAGACTTGTAAGAGAAGAACAAGTGCTTGTGCAGAATTTACTTCTGTTGTTACTTTATCCGTGTATTTCTTAACCTTTCCTCTTCCACCAGCTCGTACTCGATGTTTTTATTATCAGCGACATAGAGCTGCTTAAGTGTCAAGCTGTTCGAGAAGTTTCGTGTAATTTGCGCTCTACGCACGGTTTGTTCTAAACACATTCGCTTGTCATATATTTATATTAATCTACTTTTTCTTTCTTGGTTCGGTGTACGCCTCCTTCTGTTTGTTAACTGTCTCAGTGTTATCGTTTAGTGGATGCTAGGAACAAAGAAAAAATAAAAAATAGCTGTAATTGGACTGTTCCTATGGATGTTAATTGTCTCGCGTACATTTTCAGCCCGCTCAGTGTGCGTGTTCCCCATAATCGCAACACGATTCATGATTATTCTTATGATATTTTTTGTTGTTACTGCTGCTGTTTCGTTGTTGATAAGCAACTGAAAAACATGCGCAATTTTTTTAAGGCTGCGCTGATGTTATCTCGGAAGCCACATATATAGGTTGGCAGTTATTCCTCTAATTTGAATACGAGACGAAAGGGAAGTTAGAAAAGCTGGAACTTTACCAGAACAGAAAATCTTGTCTGTTACTCAACTATTGGGATTGAGAAATAAGGCTGGAAAGGCAGAGCACTGATATTCAAAGCCGGTTACAACAAATGCCGAGTACGCTTTCAATACCTAGTCAGGCTTACGTTATGTTTGTTGTCCTTAATAACGGTGCCATTGTCGCCCTCTGTACTGTGGTTGTTCATCTTATCGCAATTCCGAAAGACAGGTTCACGTATGAATGCAAAAGAGTAGGAAGGGAGCAAACTTATATCGCTTAAGCAAGCGGTTCGAAGTTTCGCGCGATGATAAGTGAAATGCTTGTACATCAGTAGTGCTTCCACGAGGATCGCAAGTTAAAAATTTATATATAGTATCAACGTTAGTGCGTACTTTGCTTTATTTTACAGTTGGAAAAATAGCGTGTGTTCTTTTTTCCATTTACGGACCCCCCTCCGTTTTTTTTTCTTCTTTCCGTTCTCGTCGAGATGCAATGCCCCGTTGCGTCGTGTGTCAAGACTTTTGTCACTTGAATGTCCGTTGTTTCCTTTTGTGTCCTTTTCGCATTCGGAAACATCGACTGCGGGCAAAAAGTACTTGCTAGTTTGATGCAAAATACTCACTTCGAAAACACGATACAAAACAATGACTAGACACTCGCACGATCTGGGTTCGAAGTTTTACTGTTCACTCGACGAGCTGCTTTTTTTTTTTTCATTTTACGTGTGACCCGGTATTTGTGTTGGGCGTTCTCGGATCCTTGCCAGCATTAAGTCGCAGCTGCCTGAGCGACGAAAACCGAAATAGCGCGTGGTGCCTCGATCAATGCCCCGAATTCCTAACCACTATATACACTGTGGCGCGTAGTGCTGTGGTTCGATTAGTTCCTCCATCGATGCGTCTGGTGCTTGCGGCTTTATGTCTAGTGGCTGCTGCTGCTTCCGCTCGCCGTGTAATGATCCCCGCCTGTGCTGCTCTCTATCGTGTCAAGCAAGCGCGCCCTGTTTCGTAACGTTTTCGTTTGTGGTTCGCGCTTTGTAGGACTCGCTGCTTGTGAAGCAAGGCGGTGTCAGCAGCGAACCATTATTCGGGCTGAATGACTTGTACTACCGCGCCGGGCGGAGAGCAGTGCGGCACCATGTTTATATACTTGACACTGCAGCCTCGCAGAAACGAGCAGCTGCGCTCTATTGCGCCGTCTCGTCCGTGTTTTTATAGTTCTATCTCGCACTCGGGTTATTTTGATCTTTCGCTCATCAGTATTGGCGTGTTGATAACCGCCCTGTTCTATGCTTCTAACGCCGCTTCGATTGCATCCTAATGAACATTGCGAATTTCTCGTTTCTCGATAAAAAGAGAGAGTGAAAAAAAGTAAACAAAGGTAAGGGCAACTGCTATCAGAAAAAAAAAGGTGTATTGGCCCATTGGAAGTATCGCCTGTTTGTCTTCTTATTTTTTGCTTCTGTCTCATTCTCTATCGACACGATGTTTGTTTGGATATACCGGGACGACCGGGTGAAGCTCTGCGGCTCATTGCATTCGTGCGCCGCACACTGCTCGCGCCGGCGCTCTCACATAACGGTGCCCCGCCTCGTGTGTATGTGGTGCGGCTGCAGTTTTGTGCCCGCTTTCTGAGTGCCCTATCTATCGCCTCGGGGGGAGGGGGGATCGTCCCGCCGCCGCAGAACCGAAATGCAGCAGCTGCTCTTAATCAGGAGTTTCGGGTCGGCGTCTCG
The DNA here is from genome assembly GCF_043290135.1 of Rhipicephalus microplus. Taxonomy (NCBI): domain Eukaryota; kingdom Metazoa; phylum Arthropoda; class Arachnida; order Ixodida; family Ixodidae; genus Rhipicephalus; species Rhipicephalus microplus. The sequence continues at coordinate 209,422,321 of NC_134700.1, forward strand.
TTTCCGATCTCGACGCCCGGTGAACTTTACTTATGTTTTTCGTCTCTCTTCGATATTGCGTTTCTTACTTGCCCTGGTCGGCCACTGCGTGGTTTTCTCTCTCCTCCGCATTGTTTTACCGCGTCTCATCTCGGTGACCTTTCTTTTTCTTGCTGTGTTACGCTTGCGCTGTCTAATATGCCAGTGGCTGTATGTAGTGATGATTTCGTGCGCAGCCCGCGAGAAGTACGACTGCGCTGCGCGCTTTTTCCCGCCTCAGCGTCACCGTCGCTGCCTCCATCAGCGGTCCGTATTCCGGGCATTTTCATCTCGGGGACGCAGGTGCGCCGTTGTTCCTTCGAACATGCAGTTCGGGGCTGGCTCTCCCTTCCCTCCGTCGCCGCAGTACGCAGCCGTTGGAGCGGCCTGCTGAGAGGGAGTTGCAGATGCTAGGCCCGCTCCGGCCGCCTCTGAGCTGTATACGTGCTCGTAACCCATCTCCCGACTACTCTGGTCGCCACCCTCTATACTTCGTATCCACGAGCCGTGTTTCCGATAGTCTCGTATCCACGGGCATCGAAACTGCCGTGACAGCCATGTGCGAAGTTCGCTTCGCTGCCTCAATGGCGGCGTCGCCGCGAAGAAAAGCCAGCCGCTATTCACACAGCTCGCCCACTGGGCAGCTTGAGCCTCCCAAGAGATTTGCCTCCAAGCTGTTAGAGGTTTAAGCTTCGAGTCTGAACAAAAACTTGTAGGCCTTGTAAATTTGTCCCTACTTTTGGGTTGAACTGAGTGTTATGTGCTGTCGGAATGGCTGCACGTGCCGACGGTATTACTCTCTCTCTCTCTCTCTCTCTCTCTCTCTCTCTCTCTCTCTCTCTCTCTCTCTCTTTATCTTCGTATTCCTAATATCTTATTGACAGATATAGGTTGGCTGCTTTTTGTGGAATCTACCGAATGAGATATGTATCTGTACAATACTGGTTTGTCGTCTACTCGCAGAGAAAAAACTTTTACAATAGGAGGGGGTATTCAGGTCTCATAATCATATGGTGGTTTTGGGACGTTAAACCCCACATATCATGGGTATTCAGGTCTTCTTGTTTTGACACTTACGTGCGATAAGAGGAAATCGTCCATGTGCGTGTTTGCTTTTTTTTTTTTTGTAACCATCGCACGAAGATATGCTTAAAGTATCCACTAGCTTTAAGGGTTTGTCGTGACACTCATCCCAGAACAATTGCGCGAAGCTTTAATGTTATTGGTTGTTCCTACGAGTGTTTGTTCGTTCAAGCACGACTGCTCAAACGCCCTTCTTAGCTAGATCGCGCAAGGAAAAGGGAATTGCATTGTAATGTCGAAAGCGCCTTTAGCTTTCATTCGTCGACGTGTTTCGCTAGACATGTCGCCTTTTTTGTGAGAAAATCGAATGACGTTCCTCGCTTGTTTGCTGTGACAACTGCGGGCTCCACAGTGTTTAGGCGTGCTAAGCCATCTTGCGGTTTGGGATGGACATCTCTTATTAACATCTCATTTGTGATGAAATACCCGCTGACACCAATGCTCAAGCCAAATTTAACTTGTTTCGGCACTTGTTACAGGCACCTAGCTTCCGTGCTTTGGTTTAACGAACGTTAGAACACTTTAAAGGAATTTTTCCTGAAAACTGTAATCTTGGTGAACGTGGCTGGGTCCTAAAGTACCACGGCCACTGCGGCTGTCGAAGTACAATGCAGGATATTGAACCAGGGTCAAATGCAATGAAGTTCAGGGCTGCCTAAAAATCGCGGTTGCAGTAGGCATTGACGCAAAGTAACCGACCCGCTGCAAAGACAGGTCTGCAGAGTGAAGATGGCGAAGGGGGCAGTATTGCGCGTGCTCTGGTAACGGGGTCAGCAATGACACCACTCGCGGAGCTTGCTTTGCACTCAGATTGACTAAACACAAGACTAAACACAACGAAAACAACAATGCAGAGAGAAATGGCAGTTATTTCCTGGTTGGAAGGGACGCACGTGCTCATTTTCTTTTAAGCCTCAATAGCAGATAATTAGACAGGCACCGTCACTTTATTTTGATATATATTGTTTATTTTCACGTTAATAATATGCATTTGTTGTATTTTTGATTGCACAAGTTACTTGCAGATCGTGATGATGTTTAGTCCAGGGCACGAGTGTTTGTTTGTTTGTTTGTTTGTTTGTTTTTAAACAAGTTGTACAGAGAAAACCGAATAGCGTCTATTTATCCTGATCTCTACGTTTTCTATAGGAATAAAAAGGAAATAGGTGCATTCGTACGTTCAGCTAAGCTCAGTAGCAGCTGCGTCTTCGGCGAGAATGTTCTGTCTTTTTTTCTATTTTATTTATTCTACTTTTATTTCACACGCTGCGTAGCTTTACGAGTGGTGGACGATAGCGGTGGTTTTCGCGCAGCCGCCGGTTTCGTCGTGTCAGCCCGTACTGTTAACGGTGTTCACCAAACGTACACGTTTCTCTGCGTCCAACAAGAAGCAGTAATAACGTTACACTACCCCGCCGTTTCGCATCTCTTGCACAAAAGTTGTGACACAATCCTGGTTCGGTACATGTTCCAGCACGCTTCAACCTAAAAAAAAAAAAAGGGAGCAGCAAAAGTGGCTACCAGACGTGAAATATTGTGCAATGTCGCATGGTCTGTGGCAAGATGCGCTAATTACTCGCATTCTACGGTGTACCAAATTTAGCCCTTTCATGCCGTCCCTGTTGCGAAGTGTCGCAACAAGCCGTCACTTTACTCGCCAGAGGTGACGCCATTAGTTGCTGTCTCGAGGGTAAGCAGCTTCTAAAATTAATGTTCCGCCTATCACAACCATGGTACCGCGACAGAGCTCGTTCTGGCTCATTTCCGCTTATTTGACTCTCCCTTACTTCGATTGGTCTTTCTATTCTTTTTAACGTACCCGCTTGTATTGGCTCTTCTTTTGTACATTTCCCTCCTTTTTTTTCCTTTTTTTTGCTGTAAAAAAATTAAGTTGTCCTACTTTTGAACCGCTACAAACGTTTCAGTGGCTTCCATTTCTTCTAGTATGGTGTACGTTTATGACTAGCACATTTTGCGTTTTAATGGCACTTAAAGTGAAACTGTTGTGAACCACCGCTAATGGGTTACACTGCCTGAATAAAAAAAGAGGGGGGGGGGGGGCGGTGATGTGTCAAAAGCAGTAGAACTTTGTTGGCGTGAATTCTAGCGTATCTAGTTAATAGTAGCTCCGTGCAGTTTCTGGCTGTAGGGTTGAAAAACTCTATGTACCTGGTGTACACCAAGTGGCATGATAACTGTTGGCTAATTCGCGCATTTGTATTTTCATTGTCGCCTTCAAATTTGTTTCAATGCGCGGAGATGTGTCGTGCGTGCAGTTCTTCCACTGCCGTCTTTTCTCTCTCCTGACTTTTTTTTCAGGCGCATGCTATACCACGCTTGTTTTATTGTTCTTTCTTTCTTTCTTCCTTTCTTTCTCTCTTTCTTTCTTTCTTTCTTTCGTTATCAGCACCAGACAGACCTGCTTCCACTACTGTTAGGGTCCTATCGCGTAATTTTTTTCCTAATTATTACATTCATGTGTGCACAACTGCTCAGTCGTTCATTTATCATGCTACCCCTCATTAACTTACTTCCTCTCTACTCCAGCTTGCTTTGCCTCTTTTCACCTACACTTCTTTATTTATTTATTTTCTCGAATGTTGAAGATGTTACCTCGTCCCGTTTTCTTTCGTCCTTTCTTTTTTTTGTCATTTATATCGATCCCTTCATTTAACTTTCCGCCACCCCCCACCCCCCTCCAATCCCGATCTATTCTTGCTCTACTCTTTTTAGTCGTTGTTAGGCCACATGTAGCGGAAACGCGGGTCATGGGGGTGGCACATAGCTGCGAAATAATAAAAGACACACCGACCATCGGCAGAGTCGAGTGTGAGAGAGACTATCCTTAGGCCGAGCGCGAACAGGCATTATCGCACGGTCGCACGCGACCCCTTACCGCTTGGCTGGTTACCTGTTTGCGTCATCATTTCGACAAAAAAAAGGAAGAAGAAAGAAAGAAAGAAAGTGGCGCCATCTCGCTGCGGTCCCTAGGATGGCCGTTCGTGAAATAAGCGCCTCGCTCTCAGCGGTGCTCTAGTCCAACGGACGCCGTTTTTACCCATGCCATGCCCACTCTCGTTCCCTGGGGTCGCCCTCGTCTGTGTCGCAACTACAGCTAGTCACTCTGTTCACGTATTTTCTCGCTCTACATGCTTGAGCACGCTAGGAGTACGTTTCTGGAGATTAAAAGCGGCCGGAATGCGCCGCTCGCGCAGTTTGGGATGTGCTTGTATCTGCCTACGCGTTTGCCATGACTGAGAGGGTGATGCGGGAATGAAGGAGGGAGGTTCATGCCGCAAGCACCCCGCGTTTCGCGCGCTCAGGGGACCGGTTTATCGCCACTCGGTTTCGGCCTAACTGCGGCGCGAGGCTCCACGCCGTAATGAAAACACCTGCATCCCCGCGACGCGTTAATGGCCGCTTGCGTGTTTTCTATGAAAAGTGCTTAGTCGAGTCGTGTGTTGGCGAAAAAAACAGGGGGGTGGGGGTGGGAGGGAGACTAAATGATCCTGTGAGCATGCTCCACGCGCTGGGCTCGGCGCGCGTTTGTGTGCCTTTCTAGGCTAGCCCGGTTCCAAGAACGTTCTCCTGAAGTTAGGCTTTTTTGCATAAGGGGTATGCGTGTGGCGGTGCATCCTTTACAAGCTATGTATGTGGTGTAGGAATTCAAAGTAGCCCACGCAAGGAAGGCACGAGGAAAGGAGTTTCAAAGATACGATTTGCTAAATTCGAACATCCGACATTTAAAAACTTCCTGGCATCTTCATGGCAGTGACTTTTTGTGCACGTTTTGTTTTTTGTGCCCGTGTCTCTGTGACACCGCTAAATGGAAGTTTTGTGCCTCCAAGCGTTTGCTGTGTTGACACTGATGCTAACCTTCACAAAGGGTGCTATTTTGGTCACGCACATCTCGATAAATGACACAGGACACCTTCAATCCGCAAGAATTTTAATCGCCTCGTTTTATAGGGGAACTGCACGGGAGTTTCATTTGCATACGTCGCTTTGAAAATACCAGTCAGAGCGTTCTTCTGTTTGCATACAGTTACTCACCGCTTTTCATTTACCGTACATATTGATTTTTTTCTTCGAGAAACAGGTTAAACCGTTACAATTATTATATTTTCAAGAAGAAACACCTCTTTCAAGGTCGCCATTCACCAGAGAGAGCCTTATTCCGTCTAGCTTGTGCTTAGGTGTCATACATTTTTATAGTCGCTGGCAGCCTATATAAGAATAAACACGAGCTACGACCCCTGAACTACGATGCGTCTACCATTAATCCATGCAAGATAGTGGCGCTTAGTAATTTCCGTTCAAGGCGTTTGTACATTTTCACTGCTAATATAAATATTACTGGTATTGAACTTAAGAGTTCGTCTTAATTCCTAAAGTATGAAGCTTGTAAAAAATTCGTCCTAATTTTTAAAGTATTACGCTTGGCTAAGCAGTGACGTCAAAATCTTTGCTGCAGTTCGCGATAAGGCACCGGTTTTCGGTGGAGAACCATGGGCCCGTAACTTCTGTTGCATGAATGTGAAGGTCCCCTTTCTCGCTCACGGGAAAGGTGCCTGACGTCATTGGAATGGGCGAACGCATTTGAATTCGGTGTCTATGCAGTTTTTCTTTTTAGGTGGGTCTACAGGAGCTATAAGCGGAGCGCACATTTATAAGAGGGTTTTTTTTTCTTCTTTTATTGTACGCCGGTAACGCAGACGAGTAACACATACCGAATAGCGTGTTCTGTATAGCTGCCACCAAGCCAAGTAGCGCCATCTGAGGGTGATAAAAGACTACAAAGACGCAATCTACGTCCTTCGAAACTTCGGGAGCGCCACCAGCTAGACCTACAGCATGGACCATTTTAGTTCGTTTTTCGAAAATGGTGCTGAGTCGACACAAATACTTTGCTGACGAAGCTTAAGGGCGTTGATGTCAAGCAAATAAAAGTGTCTAATTGTAGTTCGCGAACTACAAATAGACACCTTTATTCGATAGATTCGAGGTGGCCGGCTACCGCTTTTCTCGGCGCGGCCACGTTTCCTGGGCGTGCGCATGCGCTGTTCACACCCGGTATTCTGGTACACTTAAAGTATTTGGCGTATAGCGGTGTGCCAGACAGGCTAAACAGCTATACATTTAGGTTGTGAACGAGTGTAGAGGAGTATTAAACGTGCCTCCCACGTTCAGATAGCTTGTTCGAGGAGCGCCTGGAAAGAGAACGTGAGTGAGCAAACCGGAGCAGCTTGTCCAATTGCACTTGGCAATATACGCATACTCGTGCTCTCATCAGTATTATTTTCTGGTTTGGGTACAAAAAACACACAAAGACGCAGACGAAATACGAATACAAAAGGAATATCTTGTGTTAAAAGCAATCAGCCTTATTAAAAGAAAACTCCGCGGTGCACTGCAGTGTAACTGACTATATTTGATGAGCTTGCGGTCTGAAATGCGGTGAAATAACATTTTCCTTGGCATAAGTTGGTTTCCTTGGTATAGAAAGGCTTCCCTTATTTTTTCTTAGGAATGACAAAAAGGTATTTTCTTCCAAGTGTTGCTTGGCTTTCCGAGTCGTTTTTTTTTTCGTGTTTGTAAGGCCGCGTGCAGAAAGGTTGGAGTTCATTCTTCTTCCGAGCTGTTGAAAAGAAAAACATTACAGAAAGAGCGTGACTGTAAAAACGACCTATAACCAGGAAAAGTAAAGCAATCGCAGAGGCACCAATTCAACCACGAGAATCAACTGACGTGTATCACTCTCCTCAAATATGTACCGATTTAATCGCTGTCACTACGTTAATATACGCATCATTGGGGAATGCGGCCTGATTCAGTATTATCATGCGCCGGAGATGAGAAACGATGCTGCACGACGCTTTTTTATTATTTTTTGCACATTGTATACGTGGAGACCTGGCTAACTTAAATAAGGCGAAAGCCTTATGTACCTTATCGAATGAGGAAAATGACTATCGGCCTTATAGTTCTTCTCGACACTGATGGTCCGAAAAATGCGTATTTTTTATCGTCACAATGATTAAAATGATGGCACCGGGTAGGTTTTACCTTTGTGTCGTCTTAGGCAAACTCAGAAGGGGTCTTGCGGGTTACCGTGCCACGCTCCATTGATGCGTGATGTATACTGCGAAAACGCAACGTAATAGACAGAATTCATTGTGTGCTTACGCTACAAAAAGCAGTGCTTTCATTGCGTGGGCGTTTCTCGACATCATTCAGTGGTAACGAGCTTCGCTTGGCAATGACATTGTTTACACAGATGAACGTTGCGAGAGCAAATATAGCAAATTTATACAGACCACATGAAGAAGTGAATATCGTGGAAATAGACGAAAGCGCTATTGGTACAAGACCTACAAGTCTGTCTGGGCAGTGAACGAAAGCGGGAGCAGTATACGCCATTGTGATCGCTTAAGGGCGAATACGTGTCCTGAGGAACCTGCAATTTGGCGAAATACTACGACTTTTGCTATCTAGAATAACGACTATCTTGGAAACAAGAGTGCGTAATAGGACCTGAATGGAGTACCGACGACACACGTGGCAAAGAAGGAAAACACGGGCGAGTGGCTGACTCGGGCGAGCACTCTCCGCGACCGATCTCGGGTTCCTCGAGCAATCGTCCGCTGGGCTAGCCGCGATGCTGCGTAGACCGGTGCGGGAAAACACGCCAGCCACTCGACTCGCTACACAAGTCATTAGTCAGGACAGCGTCCTCACCGCGGATTCCGCAAAACTAAACGCGCCGTGCAGCGTGTGCAAGTACGCTACGCTCCTCAACGGAGGGACACGACTAGCGAATCCCCACAACTTGGGAAGGTTCGGTGCGTCGCGCCGAGCTCGCCTTCATATATATACCGCGTGCTGGGAAGCAGTGGTCAAAGCTGGAGCGGTAATTGCGAGTAATTTCTGAAACAGCCCATTTACGGGTGTGTGCCGCCATCACGAATTTCGAGGCTCGCAAAAGTGGAAGGGCAAAGTGACGTGCCGGAACGATAGTGCACGTGAGGAGGAGAGGGCGGCGGAGAAGGGTATGGCGCAGCCTTACGCAGTTCCTCCTGCCCGATAGGAATTTGAACGCCGGAAGTGTGACAGGAGAATGAAGGTGATATGGCCGATGGGGTGGCCTACGCAGCGAGGCAATGGCCACATAGCAAAGCATGAAAATAGCACAAGTGGTAGCGACACATGCAAACGCGGCCGAAATAGCGTGGCCCAGCAGCTCGAGGCGGCCGTCCGCGAGCTCCGCTGAAGCAACGACTGGCGCCAGCTTGGCGGCCACTACTGCAGCAGCCACGGCTAGCCCTAAGCGGGGTCGTTCGCGTCGCTCGTTTATTGCGTGACAGGCTGGAAGTGCTCGGTGATCGCTTGCTGGTGGCGCTGCTGCTGCTTCCAGCCACACGTGCAACGAATGAGGGGCCTGCAGGAGCGTTAGATTCAGCGGAAAGGTAGCGCGCGCTCTTTCGTCTTTATGCCAGTAATCCTGCACACTGAACGCTCGCCGAAAAGAATATATCAGTAATGCGAATATTAGCAGGCTCCACGCTTCGTTTGTCTTACCCGAAGGCCCACTAAGCATAGTAGGAAGCACAGAAAGGTCCGGCAAAAGTCATGAGTGCGAGCTTTACACGGATCTTGCTTGGTCTAGCTTCATGCAGTCAAGAATCGGATAGTTAGCGTTAAGTAATGCACACAGGAGAAAATATATGGCGCGGAAAAAGTATCTTCAAGTAGTGTTTCGTAATTTGGGCTTTCGCCAAAGAAAACCTCGTCGCAGCTGTTGATTTTGTAAGAAACATTGCGTTCAAGATAGGTCATGTATCCTCAAACACATGGGCGTGCATGTGGGGGGGGGGGGGGGGGGCAGGAGTAGAAGGGAACGCAAAGCCGGCCTCGTGCATCGACATGATAGAAAGGGGGGCGTGGTGCGATACGCCCTCTCTCCGCCCTCTCCCCCTGAAGGGGAACCCTGCGCACGTTTATGTCCTCAAGTTTTTTTTTTTAACTCTTTCTCAAGAGAGAAGTCAAGAGGTGTCGCATGAAGTAAATTCCGCTCCATTGGTTTACTGTCGGACATTGCTGGAACATGACGCTCATCCAATGTCGTCACTATGAAACTAGCGCAAAGGAGGGGAGAGAGCTCTCTATCGCTACATTTTGAGAGGCTCCCCGTGCGCATTCACGTCGCTGCTCTCACGAGCCGTATGTTAATGCGTTGTAGCGCCTTTTTACATCAGCAGAATAATTCGCAGTATTCGACTAAAAGCCAGGCGCCGAAGCGACAGGCGTCTACTCCGTTTGCGTGCCCCACATATCGCGCAGTATCTAGCGGGGAGGTTAGCAGATGCAAAGGAGGACAAGGGACAATTCAAGGAGGAGCAATAATCATACCACTGGGTCCTGTAGTTCAGCTTCAGGTGATGAGCCGTTATAACCGAGTGCCCCGACGGCGCAGTTTCAGTCAGCAGTGACACGTGAAACGACACGATTTTGTCCTTGCCGGAAATGAAGACATCTCTAGGATGGAAGCTGTCTCGCGCGTCACAAGCTGCGAATGTTCATACCGTAGCTAAGCCTCATAGAATCCGCTCAACATCCCACTGTTCGATAAATTACGTTATATGAAGTATTTGACACGGAAACTACCGGGGCTCTCATGATTACAGATCAACTAGTACTTATACCTAAATAAATTTTGAAATGAGACCTGTTTTCAACTGCCGGGGCCCACCAAGACTTCAGTGACCCATTTCCGTCACCGAATTGACGCAAAAAAAAAATACTCATGATCGGAAGACAAAGAAAAAAAAGTTCCTTCAACGGGAGTCGAACCCATGACCTCGAGGTCCGCGAGCGAAGATGCCAGTCACGTTAACCACTACGTCACGATTTCTTTATTATCGCTGTGCCACGATCGCATACTTCTACACGTCAAAAATACGCCTTTTATACCTACCACGGGCCTCTCAAAGCGTTCTTCGTAAAGGGCAATAATGCATCATGACCGTAGCTCAATCGATTAGTCTCTTTCACGCGCCGTTTGTAGGAGTCTCATTCGGCGCGTTTGCTTAGGCGTGTTTTCAGAAGTGAAATTTCCAACGCCTCAACCCACCCCCAGGTGGCAACCATGCAGGAGCAACGGCGTCGCTCATCGCATCTATCCATACCAAACATAGCTCTGCAACCTCTGGAATGTGCCAGTTTCACCTGGACGTATCTACGCGTTACTCACCTACGCGCAATAATTGCGGCTGGCCAAAGGGAAAACACGCGTGTTGCGTTTCTTTCTGGTCGGGAAGTGGTGTTTAATCTCCAACATGCCCCGAGTAGGCGACCTTATAGCACAGGTTAGGCGTCCAATCAGCCCCGCTCTTTTCTGAATGCCGCATCGCTTTCCATGGTTCCGCTTTCACCGTTTATTGCAGCTACAACAAGCATTTATGGCCTCAAGGGTTTGTTTAATCATTAGACAGTTCTATTGTAGCGCGCGCAACGCCTAAGAAACACAACGCGCGGCTCGTTGGGTACGTAACGGCTGAGGCTGTCGCGCACAGCGTTAGTTTACCGTGTGCAACAACCGAAGCCTGGAGTGCGCTTCGGCGTAAACAGCCTTGAATTTAAGTGCTTCTCTGCGCCATCTATAGGTGAAGAAATTAACTGAAGTAGCTGATGGACAAGACCTTTTTTTTCGCAGCAGCCATGCCGCCGACTCTCGCAGCCGTCGAAATCTCGCAGCCTGTAAGGTACGCAACGGCCGTAGCGGGCGCAACGTAAGCGCCGAGATTTAGCGTGCCCATTTCTTGCCCGCGCAAACGCATGCGTCTCTCCTAGGTTCAGCGCATGCGCAGTGTTGCTGTCGCTCGCCCGTTGCGTGTGCTATACTAAAGCTCTCTATTAACTATGGGCGTTCGTAGTTCGGGATGTAGATCCCGGACTACTGTTTTGTTTGCGTTGACATCTGAAGTCTTCGTGTGATGCTCTGCCACTAAGTTTAAATCGTACGCTTGCTGCATTCAACAAAGCTACTTTTTCATATAAAACGAAAGTAAGGTGCACGTTCAGGTCCACAATCCATTAGAAGTCTCAAGTTTGCTTGCTTGAAATGCGAGTGCGTAATGTAGTCCAGGACAACTAAGACAGGGACTCGCCCAATCAGCCATTTACAATTATGCGTTTCCCTGCACATTATAAGGACTTGTATGACTGCATCACTGAACGCTGTGCTGAGCGGACCTTGTCCGTGAAGTGGCAAGCCGCGATTAGCGAATTTGCGTTGTAGGGTCGTCGTCCCCCACCCCCTCCCTTTTTTGCCAGTATTCTAAACTAGCATATCTTTATCAATACGTGTTTTGAATACTTTACATTTAAAATCTGGTATAGATTCATTGGTGACAGGTTTTCATTATATGATTGCTCGCTCGCTGTCTTCAGTCTGTAAATTTCCAGACGATACCACGTTGCGTTTGATAGGATTTCTCATATGCAGTGCACTTGCGCAATTAATCTCATTCTTAAGTACATGGAAGATAGTCATGATAGGAAAGGATCCGATCATCCTGACAGGCTTTCACAGCACCTGCGTCGTCTGGACGATCTCTTAATTACCGGCGCTCGCGCGGTCCCCCGCGCATATATGGTTCGCAGAACTGGGGGCGTAGATTGGCTGGCGCTGACCAGGCGCATCAAATGACAGGAACGAAAAAAAAAAAAGCAACGAAAACGTATATTTTCCCTTGTCCTGTGGTCCCCTTCCGGTTTCTTAGCTCGCCCTTTTCTTTATATGGACCTATCTCTCCCTTCCTTCCTCCGCCTTTCTAGTCTATTCACGGTGTGCACACGCGCATCTACGCAAATTTAGCTCGGCGTATGTATAAGTAGGCATTATGCGGAAGTAGCACTGCCGTGGTTGGGGTGGCGTTATTGATGAAACGGTGGCCTCGTTTATATAAAACGGAGCGGCGTCCTGCAGCGCGCCATTATGCTACAGTAGCACCGCTGGGTCAGGGGGCCCCGACCCGCTCCCTGGTGGCTCGTGCCCTCTCCGAGGTTGTGGCCCGCGCTGCGCATGCTGTGAACGACTACCCTTACCGTGCAGTCCTTTTTCCCGTCCGTTCCTCTAGACCTCCAGTCGTCGCCTCCGCCTCCCTCCTCACCCCCTTATATATATATATATATATATATATATATATATATATATATATATATATATATATATATATATATATATATATATATATATATATATATATATGGCTCATGACGAGGGGAGAGGACAGAACTAGGGCTTCGGGAAGGCCAAGACAATGCTCTTGGCCCCAAAAGCTGCCAAGAACTTTGAAGAAGGGCATTCGCTAATGAAGTGAGTCTTTCTTTTTTCTCCATTTTGGCAAGTACCAAGTCAAAAGTGACGTCACAAGGAAAAGGCGTGGCCTAATGGTTTTGCGAAACCGGCCGCCCACCCATCCCGCGTCGTTCTTCCCTCGGTTATGGGAGGTTATGGTAAGGTGGGACGGCTGACAGATATTGTCTTAAAGCGCGGGCCGCATCTTTCTACCTCGGCGGGTGGGCCCAGAGTTCTTTAAGTTGGCAGGTCTGCCAAGAAAGAACAACAGCCGCGGCTAGGCAATGGTGAGGAGATGGAAGTTCCGAGAGGGAACGGTAAAGTGCTGATTCAGGAGCGAACTGGAGGAGCTGCCTTTTGGGTATCCTTTTACTGCGGTGGTTCCCTGCCCTTGTTTTGAAGACCGCATCACAAAGTACTTCGTCCGCGTTTGCGTGTGTACTTCGGCTTTTTTTATACTTTGTTTCAATTACTCTTCATTGCTTCTGAGGCGGGGTGCTGTAACCAGCCCCTCTAGTGTGCATTATGATTCTGGCTGCCCTTTTGCGGAGACTCGGAAGCTATCCTGTTTCTTTTTCGAGACAAGGCAATGAATAACTTCTTTCGCAAGTATCGGCGATAATCTTTGTTTGCTCTTTGTAGAGACTGTAATTAACTACTCCTAGATGGCAGAGCTGCGTGTATAGGGCTCTCGGATGGAAAGAAATGTGCTGAGTCGTGCGGATAGAAAGTGTACTCTCTTTTTCCATACGGCGAAAGTCATTAGGCACAAGTGCTCCTCCATACGTTGCTGCTTTGATGTTATTTTGGTATTGCCGCTTGTGGTGTGGAAGATTTGTTGTGCCTTTTTGTTAAACTGGCTCTTTTTGCCCCGCCTATACCAGTAACGCGAATTACGGTGTAAAAGGTTGGCACGTGGCTTAGTTAATTAAGTGTATTTGCTTCGTGCATTGTTTCTTCCTGCTCGCACCGTTGGCGCATTATAATTTTTATAGTAAAAAGTTGGCCCCGAATCTGCATCTTACACTGCAAATTTCGTCGAAAGACGACAGTCTTGCGCCTGGAGAGAGTGCACAAAACGTTTATTTGATGTTCTGCGGAAGAGTATTGGTGAATGGTATTGTAAAGGCGCTGCTGCGTTAGAGTGCCTCGAGCGTGTAGCGGAGGGAAACGAGCGCATCGAGGCACGTTAAACACGAGCGCCATCTGGCAGTTATCTTCGAAAACGAAGATGTGCGCGCCCGCGGAGAAAGATGCGCGCCTGTCTCGGAGGTGATATGATGTAGAACGCAAAGCGACGGGCAGGTGCGACCACCGTGTAGTCGTAGCAAAGCGTTTGAAACACTTGCCGTTTTGAGTATCGCCTTGCACTGTCAGCGCAGTGCGATTAACGCTACAGTCCTTAGAGTTACTTGTGTGCGCCTCTTCTAGTATAAAAGCAGACATACGAAACATCGACGTGTTGTTATGGCGCCTCAGATATGAGCAATAATTGCGTTTTGATTGACAATCGCACAACTCTGAACGCTATATCTTGAACAATATTGTTGGGTGCTGCGGATGGGGTCGGCCGTTTGGTGCCGTTTGAGGTAACGTTAAGAGAGGACAAACAGACAAATATACAGACAGACAAACAGACAGACAGACAGACAGACAGACAGACAGACAGACAGACAGACAGACACAGACAGACGGACGGACAGACAGACAGACGAACGGACGGACAGACAGACAGGCAGACAGACGGGCAGACAACGGACGGACGGACGGACGGACGGACAGACAGACAGACAGACAGACAGACAGACAAAGAGAGAGAGAGGCAGGCAGGCAGGCAGGCCGACCAAAAGTTTTCTGTCGAAGGTCCCCAAGAAAGACTATTGTCTTTAAAAAAAGCTCATACCTTTGATACTTTGCGGCTAGCGGTGTTGGTGTTTTCTTTCTCTTGTTGATGTTATTTTTTCTTTATCCTTTATGTCCTCTCCGTGTGGGTTTCGTCAGCAGAAACGAATTGATGTCATCGGAGTGCCAGGAACGAGCTTCGTAACTTTTGGTAGCTTTTTGCGCCTTTGAATAAGTTGTTCTCGCATCAGGGAAGTCGAGGCGTCAGGCTTTCATAAAGGGCCACTCACCACCCCGTGTTCAAAAACGAGGGGGTCGTTCTCTCCTCTCCATCGCACATGCGTTGCATCCTCCCCGCCCCTTAGTTCTTAAAAGCACGTAGAAAATGTTAGCACTTAAAGCCGGAGCCTATCAGGATTTCGCGCTTCTCGGCTGCTCGCTTTATCGCCGCTTGCGCAGTTGTGAACACACAAAATGTAGGTTGATCGGTTGATAATGCACGATATTCATACGAGAATAGGAAGAACTAATGGGTGGCTGCATGGTAATAAAGCAGTGCAGGAGACAAATCACATTAGATTTTTTGCGTATATAGACCAATTGGGAGCACGCATGCTATAGACGTCACGGGAACTACTGTATACGTCACAGATGGGCGCAAGAAAGACGAGAAATATCAGGATAAAATATTGCGCTTGTTTTTTTGTATTTTGAGAGCCTGGTGGCTGGCGCTTTTAATTGTGACTTTGTCACTTACTGGTGACGAGTTAGGGTGCTCTCGATAAGTCACTTTTAGGTCATAAAAAAGGGCGTGCTCTATATAGCTAACGCGCCCGTTAGCGTGTATCACAAAGCGCCCGTCCAGTATAATGTGGCTGTTGACTGCTTAGCATATCAAAAATTACCGTACATTGAAGACTGAACGTATTTTGCGTCAATGTGCGATGTTTCTCAAAGCATTGGGGAAATTGTTATGTTGGGTGTGGTTTATCTTGTCACGAGCACATGCGTTTATACGTTTCCTGACCGCAAGTAAGCAAGTGGCGGCCTCCTGTGGCGGCACTGGTGACTGTGCTGCTCACGATGCTCAAATAAGCCGGTGGCCATGAAATTGGGTATGGGACACAGCAATTTGTAGAAAGAAGAGGCATCAACATTTAGCTGACTTTCAACACAATTGTAAACTGCACGCCACGTGCTGTACTATGGTTTCTGTCTCGCGCGGTCTCAGATGCCCCGACTACCGATTTACAGCGTTTTTCGGCCGTGCTGAAGAAGTGTCGCCGGGCCCTCTCGACTGACCGGTGGTCATCTTGCGTACGTGTTGCATGCCCTGCCCAAGCCGACTTCTTGGTTTTGTCTAAAATATTTTTAACGCGCGTTGGGCCCTTAAACTACTCCGCTGTTTGTTTTTGTTTTTCTTATAATGCTAACGCACACGTCTACGAGTCCATACGTATAGGAGAGGAGGGAGTGGTTAAGTGGTCTGAGATTCGTGAGAGAGGTAAGCACAGTAAGATAGATCACAACGAGAAATGGAAGGATATATGTGTTTGATCAGTGTCACACAAAACTTCACTCGTAACTTGGAGAGAAGTTGCTCGGGAGTAGTTTTTTTTCCCGCACTTTTTCTGACCCAGCAAGGTGGAAGACAACTCACCGGTTTTTGAAAGAATTTAAGGTTTTATCTAGTTTAATTCCTCGTTTTATTTATTGTATTATTATTATTATTATTATTATTATTATTATTATATTACTTGTGTTGTTGTTGCTGTTGTTGTTGTTGTTGTCCGAACCACAGCAATTTGCGTTCCATCATTCCAACATAGAAGTAAACGAACTGCGCGTTCATGCGTATGAGCAGACGTCATGCTTTTTATACCATGCAGATACCTGTCCAGAAAGGTCCCGCATCCCACTACTCCCGTTAAAGCTTCTCGTTCACCCGTTACCTTGGCGCCTGCGTTAGTGAGCCTTTAATCTATACGTTCTTTCACCCAGCACGCGTGGCTCGAAAATGATCCTCTCCTTGCTCGTATCTTATGGCTTCGCCCTAGACACCTCGTTTATCTGCGCCGTCTTTGCCTTTGTTTTTTTTTTCGTTTTACTTCTTGGTCGTCGACTGCCATTAAGGCTTGCTGCCTCCTGGATATGCGCGAATGGTAATTATGTTTCTGCAGGCCGTTACGTTGCGCTGACAGGTCGAGTAGACGGCAACAAATAGAGAAGCCCAGACTTCTTGGCGCTGCGAATGATTTTTAATTATTATTTGTTTATAATATTCACGCCTAGTAAGCTTCATTTTTCCAAAGAAGTCTTCTGCATGCCGGCTGGCTTTTCCGCTCGACCTACCTTACGCGCATCTGATATATTATGAGGGTGTCCTAGGCATTAGAGTGCGTCTTCCTTTCTTTCTTTCTTTCTTTCTTTCTTTCTTTCTTTCTTTCTTTCTTTCTTTCTTTCTTTCTTTCTTTCTTTCTTTTCTTTCTTTCTTTCTTTCTTTTTTTATTTCTTCGTTTATTTATTTATTTACTAAAAACGCTGTCGACCATCACGGAGTGGTTGCAATATTCGTGAAGATTGACAGTGTTCTTTAAATAAAGAAATCAACAAAGTTCACTTACTCGTTCATTCTTACGCGTGCGTGCACTATGTTTCAAAGGTGGAGCGCTCATCAGTGACTTGCTTCGCGTATGGTCTTTGTCTACTCCACGAAGGGATGCGAATAGCTCAAACTTCGCTCAGCAGTTCGTGGTTCTACACGTGTGGGATTGCCATCCCCCTGTATGAGGCATGCATAACTGCACGTGCACCTTACTCCGTCATATGTCTTTCAGCTTAGTTTGACTTTGTCGCGCGTTAAGTATTCTTGTGGTCCCAATGGCGCAACACTGCAACAGGCAGGCCGTTGATAGAGCGAAGTCTATTTCGCATCTTGCGTCAGAAGCTCTGTGGTAATTACATCGCCAAAGGGCCAGTATAACCACGTTTGTAGTCCAGTGTCGCCGTTTTTACTAATAAAAACGTATTTACTTGTCTTCAATGGTTTTTTACCGTCCGTACCAATATACGAATGCTGAGAAGGCTTCCAAACATGCTCCATTGTTAGCCACCACGCTTTTATTCGTACGACGTCCTGTATAAAACACCATCAGGAGACACAGTGTGTTTGGAAAGATATCGCAGTTTACTAATGTTACTTTACCAGGAACTGTCTGAGACGTGCGCTTTCCTTTCAAACTCCATACTGAACATAATCGGTTATTGGTGCTTCATGCCGTAAACTGTACCTCTTAGGTTTGGTCTGTACGAGATTCTTTCAGAGAGGGCATTTTAAGACAAAACATAAGACAAAACTTCAGCCGATAGTTTTCGCTAATTAAATTTCGGATTTTTTTTTTAAGAACGAAACTCATCGATACCTGGGCTTCTGGCTTTTTTTTTTCTTTTTCTTTCAAGGTTGTGGGGCCTCACAGTCCGCGAGTGATGCTGTTCTGTTCTCTTCCGTGTCATTGCCGCTGTCGTAATGCGACCGCCCCTTTGGTGTTCCGAATGTACGATATACCGTCCGGAGCGCATATACCAGTTCACCGTCATTTTCGTTCTTTCTTCTGTCTCGTTTCCCCATGTTGCGTGGGTCGAGGCTGAATGTGCAATTTGATACAAGTAACATCAACTAAACCGATATCGTACCCAGTATTCATGAGCACACTAAAACAAGCAAGCTGGTAATCAGGCAACGGCTTCTTTCGTACCCCCCCCCCCCCCCGTTTTTTTAACAAAGAAGCTGCTGGCGCTAGCCGTAATTTTTGCGGCCAAGTGGAAAACTATCTCCACCATGAACGGGTATGTGCCACTGGAATTGGGGAAATTGTATTACTCGCCACTGGTACACTAAAAATGAAGAAGGCCACAGTTAGATGGCTGCAAAGCGACGGTGCTGGGCCGAAGACTGAGAGTGCGCACAACCAGAGAACACTAGGGAACGGGAAAGGCAATGGCGGCTATGAGGAGACCCTGAAGTGGTGGAAGGTGTGCACGCCGACGATAACTTTTGCCTGTGGATTCACGTGAGGCGCGAACGCTTGGCTTTCAGCGCGAGTTTCTGTCTTCGGAGTTTGGACGACCGTGTCGTGTCTGTGACTGCCTGCGGTTTGACACGAACTTATCTGCGCTGGGAATCAAAGCAGAAACAGCCTAGCATAATCTAGCTAATGCCTAGCAAAGACCTAGAAGCAATGACCTGCACAACTCGCTTGCTGGATTCCGGGCCGATCGGCCGTGCGCTCGCGCGCTTGCGACCTCCGGCGTCAGCGTGGCCCTGGCCGACTGGGCACGCCCTACGTCACCTCCTGCCGCCGACGACCTTCCACCTTCAACGACAGTGTAGCTCTCACTTACTGGACTTGCTCTACGCCATCTACCGACGCCGAAAGGAGCTCTCGCAGGTGTGCCCCGTCCTCGGACTCCAGTGACCGTGCTCCCATCTTTCCTATCTCTTCTATCCCCTCAGTTTGTCGTCGCTCGCTCTGGCTTACCACCTCACGTCTCTTCCTCTCTTCTCCTTCTTCCGCTTTCCTACATCTTTACTTCTATCCTTTTTATCCCTCCTCACCCCCATCCCTCGTGAGCTACTGTGGCCGTGTCGCTCACTGAAGCAGACAATAACGGGGCTCACTTTTCTCTTCCTTTCTCTTTTTAAGAATCACTTCTCAATGACCTACACCACCCAGCTAGGCCTTAGAAACCACTTATAAGCAATTATATTAGTCCCCTAATAACCGTCCAGTTTCGCTGTCTAACGCCTTGCGTGGCTTAGTCTAAGCTTCGCCCCCCCCCCCCATCTTTGTTTGTTTGTTTGAAGCTATTTCATAGAACTTTGTGGTTCGTAGAAACTCATTCGCTGGGGGTGTGAACTTTTTTGCTTGCGAGAGTTAAGAACTTGCTTTTCTGCGGGCTCTCGTCCGCGGGAGTGGCATGACGCCGACGCTGTATACGGAATCAATTTCGCCAAGACACCTGATTGTTCGTGGTTACCTTTTTCAGCAATCAGTCTATAACCAGCTGTCCTTTTTCGGCTGGAAATGGCTGGAAGGGAGTATGTGTGCCTACGACTTCACTATGTGACTCTTCCTCTCTAGCTAGGTATGCACCGGTGCGCAGCCCTCTTGACATTCCCGCTTTGACTGTTTTCGCTGTTGTTTCTTCCGCAGTGCTATAAGACTTTGAGTTACGAAAACACAGGAGCAGACAAAAGTTTAAAAAAAAGTAATGCCTTAGGTGTGCAGCTTTAGTGGAAGGAGCATGAAAAGTTTGCAGAGCGACTTAAGCCTTCTCGTTGGAAGCAGACGGCGTAAATTGGGTCATTTGTCATCGGCTTTGGTTCTTGACAGGGTGTGCAGGTGGTCTTGACTTTATCGTCGCCCTCTCTCTGTTTTCTTTTCTGTTTCTTTTTTTTTTCAATTTCTATGTTTACTGCCGTGATCCTTAAGGACACATTGACGGTGCTGCTCTCCTTCTTTTCATTCTTCGCCTTCTGAGAACTTTCACAGCTCTTCTCCAACTTCGGCGTTGTGCTGGTATGCTTTCGCTCCTAAAATACTATAATACGGCTCGCCGTAACTCTTTTCGCTATGTGCCGCACTGCCATCCTGTCGTATTATGTGTTTGCCTACGATTCCCGGTGTTCGTGTTTTGAGGTGCGTAATGTCTAGAAAGGTTTTCAGTCCTGCGAAGAGGTGTGCAGAGTCGTACTGATTACTGCGTGCCTTGCGCATGGAGGGTCCGAGTAAGACGGATGTTCAGTGGCAGATGGAGTCAGCCTAAATTTGTGAATGTACAAAATGTACTTACTTCGGCGAAGCAATGATGGTGGCACGAAGAGATCGGGATATTATGTGAAGTAATGCCTGTTATTTTTTCTTTTATTTGCTATAGGGAAAAAATCGCAGCATATCTACGAGGTCAATAATGAAGAGTGTGGCAAAGCGGGCGTATGCATAGACGAATGAACGCACGGAAGCACCGATGGACTGACAGACGCTTTGCCCTATACTCATCGTCATTCACTCCGTGGATATGCTGCGGCACCGTGTTTATTGACATGCAACGCAATGCAGCTGGCTACTACGCCGACTACGACGACTGCGACGACACGGGACATACGACCAACGGCGTAACAAGCGTCGCCCCGCAAAAAAAGCTTTCACATCTCACTCTTATACGCAACGGGGCTGCTACAGCGATCGCAATGATCATCGTGCTGTGTGTGACTTCAACGGAAAATGACGATAGTTACAGCGCGAGAACAGAACGACGACAAAGAGACAAGAAGGACACGAGCGCTCTTTGTCGTCGTTCTGCTCTCGCGCTATAACTATCGTCATGTCACACCGACTAGCCAAAAACTACCGAAATTGAACGGAACCTTCACAACGAGAGTACAATTCCTACAAAGCTGTCAGTCACATTGTGATCATCTCTCAATATGCGAGACGCGGCGCACGAGGGCCCGGGCGACGACTCCTGGTCCATCAAAGTGTATACGTACATCCTTGTGAACCCGTGCAGCCTCTCCGCTCCCCTGCGGCTCCTATCGTCATGCGCATTTCGCACGAGAGACGGCTGGCTCGTATCCCTGCCAGTGGCGTTAGTCGGCATCGGCAGCACATACGACGCGTGTGGCGATGCTAAATTTTTGGACTCTGTGCGGAATATTACGGCGATGGGAAGGATGCGGCTGTAACCCCTTCTAATGCGTATCTATATAAAACGCTCTTGTGGAAGGCATTGGTTTTCCTGAGAAAAGCCCTCGTGTCGAACCGTAGGCAATGTGCGGTGAAATGCTGCGTAGTGTGCATGCTCTTGAAAGTTGGATCGTAGTGTCGAAATCTATGACACTGAAAACTCCACCTCCTATGTGTTGATACTTCGTGCTCGTGAAATCACGTTTTTTCGCTTTATCACATTATATTGATATAATTTTGGTGTTTATATATTTAAATATATATCGCGTTTGGATTACGTGACCTACTAGATTCTATGTTATTTTTTTTCTTTTTTTTTCTTACGTTACAAATAGTTTCCGTCTCTGCGGGTTGAAGGAAATGGCTTGTTCAGCAGGTTCTCGCAACCCATCCCTTGTCGTGTTATAAGCTGAGGCGTGTTTTAAATTTCTTGTTTTCCCGTTTTTTCACCGTCGGGATCGAGGCTCACATGCGACGTGCTTTTCTGCGTGCCTTGCAAGCCGGCCTCGCGAGCCCGCGTTGCCTCTGGACTTAAGCGCGCGTCTGCGGGTTCCACGCAGCGTTTGAGTCCGCGCTTTCTTTTTTATTTCTTTCTTTTCGAGAGGATCTCGTTTCTTCGAGGCCAAGGAAGGCCTATAGCATGCAAGCCATGGGACACCGGGATCTCAGACACTGTGTGCAGAGCCTTGAACGGTGGTCAGCGAGGCCTTTTGTTTTTTTCCCCTCTCACTGCCTCGGGCGTGGCGTGCCGGGATAGGAATTCGGAAGCCCGCTCTCGTACGTGCTACGAAGTTTACCGTCGAAATCGAAAGCAAGCGAAACGAGGTGAAACGCCCTTTTCGAAGCTCGTAGTGTCACCCGCGTGGCCAGCATCCTTAAAATGGTGGCGTGTTTTCTTTTCGAACATTTTGTCATCGTCTTCGATATTGTTATCCTCCTAGCCTCTTTGCCCTTCTGGTTTTTGTTTGTTTTAGTCGTTGCGATTTGTTTCGCTTCGTTCTCATTGCGTATACGCTCGTATCACTCGTTCTCGTAGAGTAGCGTACAGCGCCGAAGGCAAGAAATGATGGGGACAACGAGGCTGGTTTTTTGCGTTTCGCCATCGGCTATACTCACGCTTTTGCGCCGCTTTTGTTTGCGGCCGTCCCCGAGGCTCTTGTGTGCGAGGGCGCTCGGGTTTTTTCGGAGTTTCGAGTTGGAAACGGTAGCCGCTTGGCAAGCGGAGCAAGCATCCGCCCGCTTTAGCAGCCGGTTGCTCGTCGTCGCGTCGCGCCTCTGTTTTTCGCTTCCGTCTCCGTCGTTAGAGCCCGAGCCGCATTCGAGTGAAGCTGCGTGAGCCGAATGCTGGGCGTCGTGTTGACGCACGGCCGAAGAAGGTGATCGTAAAATGCCGGTACACGTGAGCCGCTCCGAAATTGCTGTGGAAACGCATGGGGGAATTCGAGCGTCGCATTGTAGCGCGTGCGGATGATGCGAATGCTTTGATATATTCCGAGGTCAGTTTTGCGATTTCAGCGTGAGTACACGGCGCTCTTCTTTCCTGTCTTTCCTGTGTTTTAGTTCGGCATATCAACGTCGCACGTTTTCTTCTCTAGTTCTTCTTCAATCAAATTGCAGGATTATCTAATGCTGTGCATGTGCGAAAGGGACAAACCTATTTCTCTGTCTCCTTCATCATTATATATGTGTAAATATCTGGGTATATACGTTCCATATCTACGATGTGATAGTGAGGCACGCTGTATATAGTGGAAGGCTCTGAAAGTTTCGACATTCTTTGACATGTACATGTACACGTGGCCCTAGCTTTCTGGCTTCATCGAAATACGAACGGTGTGGCCCGAACCCAGCAAACCCGCAGCCTCATTTGGCAGTGAACGTAGAAGCCTCTTGATTAAGTAAGCAACCTTATACCCTCAGCAAGTATAGCACTTACGAGAGAGAAAGCCGGGACTTGAAGACGCCTCTATATGCTTCGTCTATAGAGTTCGTGTAGTCTCCTGCACTATGAAGTCCACCTCAGTGTGCAGAGTACCTTAGGCGTGTTGTTGTCAATAAGTGGACGATGAAATATGAGGCCGTATGTTCTTTGAAACGAGATGCATCGTATCTGCAGTCTGGAATTCGCACCCAATCTATTAGAGCAGTGCAGAGCTCCCACGCATAGCCATGTTTCTTAATTAGATGTGAGCCCACGTGCGTACTCTATACCATTACTTTAGCTTTGATTAAATTCTGAGGCTCCATTTTCTTTGAAGCTTACCAATAACTGGCACCTCTGACGTCCGCACGTCAGCTACTATAAGCAGGTATTGAACGAGTTCTGGGCTTTCAAGATTTTGGGAAGTCATATGTGTCTTCGCGGAAGTTATGCCAGTAACGAAGCTCTCCACACCGAAGTCTTTGCACAGATTCTCTCAAAACCGCCCGGGTGGAAGCAGCTGTGGTCTTCGTCGTTGTTAGAACAATGCAGATATTTCGGCACTGCGGGGGATATGTTGCTTAGTCGTTACGTGGACTGATCTTGAAGTACCCCTGCTGCCATCCTTAATTTCAATAATGCGCTTACTTCATTAGTCGTAGGGCACTCTGCCCTTTGTATTCTTTGAAGACATCTTCCATGCGCTAACTGCTAATAGATTGGCGGTCTTTTGTAGCTTTACCATCGCGTGGTCGAGTAGAGCGTGCTTATTGCGGAGGGGTGCCAGAGGTGGGAAAGGGGTATATCTCTATAGTGGGTCAATCCACGTCTAACGTCCTAGCCATTTTGGCGACCATCTCAAATGTAGTAAAAAAGAAATACTGTGCTGATTTGCTGCATTGAAAACAGTGAATAGCTAGAATATTTAGAAGATAAAAAAGTTTTTGGTTACGTGGGTGCTTTTCGAACTTTCCAGAATGTCATCTGGCTGTTTATGAAAAATATTGTTTAAAAAAATACGCCTTTTTTTCTATAACAAGTTTGGTCTACATATTGAGTAAAAGTGTTTGTGTAAAGTGTTTGAAGCTGAATAATATAAGCGCAATTTTTCGGCCTCACACGCCTCAAGAATTTGGCCAAAATGTTTTATGTATACGTTTTTTTTTCTAATTTAATGCTGGACTGTATATGAATATCTTAGCAACGAATACTTACTCCGGAGAAGGTATATTTTGCTTCTAAAATATTTTTAAACGAATCAATTTGCTAAACATTACAAGAAGAAATCAGGAGTTGCACAAAATTGTCATTTTGTTTACATTGCTCTGTAATCAAGAGTCCGACGGAATCCCGTCTGGTCGGGGACAAACATAGTGCAAAATAACAAAAACAAAAACGCCGACCAAGGTGAAATACACAAAACTTAAAAATGCGGGAGCCGGAACGTCTTTTTAAGTTTTGTGTATTTCACCTTAGTCGGCGTTTTTGTTTTTGTTATTTTGCCTATTGCTCTGTAATTTTTAATTCTTCCTTAAAACGAAAATTGTACTGATAAAATCTGCTATTAAGAAAACCTGTTAACTTGCTTTCGATTGAAGTACAAAGCTGATTTTTAATTGGACCACCACACGGTGCAAATAGTGCGTCAATGTAAACAAAATGATGATTTTGCGAAATTTGTGATTTTTTCTCATGATGTCAAGCAACTTCAGGAGTCTAAACATGTTTTTATGCAATATATACCTTCTTTGGAGTAAGTATTCATTGCCCAGATATACATAAAAAATGCAGTAAAGCAATATAAAATTGGGAAGAAAACAGTTTGGCTAAATTCCTGGAGGACAATGTGACCGAAAAATTGCGCTAATATTATTGAGCTTCAAACGGCTTACGCAAGCACTTTTACTCAATGTGCAGCCGAAATTTGTGGTAGAAGGAAAGAATGGTACTTTTAAAATAAAGTTCTTTTTTTTTTTCGAAACAACAACTAGACTACATTCTGATAAGTTCGGAAGGCACGCGCGTGACCATAACTTTCTTTCTTTGAAATATTTTAGCAATTCACTGTTTTCAATACAGCAAGTCAGCACGATTTTTTTCTAGTACATTTCACATGGCCGCCTGAATTGCTGGGGCGTCTGGCGTGGAATGACCCAAATGGAAGACGTTTTCTAGATAGCGGAATTTTGTCATACGTACACAAACAAGGACGAGGGGGGGGGGGGGGGTTGATGACGACAGAAGCGGTGCAAACAACGCTAACACATATCCTCTCAGTGTCCTTGACTTTATGCCCTCGACGACGTTCTGCAAAACCAACTCACCCACAATTCGGTGCTCTTAGACTAGGATGTTGGCCAGTTAGCGTACGGGGTCTTTCATACTTTCATAAAGGTGTCTTGTGTACAGGCGTCGTTCTCCCTTTGTTCGATAGTAGCGCCGACTACTCCACTTCTAGTGCTAGTTCTCTAGTTCGGTAGCCATATCAATCGCCTTATACCACGCACGGGTGCGTTGTTGTGTGTGCTCTATCCGTTCCGTCTTCGTTTCTTTGTGCGCGCTTACGTTCACGTTACCAGTTTTCAGTTTGCCCCATTGTCCGACAGCGTGGTAGTAGCGCTCGGGTTCCGACCAATCTGTGTGCGTGACTCTTGCTTTCCGCGCACGTATCTGTCGCGAATGAGGTGCGTATCCCAGCGTGCTATGGGAGCCGTGCTTCCGGGCCGAGTTCGCGCCACTGCCTTACCTGACGCCGTGACGGCACGTCTGCTTTGTCCAGCTTGAGAGACGTGTAACCTTTTCGCTCATGCTCCTCACCTCCCCACTCCAACCGTCTCATTTCCTTTGCTGTTACCAGTATTCGTTTTACTTTGTTTGTTTGCGTTTGTACGCCACCTATATTCACTGTGCTCGCCATTTGGCGCACGTCACCTCCGTTACTGGCGTTGCTTCCCTCTTTCCTTCCTTTAATTTGGAACAAGATCGTGTGCTAAAAAAAAAAAAAAAAACCGGCAAATCCCGCGTACCTGGGCATCGACGTTGTGCGAAGCATGCGCAGGGAAGGTGACCGTGTTGTAAATTTTCTTTTATTTTGAACGACACGTCATGAAATTACGCTAAATATATGTACCATTGTTGCACGCACATACATATGTTGAAGATTTGGAGATGTTTATAAAAACTACTTGTTTGTACTTGCGCGACGATGCCAACTGGAACATGCGTATTAGCAGCACCATAAGCAGATATGAAGCGTTGATGCTCGCGTAGGTGCTGGTCTGAGACACTGCTACATAAATGCACTTCAGCGCACGGCACCTAAACTTAATTGACGTTAACCCGACGTAATGGCTGTATCAAAGGAGTGCATATGTAATATTTATAAAATTGGGTAGGCGGCACTGCAACCTCGATTGACGTTTCACGAAGATTAGCGTCCTTTCGATAAGTAGTTCCGAGACCTGGCGTTGCTCTGTGGTAGAACGCTTGACTGTCACACAGAATGTTTGGGTTCGATTCCTGCTGGAACCAAAAAATTTGAATTCAATTCAATTTTAAAATTTGTTTTATTGTTTTCTTGTACAAGACACAATACAAATTTGTTATTTGCATTCGTCGGGGAGTCAATTCTGCATATGTCTGGTTTTCTTAACACTGACATTTATTCTATGCCTCCGTGGTGGTGGTAGTGGTCAGAAGAGGAAAAAGGCACCTAATTTCGGCAGCCCGGTAGGGAGCACGGCGCAGTGCCTATGCCTTCGTTGGGTCGACGCAACCAATGTCGGGTATTGCTTAACGCTAACGCGTTTAGATTGCCCATGTGTGCTCCCTCCCATGCAAATTTTGGTTTACGCCAAGTTAAGGGGGTGACCACGAGAGCACCCAAACGTAAGCGGCTAGATAGATAGGCTGATAGATTGATACGCTCAAAGTCACCAAAGTTCGCTAAGAAATGCTTTGCATTTAAGGATTGCTTAAGAAGATAGTTTTTTATATATATTTGCGTGGGTATTGTTCTGAGCGTATGGCAGTATGCCCTTAACATTTTCCTTCGAAGCACTGCACGAAAGGCGGCCCGCTACGCTATTTTTAGTCGCAAACACCCCGCGCCCGATTCTTTCGTCGTGCAAAAAGCTGGAGAAATAGCCATGACTCCCTTCTTTGATAATGCCCTTTAGAGTAATTCGTCGGAAACCGCATCCAACTGTTTATTGAGAACACCCGTTCTACTATACTCCACCGTTTCTTCGCCATCGGAGCTGAGTTAGGCGCCCATTCATCCAGTGTTTGGCCAGCCGGACTTCTTTTTTACGTCTTTATACCGACGGTGTTCGGGCTTGTTTGCACGGCGCTCCTCTAGATGGCGGCATTCTCCCGCGGGGAGTGCCTCTTCTGCCGCCGACCTCATTGCTGCTGCTTCCGCAGTCGCCACTGGGATCGGCTCTGCTCCATATTCTCGCTGTCTGTAAACGTAGCGTGCCGACGACTCCGCGCGAGCGGGCTTTGATGATACGGATCGGCACGAAAGCAAACGGCGGGTAGAACAAAGTTGGCCGCTTGCTTGCTTGCCTCGGTTAGTAAGAACGTATACGGCGGCTTGCCGCGCTTTGATCCCGATCTCTCCAAGGGCATGAGGAAAGCCAGCGCGCTGAAAGCTGGCGCGTTCCAGAGCAAAGCGGGTTCTCTCTGAACCAGCCGCCGCCTGGTTGTATAGGTAGTCGTGCGAGCACCCAAAGTGGTGCAGAAGGTAGCAGAAGCCGCTTTGCATTAACCGTGTGGTCCTTTTGCGGAACGAAGGGTTGCCGTGCATCTTTCACTGATTTTTGTTTATCTTCTATTCCTCTCTCTCTCTCGAATAAC
The DNA here is from genome assembly GCF_043290135.1 of Rhipicephalus microplus. NCBI lineage: Eukaryota > Metazoa > Arthropoda > Arachnida > Ixodida > Ixodidae > Rhipicephalus > Rhipicephalus microplus. Next base: position 209,450,150 of record NC_134700.1, read on the forward strand.
CAGGGTCTTTGATCACGAACAGAACCACCACGGTCAGTGCGCAGCGAAGGCCCGCGCCGTTTGCGCCCATCTCGAAGACCTTTTCTGAAGGTGTACAGGCCTGCTCACGCAGAAAATAGGTATACCACTCGCGAAAGCAGCCGCGGTGTATGCGCACCAACCTGGTATACGACAGTCGAGGGCAGTTCGCCTTGTTCTGCTTTGCTCCAGTGATTGTTTTGGATATACAGTCGCTTTTCTCCTTTTTTTTCGCTTGTCATTCCAGGAAATGACTTGGAAGGTACACGATAGCCGCTCTCCTTTTATGTACTGTCGCCCCGAGACCCCTCTCCACTTCTCTCTGTGTGCTCGACGACATCGCCTTCATGCCGATTGCACTTCGTTGAGTTGCGTCGATGTCTTGCTAACGCTTCTCTGGCAGCTGTCTTGAGCACTATGGCGCATGCGCGCCACCCGCTGGAGAGAGGCCCCTTGAAACGGGGGGACCCGTAGTTTCATGTCTGGAGAGAGTGGTGCCGCTGTTTGCGCTGTCTGGACTTCCATTTGGCGCGGCCTTTATATGGTTGGCCCTCACTGGCTAGCACGTTGCTAGCTCGCCGATAAACCGTCGCACCGATCGAGTGAAGCCGTCTGTATAGACACTCCTCGCACCACTCCCGTATATCTCATCCGGAATTAGCTCCGCTGCCCTCAACTATATCGGTCGACTGCGCCCTATCGGTGCAGCACTCGCGTCGTCGCGCACGCCGTGCGCTGCGTACCGTTATACTATCGGCCATTTTTGTTGGGTATCTGCGTAGCGTAGCCTGTCACACACGCCGTGCTTGTTGCAGGGGCAAATGCATGAGCAGATACGTTGGCGTGAACTGAAACATTTTTTTCCGGCCGGCGCGTCTCCTCATCTGTGAAGTTTGTGACGTGGTCTCCTTACCGTTCCCTGTTTTCCATTTTGTTCTGTTCATTCTTGTTGTAACTGACAAGGGACTTTAGTCATGATTATTGCCTACATATAGTCTGCTTCATCGTTCACATATGAGGTTCTATATTGTTATTTTTTTTCTCTTCAGGCTGCTTCCCTGTAAGCTCTGCACTTGCTCTGTACTTGCTGTACTATTCAGTTGCCTTCCTTTTACTATTTGGCTTAAAGGTGTTCTTTTCTTTGTCTCCTCTTTCTACTTTCAGGCTTTTCTCCAAGGAGAGTGTTGCAATCTACGCACTTCTTTTGTTTTCACTGTCTTCTACGTTCACGTCCTCCGCCCGCTTCTTTTCTTTTCCTCACTGAGGAGGCTACTTAATCAGCTTAAAAGACCGGGCGTGAATTATCGTGGCGGAAGTGCCTCGCCGTTATACACTGCGCCGACGTCGGGCCGGCATTCCCCTGAGCCATTGACCCGCCGAGCGTGCTTTAGAAGTGTGAACGAAAAGCCGAGAAGAGGACGGGAGAGGCAGCAAAAAGAATAGGCGCTCTCCGGATAGGGCATCTCGGTTGTCGAAGGAAGTCATCTCGCCCTGCCCCGTCTCGTTCCAACTTTCTTCGCTCTAATTGACCGAACCCGCGGATCTAGTTAGCCAAGCTTCGTTACCTCTGAAGATCCTTTCCTTTATTGCATCCCTTCTTTCTCTCCGCATTGCGCTCTCTCCTTCCGTGTGCCGCCCGCGTCTTTAGTGTTACTCTCCGTTCTTCTTCGTCTGTTTCTCGGTCTCTCTGAAGGATCTGTTCCTTTCCCTATCCGTACCCGGCGTTTTACGGGATAAGCAAGAGGAACTGTGCGGAAGTGCCTCTCTGTTCCCTTCGTGTTTTCCGCTTTCACACCTTTCCTTTTCCTTCCCGGACTCTTCCTCACGAGCCTCTCTTTCTCTCTAGCTCGTTCTCTCTCTCTTTCTCTCTCTTGGTGATCTTGAGACGCCTCCGAGAAGTCGCTGTGGCGCCAGAAGGCAGCGCACTTTCTTCTTTGTGTGCCGTCGGTTGTGCGCAGCCTCATTTTCTCTCAATCTCTACCCTCTGCTTTCCAGCCAACGGTTAATGCGCGTGGCGCAGTTGCCGTGGCTGCTGGTCGCTTGATTGTGGTTGTGATTCCCAGGCGGGCTAATTAGCGGCGATGCGAGACACTTCTAGATGGACGGATGTGACGGACCTGCTTCCTCCTCCCTTACTTCGTATAGGCAGAACTACAGTGTGTGGGCTATGTTCTCTTTGATCATTTCTCCGTTACGGTGAGGAGTGAGAGATGAGGTCACCGAGAGATTTCGAAAAGTTACTACTCTCACTTGGCGCTTCTACGCGTAGCTTTTTTTTTTTTTCGTCCGCTGGCGAATCGCTATTTTTCATCCGCGCTAGGCGATCGCCGTTTCTGTCGTTTTAGGGTCGTTCCCTCGCCCTCTCTGCGCGTGTTGGTTTCGATATGCTCGTTAATTTCCGTCATTGCGGTCCGTGGTCATGGCTGCCTTGAAGGATGGGGAAAAAGAAGAAAGAAGATTGTGCAAGAGGAGAGTGGGGAAGACGCACAGTGCCGGCTGTTCACTCAAGATAAAGGACTGTTTAAACGCTTTTCCGCATCGCCGCGCGCCCGACATTCGTGCGCTTATCAACTTTCGCGAGAGGTGCTCGATGTGATGGCCGAGAGACGCGGATGGCGGGAAAGCGGGTCACGGTTAAGTGCCATTCTTATTTACGCCTTTTTTGGGGACTCCATGCATACATTTTACGTTCTTCTCTGATGAACCAGTGCTTCAGCTTATTGAACAGTGGCCCGCTTTTCGTATTGCTCGCAGCAAACTCAAGGCGTATGGTCTTTCTTTACTTCTGACAATAAAAAGTGGAGCCCTTTCTCCGTAAGAATAGAGTCTGATTTTCGGCCCCGTCTTCCCTAAATATAAGGAAAACGGGGCCATGCGAAGCGTGGCGTGTACGTGCATGCCTGACTCAACACCTTTCCATCTTCCTTTTTTATTGTGCGATTCTGCCTCTTAATATTTTTTCCCTTCCTTCATGCCGGGAATGGGACCTTCATCCACGTGCTCAGCAACGCAAGATTACTGTTGCTTCGGGCAACAACGCCGAGTGTACGCTCATATTCAGGCTACCGGGATATGTTGCGATGAAAGGACAAAGTCACCTCGATAAGCTCGAAAAACAATCAGACCCACATAGGTTATTCGCAAGCAGGGAGAAATTGAAGCGTCAGTAATCGAAAAACTGCGTGTATCTACAGGGTGTCCCACTCAACTTCAGCCAGAGTTTAAAAATATGCCAGAACACGCAATCACGACGCGACCAAATGCATGTTGCTCAGCGTTGCCTGGAGTTAGTCAGACTAGTTTTTGTGTTCTCAAGTATTGTTTAATTAGATATGTTTGCTTAACTAACTTTTGAAGAAACAAAGATAGATAAAATTTTATTGAGAAAGTTGTAGATCAGTTTGCAAAACGTCCGAATAGACAGTTTTGAACTTTATATCTGTTAGTTATTAGTTTTTTTTTTTCTGCCAATTCCAAATGGCCGCGAAATACAAAAAGATACCACGTGACAAACCCGCTCGTGCGTCAGTGCGCACGATGATTCTAGTGCTCCCTAAGGTTCCGCGTACGAACAACACGCTTCCCTCGCATCGGTTTATGACAGCGATAAGCAGTCACAGCGGTTATCCTTTTTGTGGCCGATAGCGAAACGTGTTCATCGTAAAGCCACCAGCATCGTTGCGGCCCTGCCGAGACAGCACAGTGGGGCAAATGCTATGGTCGTTCGTACGCGGAACGTAAGGGAGCACTAGAATCATCGTGCGCACTGACGCACGAGCGGGTTTGTCACGTGGTATTTTTTTTTTGTATTTCGCGGGCATTTGTAGTTAACCGAAAAACACTAATACTTGAGAGATCTAAAGTTCAAAACTGTCTAATCGGAGCCCCGCCGCGGTGGTCTAGTGGCTAAGGTACTCGGCTGCTGATCCGGAGGTCGCGGCATCAAATTCCGGCTGCGGCGGCTGCATTTCCGATGGAGGCGGAAATGTTGTAGGCCCGTGTGCTCAGATTTGGGTGCACGTTAAGGAACCCCAGGTGGTCGGAATTTACGGAGCCCTCCACTACGGCGTCTCTCGTAATCATATCGTGGTTTTGGGACGTTAAACCCCACAAATCAATCAATGTCTAATCGGAAGTTTTGCAAACCGATCTACAACTTTCTCATTGAAATTTTTTGTCTATTTTTGTTTCTTGAAAAGTTAGTTAATAAACATATCTAATTAAACAATATTTGAGAACACAAAAGATAGTCTGACAAACTCCAGGCAACTGTGAGCAACATGGTCGCGTCGTGGTTACGTGGGACACCCTGTATAAGCACGTTTGTGACTGGCGCACCTGCGAAGGTTGCATTTCTGTACCTTCGACGGCGTCGGGATTTTCGCAAACGTGCCGTCGTCGCAAAAGTATTTAGCTCATTGCGAGCTTCGCTTTAATAATTACTGAGATATTATGTGTCGATTTCGTGAGACGATCACGAGACACGCCATAGTAGGGAAGATCGGGCTAATTTACGTCTCCTGTGGTTCTTTAACAAACACGTACCTCAATCTTCAGTATGACACCGTGACTCGGCGATCTATCATCTACAGCCGAACGTGATAGGCTCAGGTCCTGCGTCCGAACGCAGGAGTGTATACTTTATGCTCACGTGTACCTTTTCCTGCTCCCTTCTTTCTGTATCTCTATCTTTTCATTCCTCAATCACCTGCCCCTAGCGTGGGATAGCTAACCGGACGCGCGTCTCGTTCACTTTCCGGCCTTTCCTTCCTTTTCCTCTTCCTTCCTTCTTTCCACCGTAATCTAAACATACCGGTGTTTCGTTTTATTTTCCTGTAAAACGACCTTACTGATTCAGTAAACTAACGCCTCATCGGAGTAGTCATCTAAATGGGACTTGGTGTGTTAACTTACAGAAATATGTAATCAGAATTGATTACAAGAAAGAAAGGTCTGGCGTTACCAATGCTTCAGGCTTTCCAATGTGGCTACAGGTGGCTACTGAGGCTTTCCGACTTAACGTGCGCCCGCGTTGCTTCGATAGCCTCAACGTATGGTGCTATGTTCACCAAGACTCAATCGTCCCAGATGTTACCCGTGTAACGTAACCTGGAAAGTGACTCGTTTGACGTTACAAAGGTATGAACGCCGCCAACAAGCTGGATTTGTTGAATACGGTCGGTAGCAAAGGTGATGTGCCCTTTCTCACAGCTGCGTTTTATTTTTTTAAGAACGGTGCTTATGAATACTGCCATAATCAGGCTGTTCATTTTAATACTTATTATTATTATTTGTTACATGGCGAAACTTAATGCGACCTTTTGTGATGGAAAGCGCACTCCGGAGATTACTAAGCGACGAATCTACTTACGAATACTGGAAGCTTTAATTGTTGTCATATTAGGTTCATCGCGGTGGAGAAACGATTCACTAAACCTTAGTAGGCCTACTGTCGTGAAAATATTGATCTCGCACCCTCGAGTATATTTATCTACTTCTTTTCTTGATGTGCGAGCATTGCGGAAAGTTCGGCACCGCCCACGCGTACATAGTTGGGAGTGGCCACGTCCGGTGGTGTTCGGCGACATTCTATTCTTCACTTTTGTCGCTCCTATCACAATGGATCGCGAAACAACCGTACCTGTTTCTTTTTTTTTCTTTTCTTATTTCCTTCTATTTCAGACGTGGTCTTTCCCTTCGCGTGCGTAGCTACCTACATAACGGTGACTATTCTATATCCCAGTTAGGCGTGGCGCCCTCTCAAGTTCTGAAGTGAGACAATGTATAGTTCGGTCTGAAACTCGTAATCGTCTAGAAAAGTGGAAGTTTTTTTCCTCTCTCACTCTCTTTGTAAGAACACTAAGCGCTGTTCCGTCTCAATGCAAACTTCATTGTCTTACTCCCTCTGAGACTTGTTATTTTTGTCGCGTTCTTATATGCTGTTCATTTTCAAGTTGCGAAACTTTAGTCTTTTGTTTGTGTTCTCTATCCTCACTTGACCGTGTGAGATTTTAAATTACGTTAAAGTGGCCCGTCAGCCGCAAACGTAATAATGAGAACACCATCTGTTGAACTTCCCTGGTGTCCCGAACCTTTTCTTTTTTTCTTTTCATCTTCTCACTTTAAGTAATACTTGTTAAGTACATAGCTTACGTTTTACCTAATTTTTGTTTTGTCTTGACCTTTACTGGACCCACCCAGACAGCTCGACCTGTATGCCCTCATGTCTGATTTTGCGCACGCGTTTTTTTTTCATTTATTTATATTTATTTTTGTTCATTTATTGTACGTGTTTCACATGATCTTTTTGTAATGAGCTCTATCTAGGCCAGAGTGTAACACCGTATAGTGTACCGGTGCATTCCCTGCACTAGCGCTTCCTTCGGTGTTATGTCCTTAGACGTTGCGTAAAGCCTTAAGTTTTGTTTGCGCATCCTGTTGCAAACTTCACTAATTAGGGTCTGAGGCTACAAAACGGGGACACTTGCTATTGCTTCGTCTTACAATGCCCGCTTCCTTTTTTGTTTTCTTTTTTTTAACGAAATAGCTTTAGCAGGACGGAAACAGACTTCTGGTTGTCTGAGTCTGGTTGCGATGTCTTTTTTTATATAAGTTTCCTTTTGCGTTGTAGTAATGACGTGGCAACGCTAATAAAAATAATAGTATTTAGGGCAGTGGGATGGTGAAGCCGGAATAGATGAAGCTTGTGTACGAAGTAGTGAAGTAGATGACTCATAGTTTCGTAATATTATTTAACCTCATCTCCGTAATTAAACTTGGGCACATGCGATTTTTAGGGAGGTTGGCTGTAACTGCATGCCATCCGTGTGTTTCATTATTCTGCAACGCAGTATGTGCGTCCGTGCAGTAATGTCTACAGATGGCTTTTGCGCATACATTTGTGTATTTCACGTCTCACCTCTACCATCTGTCAATGAATCATTCAAGGTCGCCTTATCGGTACGAATATTTATGACGAGAACTGTTTCCCGTTGTAGATCACTATCATCATCATGATCAACCTGATTACGCCCTCTGCAGCACATAGGCATCTCGCATATACCGCCAGTCAACTCAGTCCTGTGCTTGCTGCTGCCACTTTATGCCCGCAAACTTGCTAATCTTATCTGCCCTCCTAACTTTCTATTTCCTCCTCACCAGCTTGCCTTCTCTCGGAATTCAGTTGGTTACCCTTAACGACCGACCATTATCCTGCTTACGCGCTGCGTGCCCAGCCCTTCTCCATTTCTTCTTCTTGCCCGGTTTGTTCCCTGACCCACTTCTCCTAAAGTTACACCTGTCATTTTTTTTTCCATTGCTCGCTGCGTCGTCCTCATTTTAAGCTCGATCCTCCAGGTTTCCTCTCTGTAGTTAAGTACCGACAGGAGGCAGCTGTGGTATATCTTCCTTTTGAGGGATAGCGGCGATCTACCAGTCATGACTTGAGAATGCTCGCCGAATGTGCTTCATCCCATTCTTATTCTTCTAGTCACTTGAATCGCGTGGTTCTACTGCGTGGTTGCTATCCGTCTTAAGTAGAAGTACTATCCCGAAGCGCTGTTCCCTTCCAAGTTTGTTGTACATTACTTTCAATTTCTGTAGATTAATTTTAATACCTACCTTTCTGCTCTCCTTGTCTAATTCACTAATCATAAATTGTAATTCGTCTCCTGAGTTACCCAGCAATACATGCCATCGGCGAAGCACAGGTACCATCCAATAATTCTTATCCCTAACTCTTCCCATTCTAGGCCTCTGAAAACCTCCTGTAAGCACGTGGTAAATAGCATTGGGGAGATAGTATCCCCTTGTCTTACACGGTTCTTTATTTGTATTCTGTCGGTTTCTTAATGAAGCACAATAGTGGCAGTTTATCCTATCTACATTTCTTCCGGCATATTTATATACGTTTCGTCGACGTCCTGATTCCGCAGTGTCCGCATGACTGCTGCTATCTCTACTGAGTCGAAAGCCTTCTCGTAATCTATGAAAGCTATGTATAGGGGTTGGTTGTATTCTGAGCATTTCTCTGTCGCATGGTATAAATGTGGTCGACTTTTTAGTAGCCTGTTCGAAGTCGTGCTTGTTCCTTTGGTTGATTGAATTATAATGTTGTCCTAACTAAGTTAGCAATTACCTTTGTAAATAGCTTGTATACGATGGAGAGCAAGCTGATCGGCGTTTATTTCTCTGAGTCCTTGTCTTGCCTTTTTTATGCATTAAGATGATATTAGCATTCTTCTATGATTCTGGTTTCTCCCCGTCAGGCGGCACTCCGTAAATAGGGTGGGTAGTTTTTTCTAACACAATCTGTCTTCGGTCTTTCAGCAGATCTTATCTTACCTGATCATCACCAGTAGCTTTGCCTCTTTGTATTCTCTCCAAGGCTTTCCTGACCTCTTCTGTGATCACTGGTGGGATGTCGTCTGGGTTACTGCTAGTTATTACATTATGGTTGTGGTGGTCCCGGGTACTGTACATATCTCTGTCAATTACTATTTAGATTACTATAGTACGCTGCAACTTTAAAAATTTCTGTAGTCCCAGTCCTAATTGCCGAAGCGCGGTAAGCTGATCACCGCCACGACTCAGGTAGCCCGGTTCATGCCCACGGCAGTATTTTCTGAAGGCGGTATCACAAACTTTCCACTCGTGACGTCAGCCTTGAGTGTGCGCCCACTGGTGCAAGCTTGAGTGAATGGGCCTTTGAAAAGGAAATGCAACATGCTTCTAAAGATGTGCCCGATTATAAGTCATGTGAAAGAGGAGCAGAAAAAAAAAGCTCAACGAAAGGTGCGTCCGGGTTCCCTATGATATGCTTTGAAAATTAAATTGAAGTTTATAAAAGTAGTACATTGCATGTTATACCTATTGAGTGGAGTCATTCACTGATATAGACCGAGTCTAAATCGTTCTTTTTGTCTCCAGTGTAGATGTCAGATGCCTACTACGATTCATTAACTGAGTTCATTAACATCCTCACCTATTTTTCCCACCCTGCACGATGCCCCCATCACATCAGCAGACGCTCTTTCATTCTAGGAGGCTTGGAGCGGCCGCCGCAAAGAGCATTTGCAGCTTCCACTATTTGGTGGGGTGGAAGAGGAAAGAAAAGGAGGGGGTTAAGGGCAAGCTTTTCGGCTGATATCGCAGGCACCTAGTCTAGGAGGCATTGCCCTGTAAAGTGCCAGAGATGTGGAAGCGTACATACTCTCTTATGTCGTGGTAAGGTGGTATAGAGGTGAAATTAAAACGATTGCTTGCAACTTGGTTTTTCAGGAAGTTACCGTTTTACCTTCACTATATGAACATTGGAGCTGTGCGTTTGCTAATTTCGAAATTGTAGTTCTTCGGTGCAGCGCGACGTGCCTGACCTATAGTTGGCGCGCCTATGTTTTTTTTTCTTTGTCGTTGCATTGTGTCTTTTTTTTTACGTGTGGGTGGATATATAGCCACGTGCGGCCGCCACGGCTCATTGGTTCGCCACGTATCACCGTCCCTATAAGACCGAGCAAAATATTACTTCCGTGGTTGCTGTGCGTAGCGTGGTTAATCGCGCGTAACCGACTACCCGTGGGGCCACTCCGTCCGACCCGTGTGAGCTCTGCTGGGAGCAGGGCAAATGCGTGCTTGCTAGTGAATCTCAACTTTCTAATAACCTATTTTATTTTATAACGTATAGATATAATGTCGCTTTTGTCTCTCATTTATATTTAGGCCTACCTTATTTACTTCTATTGTATTTGTCCCAACATCACCAATTATTTGCTGTGGCTTTACGTGAAGGTGAAGGAATATTCTGACAAGAGAACGCCTATACTAACAGAATGAATGAATCAATGATGATGATGATGATGATGATCCTTCGAAAAGGCTTGTTCACACGCGGGCGGATAAGCCAAGAATTCGTCTTATATAAAAATTCAAACATGTAGAGCATTACGTTATGATTACAAGAAAAAGGAAAAGAGGAGCCGTAAAGAAAAAAGTGCGATAACATTTTACCCGTGTATTCAGACCAGCAAGCTACGTGGTTATACCGCCCCGCCGTGGTGGTCTAGTGGCTAAGGTACTCGGCTGCTGACCCGCAGGTCGCGGGATCGAATCCCGGCTGGGTCGGCTGCATTTTTGATGGAGGCGAAATGCTGTAGGCCCGTGTGCTCACATTTGGGTGCACGTTAAAGAACCCCAGGTGGTCAAAATTTGAGGCGTTAAACCCCACATATCTATCTATCTACGTAGTTATCCTGAATAACAATTGGACGAATAAGTGTAACCCCACGTTATCTCCCACAACACTTATACTAGTACAAATTGAAAATCTTGTTCATGTTGTTTCACATTCACTGGCTGCATGGCTGTCTACGTGCAAGCGCTGCCTCGTTCTTTTCGTTTTTCTCCTTGTCGAATATCCGCCAGCACGTTTCATCATTACATTAGTTGAGACAGAGACCTGGTATTTGTGTTCCGACGTGAAAGTTTGCCTGCATTGTGCTAGAGCGTGTGCCGAGGTACCGTAATTCATCTATCCATCGCATTTGAAACTTTGCTCGTTAAAAGAAACAAAGTTTCAAAATTTAAAAGGTTTTGGCAGTCTTTCTTTCTCTTTGCAAGTGTAAGGAGGATGCTGTTCGAAAATCGTGATATAAAACCTCGTCGTGCCCACTCCCTTATCACCTGTCCAGAGCCCGCAGTTTTATTTGCCTCAACTAAAAAAAAATATCGTAAAACATGTGTTGAAGTCGCGATTCGGAATCTGAGATTTTGTTCATATTCACCGCGCCAAGTTCCCCGCAGAGCGCACCCCTATCTTCCGCGTTTCGCTAACAAACCTGCTAAGAAAGTGACCCCGGCTCAGCCGCCTAACAGGTTAAGTGTCGGTCACGTTCAGTGGTGCCCCAAGGGCGCAAAAGACGCCTCTCAAAGGCTACGATACCGCGTCGTACCGGGTGCGTAATGCTGAGATGCGTGCCTTCGCGTGCTTAATTATCCAAACGTAATTAGTCAATTAACCGCGAAGCCCGCATTCTAGCGTCGTCACGTCTTCGCTTCTGCTTTTGTGCAGGCGCTGTTGTAGCACCGGTCGGGGGCAGCAATAAAATCGGCGCTCGTAAAAGCGCCTCGCTGGGAGGGACTTCCTTGCGCTGTCGGACTGGTAGCCGTAACGGCCGTGGCTGTCTCCGAACCGGGGCCACGAGGAATAAAGTTAGCGCGGAGGTCTCCCGGACGTGATTTGCAATGCTGCTGCGGCATGTTTGTCGGCCGTTCTTATTATACGACGGCGGCAGCACAACCGAAGATGTTGGGGCGAGTGTGGTCGGCTTCTGCGTTCCCAGTGCCCGGTAGCTCTCGGCGGGCGACGCCCCCAACAAAAAGTAGCTTACTCTGCAGAAGTTAGGCCTTTCCGCGCGCTTTTGTCGTCGTGCAGTGAAACGCGCTTCGAGGTGGTAGACGGTGTTGTGCTGAGTGAAAACAACGTTAGGAGGTTTTAGAGCCCACTTACAGCTGCGTAGTAGTTCGGAGAATGTGCGCCCGTACCTTGGAAGCACAGACGGGCTTTTGTTCTTTTTTTGCATTTTCAGTTCTTTTTTTTATTATTTTGGAGAAGTGAACTTCGTGGCCGTTTTCGGAGTTTTACGACTGTTTTTCCGGAGCGCTTGTGGGGGAACTTCTTTCGCAGCCGGCAACGCCTCTCCATAGGAGCTAATTGGTTAACGTGCGCACCTTTGTTTTACGTTTGCCGTAATTGCTTAAGCCCCCTTTTCCTCCTCCGAAGTAAGCTCTCCCAAGTCACCTCTTGATTCTTTCGGAAGCTGAACTTGGCACCTTCCGCGGGAATGTTGATGGGCACGCAGAAACTACCGCTTTGGTGCGGCTTGCCTGAGCGAGGAGGATAATTTTATTTTTGTTGGGGCTCGCTTCTTTTCCGTGGTTTCATATTATTCCTGACGAAGTGCGTGGAAGGACATTACCCCGTACAAGTACTTGTAGGATTATGCTTCATGCTGTTTCCCAGGTGATAAACCAAGCTAACGTCGCCGTAAACATGATTACAAGTTGTGTTAGTGCTGTGTTCTAGCTCAGTGATACGGTCGTTTGAGGACATTGTTAGTATTTGGGATAGCCATGGTTTTTTTTGTGTGTGTTTTCTTCACTGTGGAGCGGTGAACCGACTGAAATATAGCATGTTTTATTGTTTTGACAGTATAGTTAATAATGATATTTCGATGTATGTTCGCAGCATGCATGCTTCGGTGCGGATGGGCATCCAAACTACGAGTTGCCTAGGAAACGAGCCGTGCACGTTATTTTTAGCCTGAATGCTCGGACTATTTTATTCCCGACCTTGCTTGTTTCTGTGCGTTTTACTGGACTCATGGCTGTATTGCGATTGACTTTAGATTGTATTATGTTCTCCAAGCTCGGTATATGCTTTCTTTTACTTTTTAAACTGCTATCTACCAACGCTATTTCAGTTCTGCACAACTCTTTCGTTCGCCTACTTGTCGCCACGTCAATTAGGTCACTCCACTTGCCGGCTAATCTGCAAGTTCTATCGTCTTCGGAACTGAAATGTCGTTCGCAGTTTCTCGATCATGTACAGGCTGTCATGACGGGGTGAGGGGGAGTGGGAGAAAGTCGCGCAACCTTGTACGGAACGAAGAGCATGCGTGTTCTTCGATTTTCTGCCCGGGGCTACAGCTGAAAGATCTGACTTGGCAGTTTCGCAACTTCCCGAGTTTCGCCACAAGACCGGCCCTTTTGATGGCCTCAAGCAGCGACGCTTTACTTGTACAGCACCCGCATCGTGTTCGTGAAAAGACCTCAGGAGGTTCTCAAGATCCTTGGTAACTGCGAGACCGCTAGTGTAGCTCCAGGGCTAGCTGGTTGTGCAAGCTCCAGCGGCCCGTGCGGGAGCCCGTGTCGCTAATGAGGCAATAATGAAATAGCCAATAGCGTGGCTCCGTTGATGTGCTGCGCCTAAGTGTGCCCCCTGAGCAGAGTGAGCAAAGCTTTCCCCCTGCCATTCGCACCCTGCAATCTCACTTTCACTGCCTCGTCTGTAGGCCGTCAGATATAGCGAATCGATACATCGATGGCATTCCCCTAGCGTAAGCTGCCGCGAGAGTCAGAAACTCGCAGTGTAAGCGTTCTCTGTGAAATCTACCGTGAATCTGTGCTTGTATAATGTAGCGCATATAAGTGTGTAGTGCTCGAGCTGTACATGCATAACTCGACGCGGTTCGTTTTTGGCTTTCTTAAGGGCCATTTCTTCGTTGAACACGTGTAAGCCGTCGCTATAGTAAACCAGTGTGAGGCTACAGACGAAGCGTTTGGTTTGCCCCTTCAGGGCCACCCTCTTCTTTCGCCCGTGTTTTTTTTTCATTGTTTCTCATTCGAATATTAGCGCGTGTATGCTACCGAAAGCATTGATTCACTTGCTTTTCAGAACAAAAAGAGAAGGTAGAAAGGTTAACCAGGCACGTGCCCGGTTTGCTACCGTACACTGGAGGAATGGGAAGGATGAGTATAAAGATGGCAGAGAGGGGGGGGGGGAATAGAAGAGAAAGAGACAAAAAAAAAAAGGATAGTCAGTCAATGGGCTGACGCATAAGCAGCGGTGGCACTACACAAAAGTTAAACGTGTTCACATAGGCCTGTAGTCCTCAAAAAGCACAAGACGGCTTTGACTGCCTTTTGAGCCGACGAAAGACGAAGACGGTGCTTCAGTGGCATCTGCATAGAGCGTGGCCGATCGTCCAATTGTCGCAATGCCCCAGAAAGCTTCTGTTTTTCAGGGGCAAATCGAGGGCAACGGCATAGCAAATGGTTGATGTCTTCTTCGGTGCCGCGGACGTCGGGGTTGTACATACTTTTGTGAAGACAACCCCCAACCAAAGGCCACAAAGAAGCGATGCTTCACGTCGACGAAGTCCGGATGGAGGTCGAAGTTCCAGCCGAGGGTTCATTTTGTAGAGTTTTGTATGTCTTATACTTGGGGTGTTCCACTCCAGCAGGCACAGACTACGTGCCAGGTGACGAAGTTGCTTTGCAGCGTCTGTCCTTGACAAATGAATCGCAAGGGTGTTCTCTTAGTGGGATGTGCGAGCCGCGTTGTCTGCGGAATCATTGTCACTGCTCCCGCAATGACCAGGTAGCCACTGAAAATTGACCTCGTGGCCTGTTTCTGTGACGTGGTGAAGAAGCTTGACAACCTCGTATGTTAACTGTTCGTGGAAACCTCGTCGAATTACTGACTGCATACTCTGTAAGGCCGGTTTCGAGTCGGAAAACACAGCCCATGTACTCGGTCTCTGTGATTTGATGTACTCCAGGGCGCCTCGCAGAGCCGCATGTTCTGTCGCCTTAGACGTAGTGACGTGAGACAGCTCGATTCGCAGAGGGATTTCTATAGCTGTAATCACCACCGTACCGCCAGAACCAGACGCTGTGGTTGAACCATCGGTGTATATGTGCACTAGGTTATTGTACCTTTCGTGCAAGAGGTGCAAGAGGTTTCCGATGAAAACTCAACGGGACTCTGTGTGTGTGTGTATGTGCCCGTATGTGCGTGGTCATGTTTGTGCGTGTTCGTTGTTTTACAAAGGGTCGGTCTCGAGACGAGGCTGACGAGGTCGGTCTCAAGATCACTTGGTATTCCGGGAACGTATCCCAGAGCCGGGCACCTATAACTGCCCACCAGCGTCAGCGATACGTCGAAATGAAAGGATCACTGGAGTCAGGCGATCTTTTGCGGTCGTTCTTGTACGGGACCGCGAGTGGGCTTTTAGGTTCTGGCGATTAAGCCATCTTTGCACCGATCCATAACCCAATAACTCAAGAAAGCATCGTCCACTCGTTCTGCCTGTACGATCGGGGAAGATAAACGCGCAGAGAATGAGAATAAAGTATACCAAAACGGGCACCTCTTGCTGCGCCAGCGATACGTTTGGGACGAAAGCAGAGGGACTGCGCGGAGGAGGGAACGAAGGCACGCGCGCTGCCCACGTGACCTATCGCATCCCCGAGGTTCGCGCCACGCAGACCGCGAGAAGAGGGAAGCAAGGTTCTAGAAACTGGGCGAGGGAAAAAGGGGTGGGAAGAAACATGCACGGGCGGAGGCCGGCGACGGGGAAGGAGGAAAGCAAAAAAGGGTAAGGGGGAGGGTGGGGCGCGCACCCGGTGCCCAGTTTGTTGCCATCTCGCCCGCGGCGCAGGAGCTCGGCGTTTTTTTCCCCCCGCCCGTCGTCCCATAGCAGCGGCTGGCGTTGCGGGAACTCGGCTTCTCGGTTCTCTTGGTCCCGGCGTCGGCAGCGCGTGCGCCTCTCGTGGTGCCCGTTGTTCGAGCCTACAGTCTCTCTGCGCGCACGCTCACTCCTTCTCTATCTGGTCGGTTCCCCGTTACTTCCCGGCTGATCGCAGCCTATACCCACAACTCTAATCCTTCCTCACCGCTCGTCTCAAAGGGAAGGAAAGGGCCCGAACCAAACGGCATGCGTTTCTTCGCCCGCATTCGCCTCAGGCTGTTGCTGAAGGTGAGCTGAAACTTTCCTCGTTCCTGTCGGTTATACAACTCACCCAGGAGTTTCATCGGAGAACCCTTTACAGACACGACCGCCGATTTTTAACGAGCGGTTTGCTCCCGTTTTCTAGGCTTTCGGAGAGCTCGTTAGAGCGTGCCTGGTGGGCTTGTCTCGCTCGCGAAGGGAGACACGTTGTCTACTCGCGCGTGGCTCAATGTTCCCGCAAGTCTTGTTCTGACTAATTGTTCGATGCGAGTTTCTAAAGGAAACGGCGAAACTGCGTCACATGGTGCAGTATTTGAAGTTTATACTGTCTCGGAGGTGTTTGAAAATGTCGCTACATGTGTGTTCTTTCGCGTTTTCCGCGTTGTGTCATTTGGTGTGAATATGCTGTTAAAAAAAAAGTGTGAATGTGATTACAATCTTTACCTTCCAAAGGAGAGAAGATCCGCGATTCTTGATAGGCTTTAACAACAACTACAACGACAACAAAAAAAAGCTTTATAAAGTGATTATCTCAGGTTTGAAAAAAACGTTCTTCAGTATTATGAGAACGCCTTATAATAGGGCTAGTTAAAAAATATATCTCGGCGGCTTTTGATCACAGAGCGACGTGAAACATTACGTTTGCAACTAACTGGTAGAGGTGGATGGTGAAAATCGGCTGCTAGTGCGTGGCGATTCCTTTTAATGTCTTAACGGGATGTTAGAATTTGACTCGTTCACTTATCACAATCAGCGTAGTCAAATGTATTTCTGGTGGGCATTACTGTGTTGCGATGTGCAGAACGGAAAATCGCGCCATGTTATCAAATTATTCAACTATAGCTGTCGATGCATGGTTTGTAATTGGGTGATCTAAAAAACTAAACGCCTGCTCACTCCAAAGTACTCGCAGTATGTACAGACACGTTAACAGTTTTAAATATATTTCGAGTATGTGCCAAAGCTTATTCTTCTTCGTGAAGAATACATTGTGTACTTTCAGTGTCGCACGTGTTGCAGCGCCTTGCTCTTATTTAGGGACATAGAAGGTGAATATAGTTTGAGTTGTATTGCTAAATTTCCAGATTTTCATACGAAGAAGCCTAGTAGCTGTTCTAACAGCCAGAAAAGGCTTAATGAATACGTTATTGGTTCCATGACTAGAGTTTTTATTTAACATTTAATCAACCAAAGCTTCACGGTCTACTTCCCATTGACAAGGTTTTTTTTTTTTGTGACTTATGCAATAGGCAGTCCGTTGCATAAACTCAGAAAAAAGAAAGCAGCTTAATGACGAAAGATATTCAATTTTAACTGCACGCTATATATAACCTTAGGTTTTGAATGAAGAAACAGCGCTGGAACAGGACGGAGATCAGATTACCCAAGTACGTGTCTTATCGTCATCAACCTGCTCCATCGCTGGCTCTTCATTCAAAATTGGTTTGCACCAACCAGTCTAATTCAAGACGCCAATATAATCCCTAGTAGTCGATATTTCCGGAGCCCTCTACTACGGCTTCTCGAATAATCATATGGTAGTTTTGGGGCGTTAAACATTAAAAATTATTATGATTTTTTGTTGAAAGAACGTAGGAATAAAGGGGGGGGGGGGGGGAGAGGTTATCTGAAGTTCTCTGGCGCACGTGGAAAATAATTTGCTAGCAATAGAGTGCTTGCGGCACCATTTGGATGGTTCCGCACCAGCTCAAACTGAAGTTGTAGATTTTTCAGTAGCGTCTTTCCTCTCCTCTTTATATTCATTTTTTCTGAAGCGGAAGCAAACTCTGTTAAGTCCACAGTATCGTGTTTTCAGAGCCTACACCGCAGGACAACGCCGTGAATACGAAAAAAAATGCTCAAGTTTTATAACGTCACACAGACGTGTCATGACTACGGAGTAGCCGCCCAGTTCTGACGGCTTACGCCTGAGCAATCGGGGTTCACCCTCCTCTCTCTCACACACACACGCACACACAGCCTCCTCGAAATGTTTACATTCTGTATGTGTAGATATACGCGCACACATAAAAACAGGAGCACTAACAGGCATAAGCAGTCGTCCACCCAAAACCAATTTGTGGCTACGCCTCTTTTCTGTGTTCTTACGTATCACCTTTCAGCCAGAAATCAGCCGCAACTTTCTTAGCAATGAAATATCGATGTAAACGGCAAATAATACGTTACTCGAGTAATTGGCATTGCAGTGTTCTTTTAGCGCACCAGGAAAGGGCTTTTTTTTTTTTGTTATGAAAGGATACTTATAGCAAAAATACTACCGGGTTTGTTACGAAAGTTACGTTTATGTGCCTGTCTAAGTGTGTACACGCTGGCGTATGTGTGTGTGCGTGTGTGCTACCATTGGAGCCTATTAATTCATTAGAGTCTCCAAATTCACCAATTCCACTTCTGCAGTTATCCCACAGCGAGCCGTGTAGCCGTACTTAAAGCGAACCCTTCGTTTCTATAGCCATGCTCAGCCTAAAAAGCGTGCCCTGCAAAGACTTCATGCCATCGTTATGCTTTAACGGCTGTTGTGTATACCGCAGCACCCATTTATTTTGCCTCGCGTCTATGCATAAACCATGAAGCTAACGTCGCGACCCGATATCCCGCACTAACGTAGTTCATTCCCCGTCCTATAAAGGGCGACCGCAAAGCGCATTAAGCTTGCGATAACTAAACTGCCGTTACTGCCGGCGTTCTTGTTTCGTGGTTATGACCCTCGGTGCCTGAGCAAGCATTTGCAGCACGCGTTCTTGGGTTGCTGGGCGGAGTATACGCATGATGCGCGAATAATGTTGCAGTGTGCAGTACTTAGAAACTGCTTTCCTGGTGGGTGGGTGTCGCTTTCTGATAATGAGACGAATGGTTTACACCGAAATTGTTTCCCTTCGACAGCTATAGGTGGCTTGCACTGATGTCACGGAAACACCACGTAAAACAGCCACGTTAGGGGCATTCGATTAATTTTACAATTTAAAAAGAGATGAAGAGCAACTATAGGGGAAGCTGGGGCAGTTAGCTATATTAAGTTTGCTATCTCACATATGGACATTGGCATGAGGGAGTAAAAGAGAGAGAGAGAGAGACTTGTACAAAGCACGCACAAGGTGTGGTTTCACAAGTGGTCGCTCAGTGCTGTTTCCTTCAAGTACTGCAGGGTGGCTCGAGTGGCTTTCTGGGCTGATATGCATTGAGTCAGGACTGCCAAGATCGTTTCTAAAGTAAAGGACCGACCACCGAGTCTCCTCAAGGTACACTGGAGAGTTCGCCGATCTTGTCCAAGTTGACGTCAATGGCACGAGAGATGATCGATAGTCCGTGCACAGTTGCACTTGCCGCACTTGGATGGCTCTGTCATAGCAGAACGATAGCTGAATGGGTTGGTAAACGCTACACAGAACCACAACCGACACATCTGGTGACTTCACTTTCCTGGGTGCTCCATTGTTAACTTGGTTTCGCTTGCTAATAAATATGCTTTTTTTAGGAGCGCATCTCTTGGTAAAGCGACGTTTAGGGAGCTTGTACCGTGCATTCGTACAGATTTTTTTCTTGCAGAATGAGTATAGCGCTTGCTGTACTGAGGCGCCCTACGTTGCCTCTTTGTCGTTTTCTATTTGATTAAATCGACTCGGGCGCATAGGCAAACACGATGTCGTGAATTGACGCATTGTTACGTGAGCAGTTGCTTTTACTTCATCCTCGTTTATAAATAGTGCGAACCTAGCTTATTCATCAGTGGTGCTTGTGCGGTTTCGTTTCGAGGCCTTTTGTGTGCCCTTTTGGTCCTTCCCTTCGCTTCGATTTCTATTCCGATACAGCCTTAGACTTTGACTATATGTTTATACAAACACGTGACATAGCAGGGAGGATAACGCCGCATTACTTCATCGTCTGCTTGACTTCAATCATTGCGACTGAAAAGTCCGATGCTTTTTCTACGAATCTGGCGGCGCGTTTTTTTAACAAAAGTTTAATGTGCTGAGCAGATGTAGTTTTGTGCATATTCCTTGATAAGAACCTTCTCATGTTTTTTAACTTATTTTGTCGTCTTGACAGGCTTCGTCATTAGTTTTGAGCATGGAACGCTCAAAGATAATATCTTCGTAAATAGCATCCGACTTCTCTCGGCTGGTGCGTTGGCGGCGCGACTTTTACAGAATACCTACTTTGTGATTTCAATTGTCTAATGTATCTGAACATCTGTCCAATGTTCTGTATACATACATAACTGTATTTCATCGATGCAAGCGCGTTTTTTATACATTTAGCTTCTTCGTCTAACGATATTATATCCTCAAGAATACAGGTGTGCCTTAATGCGCTTCTCTTTAACGCTATTGGTTGTTTAGACATTGCTGAATGTCGAGTTATGCGTATCGTTTTATTATTTTTGTCGTCGCTTTCCTTTAGCTATTTTAAGACCTACGGTCACGAACCAACAAGGCTTAATTCTTACAATCTTCAATAAGTATGAACTCGCTGTTTGCCTCTGCGAGCAATGTTTTGATTTCTTCAAGTATCCCACACTGTACGTGTAAAACCTAGAGTTTTGCTCTCTTTTTGTGCTATTTACTTTGCTCCGCCGGGCATCTTTCACCGTGTCATTTATTCGGGCGGCTAATAGCGTATACGCGTGCGAAAGTTGCGTGCAAATGCGGGAGGTCCCGGAAGTGCAGGTCGCCCGGCTCTGGACCTTATCTGCACCGCGTCTGGCGTATGCGCGTTCGCCGTGGAGCGGCGGACATTATTTCTCCCGACAAGTTCCGCGGGACGCATGAGAAGGGACATTTCCAACGCCACCGTTCGCCTTCAAAGCGCCCGCGCGTGCCTGCACATTGTCATGTCCTCCAGCCTCCCTCTGCGTCCACCTCCATTCCGTTTAGGCCGTGGCGGCAGCACGTGTGATTCATGAGCCCGAGTCCCCTGGGTCAGGTCGCGGCCGATCCGTCTGGGGAATCATTTGGAACCGACGTCCCGGGTCCATGGTGTGCCCTGTGCTGCAGCCGACAGCGCCGCGCCGGTCGGGAACCAAGTTTACTCTGCGAGGACGATAAACGACCGCCTGGCGGGTCGGCCGCGTCCGGTGTTTGCGAGGCGGCCCAGCGCTGCACGGGGCCATTCGAGCGAGCGGTGCAGGTCTTTTACTTGGCGCGATTGGCTGGCTCTGCCGCGAGTCGCCGTAGGCGGCGTGAGACAAACGCCTTGGCCTTTACAACTAAAGTTAACTTTGAAATAAGTTTTGGCACGTTCGCAAGTGGCACTAGATTAAGGCAAATGGGGGATGACAGTTTCGCTAGCTCATCTGTCTTCCTATAGTTCGCACGCAGGTGCCTAGACTGCGAAATAATGAATTGATATCTCCTCATTGACCCCATTAATCCTCTCAAGAGTCAGGGCGAAATGGTAAGGTTCACGGCCGTCTTCTGGTAACTGCAAAGAATCTTTGAGAGACATTTTCTGTCGGTCCTCGGAAAATGGGGAACTATGGTGTCGCCTCGAAAAGATGTCTTACTACTTTTTTTTACTTCTTTAGATTAGTGATACGGTGAGAATGGACACCAATAATTAGTTCAAATGCCGTAAACGAAAGGCGGCTGCATTACACACAGCTAGCGCCTGATCGTACGTATTGCCCTAAAGCCTGTTTACCTATGGTAAACTTGTTTTGGTCCTTTCGCGTTGTCGGTAGTTAGCGAGGGACAAGATTTGCTTACCTATAAGGTGGTAAATCTAAAGCTCCGTTTTTATATTATTCGATGAATTCCGCAGCTCAGTAGTGCCTACCCATCTACGTAAAATGTCTGATTCATTTTGGGCTCCCGGCTGTCTGCAGAACACGAAATAAAGTGTTAGACATCCTGAGGATAGTTGTGCGAAATAATAGCTTCGACTGAATTCATGGCAAATGAAGACGCCACTCATATATGTGAAAAAGTTAATGAATTGGATATATGTAGATATCTTTCGAACCACCTGCGCACGCACGCACGCACGCACACACACACACTTATATATATATATATATATATATATATATATATATATATATATAATTATTCGTAGCTTGTCTGATGTACGTAACACGCTATCGCTTTAAAAGACAACCATGATATAGGTTGCGACACTTCCAAAAGTAAAAAAAGAAACATGGTGACATTAATGCTCGTGGTCCTCTTTAGTATGTGCAGAGCTATGGCTAAGGCGATTAAGCGCGTGTCAGGAATACATGACACCCCTAGTTAGCTTAACGGGACCCATGATTACGGCTTGTTAGCGTCTCTGACTTTATTTTTTGTGTTTTGTCTCTCCAGTTACGCTGAAACACTCCTTCTACTGGTTCGTTAAACAAGTTTCCAACGTTTCCTGATTTCATCTTTTTTTTCTTGTTGGTTTTGTTTGTACAGAGTATCCACAGGCAAAACGAGACCGTGTTGCGTTTGCGACTTCATATTCTAACAGCAGCAAACTTTCTTACAATGTTTTACTGCTTGTACTCCTTGATGCTCCAATAACTGTGTTACTGGAGCGCCAAGTACTTCCCGAATACAAAAACTCGCCTTCATTTATATCATCGCTGAAATGTTTGCGAGAGAAGTTAATAAAGTAAGTAGTCCGTGCGCCGCCGAGCAGATTTTACAGTGTCTACCTTCGCTTGCACACCATCTGCCCAAGTGTTAGTGTTATTCCTATATTTATTTATTTTTTCTTAATAAATGCACAGCGCCTCGCACACCAGCTGTGCAATCTAGTGGTAGCTGCAATTCAATTTTTTTCTTTTTTTTAATCCTAATCTCGCGTCTCATATCTGTCTTTCTGGCATCGAGAACGGCGGGCACTTCTCATTATTATTGCAAAGACTAAGAGCAAGTCGGCGTGTGTGGGGAGGGGGCAGTAAGCAGGCAGCTGACTGTTCTACGATGGGAATAAAGAATGAATACGAGAGGAGAAAAGAACGGCTGGTGGTAAAATATGGAAAGAAGGAGTTCTGTGGATGCAAATCCGTTTCATAATGCACCCGGGATGCTCAGATACAGCTGCAGTTTGGCGGGAATTGCGTTGCCGGCCAGAGAAATAAACAGAGCGCGAGAACGTGCGTGCATCGTGCGCTGCAAGACTCGTCTCGCATATTGCATTTCGAACGAGCTGAAGTTTGGGAAACAAAAGAAGGGGGCCAAAGGGAAAAGGATAGGAGGGATGGGGGTGTTGGCCTTGTGTTTTTACTTTTTTGTGTTTCTGTGTCGTGAAACAGCAACTGCGAGTGGAAACAAACTTTTATACATTCTCCGTAAGTTTGTGGTACCTTCAGTAGCTACCGCTGTTGCAATTTCCTGTGTTGAGCGAAGGTTTTGAAGACATTTTGACACTTCGAGAAACAAACATGGTAAAGGGAATGAAAGGGGCGCAATTTCATTGCATGCTTGTTGTTGTTTTTTTCTGAAAAAGTTTCACTTATCTCTCATCATGTGCCGCGCCGTGGCCGTGTGTGCCCGAGTCTGGGAACTGCGGCTTCGTGCCAGCCTTTGGCGAATGGTAGAATAAAAATGGTAAATAAAAAACCGTTAGGCGCCGCTTGTGTCTCCGCGTTTCAATCTCTTGTATCACGTTGTCAAAATGGTTGACGCTTCTTGCTTTGAGTTACGCTTGTGTACCGTTATCTTTTCCTCTGCGTGGAAGAGGTACAGCATATGGGTGGAGGAGGAATTCTGGGACAGGTAAGGGATTTTATATTGCGCTCTCGCTAAAACTTTTATTCATATTTCAAGCGCCTTGCACAGATCTTTGTGCTGCGCCGCCGATGTTATCGTTCAAGGCGCAGCATTTAATGTGTGTTATTTGCATATTCTGACGCCGACGTTCGTACATTAGAGCCGCCGTAGTACGTGGAGTGTCATTTTGTTCGTCTTCACGTTCTTCGCTGACGTTCAAATAGTATGGACGATCTCTACTCCTGTCTTCTCACGCAGGCTTGATTTATGTTCTGTAATTCTGGCACATGCCTTCAAGATGAAACAGCCTGGGAAATACCATCTCCGCATGTACTGGCATCTCGTCAGGCAACACGAGCGATGTTTATTTAATGCACGAGTTATTTCTCGTTGGTCTGCCTGATATATTTCTGTTTGTTTGGCACTCGTATGTTTAACGTTTCGTGTCGCTCCTGTTTTCTGTTGCGTACTTTGTAGGCGTGCCCAGCCTTCGAAGGAAAATGAAGAAACGAACCATCTGTTGGGCGTAATTTTCCAGCACATTCGGTCATTTCTCGCTGTTTCTGATTTACTTGCGGTTCTTTTTTTTTGTACGTTCCATGACGAATCATATCTCATATCAATTTATGTAAATTTTATCGCGGTGAAGGTAAAGCATGAAGGCGAGCAGGAAAACGTAATGGGGAGGACTTCAGATGACTTTCAGCCCTACCTCGACAATACTTCATTTGGGAATCGCCCTACTTTTTTCTTGCCGTCGGGAACTGACCTGCCGTCTGCTCAGAGTCTCGGGAGCTCTACAATTTCCTAGAGTCTTCGAAACAAGACTGGTTATCATGAATTCAGGGTAAATAGACTCGATTACACGTAAGCCTCCCTAAAGCTCGTTTTTCCGCATTGGGATCCTTTATGCGGGGAAGCCCACTTGTGCGCCGTTTGTTTTAATGCTGTAACCGTTGGGAACGCAACGTCTAGGTTATGCTTACATGTAATTGAGAACGCTGACATAATGGCAGTAAAGTTATTGTTTTGTACATGTGATCTGTGCTATATTAATGTTATTGATGACATAAGCGTTGATTAGCGGAATAATGGAATACGAATGAAAGAAATCGAATGCGTGTACTGGGAGGCGAATGAAAAGCTTTTAAGCGACACCTGGGGAATTCTTGACAGATTCCAGTGTTCTTTGATCTTATCCTATTATAAAAAAAACTTTTCGCCGGTGAAAGTGATATTCTCGAAATTTCCGTACTACATATTTCTTGAAAGGCACACGGAGATTTCAGAAGGGGGTTATTGCGCATCAGCTCGTGATGTCGACGATAGGTGACTATAAGAAGATGTGCGCTTTCGTTTTAATATTGATCGGGACCTATACGTTGTTGCATTTCTAAATATTAAGCACGTCCTGGAAAACCTTTCTTGTGTGGCGTGAATTACTACAGGGCGTGGATTAGTTTTATTCTATATTCTTAGTTCCGCGCGAAACAAACTTCCACAAGTTTCATGAAGTGCGTTGGGCGCTGTTCGTCTGCTTGATGCTTTCCTTTTTCTCGCATTTGAGTAAGGAGTAGCTTATTTTGTCTTGTGTCACAATTTATGTCGCTTTCTTTTCTTTTTATTTTTCAAGGCGTTGCAAAAACAGAAGGTGCGAGCGTCATCGTGAGCTTTGTGTTCGATGAAAAATGAGCATCTACAACGACGTCCACTTTTTTAATTATTATTATTTTTGTCTACTCGTTGTGCGTTTGAGAGATGCTACAGCGCTGTTTGTTTCTTCTCTTTTGCAGAGCAATGACAGCTGGCAGGCTCCGGACAGCGATCAGGTAAGAAATAAGCTCCTTGGTCTCCTGACTAGCACTGTGTTTAACTTGCGCACTTACTAGAAGTGCGCAGCCATGCTGGAATTAAAAGACAGAGAGGAGGCAGTTGTACATCCTACGTGACTTAAAGGGGAGCGTGATCACTTCCCGTCGTCTATGAAAAACGAGGAATGCAGGTGGCCTTATTCTAGAATTAAATGACAGGTAGCGGCGCTAGCACCTCGGTGTTTCTGCGCCTTGAATATATTCCTTGGTAGACTTCGCGTTTCGTCGTACTCCCGAGGTGCATCTCAGAGGCCGCGTGGATAGAGATGCGTGGCTGAGATCTTCTCTGCCAGGTGCCGCAGCAATCTGAGCTGCCCACAAGAATGTCGCCTGCTTTTTAACGAACTCGTCCAATTCATTTTCGCCAATTAACCAAACAGTCATTTCGCTCCTCATTTAAATAAACTTGCTGTCTGACGTCATGTGTATCTAACGTAACTTTTAGCTTGAAGAAGAATCGTCTAATTTGCACCGGGCATTTTTTTAGAAGAGGTTCTTTTTGTTTAATCATCGGCAAACTTGAAGTGCTTGGAAGAGAAGCAAGTTCTTCACTCGTTGATCGTACCACAGAAAAGGCGGAATGCGATGAGCAAAAGCATTTCTCGATTCTGCTGTTCTGTACTCGTTTGACTTGTTACATGCTTGGCTGTCTTTAGAGAAACAACTCATAGCGTGGCTGGCCTGACACTGTTTACCCTTGTCTATTCCTTGTGCGCAGCTCTGTTCACTTGCCGTTAATCTTGGCACTTAGCTCTCTTTTTTTTCTTCATCGCGTTCGTTTCCGGACATGCCAGTTCTTAAAAAACTGGCCTGCAGCTAAACGTCATTTGCAGCAACTAACCGTGCAACTGCGCAATAGCCGACGCCCTCCGTTGAACGCGCGCAAATGCGCGTATGCCGCACAGCAGTGCTCCGAGCGCGCTTTCACGGAGAAGCGTCTCTCCGTCTAACGCTAAAGACGCTAAGGTCCGATAGACCCTTTGCTCTCACTCTTTCTCTAGAACCGGTAATGCCGTTTCCGCTAGCAAAGACGTTCTTGAGGTGTGCGGGAAGAGGCAGGCGCTCACGCGTTCTGTTCTGCATCCGCTCTCGCTCCTCCCGCTTCTTTTTTTTTCTTGTTTTGGTTTTTCGCGTGCATACCCTCTCTTCTGGCTGCAGGAAGCTTCGAAAACGTCAGCGAAAATCGCAACGCTGGCATTTTCCTTCTCCCCTCCGCATATTGATTCTTTAGTCGATTTCGACTATTCATTCGGGGGCAAACTTTCTTTTTTGTTCTTTTTTTTGTTGTTTTGTACTACTTTTTTTTTGATACCGTAGTTGTGGACTTACACTGGTCGTTTTGTTATTTTTGTTTTTTTTTTCCTGGTCGTTATGAACTAGAGCACACTGACTGGCAAAAAAAAAAAGAAACAAAGGAAAATTCTATCGGCGAGTAAGGGTGCAATAGAGCCTATAGGGCCTCCTTTCTTGGTTGTTAGGGAAAGGAAAAGAAACGGTTATGTAGCGCTCCAGCTCCGGCATGAACTGCGATAAGTGGCCGGCGCGGCGTCGCCCCTTTTGTGTTTGCGGAGAGCTACACTCAGCGACACACAGGCGACTAATGAAGCCCCGGAGTCGGCGCTGCTGGGCGCTTTACGCAAACTAATCACTCGTGCTAGCTCAGCAGCCGTGGTTGGCAGCATAAAAAAGAGAACGAGAAAAGGGGGAAAAAAAAGAGGCATCACATCGCTCCCTCTCCCCAAGCGCCCGCAGATTTTTCGCCCCTTTGAGCATAGACTTGCCGACGTTCGAATTTGAGAGACCTGGGGATGGAACAGGAAAGAAAAAGTAATGCAAGCAAGAATCCTAGGGCCCAAGCTGCTCGACTATACATAATGCGCTCGTTGCCCGTTCATTCCGCACTGAGAGAAGGAGGAAATAGGGGTCAAGCCGTATACGGCATGACCCCTATTTTCTCCTCCTCTCAGTTTCGCTCTGTAATCTGTTTTTTCTTGCAGTTTGATATATTGATCGGACTTGAGTGGCTGGCGATCGACCATTTCCGTAAAGCGTCTAAGCAATCAGCTTAAGCTCTGCTCTATCGAGCCGTGTGTACTCTGCTTGCTCGGTGCGAGACCGGCCGCTCCGTCACACTCCGTTCTTAACTCTGCATGCATGGGGTATTCGACAGCTGTATCGGATTTCGTTTCTTTCTTTTTTTTTCTTTTTTTTTCTAGCGAGCCACGCTTTTCTACAATGGGCTTATAGCTCAAACTGCTGGGCCACAGCTGGGCTCCTTCTTTTTCCTTGCTCTGCAGCCTTCTTTTGGGTTTTCGTTTACCTCCTTGTAGATTCCGCCTACTTACTACATACCTTATGCACTGGCCCGATCGCTGGTCGATCTGCCATTCGCTAACTGGGCAGAAACTTCCTATTTATCGAGTCGGCACTTTCCCGATTGCTTCCAATTGACCTTATCGGCTTCGAGGCGGTCTGTCTTCGGGGCTGAATTCGCTCCAGCGACCCTCTTCCGCTTCTATGGGCTTCTCTTCCCGCATATCCGATAGGTTTCTATGAATAAGCGTTCTTTTTCGTTCTCTTCATGCTACAACCACTGCGTTTTGAGTGTTTTGTTTTGCTAGCCTCGTTACTGCTAATATCATATTTCCTTCGCTTAAACCAATATCGGCCTATATATAGTCTATCTAGCGTGTTCTTTCTTTTTGGGCTCGCGTAACAGTGTTTTTTTTTTTTTTTTGAGAAGGCACTTTTCAGACGGGTTGTCCATAATCCAAGGTCGCTTTTTTTTTTTCCGGTCAGTAATTTTTTGAAGGGATTGACGAAGCGAGCCAAAGGCACTTTTCGGTAAACCACCTGGCTCTTGTCATGATATTCGATATCAAAGTCATCGGGTTTTTGTAGTACATTAAGCTTTCTTCCTGCCCAATTTGCCATCTGGCTGTGGTCATATATTTTTACATATATTTTAAACTGACTATCCTCTTAACTTTTCTTAGATTATATGCTATCCTACATAAATGCGGAATAGTGGATAATAATAATAATAATAATAATAATAATAATAATAATAATAATAATAATAATCAGCCTGACTACGTCCACTGGAGGACAAAGGCCTCTCCTATGTTCCGCCAGTCAACTCGGTCCTGTGCTTGCTGCTGGCAATTTATACCCACAAACTTCTTAATTTCATCTACCCCCCTAACCTTCTGTCTCCCCCTAATGCGCTTGCCATCTCTGGGAATCAGTTAGTTAGGATAAAAAGAATACGTTAGACCGAAATGAAGTTTTCATCATCATCATCATCATGCTTTCGTTCGCATGGACTAAGCTTCATTGAAGGATTATGTTCTCCAGTGTTGTTCAGACTGGTTATGTTCACCGGCCATCTGTCTGGCCAGCAAAAGTGGTATTGCATAAGCTTGAAAAGGTAGCGCATAAAACGTGGATGCAAAAAAAAAATAAAAAAAACGTCGACCGCTCAAGTGCTACCCAGTCGAAGCGCTTGTACAATCTACGTCTTTATTTTTTGTGTCCGTGTCTTACGCGCTGCCCAGACTGGGAGAAGCGCGAAACTGGAAAAGCACGAAATGGGTATTTAAAGGAAAATGAAAAAAAAAATAAGAGAATACAGTTCTAAAACGTTCGCTCTTGCAAAAGGTCATGTTTTAGGTGTCTCCTGATTTGGGACAACTTATTTTTTCGGGGGCTGGGGAGGGGGGTTACGTTTATGTGTTACAGGCTTAACGCAGTGTGCGCGGGTAACCGAGAACGACAGCTACAGTCCTTTTGCGTCACGGACTTCTATCCCAGCCTGCAGACATTAAAATGGTATCGTAAAAAAAAAAAATCTAGAGAGTTTACAAAAAGCCGTCGTCTTTTCTTTTTAACTTTCATCGTTTGTTTCGGAAAGCGGGAAATAACAACGAACGAGTCACGCTGTTTACGCTCGTGTTTCCTTTTTCTTCTACTCGGGCTTCGATAGCCCCTTCATCTCCTTCTCCCGTTTTACTCAAGTGTCGTAATATGTAAGGAAAGCTCCATTCTGTTTAGCTATCCATCCATCGAAGCAGCTCTTACGCACGCCACATGTACTACTCCAGGAGTTTCCCATAGCGAACTCTGTGCTCTTGGCTTTGTACTCGCTCTTCTTTTCCTTCTGTCCGTTTTGATTCTGTCTCGGCTCTTCTGGGTTCGATATGGCACTGGGGACCGCTAAAGCAGCCAAAGTACCCGCCGCTTTTTTTCTTGTTGGACGCTTCTCTTGTGGCAGCACAAAAGGCAGGACGCGTGCATGCGTGGCCCTTTGCGACCGAACGGCCGCTATCGACGTGCGGGCTGCCTTCGGCAAAGCGAGGACGTATGCCGCGAATAAAGATAAAAAAAAATGAGCGAAACAAGTCATTTGTTGTCCCGAGTCTGGGCTCTCGCCAGGAATGGAAGCAACGTGTCCGAGCGGGCCCTCAAGTTTCGTGCTCGCGCGTCGTCTTTCCCTGCTGAGTCGCTCGTCGTGCCCCTCTGTGGAGTGTACTCGCGGTGTTTGTTCGGTAGCGGGTTGGCTTTTCGCCGTCCCTTCAGGGTCCTTTGTTACGTGCCTGTTTCGCTCCCTTTCGTTTGACGACCTAGCGGTGCGCCTGCGGCCCTGCGTATAGATCCGGACTTTATGGACGCTTTGAAGATGTTTCCCCGGTGCGGAGACCAGTACCTAGCGTATGTCTGTACGACAGTCGCTGAGCAATCGTCATTATCGGACACATGGTTAGGAAATTTCTGGAGAT
Organism: Rhipicephalus microplus; assembly: GCF_043290135.1. Lineage (NCBI taxonomy): Eukaryota > Metazoa > Arthropoda > Arachnida > Ixodida > Ixodidae > Rhipicephalus > Rhipicephalus microplus. The sequence continues at coordinate 209,480,041 of NC_134700.1, forward strand.
ATTGTTTCCCCCCTCCCCTTTCTTTTTTCGTTATTCTTTGTCGTAACCTCGTCGCCTCTGTCGGTCCTAGGTAGTGGTAGTGACGTAAGTAATGGTGATTTTGCGTCTTCGTCTCTTCTTACCGTGATGCTGGATCTGTACATGGGCTCTCGGTGTATCGCTGTGTCACCAATTGTAGGTTTGTTGCGTCGATTCTGCTTCGCCGGCTGGCCGCTACGATATCTTCCCCTTTTTCCTCATTTTCGCTTACACTCTCTCTCTCTCTCTCTCTTCGCGTTAGCTTGATGCGCTCTTTCTGGGACATTTATTGTGTAATGGGTGCTTCTACAACAACTTCGGGTTCTCTAACCTAAGCTAAGTAGACGGACATTCTTTTCCATTTTGCTGGCATGGAAGTGCGTGCGCCGTGGCTGGTATTTTAACCCCTGCCATCGCGCTGAGCAGCGAGCGGGTAATAATTATGTTTTTTTGGCAATGGTGTGGTTAGCATTGGAGTTGTACACTGTATTAATACACGTGTATGCGGGCATGAAATATGTGGCAAATGGAATAACTGTCGTAGATTCAAATCTCAGATCGGCGTTTGCGTCCACCACAGTTCAGAACGTTCAAGATGGCTCCGGAGTCCCGCTCTAACAAGCTCTCGCTTTCAGGAGCGAAAACTTGTAGATGTAACTGATCTACGAAAACCGAAGTCTGGCAGTAAAGACGCTCAACCGTTCACGCTCTTACGAAAGCTCTTAGTGCGACTGGTGCAAATCTAGTATTCTTTTTGTAATGAGGATGCGGACAATTCAGCAGCGGTGTCTGCCTTCTTGCTATATTTTCGGGCACGAAGTACAGTATTCGTAAGCTAGATACCTTAAGAGAAGAAGGAGGAAATAAGGCTGTGGGTTGCAAACGGATCTGGCCTTGCGAGGTACTACGGAGCCAATTACTTCGTCCGGTTCGCTCCTACCAAAACATGAACGCTGTTGCCCACTTCGTACTTCGGTGTACAATATCCTTTGTCTTTTTCCCCCTTGTTTTGCGTGTGTATGAGTGTCGCGTGAGGAGAACCTCTAGGATAGCGTGGCAATATCCGGTTCCGGTTTTGTCTGGCTGGATCTGGCTGCGACAAATACAAAACAACCGTCGTTTCCGGTGTCGCTGCTCGTTCGTGGACGTCCTCCGTGATATCGCACTCTCGGTGTGTCCGAGCACGAAATTGCGCAATCGGCACGCTGTTGTTCCGCTCTGAAGACGCAACATTGGTAGAGCTTCTTTCCGGCTGCTCTGAGAGCCTTCCTGCGTTCCCGGAAGCCTTGTTGGGGTGTTTGTTTCTCGTTTTCGGAGGAGAGCGAACAATTTTCACCCCGTCGCTAGCGTTGCCAGACCAACCCAATCTGCGTAGTGGCTCGAGTAGTACTAGGACTTTCTTGACGAGTTTTTCACCCTATATTTGTTTGTTAGCGTACTCATGTGCATAAACGTAAGCAGCCAGTCGTTAACTGCTAGGCTGTACGAGTGGGTCAAAGAGAGAGAGAGAGAGAAAGAAAGCGAAGACGTCTACAAGTTGACGCATCTGCCATTGTTGCTGCATCACCGTTTGTAGCTTACACGGGCCCGTATTTTACGAAATGTTTTATCATTTGATATGCCTATTCAAATGCACAAAACACAGATTAAGTCATATTTGCAAGATGTTTCAGCGCGCGAGCCCCGCCGCGGTGGTATAGTGGCTAAGGTACTCGGCTGCTGACCTGCAGAGCGCGGGTTCGAATCCCGGCTGCGGCGGCTGCATTTCCGATGGAGGCGGAAATGTTGTAGGCCCGTGTGCTCAGATTTGGGTGCACGTTAAAGAACCCCAGGTTGTCTAAATTTCCGGAGCCCTCCACTACAGCGTCTCTTATAATTATATAGTGGTTTGGGGACGTTAAACCCCACATATCAATCAATCAATGTTTCAGCGCGCGAACAAAGCAAAAAGGACAGGGTAGACAGAAAGAGCGCTGACTTCCAACTAACTTTATTTCACAGAGTGGCAAGAATATATACGTCTAAAAAAGGAAGATTACAGATTACAGATTAAGTAGGGGGTAAGCAGGCTGACGGCTGCCATCTAGAGGGGCCAGCGCCTGTCTGCTCTTTCTGGATTAGGTAAGAAATAGAAGGAAGGAAGACAGGAGGAAAGACAGCGTAAAGAGATATGAGAGTAAATGAGAAATCGGCGTAGGCTTAGGCATAAATAACTAGAAACACAAATGCCTATGTAAGGCAAAAGCTATAAAAGTAACTCTCTTGATATAATTGTTTGTGAGACCAAAATACAGCCGATCGTGAAGTTGGGCGTATTAGCGAGGGCGAGGAATAAATGATAAAAAGCGGTTTCTACTGAAAGTACCTGTGAACTCGGATTCTGGTGTTTTGAGTATTTCGTCAGTGGTCACCTGGCGTTTCAACATCTGCTGCGTCGAGAACATTGCGGTGCCCAAAAACTTGCTGCGTGTATGTGAAGTATGCGTATTTTGTCGATGTCTGTGTGTGCGCCCATTGATTGTGCTCTATGGAATGCGACAAATAAGAACTGCCGACAGCAGGCATCGTTGAGAAATTTCGAAGGCATATCATATAGGGACACATTCACTGCCGCAGAAAGCAACAGTTTCCTGGTGTTGTGTTGGCGTGACACTATATTCCGTCAGTATGGCCGTGACAACTTAAAATGACGAGCACTTCGCGGCATTTTATTCATTGCTCGAAGATTGTCCCGTTAGCATGACTGTAATCTGTGCATTTAGCAATACTATGGCATGTTCGCAACTGTCTTCGCTGAAACAATACTCTCTCGCTTTTTCGTTTTAATCTCTAGCCGCGTTTCTCCTGGGCTGATTTCCTTTATTTGACACTTTCGCCGAAAATCAGCACTGTCGCGTAGACTCATAAGCTTTAAAACCCCAAATAAAGAGTGAGAAAAAAAAAGGGAACGCTAATGAAAGCTGTCCTCATCATCCTACGTTTGACGTCGCGTCAGCGCGGAAAAAAAGACTGTCGCTTTTCAGCATTGTGTAACGTCTACTCTTCTACCAAAGATTGGTCGGGGTATTTATCTCGGTCGACCACAGGAGCTGAGCAATCATTAAAACCAGCGTGAGTGGTGTAAGCACGCAATTACCTCCCCCTCTCCCTCTCTCTCTCTCTCTCTCTGGCTTAGTATACACCGTTCACGAGAGTGTGGTCGCTGGAGCAACGTATTCTCGTCATTGTTCGCTTCTTGCCTGCTAGCTCGGTGCGTAGTTTGCTTTGCGGAATATGCATGTTTCAGCATTCTCCTATTCCCTTGTTTTTGTTATCAACCACTCTGCAGGAGTTTCACAGTTTCACCGTTTTGTCTCCCCGTGTCTCGTGTCTGTATACAAGAAAGCAGAGGATAGGGGATAATGTGACGTTCAACATAAACCGGTGAAGCTCTTTAGGCGCTGTGAGTTCAAAGCAATCGTGCCTGAAAGCTTTGTTTGCGGGAACGGCTTGCCAATTTTTCAAGTGTGTTTTGGTGCGAGGGCGTCCGGGTGTATCTGGTTTCTCTTGCGAACGTCTTGCCAGGATGCGCGCGTGCTATCGCTTTCAGCTGGCTGCTCCAATTTTCTCCAAAACTGAGTGCTAAAGGGTATACACATTCATTTTGTTGAGTCGGACGAAAGAAACTTGAGCCCGTCTCACGGAAAGTGAAAAAGTAAAGAGTGGCTGTGGTGCTGTTTCCATGCGAGCTACTCGTAGCATTTTTTTTTGTTTATGCGTGGATATACGGATTACTAGAGCTAGCATATAGACAATGCGTGTATATACCTCCATCTCAATCTCTAGTACCTCTGAAAAAAGACGTAATTCGATGCACTTTATTGGACTTTTCTTTTTATCTCATAAACCTAAGTTCCCGAAATACTACCGCTCAGAGCAGACATTTATATAAAAAGCAGACGCGTTTTTTGTTCTCGTGAAAGAACAGTATAGGGCGTCGCTGTCTGTAGCAACTGTAGGGAAGCTCTGTGTACACCGTTTATGGACTCTTATACCTTGCCTCCTGGGTGAATCATTTAATACCGAACTGGTGTTGAAGAATGAGAATAGAAAGCCCAGAGTTTTGTTCGTCCCGTTATAGACGCCTGTACTGGTTTTTTTAACTCAGGCTTCTGCATCCCGATGGGAGCGAAATGCATCCTCGCTCGTGCGAATAGTGTGCTCGTTGAGCCCCTGTGAGTACTAGAATAAATTCTAAAGCTTCCACCGTGGCGTCTATCAAAACCACTGTATCTGATTGGTTGGCTAATTTTTTTAACATATTGAGTGAATATAATCGCTTGAAGATGCTATCTTCGCTTTAATTAAGCTTGTTTCTGGCAATGGCTTGCAAAGGATGCTTTTCCGCCTAAAGATCGTATTTGAGGAAAAGCCAGCTCTAAAGGGGCACTATAAGTGCTGTGGCAGAAACAACCCTTTCCTTGTGTCGGGGATGTTTGTCGTTACGCTTGCGTTAAAGTCTACTCTTTGAATGGCGTCTTCTTCTACTACTCTTCTACAACGCATTTATTCGGCAAGCGCATGTGACGCTCCCCCCCCCCGGCTGGAGCATTAACGGCTACCGCACGTAACGTTACTTGGATATCGTCACTTTTCGATCGAAAAAAAAAAAAAAAGTCTCCCTGCATCGAGTGGTTTTTCATCATTTGATGTGAACCGAAGCTGCAATTTTTGTGTAACACGCAACCCGAATGTTTTCCTTGTCTGCACGAGCGTCTTGGTCATCAGCCGCGGTATGTGTGGCTTCCGCCTAGTGCTGTAGTTTATCCAGCGTTATCCGCCAAGAGGAGAGAACAAACGCGAAGGTCCGGACCTATGGAACTTTCCTTAATTGCTTTCTCCTCACTTCCGCATTAGCGTAGGGAGTGAGTTTGCCCGTGTACGTCAAGCGGGCTCATCTCCCACACGTGTATCCGGCCGCCAGCCCTTCCACGTCGTCGTCGTCGTCGTCGTCGTCGTCATCATCACCGCCGTAATGGCTTCTAGATCCTCGGAAGATGGCCACCCGCCTCCCGAGCGCTTTTGCCGAACGCTCTTCCCGAACCCAGGCTTCCTTCCTCGGCTCACTTCGTCATCCTCGTCGGGAAATGGATGCCCGGGACCTAGGGCACGTCGCGCGCGCCCGCGGTATCCTCCGAGATACACGTAATTCCTCCGTATACACCCCGATGTACACACGTTTCACGCACGTATATATTATACTCTTCCAGGAGGGTGCTTCATGGGACTGCTTCGTGCATGTGCTTTCAACGCAAGTATAATAAATACGCGCGTGGCGGACGGTGACATGCCGCCGAGACAGGCAACTTCGATGCGCCCGGTTTGTCCGCGTATGTGTGCGTGTGCTCGTGTGTGTGGTCAGCAGGAAGATCCGATTAGCGTGTTCTCATCGGAGGCGTCCAGGCCCGCAGCTGGTGGAAGTGCTTGTGAAGAATGGACGCTAGTGGGGAGCTCATTTCTCAGCGTCCCCCGCTCTTCTTGTGCTCTCAGCTCGCTTCTGTTTTTTTTTTTTTTCGATAGGTAAAAGGACTGGCACGGCCATGTACGCTCGAGGCGAGCGGGACCTATTCATCACTCGGCCTGAGCCGTGCCCGTGTGGCTTTTCCGTTGCGCCTATGTCGCGCAGCTGACCTGCCGCTTCTGTATATAAACCTTCTTGCGGCTCGCTTCTATGCCAGCGCGTCTGGTATTATGCTGCTTTGCGTTACTGATGGTTGCCGTGGCGCGGCTATATTACCTTGGCAAGTTTTCCGCTCTTCTACACAGTGTTGCTGCCGCTGACATATCATTCCTCGTATTTGTGTAAAACGACCGTATTTCAGCTTATATAGGCCTCATGTAACTCTATTCCATAGCCCTATGGTTGATTCTGTTATGGAGAGTAAACAGCTTGTGTGTGATTTAAGGCGTGCCGCTTTCGTGACTTGAAGCGCGTATATTCGCCGAAACAAGTTCATTCTCCTTCCTCAAGCTGGTAGTATCATATAATGGTTCTTCAACCCTAATAAACGCTAGTAATTCGTGGGTTGTAAGAAAATAAAGACCCTCATTGAGGCTACTATCTACTGCGTAACATTTGCAGTCTGAGTTTGCAGGGTCACGTCTGTGTGGAATAAGCTTCGTTGCACATCTGGCGGGCACAGGTTAAAGCACATTTTGAACATAATATCGGTGAGGGCCTTATTGAACTTTTTGCGTGGGGTGCTAAGACTATTGAATAGGCTTTAAGCACCCAGCTCACTTTTTTTTCGCGTGTCTGTTTCGTTCTTCGCTTTATTTCCCGTATTTTTTTCTCTATTCTCCCTTCCCTTAGTGCAGGGTAGCAAACCGGATGCTCCGATTTTTGGTTAAGCTCCCTGCCTTTCCCTTATTATATTCTCTTTCTTGGTCGTGAAATTACGATAGAGCCATGATTCGTATTACGGATGTCACTCCTAGTTGTGGACTTCGTTTCGTGCCTTTTCGTCAACTTCTGTGCTGAAGCAAGGCGGCTGCAATATTTTACGTTCGTCATGCACCCCGTCCTCTTCCACGCGTATTTTTTTATCTTAGGGCGAAAGTCTTAGATGCTTAATCAAACGCGGAAACTCACCGTCGGCGGCGTCAACGCGAAGTGATGCGGAAAATTCACGCATCTCCGCGAAGTGAAATGTGACGAGTGGGTGAGGCGCCGCTGGAAGTTATTTTCATAAATCACCAGTGACATTGCCGCCTCGTGGATGCAAATGAGTGACAACGTGTGTGTATAGCATGTACAACGTCTTTTTGCCGTTGAACCGCCGCTTCCCGCGCCCTCAACTCCGGGATAGAAGCTTGTTGTCGGCGGCTTAGTGAGTTTCCGCCTCCGGGGTAGCTTGTTGGCTGCGTCGGCGTGGCCTTTGGCGATCGAAGGCGCGTTCATGTTCGTGTTCATTCATGGCAGAAATAGAATGTGTGCTTTGGTATGCGGCTATCCTTCATTGTCATGACCGTCAACGTCACCGTGAACACGGACAACGCACAACAATGGAGAAGTGTAGACTCTAAGGTGCTGCGTCCCTAAAAATTGACATCATGTTATATCCGCCGTATGGTGTCATCGTTAGGTCACATATTGCCGTGAATTGTGGCGTCACGTGTTGGCGTCGTTACGCGACACCATCCCAAAGTCGGGCAGATCGCGGAGGTGGAGCCGAACCGCAACAAGCTTGCAATACATTCTCTGGCCCTGGACGCAGTGCGTAACTACGTCAGGTGCGGAAAGCGAAAGATGTCGGAGTGGGGGCTGGGGGAGGATCATTACATCGACTGAGAAGATGACTGTTGCCTTGCAGTCGTCTTATGCGAATGCGTGAGGGCCTCTGTGAGTTTTCGTTGCTGAAATGACGCAATGACACCGGGGAACGTGGATCGATGTGCAGCCAAGAGGGAATGGGGCGCCATATAAGGTATAGGCACACATTTAAAAGGCGGAGGAGAGAGGGTGGCGTCGCACTGGTCGTGACGTGTGACACGGGTTTATTTTCACCCCGGCTACCCCGGCCGTTGCCGGGGTAACCCTAGCCGGGCTGAGCGGAGAACCCGCCAAGACGACACTGAAATGCAAACGCGCGATATGTATGGCATCTACGGCGGCGCCTTCGGTATACTGCAATCGAAACGCGTTTTGCGAGAGTTCTATAACTCCCTCGTAAATGCCAGCTCTCTTCTTGTGCGCCTACCTTCCAAAATGGGTCAAGTGAGTATCCGAAGAGAATTAGCTTGTCAAAAGCCCTTTTGGCTCGGATATATTGACTGTAGAGAAAAAAAAAAAGGGGGGGGGGGGGAGTGCCTCATTTTCGGAAGTTTGCTTGTTTTGCCGCGTGTACGCGGCCGTCGGCTGACATGCACATCGATGTGTAGCAACTGCTCTCAACGTGTGGGATGTTCGACACATACATGGCGCCTTGCCTTCCGCAGGGTTGCTAAAGTCTCTTGTTTCTTTCTTATCGTAGCCGGGCCTGTCCCTCAATTTTCTAGGGTGCGGATATTGAGTGGCTGAGATTGAAATGCCGTGCATAACATATATCATAAGGGGGGGGGGGGGGGAGAAAACAAGAAAAGAATACAATAAACACTCGTATGTATTCACGCGCGCAGATGGGAACAAAACGACTTTGGAAGCAAGTGCCTTGCGTCGCCCTCCTGTATATGCTGTACGCCGCTTCAGGCGTACGACGAACTTATGAATCCGCAGCGCACGCATACGGTTGCACGGCGAACTGTAGGCGCCGCGTGAGATATAGCCTTGCGTCGTGACTGCGCGTCAACATGCCATATCCTGCCTCGCTTTCCGTTCAGCAAAAGTTTGTTGTGTGGTATTGACCAACAGTTCGCGCTTTGGCGATTTCGAATACGGGTGGGCCGCCCAGCACATAGTATATGCTGCCGTATATACACAGCGGCACTCTTTTGCCTAAAACAACGGGGTGGCATGTTTGCCTGTGGCTGTGCTTGTTTCTGTGCACCTGCACAAACCTCTGGCTTGCAACTCGCACGCATTTTTTCGTTTTACTACCTTTAAAACTCAACGAAAGGGAGGGAGACCCTGAGGAAACTGAAGGCGTTAGCATGAGTTAAACATCTCCCATGGCGCTAACATTGGCGTCCGCCGGGGGCAACAGTAGTGATGGGCAGGAGCAGGGTTGGGAGGTTGTTGCTTATACTCTCTGTATTTCTTTCAATGCTTCCCTTTCAGCACCTTATCGGCAGCATATCGGGTGACGCCTTTGAAAAATATGTTTCGTCAGAGAAGTTAAGTGAAAAACATGGAACCACTTTTTTTCCTGCCCTCGTCACTTTACAAACGTGCGCGAGGCTCACGTCTTGTCGCTTTTCTTTCTTTTTCGCGGTCGTCTCCTACAAAAGCCACCTTCAAACATTGTCTGAGAATTATGCGATATCTTCAGCGGTATTCAGAAGACAGGAAAACGAGACGTTCGGGGACTCGTCCGTCCTGCGCGGTCACGGCGTTTTGTTATTGGGACCACGGAATGTCGTAGATTTCAACCATTTAATCACGTTTTAAATGCGAAGCATTTCTTAGCGAACTCGGGCGACTTTGAGCGTATCTATCTATCTATCTATCTATCTATCTATCTATCTATCTATCTATCTATCTATCTATCTATCTATCTATCTATCTATCTATCTATCTATCTATCTATCTATCTATCTATCCGCTTACGTCACATATACCAAATTCGGTATTACGGCACGTGATTGGATGACGAAGATAGGTGACTGGTGCAACATGATTATCATTAGATGGGTGTCATGTAACAGCATGACTACATGCCACGCTCATGATGCGCTGGCGGCCGTTTCGCTAACTTTACTTATACCAAATTTCGTATTATGGGACGTGAATGGGTGACAAAGATATGATAATGGTGCAAACATAATAAACATGAGATGCATGTCATGTAACAACATGATTACATGCTACGCTCATGATGCGCTCGCAGCCTGTTCGCTAGCTTCACATGTACAAGCTTGGTATTACGCGGCGCGAATGGATGACTTTGGTAAATGACACATCCAAACATGATAATCACGACATGTGTGTCATCTAACATGACTACATGCCACACTCATGATGTGCTCGTGGCTGTCTCGCTAGCTTCACATATGCCAATTTGGTATTACGTGACGTCAATGGATGACGAATGTGTGTGACTGGTGAAAACATGATATCATGAGATGCGTGCCATGTGAGAACATGACTACATGCAACAGTCAAAACGCCAATACATTTCGACGTGATGCCGTGCGCGTGCTCACCGGCGTTCATTTCGTCGGGTCACGCCGGCGTTGCCACGCCAGGCACCGGTTCTGCCATATACTCGCAGGCGCAAGCCGCGGTGCGTTGCTTTGACGCATGCGCGTTTCAGCGCGTCCGGCATCCATACGTCACGAAAATAGGGAGACGCAGTGTTGTCTGGGTAACGCATCGGCGCAGATAGAGAGTTTTAGTACTGCGCACGCTGCGTACGTGGCGGCGTTGCGTACGTAAGGACGCCACGTTCTGCGTAGTGCGCATGCGCAGACTGCAACGCGCACGTATCGCGTTACGTACGCAGCCGCTACGTACGCACGCATGAGATGCGTGCGTGCGTACGTATGAGCTGATCGCGCCGCTCTCGAACAAGTTCGCGACAGCGCGAGACTTCGTTTTGCAAAATGGCGGCATCGTAGGCAAGCACCGACCGGCTCTGTGGCTTAAAATATGGCCATAATTTGGCTATAACACTTGGATTGGCTCACATTGGCTGTGAACAACACGTGCTTCTATTTTGATCTACCAGATGGCGCAACACGCTTCACGCTGGTTACGTACGCGGGTACTACGGCGTACTAAAAGCCGATTAGTGGCAAACGACGCCACGTAACGCAAGGCGCTTGCGTGATGCGTACGTAGCACCATTCCGCAGTACTAAAACTCTCTGTTGTCGTATACCTTTCCGTCGGACTGAAACACAGATGTTACGTATACCGTACAGAGAATGCTAATAGCGCGCATATGCTATAAAAATAGACCGTACTTCGTCCGTTCATGCGTTCGTCTGTATATCTGTCCGTCCGTCCATTCGTCCGCCCATCTGTCCTTCATTTATACTAGTCGGCGACTTCGACGTACACATTATGCACCCTATAGGACCTATAACTTCGCTCCATCATCAGCATTCGCATCGTGGATCGGCTGCCAATTTTTTTTTATTTATTTTTGTTGTCCTCTTGGGCGCTTTATAGCGCTCTTACTTATCGGGTTTTCTCTTGGCTACGTAGTTTCAAACCGTATGATGCTGTTCTTTCTTTGCTTCTCTCTCTGCTTCTCGGCGGTGCATTACTGCGCCGCACTTGCAGCTCTCTCCTTCCTCCTCAGCTCCACCTGACGTGAGTTACGCGCCAGACCACCCTGACGCGTTGCTGGATGGCGTCTGGCTTGCAGCGCGCGCTCTTCACGACGAAACTGATACGCCGCGCAGCCGTGTATTCCTCGCTCTGCGTCACGTATCGCCTATATGCACGTACACCGCGAATGCGGCCCGCGCGTATGCCTTGCGAGATCCTCTTCCCCGTTCGCGTCACTGGCGTCTCGGCGCCTGCTCTTCGTTATTGATATAGCTAGCTGGAGCTTGGCACAGGAACGAATCTCTGCTGGGTACGTTAAGAGAGATGCTCCCATCGCTTCAGAGGAGGGGACGCCTGAGGGTGGGAACGGCGTGGAATGGATAAGGATGGAGCAGAATGGCCGACTCCTATCGCCTGTCTCTGAAAGAGAGACAGAACTACCGGTAGCTGTATAGCGATGACTCCGCGAGTTTACCACGTTTTTGTGTACACTTTTTGGTTAAGACGCTATTTCTTCTTTATTTTTTATCGGCTCCGTACTCTTCTCTGCCGCGGTGATCTGCAGAAAATTGAAATAAAACACTTTGCCCCGACGGTGGCGTAGCGCTCGGCGCGAGGTTTTGGATTTTGCACGGCCGCTCTTTTAGGGGAGCGATGTCACGTTTTCACGTTTTCTCGTTATGGTCACGTTTTCTCGTTATGGTGGTGGCGTTAAAAAACGAGGACTCTATCCGGAGTGCACGCCAATTTTTTCTCTTCCTATTCCATTGTTGTTGTTTTTTTACATTTCAACTGTATTTATCGACTTTCAGCTCCTGTTTCCCAGTTTTAACTATTCTAGGAGGCGTTACTTGGAGCTGTCATGTTACTTCCACAGTCAATCGTGGCATCGGTTAACAAATATCAATGCTCATTGTTGTCTATACTGAACTAGTTGCGAATGCAGAGGCTAACTAAGGTGGATGGTAGTGGAGTTACTTTCAACCAGCGTGAAGCTGCTTTTCTTTCTTGCTTTTGTTTGTTTGTTATTGATACAGTTTTCCGGGAAAGACTCGTGTATAGTAATGCACTTATCTTCCTTGTCGATGAACTTCTGTCTTAGTCAGCATTCGGCGCGTTGTGTTGCCGCGTTTTCTTGGTAATCAGCCCCTGTGCGTCAATATTGCTGTAACTGTGCTGACTCGGCACCTTTTTTTTTTAATTTTTCGCCCGCACTGCCAGAGTTTCTCCTTAGACCAAAGAAGCTTTCCATCCTCTGCGGCAAAGAAACTAAGGTTCTCTGTGCTATTGACGTTGCTGACGAGGTCCACCTTTGTTGCAGGCCGGCGCTTCGTGGCTAAAACACTTGTTCAGAAGTCTCGCCACTCTTTGCTTGTTTTTGTGTACCGCCGCGTAAGGCGGACTTTGTATTGTTTATTATCGACGGTATAGGATTAGAACGGGAAAAAGTTCATGAAAGTGACGTCTCCACTGACGTGGTAAACGAAGTGTGAACTCTTTCGCATACTCGGTGGTTTCTGCAGCTATATAGTATACAACAAGTCATCGTAGTAACGCACGAGGCATTGATTGTCCGATGATCGTGCGAGGAAAAGAATAAACAGCGTGGATAACGTGCCTAAAATTTTAATTGATCAGCTATTCTTTAGGTCTACCCGCTTCGACAGAAACGGCAGAAGTTGCGCTAGATACTGCCCATCATGTCGCTGCAAGAAGAGTCTGTGCTTTGTAAAAGCGACACCCACTGACGAGTGAGTTCATCACCGTTGTATGTCAGTCAAACCCTTACGCTTCGTCTTCTGATCTTCGCATGTAAACGTTATGTACGCTCCGGCAACATATGCCGCCGCTGGAGTCACGTCGGCTCCCTTGAGCCGAACCTTACGAGACACTAAAGGGCCAGTAAACAACCTCGCGGTCCAAAATTTCCGACGGAGAAGTACATGCGCACTTGTACGTTGTGAACATGCTGCCGCAAGAACTTTGCGAATAAGTGCTGCAATAAGAAAGTCTTCCCAATAAGAAAGGCTTCCCCCATGTGTTGCTCGTGTCATAGCGGAACGGGGAGAAAGGGCGGGGCGAGGGGTGGTACGAGTAGGGTCCAGGTATGACGTATGAATCCTACCCCTAGCGGAAAAGTTGTGAGACATCTCCTCATTTGGAATATTTTCGTTTTGGCAATAACGTTTGTCCAGGTACTCTCGGAGCTCTACCAAAATAGCAAGAATAGCACAGGAAAATGATAATGCAGACTGCGCAGTCAAAACGGTCAAAACTGCATCATGGTAAGTCCAAGACGCCGTTTCGTAGTGCAAAGGGACAATCCACCAGGTCAGTGTTGCGTAGTGTTGCCCATGGGCAAGATTAGTTTCGTCACTTCACGTACGAGGAGGACTTGACAGGCGCAAGCGAGGGGTGCTGGGGTGGTTTTTCTGAATGGAGTATAGCTGCGCAGCGCTGTCATATTCGCAAAATGTGATAGCCGAAACATGCATGAATTAGCGCGCTTGCTTGGCTGTTGTAAGAAAAGAAAATTCGGAGCTTGTCTGCTGGCTCTTTAATGTATCTCAGAGACTCGTGCAAGTGATCTGTAGAAGGCTTTACCGCACGTACTCTGCGCGGAACACACCAGTCGTCAGATGGAACAGTAATTACCTGTATTAGGCAGGTAACCGACACTTCATGCCGTGACGTTTATAATTCATATTTCTCTATAATTCCTGCTCTCTTAGTCATGTGTGCTGGCATAATTATCTTCTCAGTTGAAAAGATTCCGCTGTAATACTTGTGAAACCTAACACCAGTGTTAATTTCTTTCCACTCGGTTCTTTGCTAGGGTCATCTATCTGCACTGTCTTGATTGATTGATATGTGGGGTTTAACGTCCCAAAACCACCATTTGAATATAAGAGACGCCGTAGTGGAGGGCTCCGGAAATTTTGACCACCTGGGGTTCTTTAACGTGCACCCAAATCTGAAAACACGGTCCTACAACATTTCCGCCTCCATCGGAAATGCAGCCGCCACAGCCGGGATTCGAACCCGCGACCTGCGGGTCAGCAGCCGAGTACCTTAGCCACTAGACCACCGTGGCGGGGCATCCATCTGCACTGTCTAACGATCGCGTTCAGCCTGACTTTTTTCCCCCTTCATCTCAGTTTTATTTTGCTGCGTCCAAGTGGACAACTCGATAATGTTCTTGCTGACAGCGGCACTAATTGAGTTGCGAGACATGGCGATAGTCGATAAGGGAAACAACGATTGAGTCGAAACTCAGTTTCCACAAAAAACAAAACAAAAGAAGGCCGAGACAAAACAAACCAAGAACGTAATGTTCGCGAGCATTTGTCGTAGCGTAGTAAGATGCAGCCACGGCTTCCTAATTTTGTCCGGTCGTTGCCGAGGCGTGGGGCCGCTGTCGCAACGCACAAAGGAAGGCTCACGTCGATTTATAGACCGCCGTGTCGGGAACCTTATGGCGACGCTTTCCGGTGCCATTCTGTGTTCAGCACTGTATACCTTGGAATTCCATTGTTGTTTTCTCTCAGCTGTTCGTTTCTCTCTTCCTTCCGCGAGAAGTTGTGTTTCCAACAGCTCGGGCGCTGTGTTTGCGTAAGTTATACGTTTGCGGAAGCGAGGTCCGACACCTTCTCTCTTTGTATCGTACTGACCAATAAGTAAACGAAGCAAGGAAGGAAGACTAATAATAATAGAGCAAAGGACAAGGAGACCGAAAAAGGGAGCTAGGCGGAATGAAAACCGGTTGATTAATCGGCATTTTTTTTTTCTATTGTGAGGGCGACATCTGGTGGGAGGAACAGGTCGCGAGACATGTTTCTTTCCACACCGGACTTATTTTTAATTAAGGTATATTTATGACCTAACGTTCCTCTCGTATAACTTGATTGCGCGTATACGTTACGATGATAGCTTTAGGCGCTGCAAATTTCATTCTTTGCTGTTCTTGTTGTTCTTGTTGTTGGTGTTCGTCGCCTTCGTCGTCATTGTCGTCGTTGTTCTCACACTCGCTTCGATAGTTGTTAAACAACAGCAAGAAACTTCTCTGTGAACATCATTAAGAGTGCAGGGGGATATGCTTCTGAAAGGTAAACCTGCTCCCCCTTTACGGTGCGAAATCTCGGGGTTTCAAACGCTTCTCAAATAAAAAAATAAAATGAAAAGAAAAGCCATAAATTTGTAACCGGGACAAAAATCTTCTCTGACCCGGCTCTTTTAACGAGGTAGGGAAGCTCTAAGATGAAGAAGCGTTATCTTCTGTCATAGGCATGTCGTTTTGCACGCTAAAGATGCCTTCGGACGCAAATAAGAAAGATAAATAAAAGAGGGAGAGAGAAAAGCACATCCGAAGCATATCCAAAGACCCGCATAGCTAGCGGGCTGCAGGATCGCGATACTTATAGCACGTTGCAGTGCGAAAACATAAATTTATCCGAACGGCTTCGAGACTGAAGAAGAAAGAAAAAAAGAAGAAATTTATATAGCGTGCCATATGGTGGAAGCGAGTGCCAAAAGCTGGGCGACACCCGGCACAGAAGTCCTGTATACCGTATTTACCCGGGAGAAGGCGAGGACGCTGAGCAGCTCCGAAGTGCAGTTGTAATGTCGCGACGGAACGTTCTTCGCACGCACACGACCGAGCGCCATCGCGACGACGACGACGTGCTTGTCGTGTTCTCGCATAACATTTGTCACACGTTGTAATATGCGCTCCCCAACAGTTGCGAATATACAGGCACTCACATGTGTCGAGGCGTTCCTTGAAGTGCGCTCTCTCTATCTATACCCTCCCTCACTTTCCATCGCGAGGGGACGCACGTTCAATCCGAAGTCGTTTTTTTTTGTGTGTGTTCTTGTTCTCCTATTCTGAGAAATGAGACCACGAAGGCATTAGGAACCGGCAGCTAATACGGCCGTGGGCCTGCTAGTTTTTATTTATTTTTCCTCTCTAATATTCGTCTCAGCACGGCTGGTTCGAGAAGGGTTGAATAACTAAAAAATAAAGACAAAAAATCGGGAATGAGATGTGGAATAAAGCTTGAGATTGACTCCGAAGACGAATAAGGGGGCGTGTTTCGCGAAATGAAAGAGCTCCACATATCCCTTTGCATGGTGTAGCTTTAAGGTGACATCGCCGGCTGCGCCACGGTGACCCCATTTCGCCTCTTTTTACCTTGCCCGTCCATAAGTCCCGCCGCCCACCGTCTCTCTATAATGTGACTCCGGTGCCCGCCATCAAGGACCCATCAGGAGGGCGCTGGGTCGTCGGAGGCTGTTATAAGAGGCCGCCGTGAGCACGGTTGTACCGCTCCCTGCACGTGCTGCTCGAACCTCTCCACCCCCCACCACCCATCTCGTCGCCGGCCGTGGTTATCAAAATCTCATTTGGGTGCCTCGCACAAATCACACTGCTGCCCTGTGCACGAAGATGAGTTCGCGGCGGCCGATCGCGTCTCCCTCTCGGCGGTGTATCGCTGGCCGACGTTGAGAATATGCGCGCTCCTGAGTGTGATGGTTTCTTGCTTTTGATTTAGCTGAAAGGTTAGATTACTATCTATCTATCTATCTATCTATCTATCTATCTATCTATCTATCTATCTATCTATCTATCTATCTATCTAATCTTCTTCTTGAATTTCTTTTACGGGCTTTCTCTCTCTCGTGTGTGTGTGTGTGTGTGTGTGTGTGTGTGTGTGTGTGTGTGTGTGTGTGTGTGTGTGTGTGTGTGTGTGTGTGTGTGTGTGTGTGTGTGTGTGTGTGTGTGTGTGTGTGTGTGTGTGTGTGTGTGTGTGTGTGTGTGTGTGTGTGTGTGTGTGTGTGTGTGTGTGTGTGTGTGTGTGTGTGTGTGTGTGTGTGTGTGTGTGTGTGTGTTTCACACTGCGATGTTACAAAAATAGTGATCTCATCATTGGCAATTCCATGTTCAGGACTATTTCACTCTTGAAGCACCACGATGTGACGGAAGGGGGTATACAATAGCTGATTGCGCCTCGTGCCAAGTCGCGCCGATCTTACGAACGCAATGTGTCGATAAAGAGCACCAACTAATTTTCACTGCACATGATCATAAGCTGTGTACAACGTTGTAAGCGCTGTTTCTATGAGCCGTTCGTTGATTGTTGCTATGGTCACTTACTTCGTTCTGCGCACTCTCGAAGAAAAGATAAATATGTGTACATCACTCCAGGGAAACATTGTACGCGCACTTGATGCAGGCAGTGTCCTGCTGCCCCTGTTTTCTTTCTGTGGCGCTGGTGCGGACCAATTACGCCGCTGCTGGTGAAGGCGGCGGTGCGAGAGAAAAGTGGCCATTTTCTCGGCCGGTGCCTCCTCTGCTGTTCGTGTTTATGACAGAGGCTTTTAATCAGTCTCGCCTCGAACAAAGCTGCCTGCCTAGCGAAGCATGCCGACGTCCGCGTGTTTGGGTCTCTGTCGTAAATCTCGCCTCTCCTCTTGCTTTTGCGCAATCTTCTTTATCTTCTTCTGGAGCGACCTATAGGACGAAACAAAGTAATCGTGCAAATGCTCAAAAGACGTCAAGAATGTTTCATATGTTCTCTGTCTCTCTATATCTTGTTATTATTTTCTTGAGTGTAGTGTTTTATCATCTTTTATGGCAGCAATGCGTATTTTTTAAAACTGCCTTACGTTTCTCCTCTTTCGAGGCTGCTCGTTGCAGATGAAAAAAAGAGAGAGAGAAGATGATAAGCCAGTTTTATCTCGAAGATTCGGGAGTGCTTGGCGGTTATTGGTTTGCATCAACTCGTGATTATTATTATTATTATTATTATTATTATTATTATTATTATTATTATTATTATTATTATTATTATTATTATTATTATTATTATTATTATTATTGCGCGCATGCACTCGCGCACTTTCTCTTGTGTCACTACATGACGTTCGAATTTTTTATCATCACTTCCTAGTTCGCACTCTCGAAACAAAGAGAGATAGAGAGAGAGATAAATTATCTGGAAGAAACCATTGCATGATGAGTGCCGATAATCTAATTTTGAGTTTCGAAGTGCTATAGCCATCCTGTGATTATGAAGCATACTTTATTGAAGGACTTCAAAATGATTTTAACATTTTGGCTTCCTCAAATTGGAGACTTAAAAATGTAAATACACGTACACTTCAATTTTACATTTCGCGTCCATTGCGGTCGATAGTCAAACCCTTTTCCTCGATCGGGCATACCAACCGAGCACATCATTTCCCGAGTTAGCATGGCAAATGAAAATGATGGATCTTCGACATTATAATGTGATCAGCGTTGTCGCGTCACGCTGCATCGGCACTGCCGAAATGCGTCGTTTAGCTGCAGCCGGGTTCCCGTTACGACAAGAGTGGCGATGTGGGCTTGTTGGTGAAACATATGAAAGAAGTTTATGTAGCACGAGGCGACAAAACGAACACAGGAAAGAATAGACTAAGAGGACAGAGCGCTACTATAGCAACAACATGTTTATTTTCGACCTCCAAGCCGTTTTTAAGCCATACTCGTCCGTCGAGCAAGCAGATAAGCACGTGTATTCAGATAAATGCACGACAATGTCATCTACCAACAAGAAAAAACGATAAATAGGACAACAAAAAAACCACACAGATAAAATCACGTATCACTGCTTACGCAGGAACGCCAGTTCCTTGGTGCTTTGTCGCCTCGCGCTACATAAATTTCTTCCCGTTACGATTCGATAGATGGATGCTATGAACGTCCCCTTTATAACAGGGCGTCCACATTTGTGCCACCAGGCTTGCAAGAAAAAAAAAAGAAAACTTTCTTTTTGTGTTGGCCTAATATCTTATATATTTCGATCAAATCGATCTTATTATTACAAAGAATAGTGATTTATTCATTGACTTGTGGGGTTTAACGTCCCAAAACCACTATATGATTATGAGAGACGCCGTAGTGGAGGGCTCCGGAAATTTAGACCACCTGGGGTTCTTTAACGTGCACCCAAATCTGAGTACACGGGCCTACAACATTTCCGCCTCCATCGGAAATGCAGCCGCCACAGCCGGGATTTGATCCCGCAACCTGTGGGTCAGCAGCCGAGTACCTTAGCCGCTGGACTACCGTGGCGGGGCGCAAAGAATAATGTAAATTTATGTTTCATTTCTCTGCCTCTTCAAGTAGAATGCCCTCATTTTCACTATGCGCCATCTAGCGGTGCCGCTGGGAAATCTATAGGTGCGTGTAGACTGTGCTTTGAAATGTGGACATTTGTCATCTCTTTCTCCCTATTTCATTGGTCTTTTATCTCGAAATGGTTAAGCCTTCTCATTGAACGTTTTTTAATTTTTCTTAAGATTTTGCCGCACTGTTGTATTGATCACCCTATACCAGTTCTCATGAGCTCATGAAGTGGCTACAGGCTCACTGATTGGCCTAGAACGCCGACAACCAGAAATTTGACAGAATTCAGAATAACAACATGGAGTATTCTGCGTGCGCGTGAAGCCACGCTGATGATAATTGGACGTCGACGCTTCCCTTGGCTTCCTCGCTTGCGTGCTTTACAGAGACACTTATAGGCCGCGCGTTTCTGCGCTGGCCAGTGACATCTGTTGCAACGTTTGACCACGAATTACTCGTATATTATGCGGCTGTTGTGCTTGGGGTGAAGCCTTCTTTTGTTTTCAGGTGCTTTCAGTACGCAAGTTTCAATAATGCAACTGGTTTCCTATTCTTATCTGTTCATCGTAATATGCTTCTTTGGCTGCATTCATCTGTTAATCGGACCAAATAAGCACTTCTGGACTTATGACGGTGACGCAATGCCGCTGCCCCAATTGCTCTGGAAAGCTTATATTTGTTGACTACTCTAGTACTTACCTCTAATAGCCGACTGAAGTATGTCGTCTCTCACTTCGCTTGGTAGGGGTGCCCTTCATTTTAATTAAAATGTTACTCAACTTACTTGGAATCACATGAAAGTTTCTGTAATAACTGGGATGATGAAGCGGTTGATTGCTACTGGTATTCTCATACGCGCTAATATCCTGGCTTTGCATCACCGCGGAGCTTTAATGTACGTGTCCATCCGTTTTCCTCCACGAAGGTGGCTCGGCCGGTGCTGCTCCTGTCTTCGAGCAACATCATCCTTTTCAGCTCGTGCTTCACATCGTTTGTTTACTTTTACTCCGTTGCGAAAATTGTGGTAGTGAAAAAATAAGAGAGAGTGAGAGGGAAAGAAAAGCGGTTTATGCTCAGCACTTTTTAGCTCCCGGGGAGAAATTCATTAACTCGAGAGGACGAACACTTGCACAGAACGGCCACTATACGTCGTGGGTAAACTCCTTGCTTGCGACACCGCCGCTATCCTGAAATGATGAAGCGTCATTTCCGCGCTCGCGGGACTAACTTGCATGCACTGGAACGGGCGCCGAGCGAAAACGGTGTTTGTCCCAGGGCCCGTAAGGCTTGTACGTCTTGCGCCGTGTGTTCGTTTTAATGACTTCTTGTTTTTATGTTGTGTTTCTTTTTTTAACCTCTATTTTCAACAATGTCTGCCTGTGCTTACGCTGTGTGTGTTTTCTGTCTCGCTCCGTCGTTGTTTTCCTTCAAGTTTTTTTTTTGTTTCTTGTTCTTAATCTTATGTTCGCTCGCTCCACGCCTGTGTCCATCGTAGGAGTGTGCCAGCGTTACCCTGTTTGCCCTCCGCGTAACAGCAGCGCCCTCTGCGTAGACCCTAGAGGGCGTGGCGACATTTCTCAGCACCTGCTTGTGTCGCGGCTATACATCTTTTCACGTTTTGCGCTTTTTTTTGTTTCTTTTGCATTACACCGCAGCAACCGTGTTCTGACAGGCGGCTTAATAACCGTGGCTGAATCTGTTTAATTATGCGTCTCTTCGCATGCGTGTGCGCACGTTGTTGGCGAGAACTGAAGGGTGGAGCAAGATCGCTCACGCGCGGGAGATTACGGCCCACTCGGCCGTGCAGCAGCTTAATGTCGCCCGTATCCATACCGTCCTCATCCTGCCAGTGTCGTGAGCACTGGACATACTAGACAGTGTTCTCACGCGTATCTTGCTGCGTTAAGCAATTATGCTTAAAGCAGAATTCTAGCCCAGTTCCTTTCTTCCTACGGTGAGGGTCTGAGATATTGAACCTATGAAGGATTTTCTAGCAAGCCTCAGAGACCTTTAAGTATAATTTAATATAATAGCTCTCCTGCCTACACTCAGTTTCTGTTTCGTTTCTCAGCTGGGCTCTGTCCTTCGCCGCCATTATATTGATGTTGTTCACGTGGGAGCATGCCATTGCGGTAACTGCGCCCTTACACCGGCTCGTTCGGTCACGTACTATTGCGAGAAGTGTGGTGGCTTGAGGCGCGAGGTTCTCGAGCCACCACTCTTATCAGGCGTGCGCGGAGAGGAACACCTCTGCAAAAGGGGTGGAGGGCAAGCTGACTGCGCGTGAGCTTGAAGTTCAGGTCGTAGATGAGCGCGTTGGTCCGAATGGGTTTGCGCCTCGATAAGGTCCCTGGCAAAAAAAAAAAAAAGGAACAGTGTGCGTCTCTCAAGGCCTGACCACACGTGTCCGTCGTAGCACGTGGCTTTGTGACGTAGTGCCGTGCCCTCTCCCTCCGTAGAGAAAGGGCGCGTATAGAGAGACGGAACGCCACGCGCTGACGCGCTGTAACGCGCACATGTGGGTAGGGCTTAAACGCTCTTTATTTATTTTATTTTAAATGCGAAGCATTTCTTAGCGAACTTCAGCGACTTTGAGTCTATAAATATATATATATATATATATATATATATATATATATATATATATATATATATATATATATATATATATATATATATATATTTATATATATATATATATATATATATATATATATATATACTATTCTGTAAGCATGAACGAAGGGGCGCTGACGTATTTTGCGCGTCATCGTAAACATCTCGTACATATGAGACAAGGATTGGGTATTGTGCTTTCCTTCTCCAATGAAAGAAGTAGCCTTGACGAAGTTCTTTATATATAGCATAGAGTGATCGTATGCTTTTTTTTATGGTTTTTCAAATAGCAGTCATTAGGTTTTATTCTGTGCGAATGACTGCAGGCTACTCAACACAAGTAAATCTCATTCTGATTTTCGGTATTTCTAGGAAATTGTAATCGCTTGATTGTTGTCTTTTTTTTTTATCTTGTTTTGGTAATCAGTCACCCTCCGTACTAACCGGCTATTTTATCGTGCCTGTTTTCGATTCACATTTGCGATATCTATCGCAGCGAGCTTTTTAGTGCTCCCTATAAATAACTTTCCTCTTGGCGTTATCTATATTGCATCTCTATATTATCACGGTAAGTTTTCGCACGCACATACCTCTCTTCATCCACGTTCATCACTCATTATTCACCGACGCAACGTTAGAAAGACCCCTAGGTCCCTCACTCGCTGCAGCCGAAGCAATGGTCGACGGGCTGGAGGGCAGAACGGTGCGTCGGCGACGAAGATACGCCCGGTGCCGCCAGGAGCGTCGTCTACGTGCGCTCTGTAAGGTCCCTAGATGAAACTTTCATCTAGGGACCTTAGCGCTCTGCCGCCGGGGCCGCCTACTGGTGCGTCTCTGGGCTTCTTTAGTGTATGTGTAGCAATATAACACCGCGGTGCCATTTTGGATCCATTGTTGCTATTCGCGGCGAGATCGGTCTATAGGTGGCAGCACTGGCCCGCGAAAGTGTGGATAGGCGGTCGGCGGCGGGTATACAAATTACACGCAGCGGCGCTTCGTTACGTGCGGTTGGAGCCAATTGTCGGCAGATAAAATGCGTTGACTACATTTTACTGTTAATATCTACGCTCTTCTCTACTCAATCGGTGCACGACTCCTACGCAACCTTAACATTACCACCGTGTTAAGCGCATTCTGCCTTTCATAGGGATGCTCTCCCTGGGTGACTCTCTTCATGCTTTCGCACTAAATCACGCCTTTGCTGTGTTGTGTTTACGCGGTTAGCTTCTGTTCCGCCTGCTGCGCACTTCTGTAGCGTGACTGAACTACTTATTTATATTTTTGTCATCTGCATACTACGAAAAAGAGAGAAAGAAAGACTGTAGAAAGACCGCATATTTGTGCGAGTCGTTCAGTACCAACACTCGCACCTTATACACCTTTGATTTTTTTTTTCGCCATAAAATGTGGGATGGTCAATAAGTCTAATCAGGAAAGTTTAGTGGCTGACGGTGCTTCGCGCGACACTGCGTTTACCACGTGTACGCATATGTTCTTGCACCAATAAAAATCTTATGTAAGAGTTCAGCAGAAAGCTTTCATCGATAGATTACGCGCATGACAGTGCTACAACAAAGGCCTGGTTAATGAGACAAGCATGCTTTTTTGTTTTTTTATACAAAAATTACCACTGCTTTTCGTTGGTCACTAACAATGCCACACAAACGCTGAAAACAATATAAAAAAGATGAAATTTTCAATGAAATTCTACGACATTATGTATAGGGCATGCCGTCTGAATTGATTTTCAACGTCTGGGCTCTTTAAAGCATTCCTAAATCTAAGCACACGGTTGCGCATGGTAACGCTGTCTTAATTACAGTGTAAATACCGAAGCCTCACAGTTTATGTGATAGTAATGTTTCTATGTAGTGGTGCAACATATATATATATATATATATATATATATATATATATATATATATGTGTGTGTGTGTGTGTGTGTGTGTGTGTGTGTGTGTGTGTGTGTGTGTGTGTGTGTGTGTGTGTGTGTGTGTGTGTGTGTGTGTGTGTGTGTGTGTGTGTGTGTGTGTGTGTGTGTGTGTGTGTGTGTGTGTGTGTGTGTGTGTGTGTGTGTGTGTGTGTGTGTGTGTGTGTGTGTGTGTGTGTGTGTGTGTGTGTGTGTGTGTGTGTGTGTGTGTGTGTGTGTGTGTGTGTGTGTGTGTGTGTGTGTGTGTGTGTGTGTGTGTGTGTGTGTGTGTGTGTGTGTGTGTGTGTGTGTGTGTCCCCCGCATACCCGCACGCATATGCATGCATGCGGGTCGCTCTTTCTTCGGCACGCTCGAAAAGCCGCTGACTCGAACTGCCATGGTGCAGCTTTAGCTACAAGTTTTTATTGATTTTCGTCCTATATCGTAACGTCCTTGCCGTCAGTGTTCGGGCATTAGGTCCATTTCGAATTGTTTGATCTTTCTTTTCTTTTTCTTTATTTTTTCCAGGCGTCTTTACAGATAACTTCTTTTCGTTCTAGTCGGCATTTCGTTTTACTCTTTCTAAGTATTTTAGCTACGAGTGCATCTGGGCTGAGCGAAAATATAAAGATAGAAGACGAAGTAGGAGCTATATTGAGAAAGAAAGACTCGAGCGTGGTGTAATATACGGTGTCGTTACAAGCGCCCTTGTTGGGCGTCCCGGGCCGATATCTATCAGCCGAAAAGGGATGGCGACCCCTTTGCAGCGGCCCTATCTGTCCGAGTCGTGGAACGGCATCCCAGCACAGCGCCGGAAGCGAGATATTTTCGCGCTGCCGGTTCCAGAAGAACACGAATGGGCGCTTGTGGAAGATGAAGAGAGCGGAATCGAGCCTCTGCGTGTTATAGGTCGGCGTCGCGTGTTGGTCGTTCGTCGCTTTCTCCGTTGCTATTTTCAAGCGTCTTTTTTTTTTTTTGGCATTTGTTATCCGTTCGTTTTTATACCGGGTATGTGTGTACTATATGTGTGCGTGAGTCTCAGGAATCTTTGGTGTGTCATAAATCTATCGCGATATGCTGGGTTGCAGTTTCTGTTTGGGCGTTCCATGGTTTTCGTAGGGCCCATTCTATTTATCTCAAATATTCACTCAGTTATATCGCCGTCGATTCCTCGTATTTTGTTATCGCAGCTTTGTTCTGTCTTTTATTTATCTGTTATTTTTTTTGTAGCTGACAAACTTCTGCTCTCGCTCGATCTCACATCGGTGAAAGTTTCGACGTAAGAAGATTGTTTGGCTTTGAAGTTGTGGTGCCCAAGTTGCTTTTTTGTGATTATTTTATATTGCCTATGTGACAGAAACCTGTAACTGGAGGCCAACAGGACGTCAGCCTGGTCGGATCACTGGCAAAGCGTGCTCATCGCTCTTTTTCGCGAACTAATTTTCATCGTCTTTCCCATGGTGGCACATAAAATTCTGCCCGTAACTATGCCGCGTAATACAAGCTATTAGTCTTGCGGCACTATGTCGAGAAACGTGAGGGGGCCGGGGTGACTGGCTACGTTGCCATGGCCATGACGGGAACAGTTAAACGGGCGATATTACAGCGAAAGCTTTTATGACGTCACAACTCAGGTCACGTGTAGTTGTTCGCCGCCGCCGCCGGTGTCTGTAACCACATCGCGCGAAATTAGCACCAATGACACAGTGGAGCTCGAATCCGAGTCCCCTGGGTGCCAGCCCAGTATTCAACTATGGAACTACGCCAGTGCATAGAACTTTTTGGCGAAATTGCCTTAGGCAGGCTCGATGTCGGGAAAGCAATCGTGTTAATACGTTCTATAAAGCGTTTTAAAACAACGAAAAAACAAGCAGTCGTCGCACGATGCGAATAGCGTAACGAGTGGGTCGTCCAATGCTCGAATTCATTACAAACGTTTGTTTTTGTTGAGCTATTAACTGGGGCGCAAGCCCACTTCAGCCATAATTCCTCATCGTCGTCAGCCACTGCATGAACAATGGGCACAAAATTCCTCGCAATAGTTTTCCGGATACCATGCTTTTCAGAAGAATGACGAAAAATAGCATAGCGAATACCGGCCTACTACCCTAAATTTTGTATTATTAATGCCGTAGTGGGCATCGAGCAAGTGTGCTTGCAACAGTCAGTCAGTGAGTGTTCAGAAAAGGGTATGAAAGGCCGCTCTTCTAGCTTTCGATGTGACTGTGCTGCGCCTTCCGCGCAGGCCTGGCGCTTTTATTAAATTCACGAATGCTCCTATACCCAAGTTTAGCTGCACGTTAAGAAGCACCATTGGTTCAAAATTATTCCGGACTCCCTTATTGCAACGTGCCTCATAATCACATCGTGGATTTGACACGCACAAAACTCCAAAACGTATTGTCAATATAAAACGTGGTACTTGCACGACATTGTGGGTCATTACAATAAAACGAAGACTGTGCGTATACGGCGCATCGAATAAAGTTACACGGCATTTCATTGGAGTTCGACACGTTATATATTCGGACACTTCTACCGGGGGATGAGTCTTTGTTCTTCCTCATTGTTCTTTTTTGTTTGTCTTCAAGCAGGCCTGGTTATTCTCATCACATTGTTTTGTGTTTTCTGTGTTTTTGTAAGTCAGTGCTCTTGATGCAGCTAGGTAACGTACTCAATTGTAGATAAGCTACTGCTGTTTTCTCTACGCTGGTTTACGACCACGTGGTCTACCGGTGATCGGGAATGCTATACGTGTCGTCCACCGCGCGTTATTAGAGGCTGTTAATTCGCTTTTGTGGCACATCGATTAATTCCGATCGAAAAGTGGTCGATTGTTCGGTTGATCTGGCATCCGATTTTTTGGGACTCGAGTTCGATCGGAGCGATGCTAACGGACGACGCGAAGACTGAACTTTCAGTCTTCTTTACTTGACTCACATAACTGGCGTAAATCAAGGGGGAGTAAGGAAAGTTCTGATTCCCCCCCCCCCCCTTTGTGTTCAGACTGGCGGGGATATGCCTTGAAAGTGCCCCCACTCTCCCCTTGTGGTTTAGCTTTAGAATGTCATATTTGAGCTCCGTGAAACGGTAACTCTGAAATCTGAGATTCCTCACAAAAAGACCAGAATGTACAAAAGCTAAAGCAGCTTTTTGTTTTTAGTGAACTTTCTGAAAGGTTACTTGTTACTTCATCATCATCATAATCATAACCAGGCTGACTGCGCTCACTAAAGGGCAAAGGCTCCTTCCACGTCCCGCCAATCAACTCCGTCTTGTGCTTTCTGCTGCCACGTTATATACCCGCAAACTTCTCGTCTCATCTGCCCACCTAATTTTCTGTCTCCCTCTCACGTGTTTGTCTTCTCTTGGAAGGCACTCACTTACCGTTAATGACCAGATATTACACTGCCTATGCGCTACGTGGCCGGTCCATGTGTGCTTAATGGGCAACAGTCTCAGCAGAGAACAGCGCTTTGCGATAGGTGTCGAAACCACGGAGTAAGAAAAATATTCTTGCTCCGTGCAAGAACTCCAAGGCGAAACTCGGCAAAGTTGGACTAACTACAGCTGTTAAACCAACGGACGAACTACTCGTCCGACCGGGACCAAATGCGTGACAGCGCGTGTCGTGCGTAAACGCCCGGCAATGGAGGGACCAACGGGAAGAGTAACTGCGCCATGATCGCCTTCTGTCGATGCTGTACTGCAATGCTCGGCCCGGTCGGCTATCACGAAAACGAGTTACTATGAAACGAATAGAAGATGTTATGAGAGGCAAGTACAACACGCAGTCAGTGCACACAGCAAGCGCCCTCGCGTTTCCACCGTGCCGGCACGGGCGGGCCGACCCGCACAGCCAGTGGCCACAACTTCAAAGCGATATATTAAAAAAGTAGCCTTCCTACATCATCGGTATCAAGCTGGCTGCCGGTGTGAGTGCATTGCCGGCACAGGCGAAGGAAGCGTCGCATACAATTTCTTTCACAGAAAATGAGGTCTTGTGTATTAAAGCTCGGCTAAGCTTATGTCTTTTTCAACTTCCGACAATCGGTGTCAAACATCAAGCGTGAAGGCGATCGCGGATTGTGCGGCCGGCGGTGCACAGCGAGCGACTTACCAGCACGATTATTAAAGAACCGTGCCTGCGAACGGTCTCGTCGCTTTAAGTACTATACAGATATCTACATCACTCAGTAAGACACTGTGAACAGTGGACACCTACCTATTGTTCATTTTTTACTATAAAATAACGACGACGAAAATTGCACACGAGCCGCATATGTTGCGATCGCTGGTGGTCGTTTAGCCGTATTCCTCGTAAGCCCAGCGACGCCGTTGGCCAGCAGACACGGTATGGCATCGGCGCCGCCGATGCCGCTCTACCGTGTCCAGATATATATATATATATATATATATATATATATATATATATATATATATATATATATATATATATATATATATATATATATATATATATATATATATATAAAGGGAAAGAAGTGTATACCTAAGGGCTCGTTTTTTCGTGTTTTGACACAATATTAATAAGATCTAACAGACAGTAATGCCAAGGAATGCACAGGGGAAGTTATTAAAACCAATGGAATGTAAATAAGAAGAAATAAGAAGATTCCATTAGAGAATGGAATCACTTATCAAATGAACAAGTGTGCTGTATTAATTAAGATGTGTTTTTCTCGACATTGTAACCCCCCTGCTGCAGCGCCTTCGGGCTAAGCGGGGTAATCATTGAATAAAGAATAAAATAAAATAAAGTGGGTGAAAAAATAACCAACCGTTGGTCGGTTCATGGTTGGTCATTTTTTCACCCACTTTTCTTTCTTCTTATTTACATTCCATTGGTTCTATATATATATATATATATATATATATATATATATATATATATATATATATATATTGATTAAACTGGAATAAACATAAAATGTACTCCACAAGTGCAGGGTCACCATTTTATTTTTTGCCATTCGTCCAGACGGTTCAACTGTTAGTCCTACTGGAGCATTCTACGAGGACCAACATTTAAATCAAGGGGAGTAAGTGCTAGGGGGTAACAGTTGAGCCCTTGCAGTTGCTCCCACAGTTAGTCCGAAATTCCTGTAAAGTCCTGTAAAAACCAATAGCGTACCCCATTTTAGTCCTTTTCGACTTAGAGTCCTTTTCGGATTTACAACTTCCATGGAAGTTGTAAAGGAATATGGTAGTAACCGTGGAGCCGAACCATGAGAGTGAAATAGCTAGGTGGGGTGGAACACATTCGCTAAGCATTATCAAACAATGAACAGCAGTTTACCACTGTGCCTCATGAGGGAGGTATATAACAACTGTACACATCTTACCGGTGCTACTTACCGACGGAGCATAAACTTGGAGGCTTACAAAGGGGGTTCAACTTCCATTGGGGATGACGTAGCGATCGCGATCGATAGGAAGGAAAATGATAGATGTAACCTTAAGAGACATTTAGGAAGAGAGCAGAGTGGGTCAGGGAACAAACGTGAGTTTAGGATATCATATATTCGTATATTAATTATGACATAAATGAAAGTTGGTGAGAAATCAACTTGCCGCAGCCATGATCCGAACCTTCCGAGTTCGGATAACGCATCCGACAATCTACCAAATCAGTTTCAGCAGCGGTCGCTTTCCCGTCCACTTTACAGGTTATATTTTATTATTTTATGTTTTAATCGTGGAAGCCTTAGCCAATACCGCTCACAGCCGTGACGCCGAGTGTTGAACACTTTTGTTTCCAGCTGGCGTCAGGTAGCACTAGGTCTTATTACGAGTTGGAAGCTGACCAATAAACCCACGCATACTATACGGCATCAAGCCTGCCGAACAAGACCCCCGCGATGAATGAATGAATCCCCTCTCTTTCGTTCCATCCGATGTAATTGGCTTTTTTAACCTCTCCACACAGAAAGAGACCTCGACCAATGCGAACCTTTTTCGTGCTTCTAAATGGCTTGCATTACGGCCTGACTGCACGCCATGAAGCTGTAGCATAGAGAGCCACGCTTTGTTTGACTCCGGTCGTGAACCTTGGCACTTGCTCAGCACGAACTCGGACCACTCTTACGTTTCATTCGGGCGTGTCTGGCTGCCCAGCTTCAAACCGCAACTAATGCGCAGATGGTTTGCACTCGCTTCTTTAGCTGCCCGCAATAATGTGGCAGCTGTCGTATAATTGTTGCTTCACTGTATGTGGTAGAAGTTGCTATCGCCCTGGGCAAGTCAACCGCTCCAGACAATGATGTCGCTCAGCACAAATGTCCATCGGTCAATGTGTTGCACAATTGGTTGTAGTAGGCATCATCACGGAATTCGCAGCTTTGGTATACATTCAGCGTACAGCGGCTGCAACAAGATATTTTATCTAGAATTTAATGACGAAGCACAAAAAAAAAGAACGCTTGTAACCTATGCTATTATAAGCGGCCTGTTTCGAGTGGTGTAAAAGAGGTCGAACATCTCAAGCGAGAGAGACTCCATGGAACCCCTACTGAAAGCGGATGAAGACGCACCGATTTGCGTATACCTTCCTCACCTTTCCCCAAATTGCGGCAGAGAGCCGCCCTGTTTTTTGAAATAAATGTTCAATTCAATCATTCATCCCTGATTGTGATGGAAGAGGATGTGAAAATTGCCCCCCCCCTACCTCCCCCCTCCCCCCGCTTTCGTTTTTTACGGCTCCGCCCTTGGCCGTGTGAACGGAACCTCAAACTTTGAAATGTCCCAATGGCTGAACGTGTTCGTGTTCGCCTATAGTAACAGTGATTCGTGTGCTAACCAGCGGTGCTTTCTCTTCGCAGGCACAAACCCCACTATTGGGCGGCGGTGGCGGCGGCGGCGTTGGCGGTGACCGATATGTAAGTGACGCCACGAAAGTACAGTTCCCCGCCATTTTGTGACTTTGTTTGTTACTTCTGTGCTTGTTAGGTTAAAACATGTCACTGTTGACCTCGCTTGAAGTGCGCTGTGTGAAATGATGAGTAGAGTTGGGGATTTTTATATCCTGTATGGAAATGTCTTAATAATTTGCTGAAGTGTCGAAGTAAATTGAACAAAACAATAATAAGCAAAACCTAATCTTGCATTCGTAAAAGTGGAGTGTAGTAGGCGTTTTACTTACAGTATAAGTGCGCGTTTCTCAACTCCTGATATTCCAGTAAATATGTTATCATCCTACTGTATGTATGTCTAAAGCGTGTTCTGCGTTGTACATTATGTACCTATAAGTGCCTTTAGGTGAGACTTTCTCGCTCATTAATTGTTGTGTGTGCTCAGTTATCTGCAGTGGTCCCACTTTGCGTGCTTAATTGCATCTTCCTGGCTTGACGTGGAAGAACTTAAGCGACGGATCCGTAAAACGAGTGGTACTCAAAATAGGTCATTGTTTCGTTCTGTAGATTCATATCCTGCTTCCTCTGTCGTTCTCAAAATATCGAAAAGCAGTTAGTAAGAAAAACAAAGTGAGAATATACTATAGCTGGCACCGCGCTCATACAAAAAACAAAACAAAAACAACGCCAGGCTTGCGCGGAAAGCGCAGCACAGCCACAGCAAAAGCTAGAACGGAGGCCTTTCAGAACCTTTTCTAAACACTTATTGGGTAACTGTTGCAAGCATATAGTTGCTGCGTACCCACTACGCCATTGATAATAATCGTGAGCGTGCACATGATATCTTCCGGTGCCGTACTCAGCGTATGGTTATTTGATTTCATCGAGTGTAGTACGTACTGTAATGAAAATTTAAAGATGCATTATGATTCTGCACTTCTTGGTTATTTGTTGGTTGCTTGTGATAACGTACATGTGCTGTTAAACCGCGTACATGTTTCTTACCGCCTGTATTTGTACGCAAGAATTAGTACTGAAATTCTAAAAAAAAAACAAAGTCACAGCAACACTACTGGAACCCTCACGAACGCTACTTTCGTGACATAAATTTGGTGTCAGTGGCCGACCGACGAACTTGAGCAAGCAACGGGCAACGAAAACAACTGCACCGCTGTTGTGCCACAGACATGTTCCTCGTTCGGGAGCGCGTCTCGCAGGATCGAGCCCTGTTTCGACGAACTGTCTCCCCCCCTCCCAGCGCCGCCTTCCGTGCAGAAGAACCGTGCAGTCCGGGGATAACGTCGTTTCCTCCGCCGGACCACTTTGCAGTTCCGGGTATGGCTACGTCTCCCCCCCTCCGAGCCCGAGAACTGGTCTTAGAGAATGGACCAAAGACGCTATTTAAGGCCGAGCCGGCCCCATGTTAAGAAGATTTTGCCCCAGCCGACGTTGTCGTGCTGGCCGGCTCTGTAAAACGACAACCTGCTACAGTAAACGCTACTTTTGTTGCTGTTTTCCAAACGGATTGTCTCCCTGTTTCACCTTCGGGCTAAGGCTTCAGCGAAGCCCGCTCGACTGCTCACCGCTCTTCGCCACCGCTACCATCGCGACAGAGCAAATTCATAACAGTGGTTGGCAGCTACGGGATACGCTACCCCTGTCCTCAACGTTTTGCTGCTCTGGGACCCGCTACCCCGATCTCAACGGCTGAAAAGTTGGATCGGATCTCTGAGCACGAGGACGACCGCCGTGATAGCGTTTGGCTACGCTGCGATACGCTACCCTGTTCTCACCGTTCGTCAAGCTGGGACAAGCAACCCCGGATCTCAACATTGGCAAGTTGGACCGGATCCCTGAAGGCCTGATACTGTTCGACGGCAGCCACGAGTTGGACCATCGTCGGCTACTTTGGTTGGGTGAGTGCCCAACGTTTACTGTTCATTTCGCCAGACCTCTCTAGCACAGGCAGATGTTAGGAGAGTGTTTTGTGTTTTTTATTGGTTATAATTCAATATTCACGTGCTCTAGACCATGAGATTAGCTTTAGAGTACGGTGAATATCAATAGTAGAGCATCACGAGGGACGAGATCGCGATGGAGCAGTACCTGGTGCAGGACCTCCTTGAAATTTGTGGAGCCATGGGGATTTCCGCCGGGTCCGCTGAAACAAAGGAAGCGATTCTTGAGGTGATGCGGGCAGAGGTTGTGACGGCCGAGGAAGCTGACGAGTTTTGGGAGCTTATTTGTGAGCAAAAGCAGAAGGCCGAAGAAGCTCAAAGGCACGAACAATGTGACATGTCGCCTTAGAAGACGACATTAACGAAGTGCGCGCGGGGCACTGGCGCTGTGGCACGAGCGCGAGCCTGGCGTCGAACGCTGGCCAGGAGTGACTCCAACGCCTGGGCTACGCTTTTGAACTTGTTCACGTTTCCTGTCCTTTAATAAATCGTCTACAGTCACAAGCGGCTGTACAGACGTAACAGTTGGCGACGAGGAAGACTGGATCGACTCATCGGCACTCCACCGACGTCAAGGAAATAACATGGCGACGCCCGACTTCGGTCGGCTACCCGAATTCAGCGGCAGCCCCAGCTCCTGGAGATCCTGGTATGGGAGGCTACAGTTCTTCTTCGAGGCTAACGAGATTACGGACGCATCGAAGAAACGTGCTCATCTGCTAACGCTGTGCGGGGAACAGACTTATGACATCGTCTGCGCCCTCGTTCAACCCAAGCAGCCCAACCAAGTGAGCTACGAGGACATAGTCAAGATGCTCAAGGCTCACTTCGATCCACAACCGTCTGAGGTCTTCTGCAGGGCACGATTCCAGCGACGTGACCAAAAGCACGACGAAACGGTCAGTGATTACGTCACGGCGCTCAAGAAGCTAGCAGCAGATTGCAATTTCGGGACAAGCGCAGACACTGCAGCGAATCCGACAATGCTGCCTATGGACGTCATGCTGCGTGATCGTTTCGTTTGCGGTCTTCGGAACGAGCAGGTCCAGCAACGGCTCTTCGCAGAAAAGGACTTGACGTTCAAGAAAGCTTTCGACCTTGCACTGCGAGCCGAAAACGCCATCGAAGACCAGAAACGCGTGAAAACCGAATTTAAAGAGTTTCACGAATCCTGCATAAGCACATGCAAGATAGACAACCAAGGTCACTCTAGTGCCTCTGCCCAAAAGAAGAAACAACGCTGTTGGCGTTGTAACGCGCTACATAATCCGGACACTTGCAAGTTCCAGACAGTCTCCTGCAACTACTGCAAGAAACGCGGACACATTGAAAAAGCCTGTCTGAAAAAGCGGAAAGAAGCAAAAACGAGCAACAGCATCGAATATCCCCAACAAGGAACTTCGACAGCTGCCTCAGCACCAGTGTCGACTCAGCAGGACTCATCAGACGTGGCCCTTTACGAGCTCAACACCGTAACCAACGCGTTCAGCACACAGAAGGTCATGACTCGGCTACGCGTACATGGCAAGTTCTTGGATTTTGAAGTCGACTCGGGTGCAGCCTGCACACTCATCAGTGAGGTCACGTTCAAAGCTACGTGGACAGATGATCGACCACGGCTTCAGACCGACAACATGCTCCTACGCACATGGTCAGGACAGTCTCTTCGAGTTCTCGGATGTGCAACGGTGATTGTTACGCACGGAAACAAAACCATGACACTACCACTTGTTGTCATCAAGGGAGCAGGTTGTAACCTCCTTGGACGAAACTGGTTTCCTCACCTGGGTATACAGATCACGGGCATCAATGATGTATCCGGCGATGAACTTGTTTCGAAGCTTCTCGACAAGTACCAATCTGTATTCGACGAGGACATATCAGGACACATCGGTCCAGCGGTACAACTAGACCTCGTGGAAGGAGCGAAACCAAAGTTCCTAAAAGCACGGCCGGTTCCTTTCGCGCTCCGGTCAGCTGTAGAAGCAGAATTGGATCGACTGCAAAGTCAAGGCATAATCGAGCCAGCACAGCATTCGGATTGGGCAACGCCTCTCGTACTGGTTCGAAAGAAGAATGGCTCGTTGCGAATATGCGGCGACTACCGTTGCACAGTGAACCAGGTATCAAAGAAGGCAGACTACCCACTTCCCTCAACTGATGAAGTGCTCAGCCACTTGAGGGGAGGCAAGGTCTTCAGCACCCTGGATTTAGCACAAGCGTACCAGCAACTTCACGTGACGCCAGAGACAGCAGAGATATTGACCCTGAACACGCTGAAGGGACTATACAGGGTCAAGAGATTGCCTTTCGTCAAGTGGCTGAGCACTTCATCAGTTGAGGGAAGTGGGTAGTCTGCCTTCTCTGTCCAATCCTGCAGACAAGTCCATACAGTGCCGACTTGCAAGATTTCTGTATCGGCAGCACACGACAATACACACTACCACAGGTATGATCACTCGGGATCCAAGTGTGATGCACTCGCGCTGAAGGGACTATACAGGGTCAAGAGATTGCCTTTCGTCAAGTGTGATGCACTCACGCTGAAGGGACTATACAGGGTCAAGAGATTGCCTTTCGTCAAGTGGCTGAGCACTTCATCAGTTGAGGGAAGTGGGTAGTCTGCCTTCTCTGTCCCATCCTGCAGACAAGTCCATACAGTGCCGACTTGCAAGATTTCTGTATCGGCAGCACACGACAATACACACTACCACAGGTATGATCACTCGGGATCCAAGTGTGATGCACTCGCGCTGTAGTGCTAGTGCGGTCGCTCGTCGTCGGTAAGGAGCAAACTCATCTCCAGTGAGTTTCTCCACTGTACCATCCTGCACTGCCTTGTACAACCTCTGCATGATGCTGTCTTGTTGTGTCAGGCGTGCTATCTCGGCAGCAGTCAACGGAGGTCTCGATAACGCTTCGAACAATAGTACGTCACCTGGAGGCCAGGGTTCATCGAGACGTTCTTGTAATGGCAAACGGCTCAACGCATCCGCGTTTTGATGGTTCTTGCCACGCCTGTAGATTATGCTGTAGTCATACGCCGATAACTTGATGCACCATCTGGTCATCCGTGGAGAAAGGACTTGAGCCGTTGGCTTTTGTGGACCCAGTATGCCATAATCGAGCCAGCACAGCTC
This sequence comes from Rhipicephalus microplus, assembly GCF_043290135.1. Taxonomy (NCBI): domain Eukaryota; kingdom Metazoa; phylum Arthropoda; class Arachnida; order Ixodida; family Ixodidae; genus Rhipicephalus; species Rhipicephalus microplus. The sequence goes on from NC_134700.1 coordinate 209,515,636, forward strand.
CTAAAAGCACGGCCGGTTCCTTTCGCGCTCCGGTCAGCTGTAGAAGCAGAATTGGATCGACTGCAAAGTCAAGGCATAATCGAGCCAGCACAGCATTCGGATTGGGCAACGCCTCTCGTACTGGTTCGAAAGAAGAATGGCTCGTTGCGAATATGCGGCGACTACCGTTGCACAGTGAACCAGGTATAATCGAGCCAGCACAGCATTCGGATTGGGCAACGCCTCTCGTACTGGTTCGAAAGAAGAATGGCTCGTTGCGAATATGCGGCGACTACCGTTGCACAGTGAACCAGGTATCAAAGAAGGCAGACTACCCACTTCCCTCAACTGATGAAGTGCTCAGCCACTTGAGGGGAGGCAAGGTCTTCAGCACCCTGGATTTAGCACAAGCGTACCAGCAACTTCACGTGACGCCAGAGACAGCAGAGATATTGACCCTGAACACGCTGAAGGGACTATACAGGGTCAAGAGATTGCCTTTCGGAATTTCTGCAGCCCCAGCCATTTTTCAACGTTTTATGGAGACAATGCTGTCAGGCATCACAGGCGTGTGCGCATACCTAGATGACGTGATCATCAGTGGGAAAGACGCCACGGAACACGCCGAGAGACTGGAAGAAGTGCTGAAGAGGCTACGAAACTACAATCTGCGCCTCGGAAAAAACAAGTGCTGCTTTGCGGTGCGACAAGTTTTCTTTCTGGGACACCGAATCGACGAGACAGGCGTCCACACAAACGAAGAGAAAGTTCGAGCCATAACGGACGCTCCAGCACCAAACTGCAAACAAGCGCTTCAATCATTTCTCGGAATGCTGGCTTTCTACGACAGATTCTTGAAGAACAGGGCAACAGTTGCCAGCTGCCTATACCAGCTTCTTCAGAGGGACGCCACGTGGAGATGGGAGACAAAGCATCAAGAAGCCTTTGACAAGCTTAAGGCATTGCTGCTCAGTCAGACCGTACTGGCACACTACGACGAACAGAAGGAGCTTCTTGTCTCTTGTGATGCTTCACCATATGGCATAGGAGCTGTTCTGTCTCAACGTGATGACCAGAATAGAGAGGCGCCAATCGCTTTTGCATCTCGGACGCTAGGGCCGGCAGAACGCAAATATGCTCAATTGGACAGAGAAGGCCTTGCTGTGGTGTTTGCAGCCCACAAGTTCCACAAGTATATTGCGGGAAGAAAGGTGACTTTCGTCACTGACCACCAACCACTGCTCGGCATACTGGGTCCACAAAAGCCAACGGCTCAAGTCCTTTCTCCACGGATGACCAGATGGTGCATCAAGTTATCGGCGTATGACTACAGCATAATCTACAGGCGTGGCAAGAACCATCAAAACGCGGATGCGTTGAGCCGTTTGCCATTACAAGAACGTCTCGATGAACCCTGGCCTCCAGGTGACGTACTATTGTTCGAAGCGTTATCGAGACCTCCGTTGACTGCTGCCGAGATAGCACGCCTGACACAACAAGACAGCATCATGCAGAGGTTGTACAAGGCAGTGCAGGATGGTACAGTGGAGAAACTCACTGGAGATGAGTTTGCTCCTTACCGACGACGAGCGACCGCACTAGCACTACAGCGCGAGTGCATCACACTTGGATCCCGAGTGATCATACCGAGCTCAGCACGATCCCGTGTTCTGGCACTTCTGCATGCGGGTCACAGAGGCATGGTAGCCATGAAGAAGTGCGCAAGGAGCTACGTATGGTGGCCCGGAATGGACAAGGTGATCGAGGAAACGGTGCGACAGTGCCGTGAATGCCAAGCAACGCAAAAGAGCCCACCCAAAGCTCCTATTCCTACGTGGGACCGTCCCCAGACAGCATGGAACACGGTGCACGTTGACTTCGCGGGGCCACTACTCGGACGCACCTACTTAGTTGTTGTGGACGCATACACAAAGTGGGTGGAAGTCCGGCACGTGACACAAGCAACATCCGCGGCTGTAATCGACGTGCTCCGAAGCCTCTTTGCAACGTTCGGCATTCCCCGAAAGGTCATCTCCGACAACGGAAAAGCATTCATCTCCAACGAGATCAAGCAGTTCTATGCGTCGAACGGCATACAGGCTGCAACCTCACCAGCATATCATCCGGCAACAAACGGCCAGGCAGAACGCTATGTGGCGGAGCTGAAAAGAGCGCTGTTGAAAGATGCAGACAAGTCCATACAGTGCCGACTTGCAAGATTTCTGTATCGGCAGCACACGACAATACACACTACCACAGGTATGACACCGGCGAGAGCGATGTTCGGACGAGAATTGCTCTGCCCTCTCGATCTTCTTAAGCGGGAGACGGATAAGCGAAGTCCTGAGAGCCAGGAGGCATTGCAAAAATCACGCCGCTTCGCTATAGGGGATAGAGTGCTTATCCGGCAGTTTTTGAAAAAGCCAGATTGGATTGAAGGCGAAATACTGCGCCGCGTCGGACCACGATCCTGGCTTGTAAAAAGCGACCAAGGAAAGGTTCGGCGTCACCTCAATCACATGAGGAAAACGAGTCAGACCAGACAAACAACCCAATCGCGGACAGATTGGAGCGCAGCTGACGATCTCTTGGACGCAACGCCAGAAGAGACGCCATCGAGCTCAGCTGCTCAACCGCCTGAATCGCCCGAGATGCAAGAGCACACTCCCTCGCAACCGTCGACGTCACAGGCAGTGGCCACTCGGCAACTGCGACCACCAGAGGTTAGGCGACCTCCAGACCGCTATGGAGACTTCGTCTAAGGGAGGAAGAGTGACATGTCGCCTTAGAAGACGACATTAACGAAGTGCGCGCGGGGCACTGGCGCTGTGGCACGAGCGCGAGCCTGGCGTCGAACGCTGGCCAGGAGTGACTCCAACGCCTGGGCTACGCTTTTGAACTTGTTCACGTTTCCTGTCCTTTAATAAATCGTCTACAGTCACAAGCGGCTGTACAGACGTAACACAATGGAAGGCCGAAGAAGCTCAAAGGCACGAACAATGGAAGGCCGAAGAGAGTCGCAAAAGGAGAGAGCGTGCTCTCAGAATGAAAGAGCTTGATCGTCAAATTGAAGCGATTAATTGGCAACGAGCACAATACCGACTTGAACTCTTCAGAATGGACGAGAACATTGTGTCTTTTCTCGTTAGTTTTGAAAGGGTCTGCGACGATGTTGGTGTTGGGCGAGACTTATGGTCCGAAAAGCTTGCCACGTTGCTTCCGTGCAAAGTCGCAGGCGTTTTGGAGTGCTTATCCACCGAGGAAGCGCATGACTTTGATAGGGTTAAATACGCTTTGTTCCGCCACTTTGCTTCTATGAGTGCTACCGACTGCGAAAGTGGAGCGTACAAGTACAGCGCTGAAGCGCGCAGCAAAGCGCTAGAAATTGAGGCCCATCGCAAAGCGCAGGACGCCGATGTGCGTCAGAGAGAGCGAGATGAGGCTCGGCGTAAGGTGATCGAGGTGGAAGCGCGCGAAAATGAGGCTCGCCGAAGAGCGCTAGAAGTAGAAGCGCGTCAAAAAGCGCGTAAAGAAAAGGCATGCCGAAAAGCTATAGAAACTGAGGCCCGTCGCGAAGTGCAAGCCGCTGAAGGGCGTCAGAGAGAGCCGGACACTGAGGACCATCGGAAACCTCAGGATGCGCGACATAAAGCGCTACAGAACAAAGCTCGTGAAAGAGCGGAAAAGGCCGACTTCGAAGGCCAGAGAAAAAGGGCTATCCCCGACAGCGATAGACCCCCACCGATAGATAGCTCTGTAAGCGTGTTGGTTAGCTTCAAAGCCATCGGGACTCCCGTTCTGTCACAGGCAGAGACAGCTAGCAACGGGCCCGAGGGAACGCTAGCTAACAAATCGGGAGCTTCAACTCCACACCAAGAAGGCAGCACACTTGTGAGTAAGTGTGCCGAGACTGCTAGTATTGGGAGAAGTTCCGACAGAAAGAGGCGCCGGCATAAGCATAGCGCGGTAAAGACGACTGACGCCAAGCACACTAAAGCCGCCGTTAAATGCTGTGACTTCTTCATTCGAGGCGCCCGGTTTAGTAGTAGGCGTAGGATCTCGAAAACGCTCTGTGGGAAATGTTTGAATCTCAGACCATCACTGAGATTGAGATCAGGCGGGAAGTCCGTCAAGAAAAACCGAGTTTCAGTGAAATTTGGACGCCGAGATCATCGCCTGGTCTCATCTTTTTCGCTGCCGCGTAGAGGCAATCACGTGGAGAAGCATCGCGTACGCCTGAGTGGTAACAAAGGCTGTTATTCCCCACCGTGGCGAAAGGGTCACTGGTCAAACCGGAGGGGTAAACGACGCACTGCAGATGCCCTTTTCTTAGAGTCCAGCGGCTGCGGGTCAAAAGTCGCTACTACTGAGTTCGGCGATCAAGCTCTTTCGTCGTCCTTTTGTCCAGACCGCAGCCCACGAAAGCTATGGAGTGGGCGACTTCCCAGAGTTCGTCTGAGAGTGCCACCTTGCTGTTACCAAGAGTGTATTTTTTTTGTATTTAAATTTCAGAATAACTTTTCTAGTTTTGTCGTCTGCTGATGAGCAAGGAATGGTTCTAAATTTTTGTAAGTTTTACTTGCCTTGTCATCGCAGAAGCTCACATTAATTTGTTGGTTGGATTAAATTTGTTTTCATAATTTTTCAAAGGTAACAGCTGGTGTGCTTTATTTTAACAGAGGAGGCATAGTAAAAGCCCCTGTTTAAGATACCTTCTGCGTTTAGCATTGCGTGTTATTTTGCACGTCGGTGTAGGTTAACTTTTAACTTTGTTCTGTCGAATGCGCGCAAGTTTGATTTTCATTGTTATTTACTTACTTTTTCAAGCGCGTTTTATTTTGTTGGGATGCTCATTGGCTGAGCAACTTGAGTTAGGGCTTATTGAATGACTTTGTTTTGTTTAGCGGTCTGACGCTTGCAAGCGACGCCAATGTGCGTGATTCATAATTGCTTGGTATTCTAAATTGTAGTTTCGGGGCCAAATTGATTTAAACTCAGCAGCTTCGATCGTCCCTAATCTGCCCGGGTCACAATCGAGAATCGCTCACGAAAAAAAAATTCTGTTTGGTTTAGCAGTGTCATGCACTGTAAAGGAGTGTCCACATTATGTATTGCTCCTCAGATACATTGCTCGTGATGCTATTTTTTTTTAGCTCAGTTAAATCTCGAGGAAATATTTTCGTTTCTGCTGGTCTGGCGATTTGATCAGCATTTGGAGGGTGCTTGCTTTGGCCGGAGTGGTTCGCCTTTGTGTTCGACTCCGTCGTTCCAGTGAACATCTGCAGGCCTTTGGAAGTCTCAACGGGCGGAGAGAGCGGAACGGCTACCGACGGTCAACCAGCATCCCTCCTTCCGAGCCGCGCTGACGGCTCAAAACTCCGGATGCATTGTCTGGCGGCGGGGGTGCTGTTGTGCCACAGACATGTTCCTCGTTCGGGAGCGCGTCTCGCAGGATCGAGCCCTGTTTCGACGAACTGTCTCCCCCCCTCCCAGCGCCGCCTTCCGTGCAGAAGAACCGTGCAGTCCGGGGATAACGTCGTTTCCTCCGCCGGACCACTTTGCAGTTCCGGGTATGGCTACGTCTCCCCCCCTCCGAGCCCGAGAACTGGTCTTAGAGAATGGACCAAAGACGCTATTTAAGGCCGAGCCGGCCCCATGTTAAGAAGATTTTGCCCCAGCCGACGTTGTCGTGCTGGCCGGCTCTGTAAAACGACAACCTGCTACAGTAAACGCTACTTTTGTTGCTGTTTTCCAAACGGATTGTCTCCCTGTTTCACCTTCGGGCTAAGGCTTCAGCGAAGCCCGCTCGACTGCTCACCGCTCTTCGCCACCGCTACCATCGCGACAGAGCAAATTCATAACACCGCCCTCGCCGCGCACACATACGCACACAACAGATATACCTCCGTGTGTCTATTTGCGTGGCAGCTGTTACGGAACGCGTTCTTGTTACGACATGTCCTCCTAAACGAGCCTCGCGGAAGTGACTCATTTATCTGTCTCCGTGTAATCAGTCCCGTTTTTTTTTTTTTTTTCTATGAAGGCCTGCGCACTACATGGCTTTCTCATATCAGCTGCCTGTCGGCTGTTCGTGGTTTCTGTTATCGACCGGGGATGCGTGGGTGAAATTTCGATCGTCTCTCAGATAACAATGCGACCTCTTTCTCAATCACGCATGGTTGAGGTGTATATCGATATCTCATATGGAAGCGTTCGCAATGTTACTGTAACCGTCTGTAATATTCTAGCTGCTTCGTTAAAGTTACTCTGCCGCGATCTAAAAACGATAGAACGAATTTGCATGCTCTTCTGCAGTTTATTAAAACTGAAAGGTTTTTGTTATTACAGACTCATTTCAAGTTTCGTCTTCCGCTGTGCATTCGTCCGAGCCACAAAGGCAACGATTGCGATGAAAGCACGCGTTGACAAGTCACGGAAAAGAAATTCCTCCGTCCACGCGCCATCAGCAGCCCGCCCAGATTGCATGGCTGCGTATAACGCAAGCAAACATCACGTACGTTTGCCGTTAAGACGCAGTCCTTCGTGCGGTTCTGTAACACGCGCCCTTTGGAGCTTCGAGGCATACGCCGTGCGAGGTGTTTGCGGCGGCTTCCTGCTAGCGAGCCATCGGCGTGTGCGAACAATTGTGCTTACGCTCGAAGTGCCATCTATTCTCAGCATAAGCGTACGCACGGGTCAGTGGCGTACGTAATCCAGGGGGTGGCACACTACGGGCTTGTGCCTTCCCCCTTTCTTTGTCATGACATACGGCACCAAGAGACTCAACTACATCTGCCTGCCTGGCCCCCACTTCAGGTCGAAGTGCCCCCCTCCACCCGAAAAAAAAAATTCTGCCCATGCCCGTGGAGGCGGTGAGTGAGAAGCGAAGTTCGTCCCATACGGTGACTTAATAGGAAAGGGGGATGTTGCAACGAACCTTCCCACCCTCCCCCTTCTGAAGGGAAACTGCGCGCGCCTGTGATTCTCAGTTATTCAAACGACACAATGACTCCAAAGGCACAAGCTTGGGCCGCGTTTCGATCGCCTTGGACGGACGCTTTCGCAACGTTTCGTGTGTTCCGAGGCAGTCTCGCCTGGCGATGAGCTGTATACCTTATCTGACCACATACCAAGCTCTCGGCACGCCGTGATAAGGGTCCCGTGTGTATTGCAGGAGTTCGCCCCGCGCGCACGCCCACGTCTTTATGCGAGGGCTCCTCCGGCCGTAAGAGGGGGGAGAGAGGCGCTGGCGCAAAGTACGGATAGAAAGTCCGCCGCGATAGCTGGCCGTCGTTCGAGTGGAGCTCGCTGCGCTATCTTATGTTGTCATGGAGATTGTTGCATGACCGTTGCACGTTTTTTAGCGACGTGGCGAAGGTGCGATCGTCGACGGCTCGCATGCGGAACTGTTGATGCACGATACGGCGCGCGTGCTGCGTACTCGCACGGCGCGTAGGTCGCCATGAGCTTCTTCGACGTTAGGAAGTGGTACAGTTTCGTCAGCCTGCAGCCGCCGCCACCGCCGCACGCATACGATAGACGCCGACATCCTAGCGGCGGAGGCAGTAGCGGACCCGGCGCACTTCGCGACAATTTCCGTGCACCGCGGGGATACGTGGACATCGCGCCGACATGCGACTCGCGCTGGGAATGGGACCGAAGCCTTCGCGAGAGACCCCGGACGTCGTCGCGGCAGCAGCAGCAGCTGCGAGGCGCCTTTTCTGAGGAAGCCCTGACTGATGACGCCTCGTCGCAGCCGGCCACGCCCAGGAGCTACCTGAGAAAGGCTGCAGGCCAGCGCGCTGCGCCCGCAAGCGCGACGGAGGAGAGCCCCGCTGGCACAGACGTGCTCTCATCTAGCTGGGAAGCCGGCACGCCCGGGTCAGAGAGAAGCCGGAAGGACTACATCGCGCCCCGCGTCTCTGTGGACGACAGTGTTCTGTACGAGCGCATATCGAGAGTTATCAGTGCAGAAGACATAGAAGATGTCTCAGGACAAAAGAATTCGGGAGCAGTCTCTCCTCTTCGATGCGATGCCCACCGACAGACAACTGAGTGCCAAGAGACACTGGAACAGTGTTCTGCAGATAGAAGTGGCGAGGAGGCAGTGGACGTTATTCACGAATCGTTGCCTGATCGGAGAAGTACCGCCCGGACTTCGGGGAAGTGGAGTGCCAAACTGTTCGGGCACTCGGCAAGCAAGCCTGTGGTTTACCAAACTGTACAGAAAGGGAAAAAAGGGGCACTTGTGAGCTTGAACGAGGGAGAACTGTCAGCAACACCATCATGTCTTGAACAGCATAAGGATGAGGCTCCTTCTGATGACCTTGGACCTCCAGTGCCCGCGAAAAGTTGGGACGTGAGGAGTGCTTTAAGAACTGATGAGCAGGGAAGTTCAAGGAAAGTCCGAGATCCACATGCCATAGTGTATCAACAGGAGCTGTCTGCATTTCATAGTGACGATCAATCAAGGCAATCCACATTGACTCACGTGCCCCCACAATCAACAGAGGAAAGTTCCGCAAAGCAGCAGTTCCCATCCCAATTTGAAAAAGCTCCACGGTCATCCGGAAAATGGGGTCGCAAGCTCTTTGGCCTACCAAAAACCAAGGTACAGAATGAAAGTCACGAGGAAAAAAAAGAAAAACATTATTCACGTGACAACAAAAGCTATAATACAGAAAATTTTGTAAAGCCCGAGCCTTCTAACAAGGAGGTTCTCAGGGACACAGGAGCACCTGACAGTATGCTTGTAGGGGAAAGTGATGTGGCCCTAAAGAGGGATAAAGGAATAGAAATAGGCTATCAGGCTCAACAAGGGGAAAACTCGAATACCGTCGAGTGTTCTTCACATTCAGTTCCTGCTGTACCTGTCAGGTATGAGTCACTGGAACAAACAAACCCTTCATCCACCCGTCAGTCAGACAGCCCTGAAAGTGTTAGTAGTGTTGCCCACACAGATGCTCATCAGACAAATGAAGTTCTTTTGTTGGGACACGAGCATAGCAGAGGGCTTGCAGGGCCTGAAGAAACAACTCTTTCTCCAGAAGCCAACCTTGAAATTATTGACTATCCTACGTCACCTAGCAAGAGTCCAGGCAGAAAGAAGGGATTCTTTAAATTCCCTTCTTTCATAAAGAAGAAGAAGCTCTCAGCCTCCAGTATTGAAGAGCCTGTACCACCTATCAGCGCTGTGCCTGTAGCAACAGAACCTGTGCTTCCACCAGCCAAGTTTGTGGCAGCAGAGTGTGCAGCAGCAGAACCTGTGGCAGAAGAGCCTGAAAAATCCTTTGATGAAATATTAGCAGAACTTAGAAAGCAACAAGAAATACAGCAAGCTCCAACTCTCATCGAGCCTAAGTCTCCACTGCGCGGCCAACTTAAGAAAGTTCCACCCCCTGTGCTTCCTAAATCATGGAAAACAACCGCAAACCTGAACCTCTCAATGGGGTATCAAGAGAGCAGTCTGCTTGTTAAGGAAACGGAATTGGTAGGCCATGCCCAATTATCGCCTTTGGCCTCTGAGAAAAATGGTCTTCCGGCAAGTGTACCTATACCCACTGAAAGCACTCCTCTTGTAAGCAGTTCCCTTGCCAAGGAAAGTGGAGGTCATGGAAGTATGGATGAAAACTTGCAACTGCCTGTGAAATCATATTTTGACCAGGAACATGAAGTTACAGTGTTGGAAGCACAAAGCAAGGATGTGTTTTCTTCATCACCTACTGCTTGGACTTACTCAACTTTTCTTCGTGGCTGCAGTGAGGACTTTGTGGACAGTTCTCCTAGGCGGCGCCACAACCTACGTCTTTTGGCTGATGTATCTGTCAGCAGTGATGCATTGCCGGCAATAACAGAGGCCAGAAATCTTCATGTGTCGGAGAACGCTAGGAGGGAGCAAAGCCCAGATCTCCCAGGTAACTCTACTACTCTCAGGCCTGTTGACAAGCCACAGCCAGTTGAGCATGTCTCAGCTCCTGATCAGCAAGAGTATTTTCTTTACAAACCCAGTGGTGAGTCCAAGACCACACCACAAATGAAGTTCTTCAGCTTAAAGTCTAAGAAGAAAGTGGAGGTTGAAGATTCATACCGAGAGGTAGTTGCTGCAGCCTGTGAACGGTACGAACAAGTTACAGACCTGGGCCACAATAATGAAGATACAAACGTTTCTCAACTGTCGACTGAGCAAAGCCAAGAAGTGCAGGTTGAAAACAACTCAACTTCTAATGCCAATGAAGTTTTTCAAGAGCCAGAAGAACCCTGCAGAGACAAGGAACAACGCTTCAGTCTCAAGCTGAGTTCATTGAGAAAAAAGAAAGTCGACAAGCCGACAAAAAAGCCAGACTCTTTTGAGCAGCCAAAAATACTGGCAGCGCTGCGGCATGAAAGCAAGCCAAGGCTTCCAGTTGACAAGGGCAGTATGATGGATGCCTACCTTCGCTCATTGGAGATGCAGCCAAAGTCACAGCCACGTAATCAAAGTGATGATAGCCTGGACTTGTCATTTGTAAGCTAAAGGTTCAGTGTTCTACACTTAGCTTGTGTCTTTATGATTTCTACCTAATATGTGTACCATTACATCCATAGAAAAGCATTTTTATATTTGCATTAACCTATGGCAAGGCTGTGTAGCATTCAGGAATAAAGATTAAGAAAACTGCCAAAAGTTGTGTGATATACTTTATCTCTTGCCTGCTAATGGCACTTCCATAGTATCTATTCAAAAGACCATTCACAAACACACACACACACACACAACAAAAAACATTCCAGTAGTTCTCTGAGTGAAATAGTTCCAATGTAAATATATAAGTTAGTAAAATTGTACCCAGTTTACTGAATAAATCCAGCTTTTGGAGGTTGCTTTGTTCTTAATCATGGAACTATACTATTTTGTTAATGTAATTTCATTTCTTTGTTCTTTAATAATTATATTAAGAATGTGCATTTGAAGCACAGGAAAGATCTATGAAAGATATTTTTTACAACAGCCATGTCATGCTCCTCTCTGTTGCTTTTGTGTTCTCGTTTTACAGCAAACAAATGGGGAGGATGGTTGGGAGTTTGAAGAAATCACGCTGGAAAGGGTGAGGGTAATTGTCTCCTTTCATTTTCTCTTTCTATATATTGAGTGGAGATGCACTTTGTTATGTGTAGGCTCATTGGTTCTGCTATATGTGTTGAGTGCCGCATGCTTATTATTTGAACACTTGCTCCTTTATCATCATTTGAGCCTGTGGATGTCACAGTTCTCAATTGACCTTAGCTGTCTGCAAGCTGCATGGATTATTGTAATGTCCAAGCTCATTGGCTTTTCAGAATAAGTTGCACTATCATAATTGTCTTTTGATCCATTCTATAAGCAGGCGGATCGTGCAGGAGAAAAGATAACACATAACAGTTGAGCTAGGCCGATTATGCAGAAGAAAACATAACACATAACAGTTAAGCTAAATTGTCTCTGGCCAAGCCATTGTTGAGGCGTCCATGGAAAAAGAATTATCCTTGCCTGCATGTCCGATTGCACTAATGGTAGTCTAGAGCATTGCACAATATTTTTTGTCTTCTTCATGGTTGAAAAACGAGCAGTCAAAATCGAAAGCTGAGGTAGGCATCATGGACATCAGCTGCTCGATAACAAACAGTTCTGACTTCACTTTCTCTCTATTCAGGGTGGAGCTGGCCTGGGTTTCAGCATTGCTGGAGGCACAGACAACCCTCACATAGGCGAAGATCCCAGCATCTACATAACCAAGCTCATATCTGGCGGTGCTGCTGCAGCTGACGGAAGGCTACAGTGAGTCTACCTATTATTGCTTATTGCTGTTCAAATCGTACCATGCTAAAGAAAATAATACCTGTCGTGCACTTCTTCATTTTCTTTGTCTTCTTCTTGAAGATTGATTGATTGATTGATATGGGACATTTAACATCCTAAAACCACCATATGATTATGATAGGTGCCGTAGTGGAGGGCTCCGGAAATTTCGGCCACCTGGGGTTCTTTAACGTGCACCCAGATCTGAGCACACGGGCCTACAACATTTCCGCATCCATTGAAAATGCAGCCGCCGCAGACGGTATTCGATCCCGTGACCTGCGGGTCAGCAGCAGAGTACCTTAGCCACTATACCACAGCAGCGTGGCAAACAGAAAACATTGTAGTTCCGGCCAGCTACTGCCGATGCTAAAGTCATTACTTCATTCTTCATGAAGACTGCCATATGATTTTCGTGTTCACATATGTCCGTGCAGCACAGTGTGCATTGCATCTAACGTTTGAATGAATTTGAGTTGTGCACACTGCGTTGTTTTAAGTGCAGTGAGCACACTGACAATGAGACATGCAGTTGAAATGAGCAATGCACTGCATGGATTTGGAAATTATAGTTTTGAAGTAGGCAAATATAAGAGCCCAGCTTTGTAATCAACTGTGACAATGTTTCTTGAAGTAAGTCTTATTTTGTCGTATTGCATTGAGTTATGTTGAGTCAGCGCCAGGAGGGAGGGCCGCTGTGATAGCTCAGTGGTTAGAGCATCGAACGCGTAATTCGAAGGTCGTAGGTTCGATTCCTGCTCACAGTTGGTAATTTTTTCATCCACTTTTCTTTCTTCTTATTTACATTCCATTGATTTTAATAACTTCCCCTGTACATTCCTTGGCATTACTGTCTGTTATATCTCATTAATATTGTGTTAAAACACGAAAAAACGAGCCCTTAGGTATACACTTCTTTCCCTTATTTCATTGAACGAGGGTCTCGTACTGGCAGACTTGGTGTGTTTAGGTTGTATAAGAGGGACAATTAATCAGCTGCCCGCTCATAATAAGTTCACGTGCTACGTGACACCAAACATGCGCATAAGACTGTTTTCACACTCGTTGTTTGGCTTATAGATGGCGCTGACTGTCGCTCCTACTTCTAAATTCACAGATAAACCCAAAAAAGTGGATGGAGGGAGGGCCGCTGTGATAGCTCAGTGGTTAGAGCATCGAACGCGTAATTCGAAGGTCGTAGGTTCGATTCCTGCTCACAGTTGGTAATTTTTTCATCCACTTTTCTTTCTTCTTATTTACATTCCATTGGTTTTAATAACTTCCCCTGTACATTCCTTGGCATTACTGTCTGTTATATCTCATATATATATATATATATATATATATATATATATATATATATATATATATATATATATATATATATATATATATATATTATAAGACCTTACAAGGAAAATAATCACAGCGGCAATTTTGGCGAAATTTCACTATGTTGTAGCACAGCCTTGTAGCAATTTCATTCTCCCGTTAGAACATAATTGAGCAATTACTGTTGTGATGGAAAACCACGCCTTGCTTGTTGGTTTCCCCAGCGTGCAGCCGAGAGTGACTACTGTCGGTGGGGCGCTGCCCCCTCAGCTTTTCTCGGGGAGGAGGGGGGGCTCATATTTCTCTGTCTGCCTCCCCCCCCCCCCCTGGCTTATACGCCCATGGTTGTATAGCTATTTAGTAGGTATAGTGCTATCATTTTCAAAAATGAAATGGTGTGTTTTAAAAGAAGTGTTCTGCTTAATGAGTACAGCTTTTTGAAAAACTAGTGCCACAACCTTTTTAATTTGTCACTCACAGTTTCTTGCTTAGTTGACAGGTATCAAGCTTCCATGGGTTGATCGAGTTTTCAAAGAATGAATTAATCAATCAATCAATAAAGAGAATTTCATTTTTTGTGAAAAGAATAGAAATACAAAAAATATTTGAACCGATATACTTAAGGGGCTAGAGACCTGTGTAATACAATGTGCATAAAACATGTACAGCTCAGCTTTGAAGGTAAAAGAGAGCAGAAATGATTTACATAAATACAAGCAATAGATGTATACATTTTCTCTTGCAAACATTCGAACTTACTAGGTCAACAAGGTTACTGTACCTGGCACTCATTAAAAAAAACAAGAACATAGTGAAAATCAAGTCAAACAGACATACACACAGAATTACATATCTCGATAAAAAAAAAGAAGTTGCATGCCAGGTCGAAATTATATGTAGTTTCAAATGCAATGGGAATCGCGTTCCATATTTTTGTTTGATCAAGTTCAATCAGTATTTCTGCAGATATTATAACATATAGGCAGATTGAAATTGTCATTAGAATAATGTCACATATTGCGTGTAGGAACTGAGAAAATATTGGTAGACAAAAGGTGAATTTATTAATTGTTAGTGATTAAAACAGCAATTTTGTAGTCGCACAACAATGCGGCTGAGAAAATGCCTTGTGATTGTGAAATGTTACCTACTGGTTCTCCTTAGATTAATTTTCTGTTATCAAAATTTGCTTTGGTAGGCATGTCAACATATGGTAAACATATCATTTATTCAGCTAAAAAGTCTCAATTAAGGAGCTTGTATCAGTGCTGTTGGAAAGGAAGTTTTAAAATAAGGTTGGTTAAATTCAACACTGATTATTTTTGCAGTAATTATCATGATGATGGAAATCTTGTGGAATACGTCTGTGCAACTTTAAAATATGTTCATTTGTCTTTGCAGAGTCAACGACATCATCCTTAGAGTCAATGATGTTGACCTCATAGACGTCCCACATTCCATAGCTGTTGAAGCTCTCAAACGAGCAGGGAACTCTGTTCATTTGGTGAGTCCTGGGTATATTCTGATGACTGCTTCGAACTATTATATAGTATGAAGCCAGATGTAATTTCATTTTTGTTGTTTCTTTTACATGAACGCATGGTGTGTGGTAATATTGTGGTCCTATTTTAGTTCCGGATGTTTCTATCTTTTGTAATAACACTGCAGTAATAATATTGATAGCCTTTTGATAACATTCAATTCTTCAATATTTAACTGGTAGTTTCGGGTCATAGCATTTGCGTGATGGTCATAAATCTTGCTAAGCTTACGATGGTGTATAGTTCCTAAATATAGTTTTTATTTTCCATTGATTTTTTCATTCCTTTTTTAAAGTAAGTAGTAGACTATGACAGATGCTTTCACTTTAGCGATGTACTTAGAAGCTCTCTTGAACACCAACAGAAAATTTCTATTTGAGAGGAGAATTGAACAGATTTTTGAAAAAAAAAGATATGAAAACATATTCTTTCAGCATCAAAGTACCACCAGGAATAGTACTTGCAGCATTGTTTGTTTCAATGAAATATCCAACATTTCTTGTGTTGATTTGCATAGTGCACAAGTTTTATAGTTTGAAGCTGTCCAACATTTTTATTGCTTTGGTAAGGGAAAGTCTACGAAAGTAGACTGAAAGTAAAGACTTCATTTTAGACAGGTAGATATGACATATTGGCCACATAAAAAAGTTGTATACTTGTATACTGTAATTCATACCTGTCATGATAGCAGGTTATTAATAGCTTATGAAAGTAAAAACTTTAAAATAGTTATGACAGCCCTCTACAAAATTTTTCGTCACAGATTATGCTCTCTGAGGCAGATTTTAACTTTTCCTCTAATGTAAGAATCGTGAAGTGCTGCTTCAACCCACAACACTCACGACAAAAAGTGCATGCACTCTTCAGATGTTAATGCAATGCTATTTTCGTCTTTGCAACTCCTCATCTTACTACAAAAATTTTTAAATGTTGACTCTAACATTTGGTTGTTTAGTTCAGCAAAAGAATTTCCAGCAGATCCCAAGTTACACTGGAATGAAGAGAAATGTAGAAGTACACATAATGACTGCTGTGTCACTCCTGACTTTGTGTTATTGGCATACAAACAAACGATTGATTCATCAGCAACTATAGATTTTTGCTTTTTACCTACTCTATCAAAAGTGTCTCTTGTGTGAACAGGATTAGTCTGGTCATTTTCAGTCTCGTGTTTCTGATGGTGCCATTTTTTGCACAGCTGGTGAAGCGCCAGCGGTATCCGGGACCCCAGGGTGCCAGCCAGCAGCAGCACACGCCACCGCAAGTGGTCGAGATCGAATTGATCAAAGGCAACAAGGGCCTGGGCTTCAGCATTGCCGGTGGCATCGGCAACCAGCACGTGCCGGGTGACAATGGAATATACGTCACCAAGGTCATGGAGGGCGGTGCTGCACACCTCGATCGGCGGCTCGAAGTCGGCGACAAACTGGTTGCTGTGAGCTCTGTTCTCTCTTCTTCTCTTATGGGAAATAACATAACCCATACTGCAGCCTCTCGTTAACTTCTTCCAGTACAGTCAGACTCCTTTTGGAAAAGGCACTGATAGGACAGACGGTTCAGTGTAAGAGGCAGCATTGTGCCTACATCTGATCAGGAAGTGACTGCGTGGTATCCTGCTTATAAGAGGCGTGTAATATGAGAGACAAAAACAGCTTCTCGGCTGGTGTTTCAAAGACAGGGGTTCAACTGTGGAGCCGGACACAACTAAACCTTAACTACGCAGGTGCGTTCAGCTGGCAAGTGACAAAGCAAATCAGCTTATTTTAAGAGATATAGGTGTATATGCAGTATGTGTGTCAGACTTTTCACTTTGAAATTCTTTAAGTTTCGCCTGACATCATGTTACGGTTGTCAACATTTATTCCACTTGAATATACAACAAAAAAATAAGAACAACAAATGTGGTGGCACATGAAACAGGCAATTATGCAACTTGGTTGCTGGATGGAACCATGGATGTTCGCAATTCAATTGGTGGTGTTGGCTGTCCGTGGCCGATTCTAGCTTTTCCGCAAAGATGATCCCCACAAATATGCATAGCCTTTTAGCCTGTATGCATCCCACAATAAACTTGCAACGTTCGGGCACATTCAGTTCAATAAAAAATTGTATTTGGATATTTTATCTCACAATCAAAGGGTACAACGTTGCAAAAACCGTGACTGGTAATAAAAATAACTATCACTTCCTAAAAACAACTCTATCAAGTATCAAGTAATTTATCTTGAAGGTCAGGCTTGTGCACTCTGTAAAAACATAAAGTAGTATTTACAAGAGAAAGTGCTGTTGAGTCTTCTTCTGTGTCTTTGGTCTTTTGCACTAGTTCAAATTCAGTTATGACAGCCCTCGAGTCATGGCTGCTATGAAGCATGGCTTATTTTCACAGCCAGAAGTTTGCTGGACAGTTTCATTGCACAAAAAAGGAATTGTGGATACAGTTAAACAAAGTCATTGATTGTTCTCTGCCATTGTAGCCGAAGCGAGTTAATATGTCAGGTGTAGTACGACACTGTTTCGAAGAAGACAAGAGATTGGTGGCTCCTTATTCGCTGAAATTACACAGTGCCTGCCAAAACACCAGCAATTTTCACTGGAATGAACTGATCGCCAACATGTTCAGATTGAAACTTCAAAGTCAAACGGTGCGGTGGGAGCCGGATTCTTTGTATGAATAACCATATTGGGCCTTCTGTTCTATGTTATACTGATACACTTGGATTGGTAGGATGACCATGTCATATAGGAGATACCGCGACACTGAAAAATTGGAGGACCCCTAAGCGTTGAATGCGATATATCTGCATCCACGCACACACACATGCGACCTACCTACAGTACAAATGAAGGTTTTCTTTATTGGCACTTTTTTGACAACAGTGTTTTGTGTGTCCAAAGTACAAGTGAGTATTGTGTGCTGGTGCACTGTGGGGCAATTCAGAGGCAGTGACCTGTGTAGAGGTCGCCACCCTTCAGTCATTTAGTTCGGCTGCCACTAGCATGTGGCGCCCCTGAGATTGTATATATTCTGCCCCGAATAAAGCGGGGGGGGCCCCTTTTTCGTTAGCTGAGCAGCTGTCGTGCGTATCGTCTCTCTCCGCTCGTGCTCCGGCACGCTCGCGCAGCACCAGTCACAAGACATGGTGTCAGAAGTGGGGTACCTCTTTTCGTTAGTACACATTGAGTTCACTCACTGTACTTATGCACACACACTGCACTGACACATTCAGTCACTGCAGTCCAAGTCGCTACGAATGCACAGCATCCATCACAAAAGTTTTAATAGCCTGGGTCCATGAGGGTTTGTCTACGCGCGTGACATTTTTTCCATAGTATTGATGAACCCTCTACGTGTGTGTAAGAGTGTGCACCCAATTGTGTGTGCTTTGTTATGCGTTGCTGGCGATGCACCTAACACGTGTTTGTAAGGGAACGTCTGCACGGTGTGGTCATTACAGCTCTCAGAAACGGCGGTAAACCAGTGCTGCACCATCACAATGCCTCCAAGAGATGGTGTGACCACACTGTGCACCCAAGCGCGCCCATCTTTCTTAGAGCAGGGGCAACTAGAGGAAACGCTATAACATATTTGAGCCGCTTTCATATAGGTAGCTTTCTCAATAGATAAGTACCTTTGCTTCACAGTGTAGATGTAAACCGTACTTCAAGAAGAGCCAATGTGTGGATGCTCTCTGGCTCATATCTTCATTTGCATCTACCTCGAATACTCACTCGCAGCTAATGCTGCTTTTTCATTCACAACCAAAGATGCCACTGACACCGACACAGGAATTTCTGCAAAACAAACTTTTTCACGCTATTGTGTTAGATGAGAACAAGCAAGTTGCCATGGCTCTTTCAATTTACTGCATCGCTGGCCTGTCTCTCAGCAAGATGAAGGTCGGCTAACTAGCTCCTGGTTAATTGTTTTTATGCACAAATAGGATATTCAGAAGAGTATGTTATTCGTATATGAATTGGAATAGTCAGTCTAGTGAAGCACAGCAACCGAATTCGGGGCTGACGGAGCATGTAGAGTGGAAAACAGACTGGCTGTGCACTAGTATGAGCATAAAGAGTCGATTTGTCACCGTTCTAGTCAAAATAATAAACGTATTTATCCATGGCTCATTCCATCACTGTCTGCAATAAAATGCAGCTGGTATATGAGGGCTGCCAAACAATATGAAGAGGAAAAGTGTAAAATTCACCCTCTCCTACCGCCCCCATAACACATATTGGATGGCCGTTGCAGTACCTTGAAGTGGGCATCCTG
This sequence comes from Rhipicephalus microplus, assembly GCF_043290135.1. NCBI lineage: Eukaryota > Metazoa > Arthropoda > Arachnida > Ixodida > Ixodidae > Rhipicephalus > Rhipicephalus microplus. The sequence goes on from NC_134700.1 coordinate 209,534,576, forward strand.
ATTTTGGCTCACCAGTATAAACTAAGTTCTTCCCTTACTTACAGTCACTTTTCTAAATTGTGGTGGCATCATTTCTTTTTCTTTCTATATAAAAACTCCAGCTACGATACATGTTAAATTGTGCAAACAAACAAGGCTTTAAGCATGATTACATGTTCATTTACCTCAATGTTGTTCTCTATACTTCTTTTACGCCTGTTTGTTGATGCACTAATGCAAATCAAAGCAACTTTGAATATGTGAGTATTCGTTCTAATATTTGAAGTCTTTCAATATTTGCACAAGCCGAGTATTTACTCGTGATCACATCATGTAGTGAATGTGTGTGTGGAAAAGCTCCAACTAGTACAAGCTCGGACTTCATTTGCTGTTTTAGTTGTTTCAGTCAATCACACAATTATGTTATCAGGTGATTGCTAATTAGTGATTTTCTATGTGTCCTTTTACTGTTACTAGTACAAGCTCGGACTTCATTTTCTGTTTTAGTTGTTTCAGTCGATCACACAATTTCGTTATTAGGTGATTGCTAATTAGTGATTTTCTATGTGTCCTTTTACTGTTGTTCTGTGTGCGTCACGTGCATATACATGTTTACTTCAGTAAAAATATAAATGTGTTTAGGGTAGTTGTCATTGACTCATTTTCTGCCTGGAGCTCCGCAGCTCACTTTTGTTTGCACTTGATGGCACACTTGAAGTTGTCATTAGATTTGATCTTCCAGCACCTAACATGTTCCTCCTCCTTGTTTGCAATGGAACCTGCACAGGTGGGGGACGTCAACCTAGAAAACGTCACCCACGAGGAAGCGGTGGCGACGCTGAAGAACACAGGCGACCACGTCATCCTGACCGTGGTCAAAAGCCAGCCCTTTTCGTTCGTCAACCACTCTTTGCCCCCACCTCCCCCACCTCCAGTGCAGGAGACGCGCCTTGGAACACCCCCCCGTGAGTTGTCATCACCTTTATATAACCACTTGGTAGCTCGCGTTTCACTTACAGCCCATGCAGAGTTACCCCCAGAAATTCTGAGGAGTGAAGGGCAAGGGAAGAGAGGTACTTAGTTTAAAAACTTCAAGCTATGATACGACCAATTTTCAACGCGTATCCACATTTCATTTCTGGTTGTGTATTTCTGGCATGTATGACACTCGTAGAAAACACATAGAAACATACAAGCAAGGGTGCTTGTACCCTTGCACTCAATGGGTGTTGCACTCATTCCGCATTCATTGGGTGCTGTGCAAGAACACTGAAGAAAGCAATGGGTACTGCTAGTAGCTAAAGTAAATTGTTTAAAATGACATCGATAAAAATTTGGAATATAAAAAGACTCAGTTATGCAAGTGCCAAAAACAAGATGATTAACAACAGAACTGCTGACAACAATGCAGTTGACATGCCTTGCAAACTGTTAATAATTAAATAGTGCAACTGACAATCAGTGGACACAATTATCTGAGTTCTCATAAGCATCATGTGCTTCTCTAACTCATTGCCGTGTTTTATTTTCATGCCGAAAAAAGAAGCCGATGAAACGCTTGCACAAAAAAAAGCTATCATGTACATGTGTATCATGTATCATGTAAAAGCTATATAACTTGAGCATGCTTCGTTTACCCATTAGATTTGTACACTCCGTCCCTGACCTAGAACAGTGGCCACAAAGAAGGGGAATGAGTCAGTTGCCCGATACATTACCCGTAGAACTGTGTTGTTACATTGCTCAGAAAAAAAATACAGGAAAAAAATGTCTGGATCCTTGAATCCTAAATGCATGCATATACAGTCGACTCGATCCCAATAACTTGAAGTCGCTTAATGAAAATATTTGTTTAATTAGTAGTTAACAAGTGGTCCCATCAATTTGGCATGCAGGCCTATGCGAAAAGATGCTCGTAAATTTGAAGTTAAAAGCCCGTAATGTTGGTTAAAAATAATAAGTTACTTTTCAGTAGAGAGCCTCGAGGCGACCCAAAAAATTGGGGATTTTTCTTGTACCGATACCGTCAAGATAGCTGTCGGACCACGCTGTTGTCGCCATGGGCACTGCCCGTTGCACCACGTTTAGTCAACGCCGGGGCATCACACTGATCGCATGAACTAACTAGGTCTTTCATTGTGATGTGTCGAGTGCCTCAGCCACGCGCTGGGTTGAAGTCTGGTTGAAGTCTGGTTGAAGTTAGAACAGCGTGACTGGGTGCTGGTGGAAAAGAATGCTCAAACACACACACAGCTCTGTGCATGTGTTCGCGTGTTCTGCTCTGTCAACGCCCAGTTGCTCTGTTCAAACATAGCGTGATAAACCAACTAACCTGCCAACGCACTGGGGATTGATTCCTCATCTGCTTTCTCAGCTGATATTGAGTGTTGTGGTGGCGATGTTTGATAATGGCAACTTGCGGCCCCTACTGAATGCTTGGCGTGGCGTCGAAAGTCTTGAAATAAGTTGACCAGGGAGACACTGTCAAGCAAGATATCGCACGAAAGTACAGCGTTAAGTCTAACTCACTCTCGAATTTCATCAAGTGCAAACAGGTGAACATGACGACGGTAGTTTTGGGGCCTTTTTTAGTGACATATATTTTGAAAAATTTATTGCCGGGGACAGAATTGATGCATGCGGTCCACCAACGAGCAGAAAAATTGTGCTGATGGTTCAGCTAGTGGATGATGAAATAGAAACTAACCGTCATTGAGGACTACCAATGTTGCTTCGGGTCTTGGTGTGCTGCAGTTTTTATGTTTTGTTGAAAAAGACAATGATAAAGAAGCTTTTCGACCTGTGCAGAGCTTAAAAACTTGCTAGCCACAGCCAGGTTCGACAAGAGTAGATGACAGAATATTTTCTGATTGAACTGTCAGGTTTGAAGCAATGAAAGTGCAGTTTCTTGTGCATTTTGCTTAATTGAAAGTTCGTTTAATTTCATGTTTTTGTGGCTCTTGTGAACTTTGCGTTAACGGAAGTTGACTGTACATGCTTCTTAACCTGCACTAACCCAGGTGAAAATATTCAAACTGAGAACAACTGGGACCAGCTTAAGTGGTTTATTGTCGAATTCCCAATGGGGACCAGTTGCCAGTGGGTTCCAGCTGGGACTCGTTGGCATCTGGTCCCCACTGGGAATTTGACCATAAACCACTTGAACTGGTCCCAATTGTTTCCAGTTGCCAGTGGACCCCTGCAGTGCATATAGACAAAGAAGTTTGGCATTGAAACTAGACTTCATTTATTAAAGGCTTTGCAGATTCAGTGTGCAGGGGCTGTGAAGCATCTTGATTACTTCCTTTGAAAGACGGCAGACACTCGTAATTTCATAGATCTTGTTCGACGGATCCATATTAAAGAAATAGTCACACTGTTAGCAAAACTGTAATGACTACTTTAGACATTCAATACTACCAAAAAGTAAACTCCAACAAATTTTTAATGATGAAGTTCATTAACATCCAACAGGTTTTCCTTTATTTGAAAATTGTGCAGTGTGACGTATCGGTATAGTCTGATTTTTAAGCCGTCAAGCTTATCTCGGTGGCAAAAAAAAAAAAAAAGACATTGGACAGTAAAGCCGAAGCTCACACACAGACAACAGGTTTGGGGATATTTAATTGCCGAGCAAATGCAGGCCCTTTTTTAGTACTTCGGATAGAGCTACAAGTTTGCACGAGTATACTTCATAGTTATTAGCATGCTGTTCAACCGAGTATTGCGTGATCGACACTCATATGTTTACTCATTTTTTATGGCGGCTCAAAACAAATGGCAGTGTATCTGCAGTGCCTAAAGCATTGTTTACAATGCAATGTTCCGTCATCTCCACTATCAAAACACTGTGTTGCATTACATTATATCTACATCTTCAATTACTAGACGCAGAAGGGATTAATTACCTCCAAAAGGCTGCATTGCAGACAAAGCAGGTAGCACAGCATTCCGAACACGATGAATCCACATATCCATTTTGTCTCAGACAAAAACACTCACCCAACGATCGTGAGAAGTCTTCCAGAGATGGAACTGTTGACCACTAATCAAAATACCTAAACTATGCACGCCAGGACTCTACATTTCTCAACAAGAACAGCTCGACAGTGCAGCGCTTCCTTGCCTGTCCGCGGCACGGCAGCTACCCACATGTGCTGTACGAAACTGCTCGTCGCTGTGTTAAAAAATTTTCTGCCTGTGGGCTGCTTTCATTGAACATTGCGGAATCTGCAGCACTTAATAAATCATTTAGGTCTATTTTATATTTATGTTCGATAATACTTCACTATTTTGTTCTGTATTTGAGCGTAAGATTATATATGCAACTACAGTGATGGCTGCCGGCAATTCATGTAGAACGTGAGAGAGGAAGCGGAAGAGAGTGGTATATGTTTGTGGTGGTGAACGATGCCCGTTTGCATTGGAACTTTCTCTATCGTGGTAGCTACAGGCTCGGTACCGTGTTATTATTATTTTTTTGTTGTTGTTGTTTTGAACCAATATTTGTGCAGCATGCAAGGGTGTCAAGCAGGCATGCTCCCAGTGAGAAAATTCGGCAGTGTTACAGGTTGACATCAACCGAAACCACTTCGCCTGCATATTGTCACCGCGATGGACATAAAAATATTGGCAACAGCTTCATGCAGTTGAATTTACTAAAGCTAAAACAAGTGTACGTCTGAATGCAATGTGTTTGCTCACTTGTGCAACTCAATATTCCATGATAATATTTTAACGAATTCAATGACAAAATAATGCATAGAGAATGAGGAAAAAATAAGATAATAGATTTGTAAATTGTGAGACTTCTTTATTGTCCTATATGTCTTACTATATAGGCTGGTGGTCTGGTACACTTTCGTGTGTATAAACAATTAGAAAAAAAAAACCTTTGATAAAGCTCGTTTGTTGAGGTGCAACAATACTACGTCATACGCAATCGAGTTCAACTTTTTTCATCTTTCACTCCGAAGAAGTGTACAACCAGAACATATCGCGCTTAAAGAAAGTTAGAACATAACTCTGACCTGCAATTTACAGTTAAACTAGGGATGGTCCCCGATGGCAGCCAATTCCGCTGTAACTGGGTCCAGCTACTAATTGAAACCACTTGCAACTGAAACCAACAGTTGATTCCCAGCTGAAACTAGTTGAGCTGTAACTGGGACCAATTGATCTGAGGTAATGTCAGTTCAAACCATTTGGATTTCCAGTTACACATTTTCACCTATCTAACTGCCTGTAAGGTTCTACAGGCAGTATTGCTGTTTTTTGCAATGATAGCACCACACTGCAAGGGGCCCTTTTCATTCACATCATTTTGTTCACGGGGCAGGGCTTGCTTTTTCAACCTGCAGACCACATGCTCCACTTGTGTGTTTGTACCTGGTGGTAGGGCATATTGAGTGTTCTAAATCCGTGCATGAAGACGTAATCTTTTTCTGGGTCACACTACTCTAGTGAAACATCAGTTGCTCGTCCACATGATATTTATACATCTTTGTTGCACAAGGTCAGCAAAATAAACAGGCAGAAGCTGCAGCAGCAGAGCGTCTTGAACTGTTGCGGAGAAAACTGCAAAGGGAGAAAACTGCCCATGATGGGAGACTCAGTGTTCAACTTGTCTTGTGCAGTTTTTTACTTTTGTCTCTTGGGGAGCAAATTGCTCCCTAGGGCCAATGGGGCACTGTAAGGGTGGTGACAGGTGATGGTTGTAGCAGCGTGTTCAGATGGCATCACTTTTTTTCACTGTTGAGAGAGATTTTGGCTAAGCTACAGGAAAGGACACACTTCCTGTGGAAAGTAAAAGCTGTTCCGAGTTCCACAAGAAAAATAAAAAGTGTGGGACAACATAATTTTGCTCCAGCATCACAGCAAGCCGCAAAAAAAGCTAGGAGCTGCTTTGAGTGTCTTTTCACATTACTTCCCTGCAACGACATGCATACCGTAAAAGCCCACGTATATAGCTATGGGTTTTTTTCTTGATTTTAGGGTACGAAATTTCGGCCCCGTATATATGCGGGTTCCAAAAATTTTCGGCTGAAATTCACTTTTGGTTTTGGCATTAGCGCAGTGCTATCATCATCATCAGGTGTTTGTGCGCTTCTGCGCTAGGTGCTAGGTAGTGTTGGCGGCAGTAGCAGAAGTTAGTCTTACGCACCCACGCGTGCAACAGTGGTCAGTGGCCTTTACTTCAACTTGGTGCTCATAATAACAGCGACGATTTTGCACCTGTGATTTTATGGCATGTCAGCACCGTGGAGACAGTACTCGGCTGCTTTGAAAAGGAGAGTTATCGCTGCTGCCGAAACCATTGGCAACTGTGTCGTGGAGCGGCAGTTCGGAGTGAACGAGCGGAGTATTCGCGGTTAGCGGAAGCAGAAGGATGCCCTCTTTGCTTTCAGAGACCAGCGAAAAAGTTTCCGGGGACCGAAATTTGGAGCATTTGCTGACGTGGAATGAGAAGTCGCAGAATCGTTGCGGGAGCAACGAGCTGTACATTGAGCTGCTACACTCGAAGGCAAGGATGATCGCCCGAGACAAAGGCATTATGCTGGAGGATTTCAAAGCGAGCAAGCATTGGGTGTCTCTATTCATGCACCGTGCTGGTTTCTCCGTACGTCAACCTAAGTCAATCTCGCAGAAGCTACCAAAGAGCTACGAAGAGAACCTTATTAAGTTTCAAAAGTATGTAATTGTGTTGAGAGTATGTAAAAAAATGTAAAAATATTTAATTGACGTCCTTTTCAGCTGAGCCAGATCAGCAATGAGGATCAAACGCTGGTCTACCTGCATATGCCCTTGTCGCTGACGGTGCATCAGAAAAGCTCCAAGCAAGTTATCATGCGATCTACTGGGAACGAAAAAAACTCGGGTGACTGTAACGTTGTTTTGCACTGCAGACGGTCACAAGCTACCACCCTACGTGGTGTTCAAATGAAAGATACTGCCGAATTGGGAGAAGTTCCCGAAAAATGTGGTCGTCCGCTGCCAGGACGAAGGGTGGATGGACGAATCGCTAGTGGTTGACTGGATAAAGTCCGTGTGGTGTCGGCGGCCCGGAGCACTGCTGGGGCTCCCTTGGATGCTAGGGCTCGATGGGTTTCGATGTCACCTGACCGACTCTATAAAGTGACTGCTGCGCGACTCCCACACCGAGCTCATCGTCATCCCAAAAGAGATGACATCACAACTGCAGCCGCTTGATGTGTGCCCTAACAGCCCACTTAAGGACCATGTAAAGTGCCTGTACGCATAGTGGATGAGGTCCTGAGAACCAGGAGTGACCCCTGCCGGATGGTTGAAACGGGCCTCACCAACGCGATGCTGTGCTTGTGGATAGTTGAGGCTTGGGCCTACATTCTCGAGGTGCTGATTTGCCGCGCGTTCAAAAAGTGCTCCATCTCGAACACACTGGGTGGCATGGAGGATGATGTGCTGTGGGAGAACATTTCCGACAAAGGAGCTTCGGAAGAGAGTGCATTCGGCGACGACAATGAATGAAGTGTGTCAATAAATGCATTTTTCTGTTTTGCTTGGGCTATATTCGGGTGAAAACTATTTTTCTCCTGTTTGCAACCCCCAAGTTACACCCCGGGCTATATGCGGCGTTTTACGGTAATATTTAGCTCACATGTACCCAGGAGCCTGGACTACAGAGTGGCCGCATTTACTGTCCATGCAAAATAAATGTTGCTGGGCCTTTTTCACACCACTGCCGCATGGGCCTCACGCTGCTCACAAGCTTTCTAATATGGGAATGGCATGTGTTATTGCTTTTCTCAATACAAAATGAAATGAAAATCTTTTTCTTTCGAACAATTATTACAGGTAGAATGCAATCAAATCACTTTCATTGTAGCTCCTTGTGGAACCCTAGATGCTTCACTGAGCCTTCCGTGCATGCTCCTGCCTTAAATCTTTCCAAGTTGTGAACAAAGATTGTGTTCTGAAAAAAATATTTGACTGCATTAGGTAATGCAGTTTATTCTTCTTAGCAATGGCAGTGATTGCTGCCAGTACTGTAATTGGTCGTTATAGTTTGAGTTGTTTATACTGACTCCAGTTAATTTTATCTCTATCAAAGGTCCTACACGGCATATTTAGATTTTTGTGTGAACAAACTTTGATTATTCTGATCTAGCTGTTCTTCTGATCCTACTTCTTAAATTACTCTTTGCCATGGTATTCGAACTCGGCTGGTCATGTTACGCACCTCGAACTTCTCAAGTGACATTAGCGGTGGTTTCTGTAGTAAGATCATCTTCATCAGCATGTAGATTATGGTTATTGCAATGAAGACTGACTGCATGATAACACCGATTTTTCACCTCTCCCAGGCAGATCTGATTGCACCAAGCATCTCACCATGTGACTTGAATAACAATACAGTCGTTTAAAGCTTCCAATTCATTACCTAGTATTCAGCCATCATCATCCTTTTCACTCGCAACCTTTCTTGGAGCAAACATATTGAAAAAATATGCAGTAGGTTGTTAAAAATGCTCGACTATCTTTAACGGACTCTTTATGTGGTTCCCCCAGATTCTAATCTAAAAAGCTTTTAAATTGTAATGCAGGCAATTCTTGAATACATCTCAATGATATGGAGTCCTTTTTAGAAGAATGATATACATAAGGTGTAGTCTGCACAGCCTAAAGTCGCTCCATATGCTCTTAATATGACATTTTTTGCCTTCCTCTAACTTCCTAGTCTATACCTCACCCCTTACTGAGCACATCACTACACTCAATCTGCTTATTATGTGTACTGAACATATTGTTGCAGCTTAAAATGATGGGTCACAATGATTAGGCTTATGCATGCGTGTTGAAGTTTGAATATGTCATGCTTCTAGGCATTTCTTGGCGGCCTTAGTTTTGGCAACATTGCATACTGCACTGTCTCTAGAAATAGTAAGTACAGACTGCTGTGACACGGTCTACTGGAACAGCATGCCAATCAGATTGAGCTGACTCTAGAAGCAGTGCGATTCTGAAGTGCGCTTCATCGACGAGACTCACCAAGCAGATACAAGGAACAAGGAATCTTATGCAAGGGGTGTACTCTTTAGTAAAATTACCTTTCTCTTAATTATGTATATTGTTTAATGAAGATATGCAGGTACAGTTTGGTTTACTGTGTATGGTTGTGCGCAGAGAGAGTCAGCAACTGGCACATCTATAAGGATTGCTTAGATGGGCATACAGACTTACTGCACCATTGACGCACGTTGTTTAGTTGGGGCATAAGGTACATTGCCGCATATTTCCTGGACTGCTAGGTCTATAACCAGCATTTCTTATAAATCCAAAATGAACATTGCAGTTCTGTGCCTAGTCAACATAGTGACAATGTTGCATGGAAATCATGTCTGGAAAGTTGGGAGTAGACGCTTGAGATAAAACTTGAAATTATAACAATTCTAATCGAACTTTCTACAGGTTTATACGTGCATAGCTAGGGCATGCACGTATACTTTGATTTACTTTGAAGAAAAACCACATGCCTAGTTTACCAGTAAGCTGTCTCATTCTGGGTGTCGCTGAAATTTTGTCCAAGTGTGCACCATACAATCGTTTTCACACATATTACCTGAAATTTCCTCAAGAAGGTGCTACTTTAACTGATGTTCAAAGAGGCTTTCTTTGCCAACTCTGCTAGACGTTCTAGGTTATCAGGCTGGTACTCACCATCTTGCTGAATAGCATGCACTATGAAATAATTATGAAATCAATTAGCTTATTGATCTCATAACTACTTCTTTCCTTTCTACAAAAATATTTCAGTCCTCTTCCCCATCCCTATACAGAGTAGTATGCCAGCGATATATAGACGCTGGCAAAAATCTCAGTTTTTCCTAATAAAAAGTTTCTCTCTCTCTTTCTCTCTCAACCAGCTGATATGTAGCACCCTCTTAACTATTTCTAGAGATGTTCTTGGTTACCAACTGCATTTAGTGCATAATTACACAGTAAGATCAGAATCAATTTCATTGCAATTGATACTAATAAGATACAGAAAAACGTTCCAAAGTCAAATAATGCAGCTGGACCTCCTTTTCAAAATAAGTAAGACAATATGTTGCACCATAAAAAAACATATTATGCATTATAAAAGGTGTAAACGTAAGTGATTGACGTTCAACATAAATGGCAAATAACACCTCATTTCTGTCAGTGCAACAGATGAAGTCTTGGAGAGCACATTTTCTTCATTAAAGCAAGACAGCTTATGCTGACTTTCCAGGATTTTGATAATATGGTGTCTCTCCTTGATCAGTTCCTCACCACTAAAGTGCTGGTTAGTGTACTGCTTCATCCCAAGGTTATGCCCACTGTAGTTGACAAGCTGACCCTGCAGGAGACACTATACTATCAAAGTGGGCTTATTCCAGAAACAATACAATGTGCGGTGGTGTTGATCATCCGGGTTATGTAAAGTGCTGTCTTGCCTGGCTCACACACTATCATGCACGGATTCAAAATGACAGTACTTCAATTATATCGCCAAGCGCCTCGCATTTCCCCAATTGCTGCCTATACAAAAGCCTGTGAAGTGTAACTGGGAACTTCAGGGTCATGAACCGCATCACTATTTTGTTGGAGGCTTCACTTTCATGTTATGACCGACTCTTTACCAACCCGACACCAATAAGGCCATTTTCGTTGTCTAAATTGGCAACAAGAACGTTTTGCTTTGGGGCCCAGAAAAGTATTGCTCCTCTGAAGGACATTCGCACTGCTAGTTATTAACCAGACCATACACAAAAGCTCCTTGCAACATGCTATAATTTAACTGCAGCAACTAAAAACCTCAGAGAAGTGAATGTTGCCTTTTGAGTAGCCCAAGATTTTGTATAATTTTAAGCTTTTTCTTATGTTGTACTGCTATTGTTCATTGTGTAACAGTGGCTGTAACTTAATTTTTATATATGCATAGTTTGCAAAGGAGGCCACATTGCAGTCTTTGACCTTGTAAGCTCCTTGTGCATGTTAACATCGTGTAATAGTTTTAATCATCACAATAAACTAATTCAAATGGTGATGTTGAACTCATTTACAGTATAATTATTAATTTAGCAGTGTGGAGTCTACATTGTTTGTAATGCATTGCATTAAATGTGTTTGAAAATTTGATTTCACCATTCATTTCAGTGAACCTGTCCCTAGGGGAATACCATAGTGATACGAACTTGAGCACCTCCAAAGCACCCAGTGATGAAGACATCCCAAGGTAAGCGCATGCCACTGTTCTTGGCATTTCACTTGTGGAACAGGAGCAAAACAGCAGCAACAGCAGCGTGTGATGGCTTCAAGGAATACTGGTCGTGCACATCATGAAAGCACAGCTTGAGCATTTCTCTTACGTCAGCGTTACCTACACTTCCCAGGTGAATTGCAGCTGCAGCAGCCTTTCCAAATGCAAATGCATTCCGCAAAGCCCTACAGTGTGACGATTTTTTCCATCAACAGAGTTGTTTAGGCTTTTCGTTTCAACTGTTCGTGCAATCAGCAGAAGGCGGGTATGTGCCTAGCAGCTCCTAGCAATTTTTTGTACAAGAATAGTTTTTATTAAGTGTGGTTTACACTTTTTTTCTCCCGACGATGTAGCTCTCCCATGGTTCTTGAATTTCCTAAAAAATATTTTGATAGCTACTGAATTTGCAGCAACTCAAGCAAGAATGGTTATGCAGCTATGTTAAAAGCAGGTTTACTGGCATAGGTGTATGCCTCATGTCAGGCATATTCATTGAGCCTGTGCCCAGCTCTGCATAGAGACTGGCTAATGTGGAAGCTGTACTTGACTTCAAAAGGGGGCTGATGTGGTCCAAAGTATTTTGATCACTTGAGCAACCATATACAATGTGCAATTTCTGATTTTCTTTCAACTATGAAAGAAATTGTATGGAGATCACCTTTTAAACCAGGTCCTCTGAGTAGGTGTTTTTATATATAGTTCCTAAATTTCTAGCAGCACACAAAAATAGTTGGTACCTTTTGCATCAGTTGATTATAAAAAAAGAGAGGTCGATTTGATAGCAACACCGACTCATAGGCTTTTTCATGCCCCCTGGCGTAAACAAATGAAAGCTGCAACAAAACTTTACTTTAGTCCCATCTAAATAGCTCTCGTGGCACATGCGTGGGAAATTCATGAATGTCAATCATCTCTGAAAAGTCGTAAAGTAGACAAAATTTGATGCACGACTTGACTATACGAGAGCTGGAGGTGTGCACGGATACGCGCACAAGGTAGCTCGAGCAGTGCTTCCATAGTAGAGGTTTCAAGCTCATCTCAGCCAGCGGACTGTACCGTAATTACTCGAATCTAACGCGCACCTTTTTTCCGGTTAAGCGAGTTCATAAATCGCATGCGCGTTAGAATCGAGTACGAACAGAAAAATTACGGTCAATCTATTGCCATCGGCAGATCCAAAATGGCCGCCCCCTACGTGCGTCGGCATGGCGCGTAGGCCATTTCTGCCTAAGTGTTTCCCATGTGCGGCACTTCGTACGTGTGCTGAGGAGTTCGTCATCTAGTAGTGCATTAGAATCGACGGCGTTGAAGGGCCGACTCCCAAAACTCGAGTGCACCACGATGCCGTTTTTAAAAGAAAAGTCATCGCGTGTGCAGAAACGGACAGAAATCGGGCCGCATCGCGGTCGTTCGGAGTTCCCGAAACGTGCGAGCGGGACCGGCGGAAACAAAAGCAGAAGATTGTCGACAGCAAAACTTCACGCAAAGGCTTCTGTAAGCTACAGCAGGGTCGGTTTTTCGGAAAATAAAGAGCTGCTCGGCGAGTATGTGCTTGAGCAGCGAGCCGCACAGCGGCCCGTGACGACAGAACTGCTCCAAGTGCGGGCTATGCAATTAGTCTTAGAAAAAGGTCTAATGCGGAGCCAGTTTAAAGCGAGCAGGTGCTGGCTAACTAACTTTATGAAGAGGAAAGGCTTTTCCCTCGAAGGGGAACATGCATATGCGAAAAGTTTTGTGGAGGAGTACGATGAAAAGCTTCACAGTTTTCAGAGGTTCGTCCTAAACTTGCGGCGCAACAACGGCTACCTGCTTCGGCAAATCAGAATGCCGATCAGACGCCTCTTTACTTCGACATGCCTGGCACCACAACCGTTGAGAAGAAGGGGGCGAAGCAAGTTCGCGTGCTGACATCGGTCCACGGTAAAACTACAGTGACGGCAATGCTCTGTTACACGTCAGATGGGCACAAGCTTCGCCCGTACCTCATATTTAAATGGAAGACGCTCCCGAAAGGAGTCATTTTTTCGAGTGGTGTGATCGTGCGGGCCAGCGAGAGAAATGGGTGCGCGTTGCAATCGATGTCTTTTTTTTTTTTTTTCGCAGAGGAAATCGGGTGCGCGTTACAATCGAGGGCGCGGTAGAATCGAGTAAATACGGTAATATCTACATGCTGGCCCGCAAGGGCCAGGGATAAGAAAAATGTGGAAGGAAGGGGTCGTGCACAAGATGTCCACTAACGGTGCCATTTGAAACTAATCCTTTTTTCATATCATATATATAGGTAATTTCTGAAAGGGAATTGGAGTAGGGAATACAGAAACATTGATACTGACCTGCAGCATAACTGAAATCTGGACACCAATCCTGAAATTCGTAGCTTTTGTTCCACAGTTATGTGCCAACATGCCGTGACTGCATGAGTGTCCCCAAGAAAAGAATCTTCGTGACCAGTCATGTTTGTGTTGCTCAAGCATACTTATCAAGGAAATAAAAAGCATGGTATGAAGACATTCATGAGTGGGGCCAGCTGCTAGCGAAAAGTTCACAGGCCCTATTCGGGACCCCTAATAGGGAGAGTTACCAAGGAGCACTGAGAAAAGGAAGAAGAAAAAAAAAAGCTGTAGTAAATCGTATGCAACTTCACCATGTAGCTAAAATATTAAGAACATTTTTTTATAAATCAGTTTCTCACTCTCCTACTTACCACACTAGAACAGATAGCTTTTTTTTCACATTGTTTCTGATGTCTCAAGCAAGAACCTTTTCTTTATAATTTTTTTATGTCTTGTGACATTCCTTGAAGAGAATCTTGTCTTATTGTTCTCTCTTTCACTCTGTTTCTTTCTTAAAGCTAAAACTTTATATGTATAGAGTTGGACCTTCGCATTATCTTACTAGGAGGAGGAAGAAATACCTTTTATTTAAAAGGGCAAGATCGGGAAGTTTGCGCTTCCTTCTCTAAGTGGCAGCCATTAGTGCTCATTCTCTGGTGGCATCCTTAACTTGCCAAAACACTTTTAGCTCCACCTCAGGGCCTGGGATTAGCAGTGAGGTCTCCCACTGTTCTTTGTTAACTTATTTTCTATTATGTCCTTTGACTCTCTCACAAGCCCACAGTATATGATTTAGGTCCACCCTTTGCTGACAAAATATACAGATACTTGGGTATAACTCCTAGTTGCAAAATATACAGATACTTGAGTATAACTCCTAGTTGTAAAATACACAGATACTTGAGTATAACTCCTAGTTGTAGTAATTTTAAGCGACTGGATTCAGGAACGTGTTTGTCTGTAAGAGGCACTACATTGTCCCCTGCTGCTTGCTTATCGAGGCGTGTGTGCCAGGAGAAAGTGGGCCCTTCGTAGTCTGTATTGTTTTGTAATTCCTTCATTACTAACCATGTGGTCTGTGATCTCCAGGATTCGCATTGTGCCTGTTCGGCCGGCCAATTCTCAAGCCAGGTTGTGCGCGATTTCATTCCCTGGGAAGGAGGAATGAGCAGGCACCCATATAATATGCATTGCCCTCTTGTCGCAAAAGTTAGCTATAATTCTTAGCACTTCTGGCGAGATTCTGCCTTTAGCGGAATTATTAATAGCGGCTTTAAGGTCACTGATTATAACTTCGGCTTTTGTGGAGGCTAGACTAGTATTATAACCATCTCCTCTGCCGCTTCGGCCTTTCCTGTACATACAGTTCCACTGACCACAGAGTTCCTTTCAATATTTCTTGCTCCTATCACAATACTTTGGCCATTTTCGTATTCCGCTGCATCTACATAGACCACGTCCCTAGCGTTGGTTAACTTATTATATTTTGTTCACCCCTTCTATCCTTTTATCTCGATGATACTTGGGGTGCATATTTTTTAGGGATCTGTGAATATTCTAAAGTTTCGAATATTCGGCGGATATTGCATTTGTAATATTCGTATTTGATTCGATAACCACATAGTCGAAAATTTCGAATACTTGAACTCGTATATTCCTCGAATATTCGATGTTTGCGAATATTCGTTCGCAGACTAGTGCGATATTACAAATGCTTCGATTATTAAAATGAGTATTAAGGTATTCTAATTCACTTCAGGTCGAATTTAAATTATATAAAATTTCTAAGTTTCGCAACGAACGAATGAATGCATCCTAATCCGAATGTACGGATTGTAAAGGTGGCTTCACTGCAGTGTAGAGGTGCTGGATCTGCTCTGCCACGAAGCCCCTTTTCAAATTTAAAGGGGCCCTACAACTTTTTTTGAGCATTGTGAGAAAACGCTGTTGATCGGCAGGCGATGCTACCGAGGACACGCAAATTATAGCGCAGCACGCAGCGTGCAATTCACAATAAATTCACAATAAATTCTCAAAGTCGGCTAAAAATTGCTCTCTTCTCTCGGCAAATGACTCCACAAGCTCAGAAACCACATGTGACATATTTTCTTTTCCCGTGCCATCCCTCCCTGCTCAGCTTTCAGTGCGTTTGTTAGGATGAGAAGAGAGAATGCACTAGCACCGCACCCCGCCGCGGTGGTCTGGTGGCTAAGGTACTCTGCTGCTGACCCGCAGGTCGCGGGATCGAATTCCGGCTGCGGCGGCTGCATTTCCGATGGAGGCGGAAATGTCGTAGGCCCGTGTGCTCAGATTTTGATGCACGTTAAAGAACCCCAGGTGGCCGAAATTTCTGGAGCCCTCCATTACGGCGTCTCTCATAATCATAGCGTGGTTTTTGGACGTTAAACCCCACAAATCAATCAAATCAGCACTTGCACCGTGCAAGAAATATTTGCAACTCTTTGCATACTGAACGAATGAGAAAAATATTTGCGGCGGCGAGTTCATGAGGCAATAAATAACCTTTTTTAGTGAATGCATTCCATGGCTACTTGCAAAAATGTCATACGGCCGCTTTAAGTAACAATATTACTCTTAAATTAACTCATTTACTGAAGCTCAAAAGCTATTTATGACGACTTGTATGCTCTAAGTATAACGAATTTTAAAATGTTACGTATTTTAAGGGTTATGACTCGCATCCTGCTGAAAGTAAAATCCTGCTACTAAAAGTTCTTTTGACTTCTTTTGATCGAAAAAAAGGGGGGAATTCGCATGAAGGCCTATTTCGTTTTTTTTTTTTTCAATACTATTGTGCAGGTTAGTAAGGTCATAATAAATAAGCCCATTTTTTTTATATGTCATATACATTATTTGAATTCAATACGAAATTATTTGACCAAAATCACTATTTGTTTCAAACCTAAAATTCACTGTTCGCACAAGGCTACCGTATTTACTCGATTCTACTGCGCCCTTGATTGTAACGCGCACCCGATTTCCACCGCGAAAAAAAAAAACGTAAGACATCAATTGCAACGCGCACCCATTTCTCTCGCTAGCCCGCACGATCACACCACTCGAAAAAACGACTCCTTTCGGGAGCGTCTTCCATTTAAATATGAGGTACGGGCGAAGCTTGTGCCCATCTGACGTGTAACAGACCATTGCCGTCACTGTAGTTTTACCGTGGACCGATGTCAGCACGCGAACTTGCTTCGCTTCCTTCTTCTCGACGGTTGTGGTGCCAGGCATGTCGAAGTAAAGAGACGTCTGATCGGCATTCCCGATTTGCCCAAGCAGGTAGCCGTTGTTGCGCCGCAAGTTTAGGACGAACCTCTGAAAACTGTGAAGCTTTTCATCGTACTCCTCCGCAAAACTTTTCGCATATGCATGTTCCCCTTCGGAGGAAAAAGCCTTTCCTCTTCATAAAGTTAGTTAGCCAGCACCTGCTCGCTTTAAACTGGCTCCGCATTAGACCTTTTTCTAAGACTAATTGCATAGCCCGCACTTGGAGCAGTTCTGTCGTCACGGGCCGCTGTGCGACTCGCTGCTGAAGCACATACTCGCCGAGCAGCTCTTTAATTTGCGGAAACCGACCCTGCTGTGGTCCACAGAAGCCTTTGCGTGAAGTTTTGCTGTCGACGATCTTGTGCTTTTGTTTCCGCCGGTCCCGCACGCACGTTTCAGGAACTGCGAACGACCGCGATGCGGCCCGATTTTCGTCCGTTTCTGCACACGCGATGACTTTTCTTTTAAAAGCGGCATCGTGGTGCACTCGAGTTTTGGGAGTCGGCCCATCCACGCCGTCGATTCAAATGCACTACTAGATGACGAACTCCTCAGCACACGTACGAAGTTCCGCACATGGGAAACACATAGGCAGAAATGGCCGACGCGCTATGCCGACGCACGTAGGGGGCGGCCGTTTTGGATTTTCCGATGGCAATAGATTGACCGTAATTTTTTTGTTCGTACTCGATTCTAACGCGCATGTGATTTATGAACTCGCTTAACCGGAAAAAAGGTGCGCGTTAGATTCGAGTAATTACGGTATTTGTTCGGATATGTCGCTGTGAAGAACTTACAATTTTGTCCATTTGTCATGAGAGCCTCAGTAAATCACGCAGTGATTACCATGACTTCAGCACAAGCGCAGTGATCATGCTTGCACGGAAATTCTCATGATCGGGATCCTGGCTACCAACGAATGCAGCGGCAAATCATCGCGGCAAATCGCCAATGATAAATATCTCAATCAATCTAAATTATGTGCCTCCTGCACAGCAGTACGTGTTGCTTGGCGGTTTAGCGCTGTTACGGTTCCAGTAAGCGTACCGACCACGCTGTGCGCTGCCGCGCCCTTGTGCGCATGACCGCAAATGTGCACCACTCGTGTAAATGAAGGCAACTCGCCGCCGCTGCATGGGCTCGACAAAATAGTCTTCAGACCTTTGCTTGGTCCCGTGCTGAGCGAGCACAAAGAAAAACTCTCTACGCAAGGGAAAATGCCCGTATATACGTTAAAGGGGGCAGTGCTGATGAAGTGAGCTTAGTAGGTGATACACTGCAAGCATCGCCTACTTAGGGCGCGCTCAGTTTGACGTACAATGGTAGTGCATTTCAAGTATAGCCACGTCAGTTTTCGCCAATGGATCACCGTAGAAAGGTACGCGCACATGTTGAATCCTGGCAAGTCGTCTATCAAATGTGCCACAAAATGATTAATGATAGCAAATATGGTAATGTGAATGAGCTGAAGTGTTTTTCCATGCAAGGGCAAACATAAAAAAGGCCATGCACTTTCGGTAATGTTATAATGGTGTCATCACATATAGTTTTCCGTTGCTAATGGGGACGCACGTAAGGTGACAAACGAATTACTGCGTTGTTTCGCTGTGTTCCAAAAAGCGCCTTTGAAAATCCGTCGCACGCACATTGTGCTCGCACAGCAACATCTCCTGCAATTAACCCTCCTTTACACCGTTGCTATGATCTTGCTGTTTTGCCAACGTCAGTTTACTGCCGTCTGTAGCGAGTGTGCCGAAAGGGGTCGCGATGTGGCAAAATAGTGCCCTCGCAACTGGGAGTTGTGGCCCTGTCAACAAAAAGGCGTATTTGGGGCATCTCGTTATCACACATCAGTAATCATCTATATCGGGCGCGGTACACCTCAGTCAGGACCGTGCAGCTATCAGCGCAACACAGCACTCTTGATCACGAAATGGCGAGCACGGTCTTCAAGAAGGGCTACGGAATCAAGCGAGATAACGAGTATTGCTGTGTAATTGAAAAACGCCACAAGTACTCCTATTTTCCTTGGTGGCTTGACAGGTGAGAACAGGGAAGAAAATTAGAAAGAACACTATAAAATCTGAGTCTTCCGAGCCAAAACTGATAGTCTGGGAACCTGGATGAATTGTGACAATCTAGGTTGCTTTAATAATCACCTAGATTTAAGTACACTAATGTTAACTGTTGCCACAATAAAACCAGGGGACTCATGCTCACTAATCATCATGGAAGGTATGAAAGCTTTCTTTTTTTGTTTTGTAATAAAGTCCTACCACATAAAAAAATGCAAAATGTTTGTTCAACATGTGGATTGAACCCAAGACATCAGTCACAAGCTCAACTATTAAAGTCTTATTTTTTCTGGAAAGTACAGATGGTGACATTTTTTTTTAAATTTTTGTGTGCAATAACTGACTGTAATAACAACTGTACTGTTTCCAACATAAATATATGATTGAGTAAAAGATTACTGGTGGAAAAAATTGCACACCTTCATTATTTGTATTCGATTTGTATTCAAAACTTTTGATATTCGCACACCCCTATTATTTCTAGATAATGGTGGTACTAGGATATGTTCCCTCATTTTCGAAGGAATGTCTTTTTTGACTCCACGTTGTATGTCGTAAGCGACGTCTGGTGTGTCCATTATATGTATACTTGTCGGACTCTGAGTTAACTGGTTATACTGTGCCATCATCTGGGCCTGTATAAGATCTCCCAGCGTGTTATGCAATCCTAGCGCAGAGAACTTGTCATTCGATGTATTAATTGATAGACCCAATTCTTGTTTATATGCTTTCCTAATGAGACACTCTAGTTTGCTCTGCTCGGCTGCTTGTAGTTTAAGATGTGGGGCAACATACATGATGCAACTGATGACAATGGCTTGAATTAAACAATGTTGTGATCTTTGCAAATAGTTTTTGTTAGCTATTCTCTTTATTGGCCTGATTGTTTGGTAAGTGCTTATCTCTGATATTATTATTGTTTCTCTGTTGCAAACGTTGTCACATATACGTAGCCCTGGAACTCATAAATTCGCTACAGTGGGTATTTTATTTCCCCCAGCAAATATCGCAGTGTCTCGCCTTTTCTGTAGGATTTCTCAGCCCCTACATGGGGGTCTGTAAATGAGCAATTCCGACTTTTGAGGAGAGCATTTCAGCCCTTTACCTTCAACATATCTCTCTGCCGTGTTAACGGCCTCCTGTAATATCTCTTTAATTTTGCCGTCGCTCCCACCTGTCACGCAGAGGGTGATGTCATCTGCGTACACGCTATGCTTGAAGCCCTCTATCGTGTGGAGTTCTGTGGGTATGCCGAATATTGCCATAATAAATATAAAGGGAGACGGCACCGAACCCTGTGGTGTCCCTCTACTTCCAAGTACAGTGACACCACGGACCATGCCTCTACTATTGGAATTCTAGTGGTGCGGTTGGATAGGAAATCTTGCACATACAGGTAGGTGCGCTTTCCTACCCCCATTCTATGTGTAATGGGTATCGCAGGACATGGTCAGATCAAGGCCAAGGATAACTTTAGAGTCTAGAGATTGCGTCCCTTGTCTAGCATCTGATGCTGAAGCTGTAACATTATGTTCTATGTTGGCAAATTTGGTCCAAAGCCAATCATAGTGTGTGGGAAGAGTCTGTTTTCCTTCACGTGGCGAGTGAGACGTGTAAGGATGACATGCATCAGGAGTTTACCTATGCATGAAGTAAGTGAAATTGGCTTAAGGTTATCCAACTGTGGTTTCTTTCCCTGCTTCAGAATCATAATAACCTGGGCGGTTTTCCATTTACTTGGAATGGTACTCCCCAACACCTTTCATATACTCAGTTAGGGCCTTAATAGACTCCTTGTCCAAGTTCCTGAGCGTCTTGTTCCTAATTTTATAGGGACCCTGAGCAGACCTGGGGTTCTGTCGAGCGGCCTATAATCTAATCCGGCCTCTGTTATAGTAGCATCGAGTTTAACGTTGTCGTGTCCTTTGTACTCCGAAAGTGGTTCTTTGGTTGTGTCTGCAAACTACTTTTGCCGGAGTTCATGGAAGAGCTCTTCTTGTTGCATATTATGCCTCTGGGCAGTCCTTGTGCTTTGCGGGTCTAGGAAACTTAGGAGAATGTTTCAAGTTTTGGACATCCTCATTTCGCTCTTTATCAAGCTAGACGTGGCTTCCCGAGGATGTTGGGTCAGCCAATTTGCGTGTACTTCTATTTTCTTGTCTAATGCAGCTACTCTCTTTCTTAAGTTACGATTGTGCTTTTGACTCTTTCATTGCTTTTGAGCACTATTCTTTGCTTCCCACATATGCAATAATTTGCTGACCACCTCCACCAGAATGATTATGGTGGGTCTCGACACTCTGTCTGAGTTTTTTCACCCATTCCTCGATATCCAGTATGGCCTCCTCCGCATCCTCCACTCTGATTTTGCGGAAAGTGTCCCAATCTACGAGCGCCATTTTTCTTCCCTTATTTTTCTGGGGGACTGCATGCACCCTTGTAACTATGATGTAATGATCGCCGCCAAAATTCTGTAGTGTGTTGGCCATCGCGAGTCAGGTATATTTTTCGTATATGTTAGGTCCGATCTCATACCGTTACTTACGCTGTTTCATATTCAACTTGGCGACTCAGAATCTGTT
The DNA here is from genome assembly GCF_043290135.1 of Rhipicephalus microplus. Classification (NCBI taxonomy): domain Eukaryota; kingdom Metazoa; phylum Arthropoda; class Arachnida; order Ixodida; family Ixodidae; genus Rhipicephalus; species Rhipicephalus microplus. The sequence continues at coordinate 209,556,099 of NC_134700.1, forward strand.
ATCAGTGTATGGCCCTTGTGTTGGGCATATATCTATAGATTTCGAACCTTTATATTTAGGATGTAATGATCGCTGCCAAAATTCTGCAGCATGCTAAGCCATCGTGAGTCAGCTACGTTCTTTGTAAATGTTAGGTCTGGTCTTTTGTCATTACTTACGCTGTTTCCTATTCAGCTGGTTGCCTCAGAATTCATTATCAGCATATGGCCTTCGTGTTGAGCATCTATTCATAAGTTTTGACTCTTACGTTTTCCATAGTGTATTCCCAAGGATACGCTATGGAGAATATGTGTGGCTCGTGAAAGTTGCCAACAATTATGAGAGCCTGTCTCTCCACTATGGTCAATGTTTTGCGACAAGTGTACCAAATTTCGGCTTGTGTCCGGGTGGACAGTAAATGTTGAGCTCAAATAGGCTTCCCTCTGTCTTATGATTATTTCTATCAGGACGTGGTCTATGCTGTGCTGCCCGGTGACGTGCGCCACTGTCGCGAGGTTTCTATGTACTAGAGTCATGAAAGTCCCTTTCTAGCCAGAAGTACCATATGATTTGTACCCTGATAATATGGTCGCCCCCCGGTCTCTTGCAGGGCAAGGAGACTTGGGGTCTCTATGTTGATTACGCATTGCTGCAGATCTCCCCGTTTTCTGTGCTCAGTTTATTCCACACAATAGGAGAAAGGTTGCACATTTAGCAGCACTTCTGGGTAATTTGTCCGCTTGAGCATGCCACCTAACAGCTACTGGCAGCAACCTCACACTGAAAAAAATGGTGTTTATTTAACTTGGCACTTTTCGTGTGAACTCAACAGACGACCCCGGTCAGAAAGGCGATGTGATGTTCGTTCCAGGGAAGGAGGAGGCCAGCGCGTCCTTCCTCATATATATATGTGTGTGCGTGCATGTGTGTGCGAGGCGGCGGTGGCGACGATGGTAAAAACCAGCCGAGACTGTCCATTTAACTGCTATTTCAATACAAAGAAATGTGTTTCCTAATTGTCTTTTGCTATTCATTCTTCTTTATATACTACATTTCATGTTTTGAGCCTCGCATGAACCAAATTTTACATCCTTACAGCTGATGTTTTGGCAGCTCTCATATTTTTTATTTAGTTATGTCATTGAAATTGAGTGGGACCAACCAGAGTTTGTATTTACAGTCGAATCTCGATAATACGAACTCTAAGGGACCCAAAAATTTGTTCGAAATAATGAACGCTAAATAAACGGAGGCCTCCCCATGCAGTGGCGCATGTGCATTGAGCTAACACTTGAGGGGGAAGTTTCAGAAGGCTTACATTTATTCACAAATCACAGGACATCTGTTAATAATTGAAGTAATTGGTGATGCACGTCTGCACATGTTTGCCTTATAGTGAGTCAATCAATTTCGCACGCAGCTTGCAAAGCATTTTTACTTTGGCTTCAGCATTCTCCTGGCAAGAGAAGTTATAACCATGCTTACTACATTTGGGTGTGGATGTGAATATGCTTAATATCCACATGGTTATGTTGCGCTGTGGTTTATCTAACCATCTCAGCCTTTCTGGCACACGAATTCTGTCGAAAACCTAAGGCGTTCTTAAAAACACTTGCTCCATAGCATGGTGTGCTCCACAGGCACCTAGTGCAAAAAAAATGATATGCTCAACCACATTGCTTGGCAGAGTACACCTGCAACATGTATCATTGCTTTTCTGCCACTCATTTGTACTTGTGGGGAAGATCAAAGTCTGCACAGTTATCCCAAAGGCCATTTCATAGTGAAGGCTGCCAATATATCATGATCATTTTTTTTTTGTGGGTGTCTTTTTCTGTCTGAATTTACTTATTTGCATGGGGTTTCACCTTCTGGAACGCCATCTGGTGAGCATTACCACTATCTGGTGTTACTTCTCATTTATTCTAAATGAGCTTCATAATTTTTTACATTCTTAAACCATGATGAGTGTAGAGGTGGCATATAGGTGTAAAGGTGTTGGACATATGTGCATGTATATGTAAAATTAATGTCTCTTACCACAAGCCCTGCCATATACTTTCTACACCTTTGCCATTTTGACAATAACTTGAATACAACATTAGCATTCGAGCTCTCTGTGATCTTCAGTTTCCATTAGAGCCTCACACTGTGTCTCTATATCTTTTGCACAACATTTGTAAAGTAGTTTGGTTCAAAATGTGCTCAAACTTCTACAAACAAGTCTACTCACCATGTCTCGGAGTTCAAACTACATTTGAAGTATGTGACACTTCCGTTGTTCGGATTCAGGTTGCGTGAAGGAGTTGTGGTGAATCAGAATCGTAGACATTATGGCATCTCTACACTTTTGTGGATTTTAGTATGCCCACAGCTCAAACATTTTAGGCGCGTTCACGGACGCTAGAGAGTGCTGTCATGAGATGTTAATATATGAGAGGCATGCGTCGTCACTACATATACTGTATTGTTCACAGTATGTTGACTGACGTTACGACTGTAGTATTTGATGGAAGACGTTCGTCATTTGAAATGAACTACAGGTTTTCCCGCTCACTTTAATCGAAGTGGCAGCTTAGATAATCTCCAGGCCATTGAAATAATCTGAGTGCCAACGTCTAAATCCATGGGCCAAACATATAATCCAAGCCTCAACATATTTAATCCAAGTGCTAACTCAATCAGGCCGCGTGCCAGGGATTTTAATCCAAGTGCCACCGTGTTTGATCCAATTGCCAATGGCTTTAATTCAGGTACCAGTCAGTTTAATCCAATTACAAAAAGCACAATACAAGGCATAAAAATGGCAGTGCACTTGAAATGCAGTTTCCACAATATAAAATACTATAGTCGAAAGGTAGACTAAATCATTATTATTAGTATTCGCCGCTAGTATTCGTGAAAACAAAAATTACTGCCGCAGTTCGCTTGAGCCGTGTTTGGAGTGCTTATACTGTGCTATGTACAAGTTTGTAGGTGAGTACTTGGCCCGAGTAAAGTCATTTTAGTAGCAACGAAAGAAAAAAGCAAGAATATTTTGTCTTTGTCAACAAATCTCATAATCGGATTTGTATAGCATTACATCTCCGGGCCAGGTTATGTAATGCGGCAGACATAACATTGTTATTGGAGCGTCGGGATGCATAACAAGATATGGAGAACTTGACTGTGGGTGGTGATAAGTCAAAACAGGTACATGCTCAATAAATTAGGGGACCATCACAGGGCAGAGCAAATTAGAAATAATTCGAAGAGGCTTTCATCCTGCAGTGCACATAAGACGTAAACTCGTGATCCTGATATGGAAAACGGAAGTCATATTTTATATTCATATTAGTTGTTATCTTTTTATTCAAACAAAATTATGTGTATTCGATAAAGGCATGTTTCAAGCAAACACGCTTCAGGAACACTAGCGTCGTCTTTTACATGAAAACAGGAGTATCTTCTTTGATGCTTTTATAAAAAACTTAATCCACATGAACCCAAACAAATGCAACTTGAGTTTTAAATGGTTGTTTATGATTTCAAGAACGAATTAATATCAAATCAAAATTTATTTATTTATTAGACAAAAACTGGAAGTTCGCCAAGGCTAAAAGCCGCGAGAACGGCTTGACAAAGGACCTGGTGACCATCTGTCGATCGCCGTTGTTATCACCGGGCTAAGCAGACGACTGCGAATGCCTCAGCGAATAAGTAGCCAAAAGCCGTCTGCTTAGCAGACGACACGAATATCTGCATATGCGATGGTGTACTTGGTTAGGCGGAATAATGCAGTAGCGACGAATCATAGACTAACTTGGACTCTATGAGCAAATACTTTTAGTACCCGTAAATGCAATTAACACGCACTATTTTTTTTATTTTGAAGCTATGACACCAAAACGTTAGGAGGAAATAGCACTGCGCACTTCATTTCATAAGCGCGAGCATGTATAAGCGAGGGAAAAGTTCTTCCTGTGACTTCATGTTTACATTATTCTGACATTTATACTCTATAAAGCGGCAAACTTGTGTTTCTTGTGCATGGATTAAACTGAAAGTCATTGGCAATTGAATTAAACTCACTGGCATGTGGCCTCATTGAGTTGGCGCTTGGAATAAATGTTTGGCACTTGGATTAAATAGCTCGGCACTCAAATTATTTCAATGGCGTGCAGATTATTCAAGTTGGCACTTGGATTAAAGTGAGCGGGAAAACCTGTAGTTCATCATAAGGGTGTTACCAAGGCGTCTCAGCTGTAGCTACTTTGTATGCCTTGTGAACGAAATTCTATCCTTACTTTTGCTCCATTCACTTGTTTGCCTTGTTCCTAGAATGGCTCAACCCACCACGGAGGTTGTGAATCGTGCCGCAGCAGAATTTCGTGTGATAGTTACGCCACTCCACGACATGTGCCTCTCTTTCTCGAACCTCTTATCGTTCCTCATGCGGCGGCTTTCTAGCTCCATCCATTTTATTTTGTTAAGGCTTCATGGTCTGTTTTTGTTCGCCCACCGCGCTGTCTCTCGGGCGTGCACGGCCACTGTTTATGGAGTGGCGCCAAACAAATACGGAGTTTGTTGTTCCTTTTTTTTCGCCGCGCCCATGCGGACAAACCGTGAAGCCGGGTCTCCCGAATGACGTCAGTACAGACGCTTTTTTGTCCGGCGCAGCAGCTACCGCATGATGCCTGCTTATTTATGCTTCTACATATAGATGGACCCGAACCGCTGGTCCGCGGCGTCGAAGCGAATCGCGCTCCAAGGACTTGGTAGCCGGCGCAGACCGTGTGCGTATACGATCGTCATATCGAATTCCGCGTGTATGTGGCGCACAGTGATTCCTGCGGAACAACAATGCATCGCGGAACACCACAGGGGAGAAAAAAAATGCCCGCACCTCCCCGAAGGTAATCGTGAGTAAAGGCAAAGGCATTTCTTGCGCCGAGACAGAGTACCGAGGGTACCCTTGCCGTCAGACATTCGCCTTCACCGACTTCTGCCATGAGAGTCGCCCACCAGCGAAAGGTCGAGAATGGGGAGCGAGCTGACGGAAGAGTGGGGCGCCAGAGTTCTCGGCTCAGCGTTGACGTTTCACAGCGGCGTCTCGAGCACACCATCTTCATGTTCTTGAGAGGCTTTCAGCCAGAGAGCCGTCGAGAGTGATCGAGGCGCGAGCGGACGGGAGAGTGGGGCGCCGGCAGGAAAGAGAGAGAACGGCGAGAGAAAGAGCGGGGGTGAAGCTCTGCGCTCACCCTCTCCTACACTCTTGCACCATGTTCTCCTGTTGCTAGGGGTGAGGATGAGCGCGCGCGCCCGGAGCTGTTGCTATGGTACAGAGAGTGAGAGCGGAGGTATAACATTTGCCGGCGCGCTGACAACGCCGGATGCCTGACGTAGCCCGACTAAAAAATGGATTGGCATTTTAAAAAAAAGGAGGGCGTTACCGGAAATTTCGTTTTAGGGACGTGTTCTCAGCATCTGTATACATTAATCACTTTTTCCGTGCTCTGCTCTGTTCAGCGACGGCGTGTTCTGGTTTTTGACGGTGTGATTTCGCTAAAGTTGGAGTATGAAATAAACTTTGGTATCTATTTTCGCGAACATGCATATAGCATCTACAGAATCTCAACAGCGAATATAGTTAGGAAGGTAATTTAATTTATATAACTTTTGAAGTTCGCGTGCATTATCTAGCACCACGTACTGCCATTCGCGACTTTGAAATCACCTAAGGTGGCTTTGTGGAGAAAGGAAAGCTAAGGATATTCGTTGGGCACGCCGGTGTCTCGTGTCGTCTGCGTCAACGTTTGTATGACCGCGTTGTTGATAGCCGGCTGCAGCTGATCAAATGTTCATTTTTATGCAGCTGTTGCACTTCAAAGACGATGCACTGTGGTAGAAGCCCACAGTGAGCGTTGGTCTTTTTGGTTGCGAGTTGGGGGGGGGGGGGGGGGTGATTCCTAATTGAAGAGAAAAGTGAGTCCCGTAACTGTCTCCCAGGGGGAGGACTCTTCAACAGTAGCTCACGAGGGGTGGGGGCAGTGGCGTAACTAGGGGGGGGCAAGGGGGTACAAGTGCCCCGGGCGCCACTAGGGAGGGGGCGCCAAGCCGAGTCCTCGGGTTGGCGCCCCCTGGAAAGGTTGTCAATGTTTTTTTCCGTAAAACCGCCTGGAAGGGGGGAGGGGCGAGGTTGTAATGTACGACTGGAAGTGGGGATGGTGGTGAAGGAAAGGGTTGCCGCAATGGCTTTTGCATCGGGAAAAGGATCCTCTATTTTCATTTTGCTGCGCTACCTCCGTGCCTTCCCATGACCCTCGGCTAAGCTTTGTTTTGTGCTCCGCAGCACTGGGTTAGATGAGTTTCAGCGAACCCCACCAGCCTCCCAAACCACTTACTGAAAGCTTCCCTGAAACCAACCACGTACGTAAACAAAATAAAATAAAAAAGTTCGAATGCACCTTTTTTGAGTAAGAACAGAAAACTCCAACGAAATAGCCGATCGTCCAACGACTAATCGTCCACGCAGCGGCGGAAGGAAGGGCGAATATAATCCGTGACCTCGGCACCAAAGGCTAAACAAAGGCGTTTATTCGCAGAGTTCTCTGGAGGAAAGACGGAGAAAGCGTGACACGACGGCGACGTTTGTTGATTCCCTGCATCGCGGGCGCCAGCAAAGCAATAGAAGGGCGGGGGTCAACGTTTCCCACATGCCATCCACCGCCATGGGCAGGTTCATCCTTTGGCCCAAAGAACACGCACCTGCGAAAAAAGCGCAGAGCGTAGTGTACCCGACAGCATGTGCCGACTGCCCCGCTTCGTACGTTGGAGAAACCAAGAACTTCCCTGAAAGAATGCGGCCGCACAAGGATGACCTCCATCAATGGAACAGCGAACGGAGCGAAACGGCAGAACACTCCGACCAGTTTAACCCCCATACCAGACCCGAGGGCGCGGTGTCTAGCTGGTTGCTTTGTTTTGTACTCACCCTGCATTCCTTGGGATGCACAAATAGCGCGAAAGCTTAGGTACGAGAAACTTGGGCCTGGGAAGCGCCCGTGCCGTCAAGATTTTTGCAGTGTGGACTGGAAGAGAACAATGACGGGTAAGGGACTTCCGGAAGTTTGAATAAAAAAAGAAAAATACTATACAAAAACGCGGGCGTAGCTCATCGAAATCAGAACTGGTGGCCCTTGGCCTCCGAAATGGCCCGCCGCGCGCCAGTAGGCAATCGCGGAAGCCTACATTAGCGCTTTTAATGGGGGGGGGGGCTGTAGTAATAATTATTATTAATAATAATATTATTATTATTAATAATAATAATATTATTATTAATAGGAGCTGTAGTAATAATTATTATTAATAATAATATTATTATTATTAATAATAATAATAATAATATTATTATTATTATTATTAATAATAATAATAATAATAATAACAAACATTATCACGGGCATAATGAGGGGCGCGGAAATATATTTGCCCTGGGCGCCGTCCTATCTAGTTACGCCACTGGGTGGGGGGGTGAGTAGGGATTAAAATGGTAGGATTAAAAGGTATAGATAGATAGAGAGAGGAGAAGGAGAGAGCGTGGCGCAAGGGAGCGACTTTCGGAAGTAAGGAGAAGATAGGAAAGATGGACCTGGTCGCACGAGTCCGAGGACGGGGCACCACTCGGCGAGAGCTCTTGTCAGCGTCAGGAGATGGCGTAGGGCGAGCCCAGTCGGCCAGAGCTGCGCTGTCGTCGGAGATCGCGGGGGCACAACCGGTCGGCACGAAATCCAGAGAGCGAGATTTAAGTTTACATGGCTTGAGGTCGAAATCGGACTTTTTCGAAGCTAGCGACCACTTCTCCAGAAATTATTCGTCTTTTTGCTGTTGCGTGTTTGAGCGAAGGAAGCCTAGAATTCCTAGACGAGAAGGACAGCGTCTAGGTGGCCGTGAGGCGGCGGTCACAACTATCGGAAAGCAGTACGTGGCCTGTTCTCGTGCCTGACACAGTAAGGTGTTTATTGTTTGAATTATCGCTTCTTGTCCATGTTTTGCGCGCGATAACTTCACCATTGGCCATGTTGTTTTTTTTTTTTTTTCGATATGGTCTCAGTCGGCCGACCTGCGCTGCTGCGAACGATACTCGTGCGCGCCTATCGTGACACACGTGGCAAAGAATGATTCGGAAGTGATTCATCTGGCTGAATAGCACGATGAACGTGCAGCATATCAAATCATAATAACGCAACACGAAAATTTCTTAGTACATACCCCTTTAGATTACTGGGGTGCGCCTACTGCTTGCACAGATTCATCGATGAATTGTAAGGCTGTATATGCTTCTGTGTTTGATAAATCCTGGTACTTCTTATACCAAAAGTGATCTTATTTGCGTCAGGCTTACATTTGTAATAACATCATCTACACTAGTAAGGCGACCCATGTCTACACATAAGTACGTGCGACTTACGTTAATTTTGTGTATAAATTACTTTATTTCGCGCCAAATGTGGCTGGTATTTTTTATGCGGGATATTACATAAACTTTCATAAGCATTTGTAGTAACTATAGTTTCTTTTTTTTATTTAAGTGTTGGTCTCGCATACAGTGTTCATGTATTTTGTTTCAGACGTTTCAATGCAAAACACTCGCGATCCGAAACCGAAACTGCGCCGCTCGTCCAGTATCGCATCGCCAGAAGTGGCGGCCAATACGCGCAAGTTGGCAACCGGTTGTGTGGGCCGCGCCATCTGTGGTCTGTTTGCGAAAACTGAACACGTGGCGGGCAGAGTGGCGGGGATTGTTTTTGTTCATTTCGTTTCCCGGTTCTAGTTCCGGTTTTCTTTTTAAAACATTTTTTTTCCAAGTTGCCTCTCCGCGTCGTCTAAAAAAGTACGTTAGACGCTGCAGCAGGCAGTGCCTGGGATTTTCCCTTCGGAGTGTATCGCATCCACCGCCGCCGGCTGTTTACGCAACGTCGGCGCGAAATATTTGACCGGTCGTCGGCCGTCCCGTCGCTGACTGGCAGCGGGGCTATTTTACCGTGGTGCTTACTTCGTTGCTGCCTGTGTACCTCTAGTGTTTCTTTCCGCGAGAACGGCAGTAATTAATCGTTGTTAGTGACCGGCGACCGTCCCTGGACTGTGTACGTGCCGTTTGTCCTCCGTGGTGTAAGCAAGAATTGCACCGGGAGGGGCAGCCAGAAGAGCGTCGCAGGCGTTCGGATCCGTGAATCTGCATTCAGCGGCTGTCTCTTTCTTTATTTTTGTTATTGTGGAGGGGCCGTGACACTCCGGAATCTGGGAGTTGCGACCTCCGCTCACGCATCGGCAACTGAAGCGTTTGCCCAGCTGCCTGCTGTGGTTGTATACCGGCGAGCGAGCGCCAGCCTTTTGACACGCAGCCCGCAGCAACGTCGCCTCGCGTACGGACTACCTTCCCGTGCCTGCCGAGTCGATCCAACCAGTCTCGACGAACGACGTTTTGTCTTCGCGTCGCCTACCGTGTTTTCTTTTTTTCATTGCCGTGCCGTTACATTTTCTTCGGCTCCTCCGTGCCCCGTAAATCGGTCACGTTGCCCGGCTGCATCCCTCGCTGCGCTTGGCCCCGAATGCGATCGGCTGCTTCGCTCGGCGCACTAGTGGATGCACTACCCCGGTTTTGCTGCTACCCAACACGCGTGTCCTGAGAGGTTGCCGGCACTTTTTTCCTCAGTGAGTGAGTTTCTGTGCTTGTGAGTGCACGCGATGCCCCCGTCGCTGGATTGACATCACCGCTAAAGGACGAGGAAACGAGGGCGACGAAGAGTTGTGTGCCGTAGCCGCTTCCGGCTTCATCGCTGTTTGTGTGTGTGCGTGCGCGTGTGTGAGCCGTAATGGCACGACAGCATCACGAGACGAGCAACGGGAGAGCGAAAAAGTATTCCTCCACACGCTCACGATCGAAGGAAAGACAGGGAGTGCTTTCACGGTGAGTTATGGGCGTTGACTTCATTGGGAGTCGCCGTAGTGTTGGGCCATGTTATTCCGCGTTGGTTTTGCACCGTTGACGGACGCTTCCGATCGCGAACTCCGACGTCTCGTACAAACGTTTCGTTAGCTTCGATAACGTGTGATGCTTGCACGACATTCGTGCGAGCTATGTGGAGAAAGCATTCACGATTCCGTGCCGGTTGCGAGGGTGGAGGTGTGCCTCGTTTTGCGGTGCTGCTCACACTTCTGGAATGCAGCCAGTTCGGAATCGTTTTCCACGACGTTCAGCTAAGGCTAGGTTGCTCGGAGCTCGTGTTTAGCAGCGCGTCTGCATCAATGCTGCCGGACGGTGTCCTACAGCTGCAATGTCTACTTGGTGCGAAAAAAATAGTAATAATGAAAAAAAACCAATAGGATGTTTATTTGGGCCGGTTGGTTCATGCTAGTCGAAAGCGAGAAACAGCTCGAACCATGGGACAGAGGCTGAACAAGTGCTGTTAAAAAAAAAATGATGGAGAATACATCAGTGACAAGGTATCTGCTTTCGAATATGTATAATGAGCTGTAAAAAAAATGGAATGCCATCATTCACGCAAAAGATTTATAAGTTCCGTGGTGAATGAAGAGTGCTATCGAAGGCACACTCGGCGCATAACACCATATTTGTCGACGCTAGAGGCCTCATACATTTCACGTGATTCGTTGGTCCCGTAGCGCCTTTGTATTTTGCATTGATGAAATATAGCATGACAACCAGTGAACCAGATATGGAGCTGCGCTCGACTAGTTTGGCCTCCAACAGCGTTTAAGTCCGTATCTGCCCTGTGCTGCAGATTGGGCGAGTTAAGCTTTATAATAACTCTGTAGCGCAGCTCAGTTTGGACACGAAAAGATGCTCCAAGGGAAAGCACACACAACAGGATCAGTGCTGTTGCCTCGTGCGTTTCACGGGGTTGCACATTTATTTCACGGGCTCTGTGGTTCGCGCTGTCTGTCGTTTTCGACGAAAAATTGTCGTCGAAAGTTTCTTTTTTTTAATTTTAAGGCTCATTAGCCGTGTAGTGTGCTCTTAACCTTGCACCGCCCATCACAGCGGGCGTAGGCACCACTACGCCGTCCGGAGTTCATCACACCTTCAAGGTCTTCGCGGTTCAAGGCAACAGGTGCCCGGACGAAACGGTTCACATTCGGGCGGGGACATCGCTTCTCGGCGTGGCGCATGAGGCCTCACGTCGCCCTCGCTTCAGTCTGGCTCGTCTGTCATGCGAGAGCGAACACCTGTCGAGATTCACCGGAGCTATGTGGCACTGAAACGCGCCTCCCTTCTCGGCTTCAATAAGAAGCTACGCGACATTTTTGCGTTCATGTACAACAACGCATACTTTATGAGGCGGATGCGAACATTCACTTGCCATCAGCCAACACTTGCGGTGTTCTTTTTTTTATCACTGCTTTTTCTACTTCGGTTCAGTTGCTAACACGGTGTAAGAATCAAAGTGTTTTTGTATCTTACACCGTGGTTGCGGGTGACCTGGTGTCTGGAGTTTCTTTTTCTTTCTAGTTTGTTGTCGTGTTATAAAGCTTGTTTATGATTTTACGCCCCGAGCCTCGCCGCTACGTGACGCCGACCTTATGCAGGAATTTTGTCCTTCTAAACCTAAACATGGTCGATGACAAGTTGGGCTCGATCACCCATCCCACCAGCACAGAATAGCATCAACCCGCTTGAAGTATTTGCTAAGGGTTGATTTCATTCGTGTCAACTTTAATTTTAAAGCGCTGCGGCACTGTGAATGGAGTGCGATGTCATGCATGGGGGACACGTGCTATACTTGTTCTGCAGCTTTCCCTCATCCGCTCAAAAATTTCCGCCTCCGCTCGGCGAACGCGGCCGAGCGCGACGTGCTGCTTGTAAAGGCTAAACAGCCAAGCAGGTGGCGCGTAGGCGAGTTCTCCCATCCGCTGCCATAGAATATCTATTGTTCCACCTGTAGCGAGTGGATCGGTGCGCAACAGATATAAGGGCGGATGTGGGTGATAAACCGTCCCGCCTTTCACCGCCCTTCGAGGCACAGCCCCTTAATATTAATCAAGTATTGCTAGACTCTCATTTGAGAGGGAGAGCATCTTAGAGCTCTGCTCTGCTATGGGCGCTGCGGGCTAGGGTATCAGGGCAATCTTATAAACTAAGTCTCACTTGGCAAGTAGAATATATATGAGCGTTTTCTTGCACCCTTCTGACGAAAGGTGCAAGAAAGTGAAAGTCCCCCTTTTCGGGAGGGACTTTCTCATATTCATTTATTTGCTTTATAAATACCTGCTTGTGTCATCTTTCCAGCATGGCATACTCACGCAATTTGGGGTGGGGCCTTTCGGGCAGTCCTTGCAGAATTGTTGCAGCACGTTTCCAGGCACAGCCTGGTGAAGCAGCTTTACATGTAATTGACACACTTTTTAAGGTGGGAACAACTTGAGGGATAGATTTTCGGTGTGTCACATGCATCTTCTACAAAATATGAATTGCTAATTGCCATAGATTCTACTGCAAATCAATTTTAAAGTGCGTGCTGGGCAACTGCATGCGAAACTCACTACCTGATGACATCGACACCAACTTGCATCTCTAGGTTTTGTTGGTTGCCATGCTACTTGTGAGCACCCTCTCCTGGAACTTTTTCAACGGCAAGAGGGTGCGCCTCCTTTGTGGACTTGCACGGAGTGCTGAAGTGGTGGTAGTGGTTAGAACAAGGTGCCCGATTTCTGCAGCCAGGTAGGGAGCACGGCGCAGCGCCTAAGTAGACGTGCTGGCCTAGGCGGTTATTATTTTTTTTTTTTTGTAGGGGGTACGCATGTAATCATCTTCGAGGCACCGAGGGAGTCCTCGTCAAAAAGGGTTGAAAATGTGGTTACCATGGTTTACCGTGACCATGTGCACGCGGTTTGGCGTGCTCACGTAGCCAGGTATGCTTACTTGAAAACTTCGCCGGTTCCCGCCTCCATCGGTGCTCTCTAGGAACGAAACTGCGACTGGGGGTTGTGAAACCGCTTCCGAATAATTAACCGTCGCCTGCTTCAGCCAACGAAGCTGCAAATGTGATAGGTGTGCCGTTAGCTACTTATGAGAACAGAGAAAAAAAGAAAACCTGTGAAATTTTGCGTCAGTGTTCCTTCAGGCTACGCGATAACTGCACGTCTCGTAAAAGCTGTTCCACCTCTAATTGGCCGTTCGTTTCTCTCGCAGTATTCTCATCTCCACATTCCATGCAGCTTGGTCTATCAGTGTATACTGCTGCGGCCGTCCTCCGATTAAGTGGCTCATACATATCATACACACTTCAGGTGTTCAGCTATCGCAGATCGTCCTTTCTCTTCTCTGTTATCTCTCTCTTTGCGCACCCGCGACTGTGTGGGGCTGCGACGTTTTCTTTTAAAGGGGCCCTGAAACGCTTTTTCAAGTTACCACGGAATGAATTCACTAAAAAAGCTTATTGCCTCACGAATTCAACGCCGCGAAAATTTTAAGAATCCGTCCAGTGCGAGTGGAGTTACAAAGGTTTATCGAATGGTGCAATTACATTCTCTCTTCTCTCGTCCCGATGAAAGCACTGGAAGCTAAGCAGGGAGGGAAGACAGGGCCTTATAAAAACGTCACGTGTGCTTCGAGACCTTGAGCACATTTTTTTTTTTTTTCTTCGAATGCGCGGCTTTTTTCTGTGTGATCGCGCGCGCGTGTAGACAAGTAGCGGCCTCTCGCGGCGATCTCTGTAACGAGCGAGTGCGCCATGTTAAAATCAGCCAATGGCTAATGGATGGGTAATGCACGTGTAATTTTTGGGCATATTCCGTGATTTGTCGAGAGAAGAGAAAGCAATTTTTAGCTGACTTTGATAATTTATTGTGAATTCCGGGCCACGTTCTGTGCTATAATATTTGGCTTACGTGTTGTCGGGAGCCTCTACTACCTATCGACAGCGTTTTCTGGCCATGCTCAAAAAGTGTTGCAGAGCCCCTCTAAGCAACTAGGGGAAGCAGCTATGTGTATACACCATTTAGCGCTGTCTTGCTGTCAATGAAAAGAAATGTTATTGAATCATGCATGTGCTTTCTTTAAACAAGCGCTGTCAATGAAAAGAAATGTTATTGAACCATGCATGTGCTTTCTTTAAACAAGCCATACATGATTTCCCTAAACATGTTCGATGGCTTGATCAATGGTGGAGGGGGTTCACTAAAGCACGTACAGTTGAATGAAAGGGGCATTCCAAGACGTCTCTGGCTCCACTTTTATTCGGAAACAACAGGAAAAATTGCTGGCATCGCGTCCAGGACTATTTATGGCAGCGTGATCTGCTGCGGCCAAGCTGTACATTGTTATGGTATTTCCACAAGACTTCCACCATCATGTGGGCTCCGGCTCATGCGGGTCTTGAGGGAAATGAGGCAGCCGACGCTGCCGCTCGCGTGCTTATAATACTCGCCGGGCATCGCCTCCTCCGCAGCCAGCTTCGGAACCCGATTTCAATCCGACTATCGCCTTTAGAGAAATCACCTCTCTTTATCAATGCTCTAATAGTGTGTATCCCCCCTCTGTAAAGGCCTCGCTAGGGTGGAGAAGCGCTGGCTTATCCGCCTCTCTACCAATACTGTACTGAGCCCGGCAGCACTGAAGCATTTCAATTCGGCCTTCACGGGCGCGTGCCCGCACTGTGTGGAGCAGTTTTGTGACACCTATCACGTGGTGTGGGCATGTGCTTCAAGCCTACCCGCCCCCACAGCACACGAGATGACTGGGAAGCTGTCCTGCTCAGCTGCTCTGACCTCGCCGCGGCAGCTGCAGGGATACCGGGCTAGGGATTCCTCCTAGTGTTAGTGAAAGGCGGGCCCTTCAGACTCGCCTTATCCACACCTCTTGCTCTAAATATATTGATAAGTGTTTTTCACCGCCACCAGAAATTTCCACCTCCTGGTGTTCTTTAACGTCGCACAGTAGACGGGCGTCTGGCGTTGTTTCGCCTCCATCGAAATGCGGCCGGGATATCGACCCCGCGAACTTCGGGTCCGAGCGCCGTAAGGATTTTGCTGTACCTTGGTGGAAAAGATCAAGCATTTAGCGGTATAGTTGCGCTTAAGGTCCATATATTTTTTTTTGCTTTTGCCTTTTTCTTTTTGAAGTTCGACCATTGATGGCTAGTGTTCGGCAATATGCATCCTTGTATTCTAATGAGTGCCTCTGGGCGATGAACTAATTAAACTCCTAGCTATCCGTCGAGGTCGCGAGCTGCCTGCAGGAAGCAGCTGTCCCGCCCTTTTTCCTTGCCGCGAAATCGATGTTCGCGCGTCATGCAGACGTGTTGCGCCCGCCAAGGGCTCGACAGGCTTTGCGAAAACACGGCGCGTGCCTTGTTGGGCAGCCGACACGCTGTGCGGGGAAGGAGACGGTGCTGTCCGCCGAAAGGATCGTCTGTAGTACGCCAGCTCCTCCCTTCCGCGTTGCGTGGGTTATTTGTTGTTGTCCTTTTTCTTTTCGTCGTCACTGTCATTCGCTCTTACAATGCGGCAGACAGTCTCTTGTTGCGCTTGCTGGCCCAAAGGTCGGGGGATGAAATTCCGGCCGGGGCGGCCGCATTTCGATGGTGACTATATATTAAAGAGTACCGTGTACTTAAATGTCCGTCGGTGCTAAGCATTTAAATAACTTCGCGTGATCGATATTTTCGGACATAACGGCGTCCTGCATAACCATGTCTTGGTGTTGGGGTTTGAAGGACCGAACAATTATTATTATTATTATTATTATTAATATTATTAATACTACAATTGTAGTGAATAAGAAAGACGTTGATACCATCAGGTCAGCTATCATCAGCACAAGAAGAAGGCACGAGATCGGCGATCAAGCACCGTCATCTGGGTTCGCCTGCGTTCCTTTAGAGCTACCACCCGCTTGCTCAGTCCTTCAATAAACCCCCTTTACATTTGGTGGAGGTGCTGGGTAACTGCATCACCTACACCCTGGAACTCCGATCCCGCACGCTGCCGTCGACCATGCAAGTTGACGCTGCCCAACAGACAGCACCTCTCGCGGCTCCTACTTGCCCCGGCCCGGTTCACCAGCGAGACCCCCCGATCTTTTCGGGCGCCGAAGACCAGGACGTCGAGGACTGGCTGTCGTCCTACGAAAAAGTCAGTGGACCAAACAGGTGGGATGACGCTGCTAAATTGAGCACCGTCAACTTTTACTTGGCTAATGTGGCGAAACTGTGGTATACAAACCACGAATCCGAGTTTGAGAACTGGGTCACTTTCAAGCAGGCAATATCCTCGGTTTTCGGTCGCCCTGCCGTGCGGAAGTTGCGCGCCGAACAACGCCTGCGCTCACGAGCACAACAACCTGGCGAAACGTTTACCGCCTATATCGAAGATATACTCGATCTCTGCAAGCGCGTCGATGCCGCAATGAGCGAAAGTGCCAAGATCCAGCACATTATGAAAGGTGTTGATGACGACGTCTTTCAAATGCTCCTGGCGAAGTCTCCTGGCACGGTGTCTGAAGTGGTAACTCTGTGCCAGAACTACGACGAATTGCGACGGCAACGAGCTCTCACCCGTCGTCCATTTCAGCCTAACCAACCACTCGCTGCATTGGACGTCGTACCTGACCACTCCCGCCTTCTAGCACAAATGAAAGACTTTGTGCGTGAGGAGGTCGCACGTCAGCTTTCCCTCCTGCCGTTTTGTCAGCGCCAAGAGCTCCCGCAGCAGCAGCAAGAGCAACCACCGACACCGTTAGCTCCCATGCTCCGACATGCACTTCAGGACCAGATTGCCGAGGCTATGCCAGTGCCCTTTCAGCAGCAAGTCGTCGCCGCGCCTCTTACTTATGCTGACGCAGTAAAGAGGCAGCAGCCACACCAGCCCTCGCCGTTCAATGGACTGCCGCATGTCACCGCTCCTACTCAGTCTTCCGTCGCATGGGCTCCTCCCCTCGCTACCACAGCCTCGACTCAGCCGTATGCCGCGTGGGCGGCGCCCCTTGCTACAAATGCCTGGCGAACGCGCGATAACCGGCCGATTTGTTTAGCGTGCGGCGGACCTGGCCATATCTCCCGATACTGCCGTCGTCGCGTGCCCGCCTACACAGACGTCCGACCACGAAGCAATTACATGGACCGACCACCTTTTGGTTATGAAAGTTCGGATCGTCAGTCAAACACGTCTTCCCGTGACTATCCAGCAACTTCGTCTCGTCGCTCACCTTCACCCAATCGACGCTCCTTGTCACCCATGCGTCCACGACCAGCCCCTCAAAATGAGGGAAACTAGCCGTCGCAGTTCAAGGGGCAAGAACTGCGCTATCGAAATGTTCAAGTCCTCGCACCTTGCCGTCAAATATCGTCGAAGTTTTTGTAGACGGCGCCCATGCATACGCTCTTGTGGATACCGGTGCCGCTGTGTCTGTTATAGACGCCAAACTTTGCCGCAAGCTCCGAAAGGTGACCACGCCGCTTGATATGTTCTTACGTGCAGCAAATGGAGAACCTGTTCGACCTATAGCCGCCTGCACTGCCCGACTCAAAATTGCGGAGGACCACTACATTGTTGAGTTTATCGTCCTTTCCTCGTGCTCTCATGACGTCATCCTTGGCTGGGATTTCCTATCCCGTAATCGTGCCGTTATAGATTGTGCCCGTTCCGAACTTGAACTGCTTCCGTTCTTCGAGCAGCCCTACGACCACACTAATCAAGCCGCGCACAAGCTAGTTGTCCAAGAAGACACTGACATTCCACCGACAACAGCTGTTTTGCTCCCTGTGGTCTCCGACGGCATGCGTGATGAAGTAGCATTTTTCGAGCCATCACGCCTCTTTCTAAGTCGGAAACCACTTCTGCTCCCTTATTCAGCCCTCTCAATTTCTGATGGAGCCAGTGCTCTCTGCCTTACCAATCCCTTTCCGCATACCATCAAACTGTTTAAAGGCGAGTCTCTTGGATGCGCACAGCCCATTGATAACGGACAAATTTTTACAGTGCCGCAAGAATCATCCCAAAGTGACCTCGCCACCGTCAGTGCTCTTAACCACTCTCATCTACAGGCTTCAAAAGTGTTCGATTCGGCGATCGCAGACGGACTGTCACCATCTGAACGATCTGAACTCCTCCAACTGCTGTACCAGTACCGCGAATCTTTCGATGTTGTTCAACCTTCACTTGGCCGCACTTCTACCACTCTACATTACATCGATACCGGCTCCCATGCGCCACTACGACAGCGACCATATCGTGTTTCTGTGACGGAACGCCAAGTTATTACCGAACAGGTGAACGATATGCTGCAACGTGGCGTCATTCAACCTTCACAAAGTCCATGGGCATCACCTGTAGTGCTCGTTAAAAAAAAGGATGGTTCCGTTCGCTTCTGCGTGGATTACCGGCGCCTAAATAAGATCACTCGAAAAGACGTGTATCCTTTACCCAGGATTGACGATGTCCTTGATACTTTACAAGGTGCCGAGTTTTTTTCATCATTAGATTTGCGCTCAGGGTACTGGCAGGTCCCCCTTGCCGATGCCGATCGACCAAAAACAGCCTTTATTTATTTATTTATTTATTTATTTATTTATTTATTTATTACAATTTGTTCCCTAGATACCCTTGCTTGCCCTTTTTTATTTTTCATTCGAGAACGTTGTATCTGCCGTATCTCTCTCTCTCTTTCTCTCTAGCTCAGCGCGTTGAATATCGGACATGCCGAGCATTCCTCGCTCGCCGTGCGTCGCTATGCGGCCAAACAACCGTTCCTTAATTGGGCAACGCCCCAAAATAATACCACGCCACTTCGGAGGGTGTGCTTGTGCCGCCGTCCGTTCGCCGTATTGCAGGAAAGCCACCGCGTTGCTCGGCAGGGGTGCGAGAAGCGGAAGGTTGCGAGGCGGTCGAGCTTACGGCAATTTCCGAGTGATACCGCCGACGCAGCTGGAGGGCTGTAGGGACTCGCGCAAGCGCGCGTTTACCGGTTGCGTCACACTGGACCGGACGACGCAGAAGGAAAACATGGCAGCCCCCTCTCAAGGTCTTCCCGTTCGCAGCCGCGGGGTCGCTATGTGCGCCAGATATCTTGAAACAGCAACAGCCCTCCCTGCTCCTGCTGTTATTTTTTTTTTTAAGATGGTCTGGGATTGCGTTTTGCTGGGAAGATCGGCAGCGAGATGGCGGCCATTCGAACCGATTGGTTCGCGTTCACTGTTTCCTAGAAGTTATCGATGAAAATGGCAAACACGAAAGTTATGACAGCGGTTGTTCGGTTTTTATTTTTGTCGTTTTCCTTTCTATTTTTATCGGATATCTGTCTATGTATGTCTATCTTTCCATCTCATAACGCACGCGTGCGCGCGTATGATAATAAAATGTTTCGTTCAATTACCAAAACCAATAATAATATATAAACTATTTGTCGTGACACAGCGTCCCTTTGCCCATAAGGTTTTATCTAGGGACCTTAGGTGCCCAAAGTTTGAAGCGCCCTCTAGGTAACACAGAATATTTTTGCGAAATATAACGCCTCAAGAACTACTTTGCTTGGAGGCTTGTGCTAGAGGACGGGTTGAGACTGGGAGTCCTTCCCCATGTTGACCTGTGTTGATCAGGTGTCCGCGTCAAGCTGGGCGTCGATATGGTGACCCCGGGGGAACCTGGTGGTGACCAGGTCGCCTAAGGAGGAGCGAACTGGCCCAGGGCGGAAGAACTACTTCTATTCACACTCACAAATATGCACTTTTTTTTTCAGAAAAGCACGATCGCCGATGGTCGAAAATTGACCACCGGCTACACACTTGATATGGGATGACTTCCCCATATATATATATATATATATATATATATATATATATATATATATATATATATATATATATATATATATGAGATATAACAGACAGTAATGCCAAGGAATGTACAGGGGAAGTTATTAACATTAATGGAATGTAAATAAGAAGAAAGAAAAGTGGATGAAAAAATTACCAACTGTAAGCAGGAATCGAACCTACGACCTTCGAATTACGCGTTCGATCGACTGTCGCTCCTTCTTCTAAAATTCACAGATAAACCCAAAAAAGTGGATGGAGGGAGGGCCGCTGTAATAGCTCAGTGGTTAGAGCATCGAATGCGTAATTCGAAGGTCGTAGGTTCGATTCCTGCTTACAGTTGGTAATTTTTTCATCCACTTTTCTTTCTTCTTATTTACATTCCATTAATGTTAATAACTTCCCCTGTACATTCCTTGGCATTACTGTCTGTTATATCTCATTATTATTGCGTTAAAAACACGGAAAAACGAGCCCTTAGGTATACACTTCTTTCCCTTATTTCATTGAACGAGGGTCTCGTACTGGCAGACTTGGTGTGTTTAGGTTGTATAAGAGGGACAATTAATCAGCTGCCCGCTCATAATAAGTTCACGTGCTACGTGACGCCAAACATGCGCATAAGAGTGTTTTCACACTCGTTGTTTGGCTTATAGATGGCGCTGACTGTCGCTCCTACTTCTAAATTCACAGATAAACCCAAAAAAGTGGATGGAGGGAGGGCCGCTGTAATAGCTCAGTGGTTAGAGCATCGAACGCGTAATTCGAAGGTCGTAGGTTCGATTCCTGCTTACAGTTGGTAATTTTTTCATCCACTTTTCTTTCTTCTTATTTACATTCCATTAATGTTAATAACTTCCCCTGTACATTCCTTGGCATTACTGTCTGTTATATCTCATTATTATTGTGTTAAAAACACGGAAAAACGAGCCCTTAGGTATACACTTCTTTCCCTTATATATATATATATATATATATATATATATATATATATATATATATATATATATATATATATATATATATATATATATATATAACTGCGCGTGCGCTTTCATAGGTGTTCCTGCTGCAGAGTTCTTTAAGCAGACAGACAAAATGGTCTATTTGTCTAGCGCGTTACGTGAGGGCGCTAGTTGTTGTTGTTCCTTCGTACAGATCGTTTATACAGAATTTGTTTAAGAGTTCTTAAATGCACAAAAAATTTACTTGAGTCCTAGATGTTCTTTGAGCTCGCCGAGCGATTGTACGTTACGAAGGCAATGAAAATGAATGCTGATTTCAAGGGGAGAGGGGTAAAAGAAGGAGCAATATTTATTTATGAAGGCCGTCGTTTGAATTTTATAAAACTATCAAAACATTCATAATAATATCTGGGGTGTTGCGCCCCCAAACCGCCAGATGATTATGAGAGACGCAAAAGTGGAAGGACTCCGAAAATTCGGACCACCTGTTGCTCTGACATCGCGCATTGACATCTCACGGGCCTCTACCACTCCGGCTCCATCGAAATGTGACCGCCGTGGCCGGGTTCAAATCCGCGGCCTTCGGGTCAGCAGCCGAGACCACTGCTCCACTGCGGCGGACTATCCAAAACATTCACAATGTTGCTTTCGCGACTGTTCGCGGCGTGTGTTCGAAGGTTGTATGTGTTGTATAGGTAGTGCTGACCGAGAGCGTGATCATAGATTCGCTAGCTGCCTCAAGTTGTCCGAGAGTAACATCTGCTTGTCGCCGTTTAATTTTACATTTTCTAAAAAGTAGGGCACTTTTTCTCTCGTGTTAAAATTGATCAAAAATAAGATAGCAGAGTGCGTAGAAATAGAGTGTGTAGCCTGTAGGAATGTTGGATGTTATGCCACAGCAGATTGGTCAAATACATAACAGACCAGTCTTGACCAACCAGAGAACCCCAGGTGGTCAAAATTTCCAGAGCCCTCCACTACGGCGTCTCCCATAATCATATGGTGGTTGGGACGTTAAGCCCCATATATCAATCAATCCTGACCAACCGGAGTTAATTATCGTGCATCTGGTTCTAACTGCACAGTTCTCGCCTTCAACTCTCATGGAAATGCAGCCGCCTTGGCCTGGAGGCGAATTGTGACCTTTCTGCAATGGTAATGATGATAACGCTGTACATTATCATGAGCGTAGGCCAGAGATTCTTCTCGTGTGCTTCGGGGGTAATGGTTTAATCCTCATGTGTGTGTCAGTCTGTTCGCATGTATCTGTAGGCATGCATACCTTGAATATTTTGGGCAGGCCCCCCTTCCTACGCCAGTGGTCGTAACGGAAAATGGGCCCACGTTCAGTCTGATTTCTCGTTCAACGCGACTTGTCGTGGCGTCCACGCTGCACCGCGCCTCTCTTCCTTCCGTCTATTCATTCACCTCAGTTTCGTATTTGGTTTGCACGTTATAATGTCTGCAGACTAGGCAGGTGAAGGCTCGCGTGCGTCGGACACACGCTGGTCCTTCGACGAGGCGCCGCAGTGCGGGGAATCGCCTATTGTAGCGCACTGTCGGGCCCTGTCGGCAGTTTTCTTGCTGTTGTTTCATTCGTGTGTGTTTTCTTCCGAAACGTCTCCGTCGGAACCTCCTGGGGTGACTGCGAAAGGCGATTTACCTTTTCGCCGGGGGGAGTCGGTTGGAAGATTTCCTCTGACGCACAGTCGCTTCAATCTTCCTATTCAGCGTCGGACGTCAGAGTGCAGCGCGACGGGCATTGTGTCGAAAATGCCGCGCGACGTACTGGTTGTCACAACAAGAATAAGCATGCTATCTCTTCTCTCTCTCTCTCTCTCTCTCTCTCTCTCTCTCTCTCACACACACACACACACACACACACACACACACACACACACACACAAACACACACACACACACACACACACACATATATATATATATATATACAGCTGCGCCGCAGCTCTATGCGTCGCATTTGCCCCTCTCGACACCTTTCCCGCCAGCATCCATCATCTGTGGTGATGTCGCTGTTTCTGACAGAAATGTCGGAGACCGTGTCGCACAGATATAATGTGTTCACGTATGCAGTCCGCGCCATGTTGCGACATTTCGTTACCGCTGCTCTGCGCTGTTAAAATGCGCGGTCGAAGTCAGGTCGCTGTCGAAGTGAAGAAGGGCATCGTAAGAGATGACGACCTTGGGCTCGTTCGCGCATTGTTTTCGAGGGCACACGCTGAGCGACCATTGTCTTGGCTTGCGCGCCTGTATCTCGACCTGCTGGGAGCATCGGCGATGGGTGAAGAGGCGCAGCGCGCTTGCTCGATTTCCGCGTGCAGTCGACGTAACAGGTCTGAAACAATACTGGGCGTTCCCTAGCAAGCCTGTTCAGAAGTGTGCGCGATTGTTCATGTTCGATGGCCCGCGAACCTCTGTTTCAATTTCGTATTAGCTCAGTTATACGTTTCTACGAATACTTCCGACCACCAAGGTCACGAAGGAGCCGTCGTTCTGACCGCTTCCCGAGACGCTGACACCAGCGACACCTTCGTGTTCAATGATACTTCATTTCTTTAGGCCTACGGCGTCTCCGTAACTTCTGCTCGTACGTTTTTTTGTCACCCAGATGTCCTGAATTTACAGGCAGGTCCCAGTATTTTCGGTTGTTGTCTTTTTGTGTGAAAGGGGGGGGGGGGGGGGTCCTGACGGATGAAAAAGCTGGTGTATCGATGGCGGCATTGAAAGAAGGAACGTAATGCCTCTAACTGCTAAAATACAGAAAGGTGACGCTTATATTGTAAGCGAGGAAATTTTATTACGAGGCGTATATACCGTCTCATCCGGGCCACATGATTCGCATTTGCTCGGTGCCCTCACTTAGTATACTCAGAAACCAAGGAAAGTCGGGCGCAGCAAACAAAGGCAAACAGCAAAATTGTTCTACGCACTGACAAATGACAACGGATGTGCTAGGCCCCCGTGACATTTCTTTCGCCGAACACTTGTTCATGTACGTGGTGGTGTTGGAGTTCCCGAGATCCTCGGTGATATAATAATATCTGGGGTTTGAAATCCCAAAACCACTAAATGGTTATGAGCGCCGCTGTAGTGGAGGGCTCGGCCACCTAATGTTCTTTATCGTGCACTGACACGGCACAGTACTCGGGCATTTAGCACGTCGAAATGTGACCGCTGCGGCCGGGATCAAAACCCCGTGGCCTTCGGGTGAGCAGCTGAGCACCGTAACCGCCACACTACCGCGGCGTACACAACTATGTACATATAAGTGGCCCCAAAAGAGAGAGAGGTTTATTCGCAGAAAGGCAGAGAGGTCGGCCTGGGCGATAGTATACGCTCTAGCCTGCTACTCTACGCCGGTGGAGGGGAAGAGTAATGGATGACGGTGGAGTGGTGAGTGTGCACAGTCCCGTGAGGCTGGCCCCTGGAAGGTATCTTCTCATGACGTAGGAGGTTAGTGCCGGCTCGGGAAACAATAAGCTCCAGAGTCTGGGTGGAAAACAGCGGAGTGTATACGCCTGCAGCCGGCTGTGCGCTGTAATATACAAATAAACCGAGCTGAGCTGACTCAGGTCTCCGCTTCTACGTCCGAGGGCGCTACTACCGGAAGTCCCGGTGACGTTACCGCGCGCCGAATAGGCGCGTAAGGATTCTTCTTTTCTGCGCGTTTACTACGCGCATGCGTGAGGTTGCGGACAAGGTCATTCACGAATCTGGCTGACTCATCAACGCCCGCTTATGAGTCGCGGCGGAGCCCCGTCTTGTAGTTTTTGTTTTGTCTCGCCCTATCGCCGGGAAAACACGGTCAGCTACTATAGCTCTGCCGTACACTCTAAATAAAGACTTATTCGACTCTTTCGGCTGTATACGTCTGACTTTCACGCGTATACTCTTCTTGGAAAGACACGTTGACTATCTTCAGGGAATCGTGGGTTGTATGATTATATTATATTAGCATAGGTTGGTGCTAACTCACTCAAGTTAAATCACGCGGACTCACTCAGAATCATATCGGGCTCTGATTCTGAACATCAGTGAGTCTCTGGGTGAGTAACACTTCGGTGAGTTTGTGTGCGAGTGAGTCGGAAACATTTTGGTGAATCTTAGTCCAAGTGAACCCTAAGCGGAAAATATATTTCATGTGCGAGTCTGAGTGAGTTCCACAATATTTGCCGACCAATGCCTTAAAAGAGAGACGCTCCTTTTTGGAAATCCGTGCGTGTCTCTCTGAAAAGCGTTATACTTGTGAAGGTAACGTATAAAAGAGTCAAATGTCTTTTTTTTTTAGAATGTACGTGTATAGTACTAGAAGCGAGGCGTTTGTTTTGGTGTTTTCGTCTTTCTCCTAGTGACTGACATTTCTACGTCGGCGATGGAAAAGGGCGTGTATCGTTTGCTCTCTGAAGACGAGTGCGCAGAGAGGGTATGACGGGAAAGCCGGCTTTCTCGGGCTGCGAGCGAGGAAGAGATAAGAGCGAGAGAAGTGGGAGGGGCTGTACGCCTTCCGGCGATAGGCACGGCGCCAAGACCTTCCTCGGCTTTTGGCCGGCATTTGGAATTCCAGTCGACATTCCGCCGGAGTGAAGAAGCGGCACTTGCGAAGCCGCGCAGCGGAGACCCATCTTTCCTTGTGCGCTGCTTTGGTTTCTCGCGCACGTTTTCCTCGGTTGGTGCGCCAGTTTTTTGTTCTTCTTTTGTTTTCGTGCTCGCCCCGACGTCGTTTTGTCTTCGCCTGTTCTTCGCGTTGAGAGACAACACAGGAGCAAAACGTGAACGTAAGTGCACACGATGTCACGTTTGTCTTGCTTTTTTTTTCCCCATTCTCTGGCATTTTTCTCCCGTTACGCCGCAGCGGTTGCGTTGTCGGGCTTCCTTAGGTGCGTCATCTGCTTGCGTATTTCTTACTTCTTTTTTAAAAGCTGCGCGGACTCTTAGGTTCCTAACCACCGGCCC
Organism: Rhipicephalus microplus; assembly: GCF_043290135.1. Lineage (NCBI taxonomy): Eukaryota > Metazoa > Arthropoda > Arachnida > Ixodida > Ixodidae > Rhipicephalus > Rhipicephalus microplus. The sequence continues at coordinate 209,581,828 of NC_134700.1, forward strand.
TTGGACTGGAATCTATCTCGTTTATAAAATTGGTTTTAGTGTTATTGGGGAGTTTTCGAATAGCGCACCGCAAAATTTCGCGTTGCGGTCGCTGCCACTGCGCATGCGTCATAACGCATAGCGCTGTTGGCGTTTGCGGTACGCCCGCAAGAAATCTGGAATAGCGTGCAGCCCGTAAGGTGGTGACTCAAGCGTGCGTCAGCGTTTGCTGGCGACAAACGCTATTCGTAAACTGACATGGTTCCCGTATACGTAATCGCAACACCCACTGACTTAGCATCCGCTATTCCTAAACTCCCAATTATTTTGATAGAATCAGAAAGCGCATTAGAGGGCGGCACAGAAGAAGCTTGATAAAGGCTAACGCTGTTTTGTAGGCGACAAAAGAAAACCTTCCCACATGACCAGCCTCCGCTGAGCGCTGCCAACAAGCCCAAAAGACAAATCATAAACGTTTATTTAGAAACAGTGTTCCGAACGAGGCCCTGTGGCAAGGTGGCTTCGGCAAGTCCAAACTTTCTTATATTACGATTACATCTCGGTGTGCTCGCTCGTAAAGTGGGTTGTTTAATGCAATTGTATCTGTCCGCCTCGGTGGTCAGTGAATATACGGTGCTTATATAAAGCTGCCAACAGCCCTGTGAATACCCGCCGCGTTGGTGTGCTTACGGTGCTCGACTGCTCAACCGCCAGCACCCGAATCCTGGACATGGCGGTCGTATTTGTATTGGGGCAAAGTGCTAGAGGCCCGTGTACTTAGATTTAGTTGCACGTGAAAGAACCCTGGGTGGTCGAAATGTTCTGTTACCCTCCTCTACGACTACCCTCATAATTATATCGTGGGTCTGGTACTAACACTCTCTAGGTAGTTATATCAGAATGAAAAAAAAAAAGTGCCGACCCGTAACTGTCTCTCCTTAGGAGGGCACATGAATGGGGAATAATAGATATCGGAAGGATAAGATTGGAGAAGAGAAAGGTGGGGGTCAGTCGATCTGCTTCCCGCAAAGGACTGAACAAGTATTACTAAACGGGCAGAAGTGTGTGTTCCGAGACCTGGCATATACGCAACGCTCATTGGCTGAAGGAACCGCCACGGATAGTCTCGGTCGTGTGAAGCGCCTTACTTAGATATATTGTTAGATGGACGAGGCGTGGAGGAGCCGTGTTTTCTATGCAGGCTTCATGAACGGGTTTGCTTAAGCCGCTTTAGTCGTATGCACCGAGCGTATTTGTGTTTCGCCTCATTATGTCTTTGTTTTATCTTTCAGCTATCGTGAGAACAGACATAACCGTTTGCAGGATTCGAAAGAATAGCCCTGATAGGTCGAATTCCTGAGATAAGGCCTTGTTGGGGGGGGGGGGGGGGCTGAAGCGCGATCTTGCGACACGAGTCTGGCATCATCTCGCCTTATCTATCGAAATAAATGTGACTGAAGGGCGGCCATGAAAAAAAAAAAAGGACTGTTTAGTGTAGTTCTCCTTCTCTGGAAGTCGCCGAACTGCCACTTCCATGTTCCAGAAAACGCGTTATTTTCTGGTTACCTATATCGCTTAGCTTATTTGTTTCTCTCGCTCGCTGCCTCCAGCGCGTTGACCGCAAAACCTTTTATGTTACTAAGCCGGCCAGCCAAACCAGCCTCGCAGTCTGCCTGAGCACGTTTAGGTCTCGTTTTTCTCCTTTTTTTTCTTATTGATGTTATGTGAACTTATGACATTACTTTTGAAGCGACATTCTATCTTGAACTACGTTAGATTAGTGCTGGTTTTTCAAAGACGCTTCTCTTTTTTTCTCTTCCGCCCCCACTATTCTCCGCGTAAACTTAGTTATCCTTCGTCGTATTTTCGTCTCGTCTATATACCCGTCCTGTTTGCTTCCATAGATAATGGAGTACTCATGCCGCGCAGGCCCGGTTCAGTCCAGCCAGGCACGCCGCTGCTCGTTTCTTCACGTCCACAACATCCTTCCCGTACCTGCTGCCGCTCCCCCCCCCCCCCCCCCCACTCACTAAGCCTGTTGCAAACACTTCTGCTTCCTCGGCTGTTGATATTCTGCATGTGCTCGGCGACCTCGTTCTCGCGGCCGCGTCTGTCCCTCTTGCTTCGCACCGTCCGCAGATGCCGTTTGTGCTTGTCACTCGGCCTCTCTCTATCTGCGTGGTAGAGACCCTTGCTCTGCGTCTCTTAAAAATAGCCACGCGTTTCCCACGCTCTCTCTACCACACGCGCTCTATAGCGAGGAAGCTATAGCCACCGAAAGTCGTTGTTGTCACTGTCATCTGGTTCCTCTGAGGCGGCCGACGGACGGTGGTCTCATCCGCGACTTGCGGTACGCCCCGTCGTTGTCGGCGCCGGAGGGTCGCGAGTGACGCACGGGGACGCGGCGGGACTTCATGCGTGGCCTGCCGCTCGCGCGCTGCGAATCCCGATAGCCCCGCGTGTGTTTTTTATTTTTTCTGTAAACAGCTTTGTTGTTTCCGTTCGTCACTCTTCTAAGCGTCGCTAGTACCTTTTTTACGCCCAAGTGCGTTCCCGCCGCCGCGCCCATCCGTGCTTCGGGTGTGGCGCTGCTTCCAAGTCCCTTCCCTCTGTGCTCGAAGGGACGAAAGTGCTAGGCTGAAAGAAGCACTTCTATACGCGAAAGCTGCGCATCTAGCGAAGGGGAAAAAAACAAAACAAGCTAATGCGTCTGTTGGTGTCTGCGCGGTAGGTGTTCGTTATAAGTGCCTGTTAATAAGTCGTCGTACGACACGTCTTGAGGGACCACGTTATACTGTATTGTAGACCAGAACCGAAAACGTAAAATCGTTGTCGCTCCCGCAGAAACTTTGCATAAACGCCATCCAGTAGTGCTTTCTCATTTTCGTGATGTCGAGGACTTCCTGTGTGCAGCGTGTATAGTTGAATTTATCATACCTTCGTGTCGCCGCTTTCTTTATGTCGACAACCTGAACGTTCTGGTAAACTTCGTCAGGCATTATGACGTCACTACTCATGAAGCAGAATATTTCATGTATAGTAACGAGGAACTTTTACATCTCAATATGTGCAGCAATGTTTACACTAACGCAATATATATATATATATATATATATATATATATATATATATATATATATATATATATACACGGTGGTTTGACCAGAAAGTAGCAATTGTGACCGTTTTCTCAGGCGAAAAGCAGGTGCGCCGTGGTCCTGTAGAGTTTTTTTTTTTTTTAGGGTGTTACGGAGTGTTTGAATGAAAAATAAAAAATGCCGACGAAATGATGGACTTCAACAGGTTTCGCGACGCGAGCGCGAAGGGCGAAAGGCACAACAGTTGAAAATCAACGAGAAAATACTAATATTCTCGAGCACACATTCTCCCTATTCCCGTGCTTTCGCTTTTGATTTCTACTGCGCTGCTAGTTTAACTGATCGGTGCTTAGGTTTTTGTTGTAACTCGTTACTTCGCAAAAAAGTAATATTTACTTTCGTTATTCTTGGTTTCCAATCTTCCATCTTTGTTATGTATCGCATCTCTTCTCTGAACGCAAGACGTATCTGTTGTTTGGCTCTTGGTAAGTTTTTCTTTCCCATTTCATCAGTTGTCTCTGCTCTGCGCATCGGTGCCTCCAAACAAAAGAACAGTTTGGCAGTGTGTCTCGTATAAAACATCGCAGAAAGTTAGGGTGCTAAGTCTTCTGGAACCAATCAACCACTCCAGGGAACAAGTCGATCGATCTGTCGTCACCGTTAGCTTGGGGGGACGTCTGGATTTTCCCTTCGGACGTCTCCTTTTATTTATTTTCCTTTTTTTTTCGACGGCTTTTCGTACAAACGTGATTGAAGTGTCGTTTCGTGCACGAAATCGGGGGATAAGAGGTGGGTGGTACGGCACCGGACTGCTTGTCAGGGAAGACAAGGAGGAGGGCTACTCCACATAGAACCGTTCGCACGAAGGAAGAAGCCTACTGTGCTAACCTAATCTTCTTTTTAGTTTTCTGCCGTGCTTATTCTTTCGGATGATGTAAGAAAGTTCGTTCCTTACTTCGCAATGGTTGCTTCGGGTTTTTCATTTGGCTAGCGGCAGTGTCTAAGGAAAACCACAAGATGATTGAAGGTCCTAAATCGTCTCGTCAATACCGCCGTCCGAAACCGTAATCTGGAAAGTTGTACGTCTTCGTCGAGTAGTTGTAAGGGCTGGCGTATATAAAGAATTATAGCAATAATAGACGAGGAAATGTGCTGACAGAGCGTTTCTTCTTTTTATTACTTCACTGTATTTCGTGCAAGTTTAAACCGTCAGCTTTATGTGTGCTTTGCCCATTTTAAAACTAGCGATTGGCGAGGATCGTAGAGGATACCATAGGGAAGGAATCTCTCGAAAATGTTGCCCCCGATGCGTCCGGCCTGGTTTCTAAATTGTGGTTCTTTTTACGGCAAAGCCTTGTATGCCGCGGAGAAGGAAAAAAAGGGGTGATCCGTGAGTGCTCAAAGAAGCATGCATAGATATCTTTTCGACGTAGCATACGCTACCTCGAATAGTATCTGCACTTGCACTATAGTTTCTCTTCAGGTTTTGTCACCGTTTTCAGCTTGATGCCCACCGCAGCTTGAAGCGCTGCTCGGGAAATCCTTTAAGTGTCCTTGGTATCCTTCAAGTTAACCTTTACCAAACGCAAAGTTTGGAGCACACTCCTCAGAAAGGTGGTGATTAAGAAATAAAAAGATAAAACGTAAGACATTTCTGCATATATAAGTTTTCCATAAATGCAGGGCCCAACGTTTCAGCAGTTGTGCGTGGTTAGCCATCTGTACGCAGTGCTTGGTGGGTATTTATGTGTTTCTTTTTTTTCTGCAGCGAATTTTTTTCCGTGAATGTCACTTATGTTGCTAAACCTGTGTATTGACGTAATACGATCTCGTTATTGCAATTTCACCAAGAGGGTGATATATATATATATATATATATATATATATATATATATATATATATATATATGTGTGTGTGTGTGTGTGTGTGTGTGTGTGTGTGTGTGTGTGTGTGTGTGTGTGTGTGTGTGTGTAACTTTCTTACCGACATCGGCCGGCAGCATTTTCCTCTATAGCGTCCCGTGCGCAAAAAGTTTCATTCGCGTCGTGCCAGTGTGCACAGATATATATAGTCGTCTCATTACAGCGCATTTGGCGATTTGCTCACGCGTGCATTTCGCCTTGCACGCGTCGTTTTACTTACGCCTCGCACGAATAGCTTCTTTATACAAAACCAAATAGAATGTGCAGAAGCTCGCGAATGGCAAGGACGAAACGGCGCTGTCAATTTAGGAGAGAGCGCAAGCGCGCAATTTGATCAGCGCAAATGGCCAAGGCGCCGGCCTGCGCGGTTTTCCTGCCTCCTCAGCATGCAGGTTTCTAGGATAGAGACAAAAAAATGCTTTTTTTTTCTTCACATCGTTTCTTTCGTTTCGTAGTGTGCGTGTACGCCGTGAACGTTTTTTGTTATCCTTTTTCTGTTTCATTGCGTTCAAGTTTCTAGTTGCGTTAAGGCGTCTTTTTCGAATTGAACTATAGAAGAAAAAGAAGACATTAGTATAAAGGACGAAGCGCGATTGCTTCGAGTTCTATCGCTCCGTGGAACTGGCCTGGTACGATTTTTCTCAACGTTTCGTGTTCGCGAAAGCTTTGTCGCTTTGCTTTTGCATATTTCACACTTAAGACGCGAAGCGTGTGGTTAAAAAGTATGTAGAGTAGCCTTCTATGTATGGGCTTTTCTTTCGTCTCGGGTAAGAACACTATATGCAAAAATTTTGTCCGTTTTTCTACTTTTTTTTTACTTCCTCTGTACTTTTAAAGGGGCCTGCGCAACTGGCCATTCGTGCGATTAGATCGTAGTATAGAACTGGAAAGAGCATGAAATATAGTGACATATTCCAGCTTAATTTCGGCGTTGCGACTAGGATTTATATTTTTAAATCACGCTTAAAATTTACCAAGAACCGTTTCGTTGCGCAGCCTGTATAGCGGAGAAGTCTTGAAGCTGGATTGTAGAATACGGAGTCGATCACTTTGCTGACAGTCTTCAAAATTATTTTATGTATGTATATTATTATCCAGCCCCGCTGCATTGTGTGCGTGCTTGCGGCGTAAAAGCACGGTGAAAAGCGGCGCTACCGTCGCGGCCACCAGTCGACCAAGTCGAGCCGTGGCGCATGCGCGCTCTTCGCGCGCATGCGCTGTTAACCACCGCGTTCAAACGCGAACCGCCCGCGCGCTCACTGTTTGCAGCATGTGAGCATAGCAGTGCATATTCGCTGGAGATACAAAAACTCTGATTACCGATATTTCGCGGGGGTTTACGCGTTTCCATTCCAGAATCAGACTCCCTGACGGGTAACGTTTCCTTCGCATTATGAAAAATAGTCATCATAAAAAAAATGCTTGTTGGTCCCTTTATTCATTACTTGTCTCCCCCACTCTCTCTTTCTTTCCTTCTTTCTCGTGTGTTGGCTAAAAAGAAACAGCCTTTCTTTTTCTTCTTTTTTTTAAACGCGATAGCGTTAGAGAGCTCGTGTCGCCGAAATTCCGCCGTCCGCGTTTGGCCCGCTGGTTGTGAGCGAAAAATCGTCCGTGAGCGACAAAGCTCGTTACAGAGATTACCGCGGGAGGCTGCTACTTGTCCACGCATGAGCGCGCGATTACACTAAAAAAGTCGCGCATTTGAAAAAAAAAGTGTGTGCTCAAGGTCACGAGGCACGAGTGATGTAGTTTCTTTGCCCCTGCTACCCTTCCCCGATCGTGTTGTCTGTACAGTTGCTGAAAAAATTACGTGAAAACACTCGCCGTTGTCGGCGAGCTGTTACTCGCTGTTAACACTCGGACGAAATGATTTCGCCGAAGGTGTCGCGCTGTCCCAGAGTATTGTGCCCCGTTCCATTGGTTTCGGATCGTCACGACACGCGGGCTGGGCAGCCCACGTGCTTTCCGAGAGGGATGGAGAGTAGCGCCTTCTGCTTTACATTCGGATGTAAACAAGAGAGGAGAATTTGCCCAGTCAATATGGCCGACTTAGGGCTTCACAACGAGTGACGTCAGGGCCTCTCCTAAGATGTTTCCTTCCTCCATGTTTAGCAGGCTGCAGGTGGCCGCTGCTCAAGACTTCTAGTACACTCTAGCTCGAGCGGAGTGGAAACGCGCCAATCGGCTCTGTCGGGCGAAGTACCATGAAGGGGTGCAAGTGGGGGGAGGAGTGGCGCCGGACACCAACTCCGTACTTCGCTCAAAAGTGCGCTGGCGTGCGTGCTCTTTCGATAGGGGTCGGTAGACGACTCTTACCAGCGCTCGTGCTGTGCTCTGCCAGTTTACTTTGCATTTGAAGCGACACACAGCATGAAAACCGCCTCGCTCCAGAAGCGTCCATATTCGCTCACGTCAGCGTTTTGCAGAATGAAGCAAGATCAGATGCTGAAGAAGTTAGCTGCTATAGCTTTACTTTGAATAACAATTCGATTTGTTTTACATACTATCGCATTTATTGTTTCACCCTGGCGGCGAAACTGTGATTTTAGCTGTTATATGTACCGTTCTAATGATGTGTGGACATATGGAAGCGCCAAACATGCGCTTTGATACTATTGTCAGGCAAAATTTTTTGTTGCACTCTACGTATACTATACATCAGATTCACCGATGCAAACTGAATACGCTTTAGCAGTGCTTTGAGGTGTTTGTTTTTGAAGGGAATACGACTGTGCACATCTTTGACAGAAACAGCTGCGTAGCAGCTGCAAGATATTCCTCCTCTTTTCTCGAGTGTCTGTTATCCGAACTGGTTTTGTTTGTTTCATATTAACCGGAAAATTTCAGCGCATCCATCCAGCGAAACGATTGGTCGTACCCTCACGCTCATGTTAGTTGACCGCTGCGGCTACAAAGGGGTTTCGTTTTATCTGTTGGCTTAAGCGGTCGAATGGACCATCGGAAGATAAAAATAACATTACCGAAAATAAGTATTCCTTCAAGCAGGAGCTCGTAAATCTGAGCCCATATACGTCGTGCTTCTTGCGCTGTGTTTATTTATTTTTTTTTTTTGCGGGCTCCGTGGGTTTTGCGGGCGATCAATAAAGCAGCCGAGAGCGATTAACAAAGGGCGCCTTCATTTAGTAATTTTTTTCCATTTTGTTCAGGATTGTCTTCCCTCTACTTTTGGAAGCCGGGTTCGTAAAGATTAAGAACGAATCTCACTCTCTCTCTCGACAGCCGCAACAACTCGATGCCTCCTCTTTGCATGCAGATGTGATCATCTATTAGAGCGAAAAGCCATGCAACTCTGCCATTCGCTGCGAAGCTAGCACCCAAATGCAGAGTGGGCCAATTTTCTTTTCTTTCGTTGTACGTTTCCCGCGACTCGTTGATTCGGTATGCTATCACGTCATTACGTGAAAGAACATCAGTACCGGCAAAAGTGTAGCTATTTATAGGAGAAAGAGCGGCCCGAGGGTATGTTTCCACGAGAACGAACATGCTTACTGTGCCTATTTTAAGAATCAGGCTAAAGTGTCTGGGCACTGTATGAGTTTACATTCGAGTAACTTTCTGTCGTCCAAGCGCCATGTATACAGGCTCAGCATTCTGCTCCTGGGTTTTTTTTTTTTTTTCTGATACGCCGCAGTGGTTTGTTGTCCGAATGTTGTCCGAACGACGGGCCACTCGTCAAGATGATTCGTTTTAGTATATAGTTATAAGATCCATTCTCTCATGTGGTTGTTAGTAGCGGTTGCGTAGCCAAGATGTGCTTTGGGGGGAAGGGGGTGTTCAACCCCTTTCCCTCTTCTCAAAAAATATTTCTGGCTACACACCCGGGTAAACTTGCATATGTATACCTATTGATTTTCATTTGTAAAAAAAAAAAAAGATTGTCAGGACGGACGTTTCGGTTTTTTACCAAACTTGAGTGACACGAACCTATGTTTGTCTGACATGATGAGCTGTCTTATGCGTGAGTTATGGCATGGGTTCACGAAAATTAGATAAATTAATTAGTTGTATTATCTGTCACTGAACAAGTCGCGTTTTAGGATATCATAGTTGAAATCAAGAACAAGAAACGGACATGGGCCGGGCAAGTAGTGCTTAGACAGCATGACCGCTGGTCCTTAAGGCTAACTAACTAGATTACCAGGGAAGGCAAACGCACGAGGGAGGGGGGGGGGAGACTGAAAGTTAGATGGGCCGATAAGATTAAAATTTTCAAAGGTATACAACGGGGCAGCAGAAAGCACAAGACCGGGCTGATTAGCGGATCATGGGAGAGGCCTTTGCCCTGCAGTGGGCGTAGTCAGGCTGGTGATGACGATTATTATCTACGCAAGATCTCTTTAGGAGGGACGGCTGTGGTTGCATGCGGAGCTCGTATTCATAGTACCACGTAGCGCAAAGAAAAGCGGAACACAGGTAGTAAAACGCGTGCATGTACAGGGCGCCGGAGTAATGAGAGAGTTGTGTAGTCCTGTCTTCTGTGTGTTAAGTTTTCGTCGCTCTACGTCTCACTGTAAACCAATATCAGCCCGTTCAGTACACAAGGTTACTTGAGCTTGTATAACTGTTATACCTGAGCTTTTGTAACTGTTTTTATAGGTAAATAAAATACTTCTGCGTCTGTAAATAGCGCCTTCAAACCGTGTCTGTATTGCGTTTATTGCGCATGTCCAGCTTTAGCGTTTCGTTTCGTCGTTACGTGGTTTCCCCGTTTCTCAAATCGTATCGCTTTATTTGGCGAGTGGAAATCGTGTACGTAATGATTCGCGTATACCCGTTGGTTCCGTATTATCCGAGTATCTTAATGCTGCTCGCGTTTCCTGTCGCCCTTGGAAGCAGCGCCCGTGAACCGCCTTCGCGTAGCTCGCAGAAACCGCAGACTAGCGGCTTTCGCGCGTCGTGAGAGAGGTCTAACTTGTTTTCATTCCCCCGATAGCTACGCAGCTGTCTATATAGGGACCGCCCTGTTGCTCTCGTTCTCCGCAAGCGTTTCTTCGGCCCACGCCGCTCGGACCAAGAGTCGTCGTTGCAAGACTGCGCGGCGCGTGTGGTTTCTATAGTACACTGTGGGTACTGTATTGATTGTGCCACGCGCAGGACTCGGTGTGCGGAGGGTTTCCGTGACTTGATCGATGTCGTCGGGGGTCCGCTACGCTGCGAGCCCCTTTTTGGTCGTTTGTATGTATATTTGTGTCCACATCGATGATCGTTCATTCCGTATAGTGGTGTGTGGTCTATATATACGACTGGCCTTCACATCGGTACTACCCGCCTGTGCTGGTGTCATTGAGAAAGAGGGAGAAAGAGAGGGAACATTCGCTTTTGCGTTGACTAAGCGAACGATTGGGGAGCTTTTGGTGAGCAAACAAGATTAGACAAGGATCAGATACGGGACCCGCAGATAGCTGAACTGACGAGCCGAAGCCCTGTGGTCCTTTCGCGTCTCCGCAGGGGCGTGCTCGTATACAGTGTTCCCCGACGGGCACAATGAGGAGATATGGGACCTATACGGCACGCTGGAACGGGACCCGGGCTTTGCTGGCCGAGATCGGTGTGCGTGGAATGCGTGGTTTGCTTGTTCGACCGCGCCCGTGGATTAATGGTCCTCGCGCCGCGCCGCTGCCGTATTTGTGCGCGGCGTGTTCTACGACAGCGTTCATTACGTTCAGCGAAGGTCGCCGTTGCGATGCGGTGAAGTGCCGTTCCTTGTTGAGCTCCGCTGTCCTCATTTCATATTTTTGTTGTATCTTAAATCGAAACCAATTTCAAGTTTTATCCAATTCTGTATATTAATAACGCAGAATCAGATGAATAGTTTGTTATGACGGGCTTGTTAGACCCTGCGCGTTCAATATGGAAATGCTATTGGTGTCGTCCTCTTACAAGTATTGAACCGTCCGTTATCCTATACAAGTGTCGCTTGTCTGCGCTTTTGCGCTCGCTTTCGCCGGGCTCACGTGATACTTTCTAAACACGCGTACCACCGTCACAGTGTCCTTTTGTTCTACGAGCTAAATTATAGGGCACGCTGTCGAGACTGGAATCGCATATCTGAAATAAAAACAACAAGGAAGTAACGGGCCATGGCCTTTTTCAGGAAGACCAATGCGTCTACTAAATCACGGTGTACCGGGTCACGCGCATCTAATAACTAAAGACCTCGTTAATCATAAGATCCTATGTTTAATACCCAATTTGGAAATTAATGTTTTGTCTATGAACACCATGGTTAGACATCATGCAATAGCGATTTCCATCGTGAGCCGTTCTACGTAGTTTCACCCTGCTTGAATGTTCATGCACCTCAGATCTGGTCGTCGAGCCTGTGCGTCGCCAGCACGTGACATTTTTCGGTGACAGCCGCTATCGACGGATCACGTCGTACTACTTGGAATTGGAATTGTTGCGTTTATTTCACCGCAACTCGTTAATTACTCAACCCTTCTTTCTCGCGATTCTGAAATTTGCATTTTGCCATCCCGCGTGTCTGACAGAAAGTAAGCGTAGCCTTTTCTGCCTCGGTGGAACGATGGCTATAGGTGCTGATCCAAAGGTCGCGGGTTCGATTCCGACCGCGACGGTCGCGTTTCCATGGAGACCAAATGGTAAAGGCCTGTGTGATGTCAGCGCACGTTAAAGAACACCAGGTCGTCAAAATGTCTGGACACCCTACACTTCGGCGTCTCTCATAATCATATGGTGGATTTTGGACGTAAAACTCGAGATATTATTACTAATTAGCGTAGCCTTGCGTATTATTGAAGTAAATATTAGCATTGGCTTTATGAACGTGAAAAAAAATTAACTAAATGATTAAACCCGTCTCTTGACAGGTGATTAAGCCTAGCTACATGTGGCAAAATTTAAGTACAACCTTTCACCTTCTCCGCCTTTCTTATCCGTTTCTTGCCTTGTACAATATGCACCTTCTTCACTGTTTGCATGATTACCTCGATTGGTCATCACCAGAACTTGCCGCTGAATTTTAAATGGTGGGCGCTAAGAGTCGAGCCGCATTGCGCACCGCTCTCGACGTGAAGGTTAACGCATAACGAACTTTCTTTTTGCAGGCGCCTCGGCCGGAGGCGATCGTGTGGTTACGTAGTTAAACATTCCTTTTGCCCCGTCCCCCGACCCGTGATGAATTAATCTTCGTGATGCATCATAGTGACAGGCGGTATTTATTGAGGAAGGGTTTGCACCTCGTCGTACAACGAATGTGTGCATAATTAATGGAAGGTACAGTCGGGCTAACGAGAGCTATAGCAGCTACGGTGTTACCATCGCGAAAACTTTTCGTGTACGAGTTGGCTTATTTATCCTCGGCCTTGTCAGTACATCTGTATAACGGTTGGGCATCCATATGCCGATATACACCGGGAACCTTGATTAATTTTAGAACGGAAGGATGCATGTTGATGACGCCGTGTCGTGTGTTGGAAATTCATACTATAAGACGAGTCGCCTTTCCTGCTTGAAAGTGGCGGAACCCCGTATAGTTTTGACTGGAAATTAACTATTTGTCTGCTACTAGTTACGACGAGCAATTACGTAAAACTGCTTATCCTATCAGCCCGCTCTCCATCGCACCCATGTCTTCGTGTCCATGCAAGCGTGGTGGCATGGTCATTTATGCATACACCAAGAATAAGAATGTTCTGCCTCGATTTAGCGATTAGTGCAAAAGGAATCCATTCTTGCCGTACGTCTGACTGCGTTCACCTACATTAACAGTTAACTGAAACCTCCGAAAGTCTACGTTAGCCAACGATATAGCCAGCATCTGCTAAAGAACATATTTAGGTAATAACGAATGGTGTTTACTATTGTGTTAGTCACTGTTAGATGTTCAACAGTGATCTTGATATGAGTCAACGTGGTAGGCTGTGCCCACAAACTATTAGTCGGCTTAACGCAAACGTCTTTTCCTTTTTTTCACTTTGTCTGTGTTAATAATTATAAGTTTATTAATGCTAGCGCATTAAAAACTTTTTCTGAACTATAGATAATTAGCTGGATGTATGGGAATATTGGGGCGGGTCAAATTACTCCGGAGTCTTCTACAGAGTACAGCAGCTTCCTTGTAGTCCCCGAGTCGCTTCGACTACATGAACCATACCCTTGCGGGGCTGTGGGGTTAATTAAATCTCATAACACATATATAGTGTACGCACGAAAGGGAGGTCGAAGACGTGTGCCACATTCAACGTACCTAAACATAATTCGAAGATGCACTCAGCGCCGCCTTTTTAACGCAGTGCGGAATGATTGGAAAGAGCCATGCTCAACCTCTTAGTGCATGATGGAGGGGCGATGAAAGGAAAGCAGAATCTTTCACGTTGAGGGCACGTATAGGCTTGTGGTTCTCTGGCCTTGCGCGGCGAGCCACTCATTGTTCGTGCCCGCGCGCCTTCCCCGGCTTTGCGCGGCGGGACGTGCTTCGTTAAGCGCTTCGCAAATAATGTGCCGCGAATCGAGTCTCGAGTGGACGGTTCCGTTTGTCGCGGATGCGATTAATTGTTGCCGAAGGAGAGCGACGAAAAAACGAAAGCGCCATTGAGACGGATACTGGCTTTGTGCGCTCAGGCGGCCCCATTACCATTCAGATAATTTAATCGTATTCAGCCGAGGCCGATGAGGCACAAAGAACATTGTGCTATAGCGTCATTACGCTGACGAGTGCACTCACACTACTCCAGTTTTAGCTTCGTGATTCAATAAAGAAGACCGAAATCTATGCATTTTTTTTAAAGCGTGAGCAAGCTTTCGAGGTGGAAGCTTTTGAATGAATGAAAAAATGCATTAACGCGGAGTGTCCGCCGACAGGCGCAGTTGCACTCTTGAGGAGGACGAGTCCGTTGGTCGAAACGGGGGCTTTGCTCTAGGCTCGCATTTGCTGTAAAGGGAAATAAACGAAATCTTGTGTATATAGTGTGCTGCGTTATGGACACTTCAGATGAATCGCTTTTTAGTGCATCGCCATGGTAGCGGTTCTAATTAACGGCTCGTTCATAGTCAGTCTTGCTGCATTTTACAAAGCTCTTTCTCTCACTATCTATATATATGCGTGGGTGCGAGGCAGCTCTTATGAGTGGCGAAACAAACTATATGCCTCGACAAAATTTTTCCAACGCTATCCCGCTCGCCGCTCGCGAGATAAAAGAACGCAAAACGAGTCTTTGTGTTTTCAGTGCCTGGACAGCGTAGATAGCGGCCCGCCGCTTCCGGTGTTACGCTCCTGTGCCACGACCCTGACACGGTCGTTGGCGGAGAGAATTGACGCGAAATCGAAACGGGGGTGCCGTGCTGATAACCTCGTGAACGCTGTGCCTGCGCGTTCTTGATACGTTCACGCGTATACCATAGCAGTAAACGCAACCTATAGTGAACGGCGTTCTGGCTTACTTTCCCTAAACCTCTTGTGCGTGCGCCATGCAAGGGCCTCGTTGACGGAAAAGTCGTGACGGGCACTCGGTTAGCCTTTTCTTCGCCCATGTGATCCCATAAATGTTTATGAGAGAGCGAGAGCGCGCCGGACCGCATAGTCACAAGTTTGGCTTCGACCGTATAGACCTATTCCGTGTTTGTGAACAGCGGTACAGGCGCCGTCGACATAATGAGGCGCTTGTATACCGACGTCGCGGTGCGTGTGTGTATATAGCGCTACACGGTGAAAGCTCGCGACCGCTGTCTCTGTGATCACGTAATAGGCACAGCAAATGCAAAGCTGCCTCCTAGCGCAGTGCGTTGGATAGCCTCTCTCTCATATATATATATATATATATATATATATATATATATATATATATATATATATATATATATAATAGGGCGTATGCAGTACTCCTCGGTGTCACAGCTGACGCCTCGTGTGCGCCGTTCTTGCCGCTGTTGGGTGCATTTTTCATAAACGCCCGCACGCCCCCATTTGCAGTTCTGGGCGATAGCACTGCCTTCTTCACCGCAACTCCCGTACGTTGAGATGTAACTTAAAGGTGCAGAAATCGATCGATCAATCCGGCCTGTGCATACATGTATAACCGAATTGCTGCAGTTCTTTTTTTTTTCTTTTTTTTATTTCATTCCGTCGCTTCCTCCCCCCCTCCCCCCGATCTGCGTTAGCGCAACGTGCGTCGCGGGTTCCCGTGTTGTTGTTACGCTATGATTCGCCTGGGCGGTGTGATGGATCGCTGTATACGCCAGGTGACGTCCGCTAACCGGGGTGACGGTCGCGGAGAGCGTTCCATCCTCGCGTCTAGCGGTGCTCTTCCGGCCTGAGTCGCTGCCGCCGCTGTTCCGTCTTCCTGGCTGGCGAAGCTGTTTCCTCTCGCTTCCTGTGCTCCCTGCATGCACGCGCCGATGGTATATACTTTCAATTCTGTTCGTGCCTTGCGTGCTTGTAGAACTTATAGTACAGATTTAGTTTGTTTGTTTTCTGTATGTGCTGTACATGAATCACACATCGTGAATTCATTTTCTTCGGTTCGTTGCGTTACATTAGGCTTTATAAAGCCTATATATACTATACTATACGTCCACTGTTCGCCACGCTGTCGCTGCTAAATCTACGTGGTATACGTGTTCACGCACCTCATGAATCGGGCAAAGGTTGCAAATAAATTGTCTGGATTTGTGATGAAATCGCAAATTGCAAAGCGTTTCCTCAATATGCGTTCGTTATCATTCGCGTCACTTCGTTACAATTAAAATAATAATGAAACGCCACCATCGTGCTGTTCCAGTCGTGGTTGCGCATAGCATAAGCCGATCCACTTTAAGACTAGCAGGTACGTAATGCCTTTTTTTGCTGTTTTCGGGCTCCGCGTACATCGTCGACGTGCACTTACAGTGCTAAATATAATGATTTGTGTGTGCAGCATGTGTTGACCATTGACCCGGTGAATATAAGTGAGATTGTCCTTACAAAACAGCAATTTTCGCTCATTTGATTGAACAATTCATTTCTAGGTTTCGAAAATGGTGGTGCTTAAATAAGTGGATCGTATGCCATATATGTTGGGGGGGTCAATGCCGTATGTGCTGTAGGGAAGCTGAGAGATTTAATGTGTACCAGCCAGGTTTTTTTTTTTTTCTTCACTAGTTCGGAAGGACTGTCTTCAGCAGGCGAATCGCAGCGTCTACCGTTTCACTTAGCCCTCCTGGCCATTAAAAAAACAAACATGTTTTGTCCCTCTCGGGCTTCTGCGCTCGTTGCGTAACCTGTTTATCTGAATGTGTCGTGTTATATTTATGCATGTTTTATTTCGCATCATGCCGTTACTTCCAAGCTGACACGGTATCGGAGTCGTTCTCCGATTCTTCTTCTTTTTTTTTACTTCGTGAAGAACCATTCGAAAGAGATTCGGGCTAGGAGAAGCCCTGAGCGGTTCCTTTGATATGCGCAGCTATACGACCGTTGTGGCGAGTGCTTCCGTGTCGGAACAAAAGAACGTGAGTGGAGGCCCACTTACTAACGCTTTTCGCAACGCGGATTCTGGTTTCTGAGCGAGAAAAAATTGGTGGGCTCGTGTCTTGGTCGCTGCTCCGTTCCAGTTGCTCTTCATTCTCTCCACTGAGACACACTCATGTCCTTTGACTGCCGAAGCGTATATACGTTAGCGTGCGCCGAAGACGAAGAAGAGCAGCGCCCCCCCCCCCCCCCCTTTTCACCGTTCCCGCAAGGCATCCCCGAGACGAAAGGCCGGGCTTCCATCTATCACGAATTATTCGAGAACCGAGGAGTCACGTTGTTCGGCGGCGGCGTAACGCTGGGAGCCGAGATGAAGTCGACGGCGTCTCGGTGGCATTGTTGTGTGCATCCCCTACAGGTTTCGCACTGCCGCTCCAGTATATAATATTCTCTTGCTCGTGCCTCATTGTAGGGGCGAAGCTCCTTATAGCGGCACCCGTTCGTCCCTCGTGGTCGTAGTAGTAGTAGTGTGTAACCAGTCTTTACATGTTGACCTCCAAGGTGGTGCCGGTGAGAGATTCTTTCTGTGCGTTGTTGAGCAATAAAAAATTCGCAGCGTGCGCGTTAACTAAAAGCCGAATTCTCCTGTCTCTCATTCCCACTTAGCAGCCATTGGAATGTACGTTGAGCACAAGCTGACAAGAAAGGGTTGCTACGTTATACTCGCTGGGCATAACCTCCTTGGTTTTAGAAAAATTTAACGAGCGTTGGGCCGCAGCGCCATGAATACAGTGAACTAGTATGTACCATGAACTCGAGGTGGTTAAAGGTGGGAAGTAGACACGAAGCGCAAGCCGTAAGAAAGTGTGTGTGTGCCACCTCTCGTTTGGTCCTTGGAATGTCCGCTGGATGGCGGTGCATATGCGGAATATATGATGAAAAGAGGGGAGATTGTGGTACTTGGAGTGTTTAATAGGCGAACGAACGGACACACAGACAGGTGCATGGAAGGACTCACGGATGGCTGCACCGACGGATGGGCGCAGGGGCAGATGCATGGACGGACGCAGGGACGGACGGAAGCAAGAACGAATGAACGGACGGATGCTTCGCCCCACTATCCATCATTCACTCCGTGGATATGCTGCCATTTTTTTTTCTTCAAGATACTTTATTAACGCAATCATGGAGGGACGTGTGTGTTTGTAAGTGCACAGTAGAAAAAAAGTCGAAGCAGGAGCGACAGAAGGGTTCGTACTGCAGTGGCAGTGCGAGATGTTTCTTGTGCTGCCAAAAAAAAAAAAAAACTGTACTACACGTAGGCGAACTAAGCTGAGCAGGATACATATATTGGGAAGTAGCTGGGCTCTTCGCGGTTGTGTCGCGAAAAGCAGAGACGACGCTCTTCTCCCACGTCCAATAACTTAGAAGAGCAAACCGTGTTCTCGAAATTTCAAACTTGGAGTACCTACCTGTTCGTACGTGCGGCCGGCTTCTATTATATAACGGCGCTCAATGCTCAATGAAGCGCAGTTTCGCCTTCAAGCGGCATGCGTGTTTTCTGTCCATTTTCTCGTTTACCATCCGTTCGAACTGTCTAGCGAGCTTTCCATACTTGCTGTTTGAGCGTGTTTTCTTTTTTTTTTTTTTTGTAGTCTTCGGTGTTTTTGTACCTCCCACGTAGCGTGTGATTTGACCCTTCTTCGTGTGTCGTTGCGGCTGGGGAAGAGTTAATAACTTGAGATCAGAGAGATTTATTAAAATGGGGCTTCGTCGAAGAAATGTACGTACGCGCAGTGCAAAGAAAAACGAAACGATGCAAAATGTGTGCTCCTGCACGCATGGCGCGCGGGGCTGAAAGGGGTCGGAATCGACGCCGCAGATATCGATTCGCGCACTGACGGCTGTAATTTGGCGGCTCCTCTGACATCCGATTCGTTTTTATACGCTGCAGGTTTTCGCAGGAAGCCGACAAAGCGTATAGGCTGCCCCGCTTTTTTCTTCTTTTTTTTTTGGTCTTTCTGTCTGCACTTCCCGTCATTCTTCGCATTTCGCTGCGTGCTCCACGAGCTGTCGAGACGCTGGCACTGTCGTTTAACAAACACGAGGCATGAGCGCTCACTGCCCCATCCCCTCCCCTCCTCGCCTTCTTTTCCCTACCGACTCGTAAGTATATGGCCACGGCGTCTTCGTTCCTCCTCTGGTTTGCGTTCCTCGCATTTCATCTCGTGCCTCGAAGACGGTATGTGCTGCTGACGCTGCTGCTTCGGGATGCGGAAACGTGCGCTTCTGTGTTTTCCCGTGTGTTCTTTTCTTCATTTTTTTCGTTTTGTCACAATGCAGAAGAAAAGAGAAAGGAGTTAAAGGGACCCTGAAATGAATTTTACGATTTTGTAAAAAAACAAAAAACACACTGGGGCCGGTAGACCAAGTCCCAAGTGTAATCTAGAGACAAATTTGAGCTCTCTGCGTAAACTGTGTAATTTATTACAACGCCAATCGCAGCACATCGCTGCGATTCGGCCAAGCTTGTTTTCAACCGCCCATTCACAAAGCGGAAACCTCTGCCCACTTAACGTCACCGTGGTTATTGATCTGATTGGCTGTGGAACGCGCGGCACAGGCCCCGCGAAAGCGGAGCTTATACCCCTGTCACATGGGCACCCGCGAAGACCGTTTAACTCCCTGGTACTTACGATAACAAAGATGCGGTCCGTGTCACACGGCCACCCTTACGCAAACGAAGGTAAACGGAGCACTTCGCAAAGGACGTTCAACGATTTCCCTTCGCAGCGAAACGAGGTACTCTCGTCCCCAGCAGTCTAGAGGTCAGAAAAAAATTTCGAGCACTACGTGGCCGCAGTGAAAGAATACATTTTGGCAATATTAAACGTTCTTTCGTTGTAGTACTCATTCACAACGCCTGCTTGTTTACATATATTTACGCCCGCCAGAGTTCGCTTACTCTCAACACCGATGCCCTACACACCGTGCCTCACGAGTCGGGCCGGCCGGCGCCAGCCGATAAACGTCATTGCCCGCGCAATATGGTACCACTTCCTGACGTCGTCCGCTGTGTCACTCATGGCTGAAGAATTCACAAAATGTGCGCTCACGGGGCAAGGAAGCATAAGAATTTTCGTACCGAGCATGTATACCGGCGAGAAAACAAGTAAAAGCACAATGTGGCCAGCGTCACTAGCAGCATTGCTACATTTAGCAAATGCGTTTTTATTTGAAATTATTTTTAATGGTTTGTTAGTCGCATACTTACCTAATAGTGCTTTTTTGCAAAAACCGCATAACAAGGATTCACAAGAAATCAAAAGAGATGAGATTATTTTCCGAAAATCAAACAGCGCCCGCTGAGCCCCCTCGCGGCAACTGTTGCAACCTTGTCATTGCCGTGTGACACTGCCACAACTCCTTCTCCGTCGAACCCCCTAGGGGAGATTTACGTTGACGGTGTTCAACGGAGTTTGGTGGTGGCCGTGTGACAGGGGTATTAGCCGCGAGCACTCGAAGGAATAGTTGAGGTAGTTGAGGGTGAAAGACGAAGTGGGAGTGGACGGTACGTGTTCAATACTCGTGGCGCCGTTAATAGAGGGTGTTCCGATGGAACTATGGTGCCAATGATTTGCTCTAATCAAAAACGCAATGTGGAAAAATCGTTTCAGGGACCTTTTAACGAGACCTGACGTGGGTAGAGGAAGATGCAATCTTGGTTTCGAAACCGGCCATCTTACACGACCCTCCCCCTCTCTCTCTCTCTTTCTCTCTGTGTGCGTTCGTGTACGTGCGTGCGCTGTGCTGCTCAGTACTCTTGTTTGTTTTTTCGCTACCTCATAAATTGGTACGTCCTGGCTTCCTGTGCTTTTCGCCTTATTTATGGATCAATCTGCTCACAACTGCGGCGTTGTACTGCTACAGCTTTCTATAAGCCTCTATCTTCTTGTTCCGCTTCCATCTCGTCTCGGGCGGGTGCGCAATTCGCTTTCCACGGCTGTGTACACACGTCGAGCCGATGGCTGTGGCGCGGCGTGCTTCTGGGCCGCATCTGAATTGAATTTGCGAGTTCTCTCTGATTCAAATAGGCGCGTGCGTGCCGCCACTTCTCTATTTGTACTCGTACAGTGCTTTTTCACCCACGAACGGTTTCCCGCATGCCCGACTCTTTCTGCTACGTAGTTCTTTATTCCGTCTTGTTCCAATTGAGCGCGAGTGTGAAATTCAATTGCGCGCCAATGGCTTCCGCCGAAGGCTTTGCGTGCGTGCAGCTGTGACTAAATCGGGAAACGGTGCACTATATAGCTCCGATTCAACTTTTTGAGAGAACTGGCGTGGCTGCTGCTTCTTTGTGCTTACATGTCAGGGCATATTATTATTATTACTATTATTTTGTTTTTGTTCGTGTTTAGGACTGTGCCTAGTTATAGACCGAGTACTCTACGATTGAAGACTCGTGTTAAAAAAAAAACAAACTGTAATAACGTGAGCAGCAGACAGCATACCAAGAAGCAACTGATAAGTTTATTAGAAGACGCACCATATATAGGCGCAGAACCACGTGATCGGTCGCACAGGAATGCGCGCACTGGGTGCGCAGTGATAAGTGACGTCACGCTACAACACTCCTTCCCCTTCAGATTACTTCCGAAAGTCACTGGACTGGTATCTGTTCGGGGCATGTCGTACACGTGCACTACGACGCAGAGTTGGAAGTTCGGCTGCAGGTGGCGCGTCGTCGGCACTGGGCTGGTCCGGCGAGCCGGAGGCAGCTGCTCCGGCCGTGGGCGATGCAGTTGCCGGAAGGAGAGACGTCGCAGAGTCGGTTGCGTGTGGATTTACGAGAGGCGACCCGGCGACTGGCCCACACGCCATCGGAACCGTCGGTGGAGTCGTGTCTACGGATGCCGTTGGAGCAGGTTGTGCCTGCGGATAACTTGAAGAATCCTGGCTTCCGTGGCGGGCTCTGATGTGGTCCGAATGCGTAAATCGCACCGCCTGCGACACTTTCACCAGATAGGTTACGGGACTGATAACCTGTGTCACGACACCATCTTCCCACGACACTGTTTCACCTCGCACAGTCTTCACCCACACAGCGTCCCCCACAGCAAAACATCGCGGAACCCCCCTAGACATGTCCTTTTGCACTTTGGTACGTTGCTGCTGCTCCCGCATGGAGAGCTCGAAATCTGGTTTTAGCAATGACAGCTTTACCCGTGGCTGTCTTTTCAAGAATAATTCTGCCGGGGTCTGGCGAGTGGTACTGTGCGGAGTAGTCCTGTAACTCATTAGATAGCTGTCCAAGCGTTCCCGAAATGAATGTTTGTGGTGGCTAGCTTTGTCCTGCAAGACATGCTTTGACAGTGCTTGTTTGGTAGTCTGCACTAAACGCTCGGCCGCTCCGTTAGAAGCCGCGTGATAAGGAGGTGTCTTGACATGCCTTACACCGTTTACACTCAAGAAGGCCGCGAACTCTTCGGAAATGAACTGCGGTCCATTATCACTCACCAGTACCTCTGGCAGACCATACGCGGCAAACATACTACGTAGCTTCTCCATGGTTTTGTTAGCAGTAGTGGATGACATAGGCGAGACCTCGATCCATTTAGAGAACGCGTCGACGAGAACCAAGAACGCCTGAGAGCCCTTTACCGCATAATCGACGTGCACGCGTTGCCAGGGCCTTGTGGGATAATTCCATGGTTGCAAAGGAACCGGTGAAGCAGCTTTTTGGACGGCCTGACAAACCTGACATTGTCGAACGTAGCTCTCAACCGAAAGGTCGAGGCCAGGCCACCACACAAAGCTTCTTGCTAACGCTTTCATGCGACTAGATCCCGGGTGGTCCTCATGCAATAGCTGCAAGACCTGTAGCTGGAGCTTATCAGGTATGATCACCCTTGATCCCCACGTTATGCATTCTTGCTCTACTGATAGCTCGTCGCGCCGGGAATAAAATGGTCTAAATGCTTCAGAGCACTCTGAAGGCCAACCATTTAAGATGAAGTGCGTCACGCGAGACAAGGTGGGATCACGTCGTGTGGCTCGCGCTACGTCATCCGCTTTGAGGGGCATGCTGTCAAATAGCAAGAGACACTCGGAAGGTTCATCGGCCGCTACAATAGGCCGTGGAAGCCGAGACAGAGCGTCAGCCACTTCAACATTGGGGGACGTTTCTTCAACAGCACTGTGACCTCTTCAAAGGACTTGTCCCCAGGAACAGCGGGTACTACCAAACTTTTGAGCACCTCGTACGTTCGTGGTCCTATCACACTCAAGAATACTGCCAGCTTCTTTTCCTCTCTGATGTCATTTGCGGTGACGAAGTGCTCAAAACGCTCCAGATAGGATTCAAAATTCTGATCCTTCTCGTCGAACTCGTCTAGCTTGCCTAGTCGCGCCATTGTTCAGTAAAAGTGCAGTATACTTATCGGGTTGCTTTCCCCGACGACTGCGTTGCCTCTTGCCGAAGGTAGTGCCGCCGAGTTCAACCGTCCCAGGCCATGGCTGCCGTTGTTTTCTGGTCCATGGCTGTCGACCGCCGATCGCCCGCAATACTGCTTCGTACTGAGCTAGTACAAGGGGGCGGATCCCATCCTCGTCGCCAGTGTAATAACGTGAGCAGCAGACAGCATACCAAGAAGCAACTGATAAGTTTATTAGAAGACGCACCATATATAGGCGCAGAACCACGTGATCGGTCGCACAGGAATGCGCGCACTGGGTGCGCAGTGATAAGTGACGTCACGCTACAACACAAACTCTGCTGAGTATCGCATTATTGTCAAATACGGTGATTAAACCCTCCCGTATTTATTAATACTTTTTGTAGAGAGATTATTGCTTGCATATCTAATTGCTATTAAGTAATCGCACTTGGGGTGAGCGTTTGATTAACTATGCTTTTGGGCATAATTCAGCGACGAAATGAGGCTCATTCATTGCCCGACGTGGCGCTGTGTGGCTGTCTTCGCACCTGTTATTTACCGATGCCTGTTGTCAAGGAGGTTTGAAAAATAATTCTGAAGTGGAAGCTTTCACTATGTCCTGGCAGCGCATGTGAAGCCACCATTTGCCAGGAGTCTGCCTCAAAACGTGGCTCTCTCGCGTGATAGTGAATCCGAGATAGGGTGCTTTTGTTCTGCTAACGTGAATGCTAGCCTAGACATATATCATAAGATGTCGTTGCTCGTGACTAAAGTAATAAATATGGATTAGTACAGGTACCTTGCTCTGTATAATATTTGCCAAGACTTCGAGGCTTCTTAAGGGAGCCATGGAACATTAGGACACATGTTGAGCATTATCTGCAGTGTATACGAGAAAATTACTGCTATTGAATTTGTACTGCGTTTGATCACAAGGCTGACGTTCTTGTGCTGTTTGTTAACGCCTTATTATGCCTGGAGTAAGATGGCGGTGGTCTGGCTTCACTTGCCACGCCAGGATTTTTTTTTTATTAACCTCCTTGCGTGTAACTGACTTTACTTTTGCAGCATTCAGAAAACAACAGCATATGTGTATATACTCCAATGTTATTTCTCGTCTAGACTTGGTCTGTGCGACAGCATGTAGAATTGTTGTGGTCCTCGGAGTGTGTGCTTTGTTTTCTGTCTTTATATCTGTGTTCACTCCGTTATCCGTTAGGCCAGCGCAGGGTAACCAATCCGAGGTTCATCTCCTCAAACTCACATTTTTTATCTATCTATCTATCTATCTATCTATCTATCTATCTATCTATCTATCTATCTATCTATCTATCTATCTATATATCTATCTATCTATCTATCTGTGTCTGTCTGTCTGTCTGTCTGCCTGTATAACCGTCTCTTTTTGTGTGTGTGTGTGGGGGGGGGCGCAGTATTCTCTCATTTATTATATTTGGAGTCCGCCTGCGCTGTGGTTGTGCAGCGCAATTACGGTGCTCGTCTGCTGACCCGAAGGTCGCGGTTTCGATCCCGGGCCGCAGCGGCCGCGTTTCGATGGAAAGAGGCGCGTGTCCTGTGTGATTTCGCTACACGTCGAAATGCACCAGGTGGTCGAAATTTCCGAAGCCGTTCACCTCGGCGTCTCTCATAATTTTACCCTGGTTTCGGCACACAATCCCCCCCCCCCCCCCACCTCAATCACATTTGGGCTTAGTGTCACCTGGCGTTCATTCCATATAAGCTCTCTTTCGCAACGCGTTGCCCTCAAAACTACGCAAGAGTACACTAACTTCATTTCGTTTGCTTACTTGATTTTTTTTTATGATCGCGGTTGTAATTTGAAACGTTTGCCAAGAGCGTGCCGTCATTTCCAGCCTCGTGTACCAACCTTTTGCTGGGCGCTCTGGTGTTAGTATTCCCATTCACTGCTAAAATGTGGTCCGGATACGCTCAGGACCACTCCGTTACTGCCATGGTCCCATCGTTCTCGGTAATGCCGTTGTGGTGAGGTCGCGGACCGTGCTCGTGTGTCTTCGGAAAGCAGAGATTGAACGCTTTAGTGTGCTGCGCGCCACAATTTCGTATTATTCGAGTGGTTCGATGGAGGGCATAACAATTCCTTCCCATCTTTCTGGAAAAGAATTGATGTTCACCCAGCTTTCGAAGGAATCGCCCGGGGGCCAAGGGCCGACACCGCGGGACGTTATTCGCTTCTGAACGGTGCGTGCGCTCCAACTATTTGTCTACGCAGGCTTTTCTTCGTCCGTCCGCTTGAAAGACGTTCTCCTTCCGGGTATAACGCGTAGACCCCGCACAGTCCGAGGGCGCAGACGATGCCGCTAACACCATTTGAAAAACGGTGTCGACGGGACGTCGTGCTCGGGTCATTTGTCCTCTCCCCTGGCCGCTTTTTAAATGCGTTTTTTTATTGTTTGGTTCACGTGAAACAATAGAGGGCTGTGCAGGCCGTGTAGTCTTTGCCTCTGCTCCTTTGTCTTGCCTCGACGAGTCTTTGCTCTCTTC
The DNA here is from genome assembly GCF_043290135.1 of Rhipicephalus microplus. NCBI lineage: Eukaryota > Metazoa > Arthropoda > Arachnida > Ixodida > Ixodidae > Rhipicephalus > Rhipicephalus microplus. The sequence continues at coordinate 209,607,216 of NC_134700.1, forward strand.
TTTTTTTTTTCCTATTTAATCTTTGTCTCCGCTTTCTGTCGCCAGCATGGAAGCCGATTCAGCAACTTCGGCTTCCGTCATTCCCGTGATTTTCCGCCTGCTTTCTTGGCATTCCATTGCCACATTTTTTACCCCTTTTGTTCTATTCTCTCTCCCGTTGCGGCGGTCGAGGTATACGACCCTTTGTTGCATTCTTTTCAAAAGGTGTACACATGCATAGCGTATTTGGAACGCGCAACCTGCTAGTCTGGTCGCCTTGTCTGGCGCCACCCTTTTGTCTTCTGTTTTTGCTTTTTTTTTTTGGCCACATAGGACGGCCAAGCATTGTCTGCTTACACCTGCATGGCTTACCTGCGTCTGCTCGCTCGCATGACGCCGGAATTCGGTGCTCGGCGGCGACCGACGAATGCGCATCTCATTGCATCGCGTGCATGCGCTGTAGTGCAACACCGCTTTCCGGTCGTTCACCGAGCTCGCTGTGGGCTCTGCGCTCGTTACCTATACGCGGATGCCGCTACACCGGAGGCTATAGAGTTACGCGAAGCGGTGTCTTCGAACGACCGCGAGGTTTCGGAGATAACGTACGCGTTGTCTTTGCAGCGCGAATGCAGATCGGTGATGGGGCGAATTGCCGTTTCTGTGATTCCGAAGTCGCCCCGCCGCGGTGGTCAATAGTGGCTAAGGTACTCGGCTGCTGACTCGTAGGTCGCGGGATCGAATCCCGCCTGCGGCGACTCCAATTCCGATGGAGGCGGAAATGTTGTAGGCCCGTGTGCTCAGATTTGGGTGCACGTTAAAGAACCCCAGGTGGTCGAAATTTCCGGAGCCCCCCTCTACGGCGTCTCTCGTAATCGTATGGTGGTTTTGGGACGTTAAACACCACATATCAATCAATGATTCCGAAGTAAGCCGTACATGCTGTGTTGTCCCCTGGGCCTCACGTATGTGTTGAGATTCATACGTTGGAAACGAAACTGATGCGGCGCTGGGCCCTTTTTTCCTATTCAGCGTGTCTATAGCGCGTGTGTCCGCGATATCGGCAAGTATTTCTCGTCCCTCGGGCCTCCTTCCGAAATCTTTCCTCCTCGAACGGGCATGATCCGAATACCACGTATACGCGTGCGCGATATACCGCGGCTGGCCACACCCTCGCCAATGTATACGGCCGGCTGGGAATTCCCGATGCGCCGCCGATGCTGGCGCCTCGTGGTCTGACGTTCTCGGATAGGCGGCGGCATGGTTTCTTCCACGAGCTCCGAATGCCGCATAGGCTTGACGTGCATGCCACTGCCGCCGCCCTCCGTCAGACTAGGTCTTTTATTTTGATTATTTCGTTCTTACTGGGCGGTCGTGTCAGGTCGTTCGCTTATATCGAACGCGTTCGCCGAGGAAAGCTCGCGCCACGCTATATTTCATCTGGGCTGCCGTGTGCGCCAGCGCTGGGCGTGGGCCCTATGGTCGGAGACTGTATATATATATATATATATATATATATATATATATATATATATATATATATATATATATATATATAGGCTTGCGTGTATGGCCTAGGAGTTCCAGACGGTGTTCCTTTTGTGCTCTGTGTTCGTAGGTGCGTATAAATATCCCCGCGTCTTTCTCTGTGTGGTCTTTGTGGCCGTCGCCACATTGTCCACACGTCCGAGCGGTGAAACGCCGTTTATCAAGCGCAAAGTGGAGCTGCCGTTCGGAGAGCAGCCCCCTCCTTTTCCCCGCTCAATGCCTCTGCGGCTGCGGGCTGAAGTCGCCGACGCCCGTGCCGTCGACGGATGCGCTTCGCCGAGCGCTTGTATTATTTTTGTATTACTTGTTTTCGCGTTCACTTCGCGCGGCCATTACCGGAGAAATTGTGATTTATAAGCCCGGTGCCGTAAGTGCTGTCTTTGCGCCTAACGGTGCGACGAAATGTGTCCCTGTCGTCGTATATTGCTTTCCGCACCGCCCCTTTTTTCTTGCGAGCGTGGACGTCATAGCGGTGTGGCGACCGCACTAAAAAGGGCCGCACAAGTGGCGTCGGTCCATTTCTCTGTGTACATTAAACTGACACTTGTTGCGTAAACAATGTGTAAGGGCCGCCTGGTTTTCGTTTGTAGTTACGAAGCGAAACGTATAAAAAAACGAAACGGCCTCACTTACCGTATCTGTCGTCCGTTGCTGTCGCGCTCCCAACCTGCAGTGTCGCGTCGAACATGTACCGTTTGCAGCTTCCATTCGCGGTTCTTGTTTCTTGACTGTCAGCATGCATGATCCGAGTTTCTGTGCATATTCAAGCTGCCCTGTTTGAAAGCCTTTATACGGCTTTTTGCGGTGGTTACGCGAATTTCACAGCCAGCTCTGCTCAGAAAATCATTAGGGCTCGCTTTGTGTAGTATATATATATATATATATATATATATATATATATATATATATATATATATATATACGAAAACGAGATTCGTGTGTAGTTCAGAAGAAAGTAGTTAGAACAGCATAAAAGTATTGAACTGGCTAAAAGTTGTAACTATATACAATGACTTTAATGCGTATACGTGTGAAAATGGCCTCCATCATTAATGTAGTTAGTCATCGTAGGGAAAAAAAGACAGCGATGGCTTTGAACGAAATTAAATTACCCCAAAAGAAGAGAGAGAAATGACAGCAGTATTTGGTGATACAAACTTCTTGTGCTCTTGGTCCCCGCCCGGAAGTTGCTTTAATTTCTTCCTTGTTAGCCGTACGTTGGTGCTGCACGAGCGAGAAGGGAGGAAGTAAAGGCAGCTGGCTTCATTAAAGGCGGTTGCTTAAATCCTTGCTGGCATTAAGGTGTGGCGGCCGTCGGCGTGCAGGAGCCGGACAACGAGGGATCACCTCTTTTCGCTCCTGGCCGTTCGAGGCATGGCTGCCTTCACTCCGCCTTGTTTGGCGTGTACCGTCGTGTCCTTAATGCTCCGGCTTCGTCGCGCCAAAACAGTGAACCGTGGCCGAAGGTGGCGCCTCCGTCGACTCATCAGGGCCCTGCGATTTTAGACAGCTGTGTCTAGTGCGCACGAACACGTCATTGCTGTATTTCAACTTTCCGTTTGCGTATAGTGTGCCACTTCGCAATTGAGTCCATGTAGCAAGATATATAGGATGCTGTATGCACAAATAAAGCATTCCTTCGGACCAGTTGCTATATGATGTATGTATGTGTAGCGGTATATTGCGCTGTATGGACGTAAGGGGAGGACACGCTCTTGTTCTGGTTGTGTCTTTTTCTGTGCCTCCGTTAGCCTGATGAGCTTTGCGTGAATTAGGGCTACTTTGCTCGGTTGAGCTTGAAAGTCAAGATGGTTTTGTTTCTTTTTTGTACAGGCTAGATCTTGCAGAGTTTACTTCTCGTAGTGTACTTTGCTGTAAGCCCTTTTTTTCACATTGTTGGCGAAGTATTAGGTGGGTTAATTAGCAAAGTCGAGTCGAGCTTCGAACATGTTCGACTTATTTCTTGTGAAATTATAACCTTGCTAATATATTGTCCGTTTATATGAACAATATATACAAGAAAAAAAATTGTATCATGTGTGCTGCCGATTGTGGTGAACGCGCTGCAGGCGCAGGTTAGAATAAGAAGCCGCCAGCGTATGTCGATTGATTGATTCATTCAAGGAATGTACAGTTAAACCGGGATAATGTAACATATATAGTGACAGGTAGGTAGGATCTAGTCGGACGCGTGTAACTGTCTCTCAGATCGATGATGGCCTTCCGTTGCCCGCACTGTTTTGCCGTGCACTCTATCAAAGGAAAAAAGAAGAGGGGTATCGAGGTTGCTCCTTTAGAGGAGTAACTAACCTGCCTCACCCATTTTGGGAGTAATTATTGCACCGTTCTGGGAGTAACCTTGAAGGAGTAACCGCGCTCTCGCAGTTACTCTTTAACAGTTGTTTGCGCAAAGAAAAAAAAATCAGGTTTTGCTTGACACAGCGACTCCTTCGAAGTGGGTGCAGGCATTTTATTACATGTACAATCGATGTGCAAGCATCACATTCAGAAATAAATTTTGGAACATTTCCAGCGAACACACGGGATTCGAAATCACGACCACTCAGTTAGCATGCGCGTACACTATCCACTACACCACATGTGCACCACGCTGCGGCACCGTCTGAAATGGAACAGGCTTGTGTAGGCACCGATGGGTCGTTCGCACCCTGCGGGAACATTCCTGCAGTTACTCCAAAAAAACGGGCGCTTTACTCTGCAAGGAGGAAAGTGCCCCTCCTTGCCGCGCCGCGTGGAATCTTTTGCGCGCATTTCAACTTTTGGAGCTGTCAGGAGCCCTTTTTGGGTATAGTGCGCAGCTACGCGGGAAACTTAGTAGAGCGTGGCGGGGATTCAAGTATGAGCAGCTCGGGCCGGGGCTCAAGAAGTGGGCGTGCCCCGGGGGCCGCTCGCGAGTTTGCTGACGCAAAAACAAAACAAAAACAAAAAACGGAGAACTGAAAGACGCTCACCGCGTTTTCCTACGCTCGTTTATCGACCGCGCTCTATTCATTACGGGGCACGCATACTGGCGTGGCTGCTAATTACAGTCGTCGTAACGGATGAAGCGCCCCCGGTTGTTGTTTTTTTTCTTCTCCTTGTTCTTCACCAGAGACCTCGCCGCCTCCTTCTTCGTCCCTCTCTCGCTCTCTCTTACTTGTCCGTTAACCAGCAGACCTCCTTTACTCGAATGGACGGCCCGGGTTTATAGAATAGGTATGCATGATGCTCTAGGTGCAAGCAAAGAGGGTAAATATGCCGCCCGCATCTTCCCACGAAGGGAACGCGAGTAAATACGTCGCTGAGTGGTACGCGTGTTGCGTGAATGTTCCGTAATTTGGTATGGTTTGGGAATGCTTAATTGTTATTTCGTCTTTGTCATTCTTATTTATTGAATGATACGTCACCTTCAACGTCAAGCGAAAGCCAAGTAAAGACGCCTTTGACTGAATTCCTAACGCGCGATCCAGTGCCTACATATACGGGGTGGCCAGTGATCGGTTGTGCAGCGCGAGCAGTTGTTTTTTAAATGTTGAAGTCTTGTGATGTGTGTTTAGAAAAAGTTTTTGACCATTTTGAGTACGAGGTACTCTACTATGGAAGAGCATATAGCCGTCCCTATGAATGTATGGCCGTCAGTTATCTACGTCACGTCAGGCCGTCGACGCAAAAAATATGGGTCTGGCTAGCTAGCTGGCTGGCTTTTGTTTATAAAATCCAACCACACCAATAGAGACCACCAGTGTTGCTTTGGTTTGTGCGTTCGTACATGTGCGTAATATCGATTAAAAGAGCAAAGTTGCGCTATCTGAGGCACAGTAGCAGCATTTCAACATACTGCGACCTGTTTCTTTATACTATAAAAAGCTTACAAAAGTCACATACAGTAAGAGATCGCTGCTCTTGACAAAAGCAATAAATATGGATTAGCAGATGCAGCTTGCTCTCGACTAATATTTTCCAACACTTCGAGTATTCTCAAGAAAACCAGTAACACAAGTACACAAGTTGAGCAGTATCTATCCAAGGAAATGACTGCTAATCATTTTTTACTGCGTGTGAGCCGAACGCTAACGTTCTTGTGCTCTTTCCTAACGTCTTATTCTGCCTGGAGTAAGATGGTGGTGGTTAGCTTCACTTTCTGAACATAATTTCCAATTCAGCAGTTTTTTCTAAACCTCGTTGGGTGCAATGAGTAGACAAGTTCCACTTTTCCCGGAGAAAATATTTACTTCGCTTTTTCATTTCTTTTTATTTTCTGAATAAGGCAGAGAACCGTGTATCATTTAGCTTTTACGAACGTAATTTTGCGTGGGTGTAGAAAACTCTGGAAACTGTGCGGACGTATCAGGGCGCCGTAAGTCCCCAAGCACATGCTAAATATATATATATATATATATATATATATATATATATATATATATATATATATATATATATATATATATATATATATATATACTATTTGTGAGGATCCTTACACTTTAGGTTGACCGAGCCCGTAAAAATTTTCTTCGACTGTACACACGAGCTTTTATCTTACCGTGCTTTCTGACCTCCCCTTTCACCTTACTATAGGGTGGAGGAAGTTGTGCATGGGAATGTGGAACCCGCTAACTACTGGGTGTCCATACCTTTGCAAGTTTCCGCTGATGCATGGGGGCATACGCGTACCACACAAGCATGTCCAGGTTTGCAATCTGAACGCTCCCGTCTCCGACAGCAAGCCGGCCTCTGTAGCAGCGTCGCGACCTGATATGACCGCTGCAGGCATGCTTACAGATTCCACGAGACACTGATTCGTCTTATACAGAAGTCGGGTCTCACAGGACACATCTGATACACCCATATACGCATAAAGGATTTTGTCTGAAGGGCAATTGTTTATCGCAAAAACTCGCAGGGTCCCGTATGTATTCGCTTTAGACCGTAGAGTTTCCTAAAACTGCTCTGCCGTTGGCGGGTGGGAGCAAAGAACTACACCCGCCGCTGGTGGTACCTGTCGCCCAGGTTGACGACATCGCCCTAATTCGAAGAGTCTAGGCACGGAAAACTTTCCGCTCTATTCGAGTAATTAATTAATTAACTAGATGGGACTCAGCCGCTGCGATCGCTCAGTGACCTTCGGACTGGTGGGTCGCACACGGATTTGCCTAGTCTTCGCACTTGCGGGTGGCGAGTTGTACTTGTGGCTTCGTGTATTGATGTGTTTCGGTTTTGTTTCGAATGAAAGAACAAACCGTTTTGAACATTGGGACCCAATGGGAATTGGTGAGCCTAAAGGGTTGCGGTGGTGAAGCGTAACTGCCGAAAATTTCGTCGATTGTTGTTTCGTGACAAAGCAACTTCAAGCCACGCGAAGACAAACGGAGCATAAAGTACGAAAATTAGGCAAATCCATGTACTACCCATCATGCCCATGCTCGCTTAAGCACTGTGCGTGTCAGCTCCCCTCTATAGTGCCAGAGTTCCCTCTAGTGTATTTATAAAAAACTGTGCCTTAGGCGACTCGTCAGCGGCTGGTTAATATTTTCTCTGTCGATGCATTGATCTCTGACACCCTCCGAAAGCTTTCTGGGCCCTAACGCAGTTTTGCATTGCCTCCGATATCGGAGGCATTCGCAAGCTTTTTGTGTCTCGCCTGGTTTCGCACTGCCTCCGTGATCGGCTTACGTTTGACAAAGTAATGATGTCGTGTGGCGACGTCATGGTGACGTCACAAAATTTTCTGTGGCGTCATGACGGTGTCACGTGGTAACATCATGTCGTGATAATTTGTTTTGCATCATTCGTATAGACGCCGCCGACTCGGGACGCCGATGGATAATTTTCGCATTTTACTGGGCCTTCGCCTTGATGCAGAAATTGCGGTGCGCGTGTAATTAGAGTTTTAGTACTGCGTACGCTGCGTACGTGGTGGCGTTGCGCACGTAAGGACGCCACGTTCTGCGTAGTGCGCATGCGCAGACCGCAACGCGCACGTATCGCGTTACGTACGCAGCCGCTACGTACGCACGCAAGAGATGCGTGCGTGCGTACGTATGAGGTGATCGCGCCGCTCTCGAACAAGTTCGCGAAAGCGCGAGACTTCGTTTTGCAAAATGGCGGCTCTGTGGCTTAAAATATGGCCATAATCTGGCTTTAACACTTGGATTGGCTCACATTGGCTGTCAACAACACGTGCTTCCATTTTGATCAACCAGATGGCGCAACACGCTTCACGCTCGTTACGTACGCGGGTACTACGGCGTACTAAAAGGCGATTAGTGGCAAACGACGCCACGTAACGCAAGGTGCTTGCGTGATGCGTACGTAGCACCATTCCGCAGTACTAAAACTCTCTATTATGTACCGTCAGGAATGCGTCCGTGTTCGGTGTTATGGAGGTATATAGAATTTCCATACATAAGCGCGTGGGAACTGCGAGCGGGTCGCCAATGCTCCGGCGATATCGCTAAAAACAAACGGCCAGCCAGCCGTGCAGTAGACGGAACGTCGTGATCGCCCTCTTGCGGAGCAAGAGAAATAAATCACGGGCGCCTGCAGTTTCGCCGCGTAGGCCATTTCTCAAGCGCGCGCGCTGTCCTATGATCGCATGCCTTGTTTTCTTTTGTGCATCTGCATCAATGTTTTTTTTTTTTATCGCTATGTCGCAGCGGCAGTGGTATACGAGGTGCGAGAACTCATTTTTTTTTTTTTCGCAGCAATAGTGGTAGCGAGAAATATATTATTGCAGCTCTTCAGGTTCAGCTTCGGGAAGATTTCTTCTTCTTTCCCTCCTCATTAAACAAATCTTACTCATGTACTTTCCCTCCAAGTTCTGTGCGCTTCGATCCGACTCACGTGAAATGTTGAAAGAGTGTCCCCTCTGCTACATAAGTTCGGGGGATTTGCCTGCTTAATATAGCAGGGCGCCTGCATTCGAATATGTTTTGGTCGTTGAAGTGTCTATATTTTTTTTTCATTCTAAGGCGTGACGTTTTCGCTTGATCTTTCGCATATATAATGTGATTTCGTTTTTTTTTTATATTCCTCGAGATCTGATTCGTTCACATCGCTAATTTGCACAAACGGGGATCAATTCGTGGTGGAACTTGCTACATTAAGCTAGGCTTCTTTGCCCCTGCAGTTTTTCGTTCTTCGGAAATCACTCGGCTGCGTCCAGATATTTCGGGATGAGTAAGCTGCTTAGGCTTTTTTTTTTTTTTTGAGGTGGTTTTCGTAGCACGTCTGCGCTCTCTCGCTTCTTCCGCGTCACTTCGTTTCGTTCTCCGGCTTCCTGGCTGTCGCATGCGATAGAAGCCTCTTAAAAGTGGCTTTTATATAGGTATATATGGCGCGCGATTCGTAAACAAGTCCAGTCTCAGTCAAGTTCTGAAACCACGCCGTGTTCGGTAGATATGTCGTGTGTTTGGTTACGTACGAAACATTCATTGCCGAAAAGCTTCGAAAATATGTAGAATCACGGCAGTCCGCCAAACGTGCGTCAAGATTTTCTACCCTCAACTGAGAGGAGGGCACAGATGCATGAAAAAGTAGGATAAAAGAGTGCGCCTCCACCGTGTTGAAATGTTCATGAAATAGAAGCATTGTTCTCCCTCTGTCCTGGTTTTGTTCTGGGCTGCTTTATTATTTTGTTGTGCGCTGTTGGCAGATGTATTCGTCGGATTTATAACACACTTCTATAGCGCGTTACCGGTATAGACATTCACCGCCACTTTTTTGGGGGTGAAGCTCCTCAACCGTGAGACTTGCCCGTTGTCGATATTTTGCGCCGTAGCCGTCGCCGCCGTTGACGATGCATGGTCCTCATGAAGATGAAGAACAGGTGCGTTCCGCACCACACGTTCTCATCCTGCAACCGCGGCACAGCGCATGCAAGGTGCCCAGTGTAGGGCATGACTATGACGCTGATGACGATGAAAGTAGTGTGTGCGCTCTTGTTGTGCGAGACGGAATTACTGCACTGTTATGACTTTCGTCCCCTCCGTCTATTCCTTTCCCTTTTACGAATAGTGGATCGTATTGCTTACTCAAGGCGCGATGATGATTCATCGTGAGACCCCTGAGCGAATACGATTCATTGCGGAACATCACTCTCGAGACCTCATAGTATCGGCCAACAGGGAACAAACGGATGCGCGCGAACACATATTGCGCGGAATTTCTTTGTTCATTCTCTTGTTAGTTTCGTAATTCATACTGGCTGGCTTTTTTTTTTTCTTTTACGCACCTCGAAGACGGCTGCACTTGACCTGCGATAGAAAAACCGTTCGAAGTGAGGTCACATGCGTGTAGCATCACCGCCGACCTGTCTCGCGATATGTGTTCATGCTGGAATGTATTCATGCTGGAGAGTACGGCTGCAGCTGTCGCGTCAAAGAACGCTCATGAACGAAATGCGCGGGAGCGAGTGCGCTGGATACCGTTCGGCCTAATAGAACGTCCGAGGCAGGCATGCGACTGTTAAAGGTGTCCCCGCGTTGGCGGCCTCTTTCAATGCGCGGGCTACGCGTGGCGACCTTGTCTCATCACGCACGGCTGCTTGCCGCCGCTGTTGGCGTCCGTGGTCGCAATGGAAGCGTCTGCCGCTTGTCCCACCGCCGCGCCGAGGTACGACTCTGTGGTCAGTCAATCGGTCGTCATCGCCCGCCCGCCCGCCTGCCGCGAAGCACGCTATGCGCACGTCCTATATTTAGCCACCTGCGGTCATCGAAGAGATGGCGTGTGCGTTCGCCGACAGATTTGGCCGCGCTACACAGTGCGCGCGAGTCGAACTATCTGGCTTTGTGCGCTACACGCCTCAATGACTTTATAGACTCCTTCGAGCGCGTTTGCGCGTGCGCGCCTTTGTGAAATTTTCCCGCGCACAAACGAAACGGTTGTGCTTTAAAGGAAGGCGTATACCCCCTCCGTATGCGTCCTGCGTTAAAAAAAGAAACACTTGTGGCGGTGGCGCGCAGGGAACTCGTTCGCCAGGTTACGGTGTGGTCACGCGATCTTCTGAACGGCTACTACGTTGTGTTCGTTTCTGAGCTAGTACTATTTTTGCTCAATTCATCGTTGTCCGCATCGTGGAGATGGGCGTGAGATTTCGGTTAATAATAATTAAAAAAAGCGGGCCTGTGGACGAACGTCAACGCCAACAAAGAGCGGTCGCTCACAAGCACGTCAGCGGCACGTGAAATTGGTTCAGCCTCAACAGTTGTCATTTGGGAACGTCCGTGTGGTGAGTTCGATTGGTTTTTCCTCAAAAGCTTGGAGTTCGAGTCATTGTGGAAAGCAGTCGCCTACCGGAGTCGCGTTATCGCTTGAATGCATGCTACCGAATCTACGGAGCAAACTTGTTTGGTAAAGGCGCATGTGCTTTTCAACATCTCAATTGAAGAAGCAGGAATTCAACAATCGACCTGACTGACGTGGCTTTAAAAATCTCAGTGCTTTCGAAGTGGGTGCACATGATTTCAGCATATGCCGTCGAACTAACTCACGAGTCGACCCACTCGGACACACTCATATTTGGATCGAGTCATGAGTCTGAGTGAATACGGGCGAGCAATATTTTGGCGAGTCGTAGTGCGAAGAGTCCCGTTGGTTTTTTTTTTTTTTTTTTTTTTTTTTGTGAGCGTGATTCCGAGTGAGTCCAAACAAAGCGCTAGATATATTTCTTGAATGAGTCGGAGTGAGTTGCACTATCTTTTGTCAATCTATGGTCTTATCTATTCATCTTCATCTTCAGCATTACTATGAGCTTTACTTGGATTAGCGTTCATACTCCCGTCCATTCGCACGTATTCCAAAGCAGTGTCGTTCATACACCGTTTCAATATTTATTCGTCAGATGTGTGAATTACGTAGGGGGGTGCATTGACACTCCCACCCCCACGCTAACTCTTCTAGGGAAGTTGTTGATGAGTCTGTGTTATGTAGTCATCTCTTTGAAGAAGAGTAACTTGACTGGTTTGCGAGCTCTCATAACTTGTATTCGAAGGTACTAGTATATCAAACGGCGCCAAGAAAAGCACCGATTGCGGGATATATTGGGGCTTAAACAGCTTTGACACCTTGTTTGACAAGAGAGAGAGAAAAATAGAGAGGAAAGGCAGGGAGCTTAAGCAAGCTTGCCTCGGTTGGCTGCCCTACACTTGGGGTGGAGGAAAGAGGGGAAATAGATAGAGTGAAAAGAACAAGAGTAAGAAAGAGATGGGTGGATATCGAGACTACACAGCACGTTCTCACGCTGTTCTTTCAGAAGCGCTCGTGAAGTCCGGTGGTCCTTAAAAAGCAAAGTTTGACAAAGTTAATTCTAGACTAACGGACCCGTGAGTCGACTCACTCGCACTCACTCAGACCGAGTCTCGAGCCTGAGTGAGTCCGGCTGAGCAATATTTTGATGAGTTTGAGTGCGAGTGATTTTGGCTGAAGAAAGCTTTCGGGAGCGTAAGTCCGAGTAAGTCTGGCTCTGAAAAATTCATGAGAGTCGAGTCCGAGTGATTTGAAAGTGCGAAATGTATTTCATGAGTGAGCCGCACTGGTTTTGCGGACCGATGTATTTTACACTACTTTATTCTTTTACATATTCCTTGTACCGTGTAGTTCCAACGCGAAAAAACCAGGTGACACATTGTGACTTCAAGCAAAAATACCTTTTAAAGAAATGTAAAGTTCTGATAGCGCTTAATCCCTTTGCCCTTTTCTCGCCTTCCTTATACCAAACCGAAATGTCATTCTACGCGCGTTATCAGTCTTCCTTATACCTCTCTTAAAAGCATTAGCGATTCTTTTGTCGTGCTGCATCAAATTAAATTTATGTTCCCCCCATACCCAGCGTGTGTCTGCCCCCTGCGTGCCGGGGTTTGCTATCGATGAGTTCGGTGCCTGTCAAGTGGCTGCCGCTCTCCACTCGCTCCGAGATAAGCGCCCGGTTTGCCTGGACATTGCGCCAGCGGCTTTTCTCGGAATTCTCCGTCCGCACCGGCGCCCGAGTCTACGCTTCGGCGACTCTCTATAGCGCGGGGATGCGTGCAGGCGTGTACGTGGCTCGATAACCGTCCAGCGTGTGTGTCTGTACATCGCTCTTCCCAAGGCCCGCGCATGTTCCCGACGCGGCGCTGCGATAACCTCCGTTTCCGACAGCCCGCGCGTTTGTGGAGCAGTGCTGCACCCCCTTATATGGCTTTTAGTTACCACGGCTCGAGAGGCCTTCGCACTGCAGTGCGCGAACGAGTCATATCGGTATCCACTGGCCACTCGACCTTTGCCTGAAGATCTGCACGGTGCCCCCTCCTCAGTGGAGTCGGCAGATGGCGCGCATACCTCGGCCTCCCTGTTGATGCATGCTTCCCGAGTGTTGGGAAACTTTCCATATTTGAGTGGTGTAGCCGTCTGTCGTCGACCTTCGTGCCCGTTCAGTCCTTCGCGAAGTCGTCCCGTTAGTTTCCTATAGGCTCCCCCGCGGACAACCGCACAATGCACCGTGATAATCGCATATTGTCAGCATTTCTCTTCGTGAGTACGTGAATATGCGAAGCCTCGGTTTTATTTTCATTATTTTTGGTCGACTGGTAGCGTCTTGGTGGTAGAAAGTGCACGTAGAAGCACTGAAAACGGTCGTGGCCTCCGTCAGCTCGGTACACAACCTACTGAGTGTCACTGCTCTAACGAGACAGTGTCTATAGACCTACCGCACTCACTCGATGGCGCCACCGCTCTTAGAGTGCGCAGCACCAGGGTGGCAACGTCGTGTATTTTGTTTCTGGGTGATTCCACATAAAATCGTACAAAGAATGGCTGGGTGACCTCTTGAATTTTTTTTCAAATTTTTATTGTTTCCTGGTGACTCTGTGGTGAGTGGGAAGAAATCCGCATCTGGTCTTGCTGTAAAAATTTTTTTTTCGGAGAAGAGTCAATCAATAGCAATAATGACATCACGGATGTACCCACTGACTCGTGCTACAGCTTTCGGCCACACCATTTGAGAACACCAAAAATAAGAACGAATTACGGGAAACACTTACAAATTTACCAAGCTCCTTCCAATAGAATTCACTACCCAATAGAATACACGAATTTCACGATGAATTTATGGAAGAGTCAAATGAATCGTTTAAAACATTGCTCATTTCACACAATATTGAATTGGTCTGACAAATCTGCTGTGTGTATTTTCAACTTCCGTGTCTTAATTGCAAATTTTAGTTATTGACTGAGGAAAAGACCTATCAGTGTATTATGGAGCATTTTTTTTTTTTGTTTCTTAGCAGACATAACGTTTTTTTTTCTCGCTTTTCTACTTTTTGTACACATGTTCGTGTTTTTTTTCGTGACTATTCATTTGAATATGTATGTACAGTATATTTTGTATTGACTTGTGTTACGTACGGCCTGCGTGCCGAACTGTCGTAGGAGCAGAAGCCCTTGTCAGGCCACATGGCCTTTTAGCTTGTGCTCCATTTCTGTTGTAAACAGAAGAAATAAAGTCAATTCAATTCAATAATGACGAACAGGTGAAGTGCTACACTTACCTGCTCTTTTATTTTTATTTTTTTCAAATTCAGCGATGAAATACACAAAATACAGTTACCTACCTCAACTTTCAACTTTGTCCAGCTAAATATTTGTGCTTACGTTCAGTTATTTTTTGCTTCTATGGTTAGTTCGAATACTTTTATGAAAAATCTATTTTCTTGTTTTCGAACAGGAGGTTTACTTTCAGTGTGATTGCTAGCGGGCATGTGACGGCCTCCAGCGACGGTCGCAGTAACTAGGTAGCTCACAAGGCTGAGGTCAGCCAATGGCCAGAAGTTTGGGTATTCGGTGCAATCATTGAAGTGTGTGGCATCATTTGTAGGAAGAATATGGAACGATTTCCAGTGTAATTGGATAATGAAATGTAAATTCCAGGCAGCGTGCTCGGCTGTAATGTTTGGCTTGCCTGTTCTGAAAATGCCGACCGGCAGCGTTTTCTGGTCATGCTAAGAAAGCGTAGTGGGGCTGCGTTAAAAAGGTATCAAGTTTACGATGACTTACGTAAAAAGCTTTCACACTTCGCGCCGTTGTTGAAATAACGCAATGCCAAGGAATGAAATATTACTTTTGCAATTCTCCTTGCTGCATTATTTCCGTTGCTGAAGAGACAGCGCTTCATGAACCATTCCGGGATACGTTAGGGGATCGTAAACATTAGATGTGACGCTTACTGAGTGGCCCGAATGTAGTCGAGAAGCTTTTAAGTGACTAATGACTCGTCTTATGGAGGTACCCGTTCCTCTGGAGGTGCCGTGGACTCCTTTTTGCTTGCGTTTTATGTTTAACATTCAACGTCCTCTTTTTTTTCTTAAGTTTCCTCGTGCATATTATCGCCATTTACGTGTACGACAGGAGTTTCCAAGGGCCAAAGATTTTCTTTTTCGCATCTTGCACCCTTCAATCGACGTAAAACCGTGTTGCCATCGCGGCGTTTTGCTTCTGCTCGCGCGCGCTGTTCTAGCGTTTTAATGGCACGCAGTGTCCTTCCCCGCACACTCAAACCATCCCCTCGAGATAAGGCCCTCCCGAGCTGTACGTGTGACCGTACTCATTTGGGGACGCGCCGTCGAGCCCACTTAAGCTGGCACGAGATGAAGAGAATGAAGGAGGGTTGTGGGACTCTCTGCACTTTCTCACGGCGTTGATGTCAATCCCCCCATCCCTCCGCCGCCCAACTTCTTCCGGCCCACCGTTCTCCTCGAGGCGAGGGCGAACCTAGCTCGAGCGTGGTGTGCTGCGCCCCGAAGAGCAGCCTTGCAAACGCCGAGGTGCGGGGACGATGGGCAGCCCCTCCTCCCTATCCTCTTTGGTTCGTTGCACGGAAGGCTGCGACGACGTGGCGTGCGCCTTCGCGAGGACAACTACTGTCCGGCGCTAATGAGGAATGACCGCGCTCCGAGGAAAGGGGCCTGGGGACGCACGCGAACGCCCGGCCAAGACTGTACGAGTTGCAAAAGACAGAGAGAAGACGAGGATGCGTGCGCCAGCGTTGTTTCTCGTCATCCCTTGGTGATGTCGAGCCCGAAGCCTTCACGAAGTTCCTTCGTCTCCGAGGAATCCCCCCTACCTCTTCGTCGCTGTAACGTCGCCCGAGGTTGCGTGCAGCCCTTGCTCTGACTGCAGCCTGTAACTCGGTGGTTCGGAGAAGGAAGGGACTGCTTCGTCTGAAGCCACTCGGCTCGCGCCTTTCCGGCTGGCCAGTCAAGTTTCCGGAACGGAGGCTGTGAACGAGAAAGACGGGAGACAAGGAATTCGTCGTGACCGTGCATGCTGTTGTATTTTGTGTTCCTGCGTGCATCGCGCGTATCGTTCCTTGTCGGCCTTTGAAGAAGAGCCTCCTCCTCGCGTTCTTCAATCTCGTGTTTTAATTACGTTACTCTAGTCGACGTGATCGCAGTCCGATGCTTTTGTAGAGAAGCTGTAGCGAGAGCGACACGACGACAGCGTTCTCGTGTCCTCCCCTCGCCTTTGTTTTAATTGCGGCTGTGTGGCAGGCTCGACCAAAGCGAGTGCCGGTGCCTTGTCGATACCTCTTCTTCACCTTTCGTAGGTACAATACGGAATATATAACAAGCTAAGCTGCTCACGCAGCGTATAAACGAGTCGGTGCAAATTTACCTCAACCATGGCCATTCTAAAATGGACTTCGCATGAAGTAATCCCACAGCTTTGTAACCGCCCCTGGTCGAACGATAGGAATGTAGAGATATTCGCACTTTTTGTTTTTTCTTGTCAAAATGAAAAAAAAAAGTGCGGAAGTTGCAGTTGGGTGAACAGGCTGCCTCCGCAGGTTGTCATTTCTTCCAAGTGCCCGAGCAACGAGTGACACGCCGAGCACTTTCAGTCGATCACTTACTTCCGGTTTCTGAATATTCAGAAAATGTATTTCATTAAAAAGTAAGGATGCTCCGAAATCGATGCTTTACTCAAGATCCAATTAACTGTCAGGCTAATGTTAATTGAATCAGTTGATTGTAAGAACAGACGCTTTTCTTTCGAGCAGTCGGGATCGTTGCGGCATCTGAAGGAGCAGACCTTCGTTTCTCTCTCAAGACAAACCACATCTTTCGAATCGAAACTTCGTCTAGGTGCAAGCCTAGACGAAGACTCGATACCACATTTTTCGGAACGTGATTTTCTCTGAGTCGGTCGCCTTTACCACGGCTGGTCTACAGGCGGGCGCTTGCTGCAGACCAGTCGTCCTTTACGAATAATACTGCAGAAGAACCTGTACATTTTTCTCGGTTGGTGAGCAGGGCAGCCAAAATTTCCGACGGACTTCACAAAATTTAGGTGAGGTCCTCGGCTTCGCTTTCTACCAATTTTCTATCCCTTTGTTAAACTTCAAATCTTCATTTGTGTGCTTTAGGGATTGTTTTCTCTTCTTTTTTTAAATGTGATGCATTCCTTGGAGTACTGGAAGCACTTTTGGAATCTATCTATCTATCTATCTATCTATCTATCTATCTATCTATCTATCTATCTATCTATCTATCTATCTATCTAATTTTATATAGCCGCCTACGACTGGCTGCTCTCATGATCATCGCCTGAACTTGGGGTACACCAAAATTAGTGTGGGAGGGTAAGATGGTTTGACGAATACGACGCGGTGATCACGACATGAATAATGCTACAACCTCGTCGTGTACGTCGTCAGACACTTGCCAAAAAAACAGTGGCACATACCCAAGGGCGGGTTTGTGACACTAGTATGCGGGTATGTGCCACAGGTGATATACATTTTATATCTACCTAGGAACGGCGACATGACGCATAGGTAATTTTAACGCTTGAGAGTTTACTTAATAAAACGGTGGAATCGGCAGCGTTGAGTTGACGAATGCAAAGAATAAATGTCAGTGTCCCTAAGAATCGAACCCTATAGCATTCTGCGTGGCAATCAAACATTCTACCACAAAGCCACGCCAGGTCTCGGAAATATTATAGCACATAGACCCTAATGTTAGCAAAACTTCAGTTCTGGCTGCAGTATACTGGCTATGATATTTTATAAACATTACATATGTACTCTTGTGATGCGGCCGTCATGTCGGATTAACGTCAAATGTAGTTAGACGCCATCTGCTGAGGTTCATTTGTGTAGCAGTGTTGAGGGCTACCATCCTTTCGAGCCCCAGTGCAAATTCACATTGGGGGCATATTCATATTGATTCATCTTAACGCGTGTCATCTGTTCGCATGCGCATGCAAACGCCCATTTGGCTACCGTCGTATTTCAAATTATCCCCTCGTGTGAAGCAGGTCCCCGTTACCAACACTGTTTTCTCCCTGCAATCCTTCTTTTTCTGTAAAGTGTTTGTCGTGCGAATCGGTTTTTCGTGGATACAGCTCTGCGAAACAAGTTACTCCGCTATAAATTGCTCGATTTTCATTCGCGTTTTCTTTCTCGTCAATCGCATGCACTCTCCTAACCGGAACAATTTCGGAAAGCTTTTCGCGACGAAGTGCATTGGGTGCTCTCGAGGTTCCACCATTCGCAGCCTTCGCTAATTTGCCGTGTCACAGTGCGAGTAATAAAGGGGCAATAAGAGAAAGAACACTTCCGAATTGACTGACCCGTATGTGTACGTGCTGTTTGCATGTCGCGTTCCTGTTAAACACGAATTTGATTAAAGCCGAAGCGTGTCGGGCACACAACTCGCCTCTGCGTGTCTTTCGAAACAGTGTGCCCTCACGCTGTTAACCCAGCGCGCGTTGTTCGCTAACATCCTATTTCGGTCGTCTGCCGTACGCCTCCCCCCCCCCCCCCCCATCCATTCCTCGCTTAGCTAACGAATTTCGCGCGTTTGAAGGTAAATTGCGTAGCCTGTAATTAGGTGTGTGCCCCTGATTTTTTTTCTTTGCGGAATGAAAGGGTCAACCACACGCGCTTTTCGTTCGCTATATATTTATTCGGGGCTGGCAGACGCCGGTGCTCTTCTGTCCGCGGCTTTAATTGATCTCTTTGCTCGGTCGTCGCGGATTCGTCGCTCGACACTGGATAGACGACAATGAGGGAGGTAGGAAGCGCCGAGAACTATGGTACATACTGCCGCTTGCGGCTTTTACACAGCGGCGTTCCTTGCTACATTAAAATATATATATATGTGTATATTAAATGTTTGAAGCTAATGAGCAGAGAAGTGGCGCGGTGACCAAGGTTCGCTGGTAATAGCTGCACGTGTGATATACGCATACTTAGGTAGTCGCAATGTCACGCGTTATTTTCGCAGCCGTGCGAAAATGTGGCTGGCGGGTCACCGCGTCTGGTAATGTAAAAAGACGAGTTTAGTTCAGGTTATGGGGGGGGGCGTATATAAAGTGATCTCGGCTTCTCTGTGTACAGAGCCGAGGGCGCGGCAATTGTCGTCGTGGTGGGCACTTGTCGTCATACTCCTCCCTTTCTCCATGCGTGGTCGGCGCTCCATAAGCCGCGGTTGTAATCCGGCCACTCGCTGGTTCGCGCGTTCTCTGCCCATCTGAATGCTAATGGCCTCTGGCCAGCAGCTCGTCCGGGCCTTTGCGGTTCTAAGCCCCGCCAATCTGTCTCGTCCACTGCCTTATGCGATCACATATGAGTTGAGGTCCTCTCTATAGACAACCTCTTTGTGTACTTGAAAAGGAAACAAAAAAAAAAACGCGTGGTATTGAATTTGCATAACAAAGAAAAAGCGGGCCGTGGAGGTCGTTGAAGTCGGAGGTCATAATGGGATTTGAGAACGGGATTCTTCACCGATCCTTTTCGTTTTCGTACGACGTGTTCGGCATATGCGTGGTCCGCCGTCGATTTAGCTTTGGTCAATCTCCCTCATTTTTTTTTTTTTCAGGATGTACAAATATAGCAGGCTCGCGCGACTTAGCGTGTATACGGTGTGGAAGCCCAGCTATGTATGTATGTGGCCTGGCACTCGTCTCGTATACGTTTAGTGCAGTTTACTCTGTGTTTACTGGGTGTTATTGGCCCCTCCGTTGTGGTCTATAGTGGCTATAAGGCATACTCGACTGCTGCAGGTCGTGGAATACCGGTTGCGGCGGCTGCATTTTCGGTGGAGGCGAAAATGCTGTAGACCCGTGTGCTCAGATTTGCGTGCGCGTTAAAGAACACCAGGTGGTAGAAATTTGCGGAGCCCTCCACCACGGCATCTCTCATAATCATACGGTGGTTTTGGGACGTTAAACTATAAATATCAATCTATTACCGCCTGTTGTTGAGCGTCGCCGTGTACCTGGCTATACATGTTGTGCGCCGTTATAACTCCTACCCCTCCCCGCCCTCCTGGCCTTACGTATACAGGTTCTTTCAAGTCTGTATACGTGCGTGTGTTCGCCCGCCTATACGCGGCCCTTTCGTCGCGGCCACCTTTATGTAGCGTATACGCCTGTGTGATCTAAATTAATAGCCGCAGCCGCGGTGGCCCGGACGCAGGACAGAGCCTCATTTGTCAATGGATTCGCGATATATGGGCTTGCTCCTTGTGGATTCTGGCTGTTGCTCAAACAATGAGCAACAGTATAGGCTCGCTGCGTGCGTGTGGGGGCGGGTAGTACAGTTGCTGGTATATCACAGTTTTTTTTTTTTTCATATCTCGCGCCTAGGGTTTCATGTCACTGATATTATCGATAGCGGTTCTGGAGCATGGCTCACGGTGCTGTTTTCATTGATTTCGCCGTCGTGAATGAAAAGGCGCCGGGTGTTTTGAGTGTTCGTATCAGGTTCGGGGCCATTTCTCAGCCTGTTCCTCTCGTTGCGAACATATCGTTTCTCGCAAACGATTCTGCTCGGGGCTTATCGTAAAATTATTATGCGCCGTGGAAACTCGGTAACGCGTCCGTCTTCTATATGCATGGCTTCGTGAATATGGACAGAGGCTTAAATACGCAAGGCCAACCGCAGTGCGGTACATTCAAACGGACGGGAAAAAGTTTGGCTATTCACTCTGACTTCTTTTTTTCTTGCCTGGTCGTTTTCTCTCATTAAAAGTACCTAAGTTGCACACGGTAAAGTTATTAAGTATATCACCGAGGCTGCATTTTATTGATTATGCATTTTATTGCGCACTTTCTGACAGGCAATGACGTTTCAACGACCACACGATACCGCGAGAAGTTTTTGGTAGATAAACTCTGTTCTAATCGCTGTCTTTCTTCTCTCTTTCTTTTTCATGCAACGAATAGCTCAGTGCTTCTATAGCTGATTCGGCTACAGCCTCTTATGATCCACGTGACGGAGGGTGGCGATGGAAAAATGATCTCTGTGCCTTTATGTGCGAGAGGCGTCGTCTGGCGCTGTTATAGTCGTGAAGATAGAACTGCACGCAATTCTGTGCTATTTCGAAACGACTTATAGCCCGGCGGGTGTGTATACTCACGCGTGTATATTATATTGCGAAAAATTATCTCCTCTCGCGACTCCATCGAAGTCGCTTTAGTTATGGGGCCCCGCTCCTCCGTTTTCTCGCACCGATGGCACACGTCGATCGGGTGCTCGTCAAGAGACCTCTTTTTACGGGGAGAGCGGCGTAAATGGCTGCGTGGTTTGTTCAAGGAGATTATGGGGCTCGTCGTGGTTCGCGCAGTACGTGCGACGAGGATAGCAGGTAAAAGTGGAGACGCAACGCGCCGTTTTGGTCGCTTCGTCGTGGTATCGACCCCGCGGAAAAGTACTGGGAGAGAGGCTCTAACCACCGCCTAAAACGCAGTGTAGGAGTATGAAAATAAATATATAAATAAATAAATAAATAACAGGAGAAAAGCACCCACCTGCACTCCTGCACGGAACATGCAGGACAGTGTTAACGTATACAAGGTGGTGGAGTGGCCTTCGTATAACCCGTTCTAAACTATTTGAGGACGTTTAATTACTGAACGTGGGGGAAGAGACTGTAGCGGTTTGACGTGTACACATTTATCGAAATACTGTCGGCTGTGCTTTGTGATTGCATAAGCGTGTGTACGAAGCGCCCACTGCGCTTCCGTGTATTGCATCTTTTGCCTACGTATAGCTGCACACATATTGACTCCCATCTCGACATGGCGCGCTTCTATGTGGTCTTCTTCTAGACCTGTTTAAAGGCGCTGGCCTGGCTGGACATATGTGCTGAAATAGTTGACTCCCACGGAGAGTATACCATGGTTCGAACCCCGCAGTAACCCGAGCAGTCTATCATTATAAGCAGTATACGTGTGAACGACATTTCCACCGAACCTCTCCGTTGATACTTAGAAGCCCTATAGTAGATACGGACGCACGGACGAAAGCGCTTCCGTCCGTGTGCCTTTCTTATGACGAATTCCATTGAGAGAACAGGAGTAGAAGGGCAGAACAGTAAGGAGTGAGGTGCTGAGCACTGCAGAGCAGGGCCACTTAACCTGCCACTGGAATGCGGTGCGCTCCCGGAGGGCAGGTAAAGGGGGTGATTAGTGAGAAGACCGTGTGATCGAAACATTCCAAGCCCCGGCATATTCTCTGTGGGGCAGCTACAGAATATGCGTGAAATCGGTCAGCCGCATGTTCTTCACTATCCTCAGTACCCATAGTATGTTTGTGGAACGACGCATCCGGCAGACGTCCAGCTGTCATCGTAGCTATCCGTGCAAAACAGTGGTGTCAAATTAAACGTGTTTGCTACCGTTGCCGCCGCACTCGCCGGCTGAAAAAAAAAAAAAAAATCGGAGACTGTGACGTTCAAGGACCACGTGACTCGTGGTACACCGCTTTTCAGGCGAGAACACTGTAAACTGCTACTGGCTGCTCTCGGCGCTACAAAACTATACTCTCGCTCTGCCAATGGATGACAGTGCTCCTGGACCTGTTCGACCACTGAAACACGCCGGCTCTGAAGAGAGCACTTTCAACGTGCTTTTGAGTGCTCCTGCTATCCCAATAGAATTCGCCATTAGTCCGTGTAACTATTCTTACACCGTGGTCCGCGTCCACTAGCGCTACCCTTCCCAGTATGGATTTCAAACTCGCCCGAGAAACGGCACTCTCTTTGAGGGTGAGCCCATAACAGCCCGCTCTTTAAAAGGCAAGGAAATTGCATGCAACAAGAAGGAAAGTCGAACGGGATAGATATCGTGTACTGTGTTAACATATTACGTATACTTCTTTTTCTATCTTGATTTTATATCCGCACAGTGAATGCATACGCAGTGGAAACTAGCACGTGGTGCGCATTTTTTTTCTTATACGAAGAAAAGGGGAAAGAGTAGATTACGGAGGAAAATAGGTAAAACAGAAAGAAAATGATGCTCCTTTTGCGTAACTTCGTGCTCGACCAAACAAAACTGTCTTCTTCTAAGAAAAAAAAAGAAAAAAAAGTGCTATGTCTGTCATGCGGCATATATACTGCGGTTCTTTACGTATACGTGGATTGCGGAGGCGGCCTGAAATTTACACGACGGAGAAGCGCGAAGACCATATGGCTCCGCGGCAGTGCTTTTCTTCGCTCCTTTTAAAAATACGACCTCGGCGCGGTCGGGTTCGGGACCTCCCGTTTATATATTTCCTTCATTTCACCGTTGTGTTTCCTTTTTACCGCGATGTAATCTACATATTTATTTTACTTTTCTTCCGTTTGAAGCGCTGTAACTGTTAGAAAAGATCGTTGTGAGAAAAAAAAAGAAAAGAAAAAGGAAGAACGACGTCGTTTGGAGGTTGAAGTGGGGGAGGCTAATAGGGCTGATATACGAGAGCGTGTGGAAATGAGATCGTCTTGCGCCATATTTTTGTGTCGGTGTATGTTACGGCGTCCAAACGTTCCAGCCATGCCTTTTTTTCTTTATGTGCTGTTTCGTCTGCTTGTATGGAAGTTACTTTAGTGCCTAGTCGTGAATTTCGCATGCCTCCGCCCCGTATGGGCCGTATGCGTGTGCCTTTGTTGTGTTTTTTTGTTATTCGCGACGGCTACCCACGCTCGTTCTTTTGGATCTTGGAGTCGCGTTATGGTTATAGATACCACCCGAGCTAGGCTCTCGAGCGAGATTTCGAGATTATCTCCAGTGGGCGACACGTTTAGCTTAATGAGTTTTCGCGTATTGCGTTGGTGCTCCCGTAAAACAGGCCGCCTGAAACTCCTCGTGCGTTAGATTGCGCACTGGATTCAAAAAGTCTAACTGTTAGTTCGAAAATGGTTATTTGAAATGCGAAATGAGAACTAGCAGACAGTTATGCCAAGTACGAGGAATGTTATTCGTATTAACCGTAAAGTAAAATTGAAGAAAGAAAAGTGGGCGTCTCTCAATCGTATGGTGGTTTTGGGACGTTAAACCCCACGTATCAATCAAAGAACAAAAGTGGCTGGCTGAGACCGAACTGTCGACCTTAGAATAGCGCGTCCCAACTTAGCTACAGTGGCTGCCATTCTCCTCTCCATTCTCTCCCGTTCACTTCATCATCATCATCATCAGCCTGACTACGTCCACTGCAGGACAAAGGCCTCTTCCGTGTTCCGCTAGTAAACTCGGTACTGTGCTTGCTGCTGCCATTTTATACACGCAAACTTCTTAATCTCATCTGCCCACCTAACCTTCTGTCTCCCTCTAACCCGCTTGCCTTCTCTGGGAATCGGGCTAGTTACCCTTAATGACCAGCGGTTATCCTGTCTTCGCGCTAAATGCCCGGCTCATGTCCATTACTGCTTCTTTATTTCAACTATGATATCCTTAACCCCAGTTTGTTCCCTGATCCACTCTGCTCTCTTCTTGACTGTTAATGTTACACCTACCATTTTCCTTTTCATT
This sequence comes from Rhipicephalus microplus, assembly GCF_043290135.1. Taxonomy (NCBI): domain Eukaryota; kingdom Metazoa; phylum Arthropoda; class Arachnida; order Ixodida; family Ixodidae; genus Rhipicephalus; species Rhipicephalus microplus. Next base: position 209,631,513 of record NC_134700.1, read on the forward strand.
GCTCGCTGCGTCGTCCTCAATTTAAGCTGAAGATTCTTTGTAAGTCCCCAGCTTTCTGCTCCGTAGCTAAGTACCGGCAAGATGCAGCTGTTATATACCTTCCTTTTGAGGGATAGTGGCAATCTACCTGTCATGATTTCAGAGGGCTTGTCAAATGTGCTCCAACCCATTTTTATTTTTCTAGTTGCCTCAATCTCGTGGTTTGGCTCCGCGGTTATTACCTGTCCTAAGTAGACATAGCCTTTTACAACTTCAAGTGCACTATTACCTATAACTTTATAAGTGCTTTTAAATCCGTGATTGTCAGTCAACGCCGCTAGTGGCCACGATGGCGAGAGTGGAACACTATTTTTAGATCCCGTTAGTTTCATTATACTGTGTCTAAGAAAAAAAACTAGCCCCTAATAAGTTGCCGTTTCTTTTCTTTACAAAATATGAAACACACATTCTTATACGGTACTGAGCAATGGTTTTAAATGTGTATAACTGTTCGGCTCATTATACAGTAAATTTTCATTCGAATTGTTACCATATAAGAACAGCGTTGCACGGAGCCAGCCGGAGATTATTTGCTGTCGGGATCGGCGAACATATATAGAGGCACACAGAAAATACGGAGTAGCTTGAAAGAGGTGCAATGTAAGGCGGTACGGTTTGTACTCAACAATTATAGTAGAACGTTAAGCGTGACGGAAAGCAATCGTAAATGATCGTGGCAGGCTTTGCAAGATCGGTGGCAAAACGGCAGACTGAAATTTTGCATGATGTTAACCATTCTAAAACCGGAATTGAGTGAAACAGGTGTAGCAAGTTACCACGTATGTGTCGTTGATACTCGATCGTGCAATGTGCTCCGCGAATTCGCTCTCAGAGCTGACGTCTTCAGGTATTTTTTTCCCGGTATTCTGTTTTTTTTTCCTCTGAGCCATGAGAGAATGGAATGCTCTATCGCCTGATATTGTGAACATTTAGGACTATGACGTGCTTTACCGTGCTTTGTGAGTGTGATTATTTTGTATCTTTAACTGCGACCCCTTGCTGTTTACTGCCCACTGGGGTGATGCAGGTATGATACGAATAAATTAATTGGAGAACCCGCCGCCCACTGCCCGTCATGACGCCACTTTCTGATAGCTTTCTTCTCAACAGTGCAGTATATAGGAAGCCTATATACGCCTCTGGATTACTTGGACACAACCTATACTTATGCCTGCTCGTGCAATAATGATTCGGCAACAGCTTGTCTTTATTTTCCTTCCTTGCTCACTTTTCACTTGTGACGTGCCCCACGATTCGCGCGCCCTTTGCGCACGCGTGCCACCACATGCAGCGCGCACGGTAGGACAGTTCGTACCTCTGCTTTCGAACCCTGGCGCTCGCGTTCGCGTGACCCACGCGATTTCCGTTCGTCGACGGATCGCCCGTCGCGTGATATCCGCGCCTATATATATAGGCGGTGCCCGCCTCCGTGAATGACGCTGCGGCGCCACGAGCATGCACATGCTGTGCGCGGCATACCCCGTCATCTTGGGTAATTGTTTCTTGTTTCTCTTGACTGGGTGTGTGGAGGACGGAAGAGTGCGACTGCGGCGGGTTCGTTACGCGAGAACACCACGAATCGTGCTATATATAGCGTTAGATTGGTAATCTCGTTACTTAACAGGCATAGGGGGCGTCTTTACCGCGAATCCTCGGCCTTACCGTATGGTGTGGTGCACGTGTACGGTAAGAACGTGCGTGTTATTTCGTTTATTTTTTATAGCAGCTTGATAGAAGCGCGTGCGTGTCGTCTTTTCTCTCTCTTTCTTTCTTTCTCTCTCTCTCTCTGTGGGGGGAGGGGGGTTCAGAGTGGTTAAATCTCGGTGCAGAAGTGATTGGGTAACCGAAAACTGAAGTTAGCAACCTGTTAGAACATTTGCTTTCTTTACTGACCGCAATTACGGACCACATATCTATATTGGAAAAAAAATATATCTTCGGAACGTGTACTTATATTTTATTTTTAAATAATATTTGCTATTTTGTTTCTCACGTCTCTCTCTTACTTCATTTTCCTGCCATGCTTTCATGTGAGGTCAGTGATTTCTATACTGCGGCTAAATTATCTGCTTCTCAGTAAAGGGCTCCCTCTATATAAATAAATCTGTTACGGCGTGTCGAGTGAAAAATTGCGGCAGTTTTCCCCCGCTGACATCTATGCAGTCATACGTCGTTTCGACGTATACACGACTGCATTGATGTCGGTGAAAAAAAAAAGTATTCATTTTTTTTTAAATTTTAGTAATTAAGCTTTTCCATCGAACTTCACGTGAGCGTTCTCGTCAAGAAAAAAACAACAAGAAAACGTCATTCCAAAGCAGTTATCTTGTTGCATTATTCCCGTATAAGTTGTGTAATACGGGAATAAGCATAGCAACCCTCGCGAAACGCGGTCCGCACTGACTGTTCTCCGTGGCTCGAACGCATTCAACATCTGTTGAACGCCCTCGTTCGTGCTTGCTCGTCTTCTCCGGCGCGTGCTCGCGGCGCGCACGCGCCAATACCATCTTCCCTACGGGGTTTTCTTCTCCTCGAGGCAGGAGTCTCCCCCCCCCCCTTCCCCCCCCCCCCTCCCCGGAGACTATCGAGGCCGTTCCGCCGGACGCGCCTGGCGGCGGCGTTGCGCGCGCGCATTTTCCGTCGTTCACGTGTTTCGTCTTCCTTGTTCGATCAGTTCCCCTACTCGCGAGCGTGTCCCTTTCGTTGCGTTTTAGCCCACCCCATTTCTGCAGCGCAACGTGTCGGGACCAAGTATACGTGCGGCCCGGTGTGAGCGCAGGAGCTGCTGCTGCTGCTAGCAATCGATTTTTTCCGCGTTTCCGGTAAAAACGCGCGCCTTTCCATCTCGCTGGCACGTTCCGGCCTCCCTTTCCTTTCGGAGTAAGATGCAACGCCACAACTCTCCGTGGGCATGCCTCAGCTTCGAGATTCCGGCTTATGTATGATGTCGGTGAATCCAGGCCTCCGTGGGAACCTGGTTTTGCGATAGTCGAAGCGAAATTCCGTGTATGAGGTCTTGGCGAAACTCATGACGGCATTTGAAAGCGTTCTCTTAGAAGAAAACTGGCCTTACCGGAATGAGCCGCGTGGTTTGTCGCCGTGGTTGGATCAATGTAGCGAGTATAACGGACTGCAGATGTCGTATTTCATGCGAAACGGCAAGTTGCAGCATGATGGAGGCGGCTTCTTTGCGACTTGTTTAGAAGCAGCGTGGCGCTGATAGTGAAAATTGTAACGTTTTCACTTGTTATCTTGGTTTCATAAGTCAACATTTTATTTAGGTGTCCGAAATGCGCGAGGATAAAATATTGCTGGGAAGCTTCTTTGTAACAAATATTTAGCTCGCATTGTGTTTGGTCTGTATAGCGCTGTAAATCAAAAAAGCGCATACTGAGCATCACCTTGCCATCTTACTTAACTGGTGGTTCACTATGTTCATCGAGCTGTACAGATGCACTGCCATGGTCGTCGCCTTCGCACACTGGCGCGCTCAGATGCATATTGCCCTGTCTAGCATTGCTCAACGCACAGTTCTTCGCAAGCAAAACTTCCAGCCAGCTCTTTCTGTGCGGAGCACGGCGCGCCCATGCGCGTTGTTGTGCGTATACATTACTTTAAATATATGTAGCGACGTTCTCGAATTTATGTGCGGCCAAGGGAGAACCCAGAACAAGTGTACACACTCTCTCGCATCCTGCGTCCTACCTCGCTCAAATCTGCGCTCGTCACCCCTTTTAAGCATATTTGAAACGAAGTCACGAATCGCCTCCGAATTCCCGTAGATGCTCGTGAAATGCGCTGCACGTAACTCTTTGCTTCCGAAACCCTTGCGTTGCGCCGCTCCGTGTATGTATACGTCCGCACGCAGCCATCGCTCGTTGCGTCGGTCACGAATCCGCGTCTCTCCTCGGCTTCCTGGATTTTTTTCATTTTGCGGCTGTTCCCGCGGGAACTTTATACGCCGGACGACACGGGAGTAGCTAGTGTTTTTTCTTGTTTTTGTTGTTTTCTGCGCTTGTTCGGCTAGCGAAGCATTTATGCTCTTTGGGAATTTGATGGAGGAGAGCGGCCGTGTGTGCTGCGCCGTGATCGCTCGCTTGGTGCTTTGGTCGGCGCTGCGGCCTGTTCACTGTTGTAACGGTTTACCGTTTCGCGTGTATGTACTCGGAAAGTTAATGAGACGCGCAGGACGAAGGAGAGAAGCAGGTCTTTTGGGGATCGCGAACTGCCCGACAGCTGCATGATAAACGATCACTTCAGGAGTTTTTTTTTTTTTTTCGTCGCTACATGTGTCCATTCAACCGTGTTACTGCTTGTTTTCTTCGGCGAAAACCTCCATTCGAGAGTCGCTTGCGATATCGCTCTCGATGTAACCGCGGCGGCTCCATATTGCTCGGCAATGCGACGTTGCAATATTCGTTTCTATTTCATATGCGCACCAGAATTCGAGTGTAAGAATCAAACGTCACGACGTTTATCCGGGCTGTTTTAATTTCATGTTGCTGACTGCTTTGGTTGTATCGGCTGACTCGCGGAAAATTGTACTTTGCTCGTTATCCTTCGCGATATTCACCGTTTGCCAGGAAAAACTGTGTGGGCTTTCAATTAATGTTACATAAAAAGCACCCCGAATGAAGGAACTGGTAGAGGATGGTAAATACCTTGAATTCCGGATCAGCTGTCAATTTTGCACTCAACGACTCGTTGATGTGTGAAAACGTTCAACACACGCGATAGAAGTGAATCACTTGAAATGTTTTCTATGTTTTATACAAGGTCCTAGGTGTTTTCATTCACGGTTCGCAACCGCCATCTACTAAAAAGTAAATCAAAATTTAAAGAGAACACGAACTTCAACTCCAGCTTTGAACGCGCCTGCGCAACACGTTTCAGCCGCTAATGGGCTTTTCCATCGGGTTCTGTGTCGCCACTGAAAGTTACATGAGTACGCCCGATGAATGTAAGTGGCCCGGCCTATTACCGTTTTGCTAAGCCACCATCGCTGCTGCTGCTGCTGCTGCCGTTCTCGGTAGTTTTTGTGCACGTCTGAACGCTTCTTTCACGTGTGACGAGTGAATTAGTGTACTGTTTGTGCGTTTTGCGCTTTCTTGCGAGTGTTTTCTGTACACGCTTTGCTTATGCGGTCCGTAGTAAGCCTCAACGACTTCTCTCTCTCTCTCTCTCGCTCTCTCTGTATTAGGGAACCCCGCAAGGTAGTTCTGGCCAAGGGCCCCACGGGGCTGGGCTTCAACATCGTCGGCGGCGAGGATGGCGAGGGCATCTTCATCTCCTTCATCCTGGCTGGAGCACCCGCCGACGCAAGCGGGGAGCTGCGGCGCGGAGACCAGATACTCTCCGTAAGTACCTCTCTCTTTTTTTGATATTCTCCATAACTTCTCTTTCCGTGGATGCACCCAGGCCTTTTCTTCTTACTTTTTAAAAATATTTTTGCTCTTTCGTCTGCTGCCGTGGTGGAAATCGTAAGCGCAGCCTCAGGCAACGCGCAGCAGCGTTACCGCAGTGAATAGCTCTTCAGTGATGAAAGAAAGTGGGTACTCGCATCCGTTCGTATCAGGCGTAAAACGTACTCGTTGCATAGTTGTCGCTGCGGTATAGCACCAAAAAGCGTATATGTACGTTTCTTTTTTGTATTTTCGCATTCTTTCTCTATCCCTCTCTGTCTTTTTTTTAAATTTTTTTTTTGTCAGATGAAAAAACTAAACCGAGCTAGGCGCCGGAGTTTTTCACGGCTATAAATTAAGTCCGCAGCGTTCTCTTCACTGCACGTGCGCGACGGTTCGGTGGCACCTGCGTCGTTTTTTCTTATGAAATATCCCTCGGTGCGCGAGCATTATGTGGGGTGCGATGGCTGCAGAGGCGAGTGCATTCGCCTTCGCAGCTCCTTATCTCGTACTCCGTGCTCAGCCGGCTGGGTATGGGCTTCGAAGCACATATAGGGAAGCCCAAGGCCTTTCAGCCGCTTTCTTTGTTTCGCAAATTCGTCGGTCCGTGGTGTTCTTGCACGCGGACCAGCATACTCGTCGTTGTGGCGTGTACACACGCTCCCACTCTTTACCGGATTGCTCTCATTTTCTCCGCAACTGACTTAGCCGTGAAACGGCGTTATGTTGGTGCCTGCCTTGACAAAGTTTAAGAGTGTGTATGCTAATAGAGCTGCAAGGGGGGGGGGGGGGGGGTTAGTCGGTACGACCGTGTGAGAAACGTTAAAACCCCGTAAACTGGAAATAGATACTAATAACGCTGCGATGGCTGCTAGTTGGTTCGACTTCGTTCTGCTGGTTCCGCATGCAACTACTGATCGCGATACGTGTCTGTCGGACCTCGCATGGACTATAGCGCCTACGTCGTGGCTGATGATTCTCTCCCCTCCACCGCAGGTGAACGGCGTAGACCTTCGGCACGCGACGCACGAGCAGGCGGCGGCTGCCCTCAAGGGGGCCGGTCACACGGTCACCATGGTGGTTCAGTACAGGCCCGATGGTGAGTACTCGCTCCACAGCTCTTCTGGTCTCGCCCTTTCAGCCCCGGTAACTACACTGACCGCTCCCGGACATTCCTGCCGTGTCGTCAAGTGCCGTATTCTTTCCATAGTTTCGCTGCCCGTATAGTCTTCTGTATACGCGTCACTTTGTAGCATTCTCTATAGGCCATGCGCTTAATTAATTAGCGTGAGACACTGCGCAAACCTTTGCTGAGCGTGGTTGCCAGTCCATCGCGTCTGGACGACCACGTTATCTTCGTCGACGTATACACAACGTGTCTTTTTTTCTTTCTTATATGGTGCGAATTCATTTGATCATCTATGTTTCTTGTAGCGCAGGGACTTCTTTGTATTACTTAATTTTTTACCTGTAATACTCAACTACGCAGCCCGTGTATGCTCTGATTTAATTGAAATTATAAGGGAAAACTGCGCGGCACGATGTCTTCTGAGTGTTTCGAGCAATTATCGCGCACAACTCTGGCCTTATTATTGTTTGTTTAGCCTTAAATTAAAACCGTGAAGGTTCTCGGCCTTATTTTTACATACTAAAATTTCGCATGATCTTCGGTTCATGTCAGTGCGAAGACGGTGCCAAGAAAAAAAAAATGCGAACGTAACAAACCCTGATATAGTTATGCGCTTAACACAAGTATTCTATTCACTCGTTATGCGTCGTAAGGTTTTGATCGTATTAGCGTGCGACGTAAGTGCGCTGATATCTGGCTGGACAGAGAAACGGAATTTGCATCCATTTCTCTTTTTCGTAATGACTTTCATTTTTTTCTGTGGTGAACAGAATGATGACCACATGTTGCCGTTGCGTACTTCGTTAGGCCTTCTTGTATTGGCGGACCACTCGACGCTCTCTTAGTTTCGACGGGAAATAGACAGCCGTCTGGGAATGCTGAGCCGGAGCAACGACTTCAATTTGTATACACGAGTAATACTGGCCAGAGCCCTCTAAGACAGAAGCCCTAGCAAAATCGGAATCTCCGCTTGAATAACTATCCAATTTTCCTCGGCCCGCCGCGTGGCAATTTTACGCGCTGTGAAGGGTGAATCGCTGATTGTCGTGGCGACGACAATGTCCGACGAGGCGTGGCCGCTGGCAAGGCAGCAGCCTCGTTATCTGCATCTGACAGGCCCGCGCATCAATGCAACGATCGCCACGGACAGCATCACCCCCTTTTCCTTACCCGTATCTGTTTACTGTATCGCACGCTGCATGACATTTCGTGTTTATATCTTTCATCTTTCTCTCTTTCTCTCCATCAATTTGTTTGTTTCGTAAGCATTCGCAGTCTCCTTGTAAAGGTTGTCGTTACAGGGGGCGAGGTAGAGAGCTGAGTCTTCGAGGAGAAATTGAGCGCTCCTTTTCTTTTTACGCGACTCTTGCGAAAGTAGTCGCTCCTCAGTGCACCGAAGCAGTGCGAAAAAGCCCGTCTTTCTTTCGCGCGTTCGCCGAGGGAAGGAAGGCGCGCTTTCGTTGTCTTCTTGCCTATTGATGGCCGGTGACCATTTGGCGACGGCCCGCTGACGGACGCTGCGGCAACACCTTTTCAGGTCTCATCGCCTCGTCGCCATTTCCTTTCTCGCTGTTCCTTTCGCTCCTGACGACTACGCCCTGCGCCCCAGACATCTTTCAGGAGGAGCGCCTCTCTCTCTCTCTCTCTCTTTCTCTCATGTGTCCTCCTTTCCACTGCCGCATCACGGTAATAGCGCTGCGCCAGCGAACCGCCACACCTGCTGGTGCTGGTGCCGCACAGACGATAGTGCCGGCGATGCTGAAAGTTTCATCGCCAGTGCCTGTTTTCATTGGCACCACGGCAGGCCTCGTGCATTGTTTTGCTAAGTGCGAGATGAAGATAACAGCGATTCGTCGTCGTGGGCCTATTTTTAATGTATTGGGCCAAATGGGGCGCAGGGGGAGCTGACCGCAAGGAATACATGCATATATTATGGACGAGGGTAGTCATATTTGCTAATTTATTATTTTTTTATTTTATTTCGCATACATCTTGAGCGGTAGCGTTTAACGAAATGGCGTTATAGTCGGTCCTTCCCAGGCGCCGGCATTCGAGAAAGCGAGGATGGTTAGTGAAGTACGATAATTCGCTATGTTGAGCAAATGAAAAGACTGCTCAATATTCCTGGCATTTTTTGTTTTTATTTTTATTTTACGCTGGTATGGCAGCGCTACTCTTAATGAACGCAGAAAAAAAGAAAAGCGGTCTCGGCGTCATTGCAGTACGCCTCAGCGGCATCGTCATCTGCATGATCTCGTGGTTGCTGCGCTTGGCCATAGAGTTTCCTAATATACGCTAGAGGGAACTCTGGCGCTAGCGTTTATGGGAACTGCAACACACGGGCGCTTCAGTGAGCATGGGAATGATGGGTAGTACACACATCTGTCTAATCTTCGTACTTCTGGCCTGCTTTTGGCTTCGTGTGTGTTCGTGTGGCTTAGAGCTGTTTTCTCACGAAACAAAAATTAGCAAATGTTCAGCGGTTGCGCTTCATGCCTTATTCTTTTACACTAACCTTTCCAAATCGGGTCACAAAGTTCAAAAAAGTTTCAATCTTTCCAAACAACACCGAAACAATGCAATAAACGAAGCCGCAAGTATGATTCGCCACCCGCAAGTACGAAGATTGACCAAAATGTGTGTACTACCCATCATTCCCGTGGTCGCTGACCGATCACAGCGACAGAGTCCCCTTTAATTAATTTTAGGAAACTCTATGCGCTTGGCTACAGTGTATACGCTGTAGCTTGGCCGAACGCTACTGACCGCCGTCCGTTTTCTCGAGTTCTCCGCCAATGAACCTCAATAAAGAAAAAAAGAAATAAGTTGGGGAGGGTGGGGGGTGCTCATATCAGCGCAAACCACTAAAGGATAATTTTCAAAGCGTAACGATAGCATCCGAGGGGGCTTGCTTTGCTAACTTTGCTGTCCGGGGCACTTTATTTCTTAGCGCTGTCGCTTAATACCTCGATGCGATGTGGAGCTTTGCGTGAGGTCTGCTATGCCACGTTTTTGGACTAGGCCTGTGTTCCAAAGCATATATTACAAGCTTGGTTAAAACTGTCGGCTGGTTCGGTCCAGCTTTCTCGGACATGTCTAGCCATTCACGCGCACTTTGATGCGAAGAACCCAACAGAGGCTTACTTAATCTCTCGTTCATTGTGTCTTCAATAGTGTAGAATTGCCATTCACCTTGGTGTTTTGCTCAGTTCTGTATTTTGTTAGATTTTATTAGCTCTCTAGACAAGCACTTTTTGAATTGCAGTCGCGCAATTCCGACGAAAGGATGGTCCCTGTTTCTTTTTCTCTTCTCGTGTTTTTTCTTTAGTTTTATTTCTACAGGGGGAATTTAATTCAGTAGTCAGTGAATATTATCTATTTACGCTCAGAATCGTATGTGCGCCTCATTGTATGCGCGCCTTGACTTGTCTGGCGATACGTCAAAACTTTTTTCTTTTTTTTTTTTTGAGCAATGGAAGATGAAGAAGCTTGGCTGCATTTCAAGTAACTGCTGAGAGGAAGCGACCAGCGGGGCCATTGTCGAGAGTCCCTTTCGCCGGCAAACTGTTTTGCATTTCTGAAGGAAGTGATTACTTCCTGTTAAATATTAACGGTGTGCACCGCAGCCGTGGTCTAACGGTTAGGGCGTCCGACTCGGCTGCGGGAGGTGGCACGTTCGAAACCCACCGCCGGACACCCACCGGTAAAATTGGGTACAAGCGCACGCCCGGCCAGGCGCCCGGCTTTTTTCAGGGTGTTGCGCTTGGGGGAAGCCTCGCAAACCCCGCTAAGCCCTTAGGGGCGAAAACGCAGTTTCGAACGCAAACCTAGCCTGCAAAGGTGGTTCTTGACGTGGTCTCCACGTGGATGACCTTCGGGTCGGTTAAAACTACGAGTTCACCAGGTCACGCATCCGTGCGTCATGGCAAACACAGAGAGAATTGTTTCTCAAACTCGCGAAAGCGTACAAAGCGTTCCTACCACAGAACCAGTGAAGTGTGATTCTGTTATTCCGTCAGAGTGGCCGCGGGGCTATACAAACGTCGAGCTTTACCTTTAAGTCATTTCTGTTTTATTCAACGTTCCGTATAGTTCTTCGTTATGTAAATCGAGGTAGCATATATTTCGCTTATCACTATAGAATTCGACTCTTGCATTCTCCGAATATTTGTATTCCTATCTTACTACTGTTGCGCACAATCCAAATGGCGTAAGAATAACTGTTCATTTGGGCTAACTTGTGCCCGAAAATTAATGGAAAATGTAGCGGCGCTTCTAACAGGCGATCAGCAAAAGGAATCAATCTCCGAGCAGCCCTCGAGCGGTGCACCACTTCTTTTTCGTCGAAATCCCACGCTGAGGAGGCGCGCGCCGTCACGGCCTTTTCTTGTTTCATCATCGGGCCGCTCGTCTCTTGGGGGGCGGGCGCACGAACTAGCGCGCGTAGTTTAAATACTGCGTTTGTCTTGCGTCACTATTATCTAATTGCAAGAAAGGTGGTGACCGCTTGGATGGAACAGCGGTTGCGTTGCGTACGTGGTTTTACGGGATCCGCAGGTTGCGAGTTCGATCCTGGTGGGGGCGGTCGCACTTCGGTGAAGGCGAAATGGTAGAGGACCGTGTTTACTGGGCGACGTCGGTGCGCGTTAAAGAACTCCAGATGGTCCAGCCGTCCACTACGGCGTCTCTCATCATAATTTCGCGGTTTTGTAACGTATAAGACCTCAGACTTATTATTATTATTATTATTATTATTATTATTATTATTATTATTATTATTATTATTATTATTATTATTATTATTATTATTATTATTATTATTATTATTATGAAAGTTCGTTTAAAAGACCGTTACAAACACGCGAAGATCATTGCTCGCAGTGTTCCAGGGCCCAGCTTTGTGCCGTAAACTGCGTTCCGCTTCATGATATATGCTGCTCGAAACAGTGTATGTAGTCGATGGAGCGTCCAAAGGCCTTTGAAGAGAAGGGATATTGCACGAATGCGGTTTCCATAACGACTGATCGCAGGCCGCCTGAAAAGGGCACGTCAGCTGCGTGTATAGCCTTCAATCTCTCAACAACAGAACAAAGTCGTTTGCCGCACGTGCCTACCATGGTTATTTCGTGCCCGCCGATCCGATTGAAAGCGCAGCAGGAACGATTTTTTTCAATTTTTTTTCTCTCTCTCTTCTTTTATTCAAGGCACGCGCCAGGCATCCAGCACCCGCACGACACGCCTTCGTGACTTTAGCAGCGACTTGTGTGCATGCCGCGCACGATAAAAGCAGTCGATACTGGCTGTGCTGTCAGCTCACGCGCTCTGAATAGAAAGGAAGGAGAGGGTACTCTGTTTTGGGAGTCAGGAGACTCCCTTGACTCTGTTCAAAAGAAGTCTGCGTATATTACTCTCTTTAAAGAGCGCCTGAACTCTCTTCGGTGATCGTTGTACTCTCGTCGGAGACTCGTGGGACCCTGAAGAAAGTTAACTGCATCTCTTTAAACGGACTCATATTACGTAGCAAGGCAGGACTCACAAGGAGAAATAACTCTTTTTTCTCTCTTTTTTTCCCCTAGAGAGAGTACGGACGTACGTACCCCCACTTTCGTTATATGGCCGCAGTCGGCCGAATAATCGGCGTTTGCGGAGAGCCTTGCAGCCAACGTGCTTCGGGGTTTAAGCCGACGGCATTTGGGATTGGTAGGTATGCCGCGGAACGAGCTCTCGCTTCGCGCCCTCTTTGCTTATGGCATACGCCGAAATAAAACCTATTCGACTACGTTTGCGGTTTTCTTTCGTGCTTCCTCGGAAAGATCGCGCCGTGCACAGTGCATAAACTCGCACATTACGCGCCTGCTCGACTCTGGAAGTGCTTTCAGACGATGCAGTTGAGGAAGACCGCGAGCGTCGCGACGGTCATCGTGTATGAGGGCAGGCACGCTGCGGTGTTGCGCTTCCCGTACGATATCCTTTTGCGCTGTCGTAAAGACGGCTTATTACACGGCGCTGGCCACCCTTGCGGGAGGACCTTGCATTTCCTGCAGACGGCCGCGCCTCGGATGCTTTTTATAACTCGCGCACGCGTTCTCTGGTGGTTGGTATACATGAGAGTTTGTTTGTCCTGTCCTCGTCTAAGCCCGTGGGCGTGGAACGGTATATCGTATGACGAGCTATTCGTAACGTCATCTTGCGAGGTTTTTTTTTTTTTCTCTTTTTTTTTTCAAGAGCTCGTCCGTGTTCGCTGTATGTTGTAACTGCGTCAGAGTGCGCGCTTGCGTTCTGCATAGAATGATTTAGCAATTGTAGAGCCACAAGAATACGAAAAGCGCGCTAAGGCAACGGCGAGTAATGCGATAGGGTGGATTCGCTGTCTACGAGGCCATTATTATTGATCGAAGATAAATGACAGCTTCGCGTGATTTCTTGGCGTGCTCGCGCACATTCAACTCCATCGTAGTATTTTTCTTTCTCGCAAAGGCTAGTTTTTTTAAAATAAGGCTGATATATTTGTTTCGCTTTTATCTTATGCTTCAACGTTCATTGGCGTATGTGCAGTACTGAGCGCAAGCTGTTTGAGTGCGAGAAACACACCCGCAACAGGCGATGCAACGACGAAAGGTCACGTCGCTTACGTAGGGCGATTCTAAGGCATATATTGGAAATATTTGTGCCGAACAGTACGTTAAGAGCGACTTCGCGACCAGAATCCAGGGAACGTGACTAATACCGTAAGCGTCACCTATCTATCTATCTATCTATCTATCTATCTATCTATCTATCTATCTATCTATCTATCTATCTATCTGTCTGTCTATCTGTCGATCTATCTATCTATCTATCTATCTATCTATCTATCTATCTAGCTATCGATCTGTTGATCTATCTATCTATCTATCTATCTATCTATCTATCTATCTATCTATCTATCTATCTATCTATCTATCTATCTATCTATCTATCTATCTTATCATGATATTCCGTGTCTTCCTGTCACTATCAGTGAATCGTCACCAGCCGAAAAATGAAAACGTTTTGTGTATGTCTTCTTCTATGACGCCGGGGGGGCCAAGGCGTTGCCGCTGAGGTCCGTGCGCGTGACAGCTGCCGCCGATTGCCCGTGCCGCCGCCCTTGATCAGAGGGCGTTCGTTGTTCCGACCATATGGCTGCCGCCGACGCATTCCACACTCGATTTGCCGCCCCATTTTATAGCTCCGTTTCTTTCTCGCCGTGTTTAATTTTTTTATCTCCCGAACGCGTCCTCGCACCATTCGTTACCGTGTCCGCCACACTGCCACATCTCTGCTTCGCATCTTCCTGAACGAGCGCACAATGCGCTGATGAAGCGCACGCGCCTGCAGACCCTATTTAGGGGAGTTGCTCATGCAGCGTGCCGAGTCCCTTTCTTCTCGCCTCGCTTCCTTTGTCTGTCCGCCCCTTCTGAAGAGGGATCGTTGTTTCCCGGGGACGCGCTCTTTTATTTATCGTCCTCCTCGTAACGTGTGGCATTTACAAGAGCCACTGTATGAGTGATCTTTTTTTTTTTTCATTTCGGGGTGTCCTAGTGAGCATGTCGCCGTGGTATATTCTCGCGCCTCATTTCAAAGGACTGTTATTAGGCGTTGCCAGGAAATTGAAAGAGCAAAAAATAGTGATGGAGAGAGAAGAGGGGTGGAGGAAGACAATGAGATTAACTAGACTACGCCTGGTTCGCTACCTTAAATATGATGAGGGGATTAAGAGACCAAGAGAGAGAGAGAAAGAAAGAAACCATCAGTGTTCATATTTCACCACACACATAAACACAGTGAACACCTGGGCATTAGCGAGTCTCCGGAAGACATATACTGAGCTTGCTGAGTTGTCCTCGCATGCGAAAAATGTGCTGCAGGTCCACGTACGAGAGTGCTGTAGTAGCTCAGGCACGCGCATTATTCGTGGGCCGGGGCTCTCTCTCTCTGTCTCTCTCTCTCTTCTTTCTAGCACTTTAACGAGTCGTGATGTCTGCGTAGTGAGCCGTGCAACTAGGTATATTTGGTGTAATGTTAAGAAATATAAAACGGTGCTGTGTATTAACGAGTGAACGGTTTCAACAAAAAGAAAATTAAGTCGGGTAGATCGCGTATAATGCTTACCAATAACTGGCTGTGTGTTGAAGTCGTGTGGCTATAACGATTGAGAAGCCAGAAAAAAAAAAATATTTTGCTCACTGTGTGGACACAATCCAAAATCTCTTAAAGGGCGGCCCGCAAAACTTCACATCGAATCGGCATAGGTCGAAGAATTTGCTCATAAACAAGATGCTTTAGTATTTACCGCATTATAAACAACTCCGCTTACGCCCATGGCCTTAGTTTATTCAAGACTGTATGGTGTGTTTTCTCGCTTTGTACCTTATATATGTTTACGTGGACAGCTTAGTGGTGTATGTGACACTGGTTTTGGACGTCGCGGAAAAGAAGTGTTTGCTTCGCAATGTACGAAAGAAACGTTTTACACTGCAGGCGAGCTTCGAAAACGACGACGTGTTCCTATAGGGCTCTCGCCAGTCAGGAAGAAAGTTCATTGACATTTCTGTGAGACGTGGCATTCGACATCTAGTGACGCACTTTTGATGAGAGTGCATGCGATTATCAGGAGGAACAGTAGCCAGAAGCTCGTATATACTAAGCTAACGCCCTGTTAAGGCGTTTATTAGCCGGCCCACAGCGAGCAAGCACAATGGCGACAGTAACGGCCAAGCACGGGCTCTCAGCGCGAGCGGCGTCCTTGTTGGGTAGCCCCACTAGAAGGTACTCAAGAGTTCGACCCATTTCATAGTTCGGAGGCTTCGCTACAATTACCCCGGAGTCGAAGAGGGAGCCGCCTGGCGACCTAACAGCTTGTTATTATGAGCGGGTCATAATAAGCCTTCAGGCGCACCACGTTGACGATGTCTCGCCCACGGCGGCGCATGTCCGAAGATTGTTCAACGGGTTCGATCAGATAGTTGATCCCGCCCCCCGTCCCTCCTCACTCAGGACTATGTAGAATATATTCTGCACGCGTGATAAAATCGGGAAACTCGCAGTCATGTAGAATGGTGTCATCTGGCGCTTCAGGGTGGGGTTAATTAAAAACCGATGAGCGAGGCGGTTCATCCTGCGGTGGACCCGAAATACGACGATGGCGATGATTATTGTAACGTTGAAATGCATAGCAGAAAGTACGATGTTTTAAAACTTCTGGCGCAACTTGATGAAGCATTCCGACGAGCTGTCTATAGATTTACGATTCTGAACATGCGCAGTAGGTTCAGCCTGCGCTGTAAATAGCGTTTCGTCACCGCCAGATGCGCAGTCACTCGATCGTCCGAGTTACCCAGCGGGATCGTATCGGTTTACTAATTAATGCAGCTCCGTGCTCAATGGCTTCCGACTTCCGTCCGGCTTCAGACCGCCCGCTTTCCTCTTTTCCTGTTGCGGACGTCCGTAGCTGAAATTCGGCGAACTTTATCCTCCTGTTTATGGCTTCGCTCCACTAAAGCCTCGCTCCACTGCACCACTAGTTCAAACTATAGCATTTAGTTAACCACACTGCCCAGTTCCCCTCCCCCTGCTCTCTCTCTCTCTTTCGTCCTGCGCACTACTCGGCCCCACTTCCGGCATGATGCGTGCCGTGTCTCTTTGTTAAATGAACGATGCACCTCCATTTGCTTGCGTTTGTATGCCGTCAGTTTAGCGCTCGGGAACAGTAAACTGGGCTACTGTGGCCGGTAACAACTTAAGGAAGAAAAATATCTAGGCACTGCCCAGCGTCACCGCTGTCTCTGCAAAACATATATAAAGAGTTGATGAAGGCTGGTAGGTTAGCCAGAAGGCATCCGTTATTGCACTATGCGGTAGGGAAATGGGCGACTGGAAAGAAAATAGAGCAAGAAAGAAAGATAGTTTGGGTATAATTTACCCATCCAATTACGTTCGCTAATTGCACAGCTTTGACAGTATTTCGCGTTCATTTTTCGTACGGATATACGATTGCGCTTCTTGGTTTAAATGGAATCCCTGGCAAACTTTGTCAGGGATTATGTCATCGTTTGTGAGGCAGAAGTAATATTTCCGTCAGAAACGATGAACGTATGTTGTGCCTGCAGAGTTTTCATTAGCGAAGAGAAGGTACTTAACGCTTCGAATGATAATCAACAAGCTGGCACGGCTATGTTACAGCGTGGATGGGCAGGGGCACTGCAGTTCTGTGCGTGAAGCTTGTTATTTTTCCTGCATGTTCTATAGACGATAATAATATCTGCGTTTTACGTTTCAAAACCACGATATTATTATGAAATATACCGTTTTAAAGGGCTCTGGAAATTTTGATCTTCTGAGGTTTTTTAACGCGCGATGACATTGCACAGTGTGCGGGCGTAGGTTGTAAATGACTGTTGTAGTACACGCGTCTCTTTATCCATTATCCAGCCGCCCGCGCGTCATCCACTGTGGACTGTGGATTTGTCAACACACTTCAGTCAAGATTGGTTACATTCCCAAATCAGCAAAGCTTATTTTCTTAGCTTTTCGTTGCCCCCTCCGCTCGCATTTCGATTGATTGATTGATTGATTGATTGATTGATTGATATGTGGAGTTTAACGTCCCAAAATCACGATATGATTATGAACGATGCCTTATTGTGGAGGGTTCCGAAAAATTCGACCACCTGGTTATCTTTGATGTGCACCCAAATCTGCTCGCATTTCGAGTGTAAAATTTTCCAGTGAAACTAGGCTTTTATATTAATTTTGCTTGATGCTAGACTTTTTCGAGCGTTCGAAATTTCAGGTCAAAAACTGGTTACGTCCTTCCGCCGAACGTGCGCTCGACATGCGGCACCCGTGAGAGAGAGGGAGAGAGAGAAATAACTTTATTGGGTTGAAAAAGAAGGAATTTAGGAGCTAGATGGTTGGGGCCCCATGTCCAAGGCTCCACTGGCTTGCGCCGCCTGCCGGACGTGGTCCAGGAGTGCCAGTTGCGTCTCCGGGTCCGAGCTAGCGAGGAGTGCCTCCCATTGCTCCAAAGAGTTTTCCATTCTATACTTACGCTGTAAGCGATCAAGTTCATTTGGCCGTTTAGCACAACTCCACGAGATATGGTAAAGGGTCGGTGGCGAGTCACGACAGCACGGATTATCGCGCCCATACAAAGTTGGATGAATTTTGTGCGGTCGTAATAAACTTGGATAAACTTCCGTTTGAATTTTACGGAGGTCTATGGCGTCTTCCCCTTTAAGAGATTTGTGGGGGGCGCCATATTTCTGGCGCGTGCATGTGAGGTTCTTCGAATGGCAAGTTTTGGAAGCTGAATATTTCGTCTCGCCGCCTCTCGCTCGTTTTAGCGGAAGGTCAAACATGACACTCCATATGCGTTCCTCGTTGTTTCGTGAGAAATCAGAGTGAGCTTGTCTATAGCTTCCTTTTTTTCGTCATTATTATCTGTGTGTGTGTGTGTGTGTGTGTGTGTGTGTGTAATGCGTAAGTTAACGCTTGTAGCACGTGTGGAAGAAGACGCTTGCAGCGCCGTTTCGGCAGTTATTTGCGGTCGCTATTCCCAAGATGGCCGATTGACGTGGGTGGCAGATTCCGAGAAGTGCGTAACTAAGCCTTCCGTACATGGTGATTGCTTTAGGTGGTAGTTATTTTAGTCGCTTCCCGCGCATCGCTCGAATGCGCAAGGAACGGTCGTGTCGTATCCGAGAGCAAAGCGTTTAGTGCCATTCTATGCGCACGCTCAGAATCCAATCGCCGATCGACCGCGTGCCGAGAAGTTGCAAAATGCCCCTTTTGGTAAGAACACATGCGGTGCCCGAACCGCGTTCGGTTGCTCGTATGGTGTCCTCGGTCAACATCAACGCGTAATATTTGGCATACCATCGGTCTCTCTCAATCACACGCACGCCACACAGCTATCAATGGCCGTTTTCTTTTGCGAGTTTTTTAATGCTTGCTTCATAACTTCAATACTCATTAAAAAGTAATTTTTTATCAGAACCTGGACGTGATTGTTCCGCGAGTGGATATATACATTACCAGGTGGCATTGACTCATTTCCGCTGTTTCCGAGCTCTTGTACTCCAATGCCGGTTGACGTACCGGGGCACCAGTCGCTATGCTCCTTGAGCTGAAGAAGCAGCAAAATGCTCCGCGCTGTGTATATACGGGGTGTGCTTGTGGACAGTGCAATTGGTGTCTCCGTGTTTGGAATGGGTCGAGCGAGCGCCGGCCCAATCATTCAGTCGGTTGCCTCCCAACGCGGTCGCCCGAGCATGAGGGGGCCACCTCTCCGTTCGCTTCGTCCTGTTCGCCGCCGCTCGATGCCCGCGGAAGGAAAGGAGATGCACCTTTTGCGAGGTGCGCGTCTAACGCGAAAAACCAGTGTCGCGAAAAAAAGGAAGCGGTGGAATCGATGCTCACTCCCGGCTCTCCCTATTCAATCGAGCGGCCCAATAGCGGGCGAAATCGAGCCGCTATATCGGACCGCGATGCGACGTGTTTCTCCGCTAATTGACTCTGACGCCTAGCTGGGCGCGCTTTTATTCGCTCGTTATGCTTAACGGCGATGTCTCGGAGTCGTATAGTTGCACCCTTGAATCTTGCATATGCATCGCGTGTTACCGAGTATATACACGCTTCCTCCTTCACGAGCCCCGCCGTGCCGTCGGTGCACAAGAGACAGTGCCCGGGGCGCCTATTAGCTCGTCCTCGCATGAATCTTTGAACGAGCCGGCTTGACGCCAGAAGGCAGCGGGCGGCAGGCAAGTTACACCGGCGGCGGCGCGCGCGTATACGGCGGGGGAACCTAGCGCGCGGCGTCCGCCCCTACCGCCGACAACGCATGCGCCCGATCGATCCGAGCGGACTCGGGCGCCTCTCCTCCCCTCCGGGTCGAGTCCCGGCGACGCTTCAGACACGCGGCACAGCCCATCAAGCCGGCCGGCCGGCTACCGGTGACTTCGACGAGCGTGCTTTTTTCGTGTCGAAAAGTTCTGGACGCCGGCGGTGGAGTTCGTACGGCGTCGCGTTCGCACGCTCGCTTAGCGTGGGCGTGCGTGCGTGTGTGTGTGTGTGCTTGCGTGTGCGTGCAGTTCCTTGGCGTGCGCTGCCACGTTCAGTTGTGTCGTTTCCGACTGAGGACCCCGCGGTTATGCCGAAGGGGAGCTTCTTGCACTGGACCAGTAGCATTCGTCGACCGTCGTCTTCGCCCACGTCCTGCCGTCGCTGTCTTCGGGGAGGAGGCAGCGCCTGTTCATCCGTCGTCGTCGTCGTCGCCTACGTTGCATGTCGCCGCGTATAGACGCCTAGTCCTGGAAACCCGGCGAGCGTCGTCGTCCCGTGGTCGCGCGTGAGGCTCAAATGCCCGCGCCACGCACCCTGTGCGGTGAGCCCCGGATTGTCACCACCACCCTTCTTCTTCTTCTCCCGCGTCGTTTGCATTCTCCTCCCGCGGCGCCACGCTGAGTCAGACATAAAGCCACGCGTCGCTGACAGCGAGCGCACAGACCCGTGGCCTTCGGAGTCGCGTGTGGAAACCCTCGGTGCGGCTCCCTTTGTCGCGCGCGGGAATCGGGAGCACCGTGCCTGCCAGGCGCGCTGCCGGTGGGGAACCGTCTGCTGCACTAAGAGGGAAGCTTCGCCTAGCAAATTGTGCGTAAGGGGAGTGCTTTCGCATGCGGTTCACTGGCAGGATTCTCTTTTTCTTTCTTTCGCCAGTGCTTCTAAGCTGGAAGCCGTGGCTTCTTGGGTCAGTGCGCACTTTGTGCCCGCACTTCTTCCCAATCGAAAGTATAGATTTGGCTATCCAATGTTTGGGCGGGGAAATCGGGCCCTTGCAGATGAGTGCAAGGATTTTGAAGGGACGGGGTACGCAAATATTCTATTGTTTATCCAAAGGCGCCATACGAGACGCTTTCTAATAGACGACATTCAGGCGCTCAAGGATCGAGAAGTCGCTATTAAGCCGTCGCGATGTCCCAAGTCGTGGTACGGTGCTGGATTGCTTACCTGAAAAAGGTGCGTTCGATCCCGGCGGCGTTCGCAGTACGATGGAGGTGAAGCGCTACGGGCCCCTGTAATGTGGGACGTCAGTGCACGTTTAAGAACCGCAGCTGATCGGTATTATTCACTACGGTGTACTATATACCCTGAGTCGGTTTTTAGTTTAAACCCCATAAACCATCAAACCTATACCAAAGAACTTCGAACGTTTTATTGCGATAGCAATTATATGGACACTCTTGGCTGGATTTTTCCGTCGGCGTCATTCACCGTATACCTATACGTGTCTATAATATGGAAACGCAGGAAAGAAAAATAATTTAGAAAAAGACTCCGGCGTGCGGAATCGAACCTCCGACCTCCGAATTGTTAGTGCGAGGTGTTAGCCAATGAGCTACGATCTCCTTCAACGGTCGAACGGCAAGCTATTCATATCTATACCACTTACCGCTGGCTATGGGCGTCGCTTAGGAACTACTGTCGTGTTTTCATCACTACCAGCGAGATGGCGCAATGAGCGCGCGTCGCCAGATCGTCACGACGCGGTGGCGCGCGCTCTCATCCCACGCGTTACTTTACCCCGTGGAGAGGCGACGCTCTCGCGGTGGGGACAATCGTAAACCTTGGGCTTTCATCGGAACGATTTTGTTGTAGTTGCCGGGCGCAAAATGGTCACCGCACTCGTAGGACAGTCTCCGTTTGCAAAAAGGGGCGCGCTTTTCAGACACTGTGAAGTAACAACTGAGATGCTTTTTCGCGTTAATGTGTACCTGTGAGTACGCCTCGTGCGTTATTTGTGCGTGAGAAACGCGGGGCATGTTTCGATCTGCTTGCTATTTTTCGCGTGACCTTTCAATTTGTTGCTATCGCGTTCATTGATTCGCCTTGATTGATATGTGGGGTTTAACGTCCCAAAACCATCATATAATTATGAGAGATGCCGTAGTGGAGGGCTCCGGAAATTTCGATCACCTGGGGTTCTTTAACGTAAGCCCAAATTTGAGCACGCGGACCTACAACATTTCCGCCTCCATCGGAAATGCAGCCGGGATTCGATCTCGCGACATTGCTTCGCCTTTGCGGCAAATCTGTGACTTTTTGCTGCTACCACGGGTACATTTGCGAGATAGTCCTGCGTGCTGCTTTTAGTATACGACGCCATCCTGCGTTTAAACTTGTGCTTTTGTTAATGCTCAATTTCCTTTGCTAACTTTTAAATGAATACACTACTCCCCTTTAGGTGGGCTAGCGAACGCTGCCTGTAAGACAGACAGAATGGCACAGCAACCTTTCAGTCGAGTTGTAAACTGTAAAAGACGAGCACGTCGCGCACTCCTGGACACTTTGTGCGAATGGTCACGCCTTTTTTTTTTTTTTGCCCCCCCCCCCCCAAAAAAAAAAAATGTAACCCGGAGCCTACGGTCAACACGCAGAACACTTATTCGCAAAAAGCCGCATACGTATACCTCACAAAACACCTGCTTTTGAACAAACTCATTTTCTTTATTTATTTTTTTTTCGCATTTGTTACTCGCCTCGAAGCGCTAGTTTCGCGCTTCTGAGTTCCGGCCTTATCTTTGTACTATACGTTTTACCTTCGCTACGGTAACGAGTTTTCAACGAGCAAATGTCGTCCATTAGCTTGCCGTTGCTTTCCCTTGTCATTTTTCTCTCAGTACCGTATCGCGTGCTGCATGCAACAACAACAAAAATCGTTTGTCATCAGGAAGACGCAGGTCGCTAAAATTAATCGTCTGTGCGTAATACCCCGTTTTTCATAATCAGTTAAAGTACGTTGCACGATTTAATATTAATTAGACATCAAACTTCCTCGTAGAATGTTTCGCGAAGTACCGCATCCAATCCTGGCTCTGTGGAAGTTTCGTCTGCGTTTTCGCTGACATCGGTGCAGCGTAACTTGAATTAAATCACGACATGGTGATTTCATAATTCTTGGGATTTCTTTCGGTCCAAATCAACGATGTGGATACTGATAAAAGCCGTATAAAGGAGGGCCTGGACTATTTTTAACGCGCGCCTGAATCTAAGCACGCGGGCCCCCGGCGTTTTGCGTCCATCGAAATGCGGTTGCCGCGGCCGGGATTCGATCCCGGGACCTTCGGATCAGCAGTGCAACACCACAACCACTAGACCCCCGTAGCGGGTGACTTGTTGACGCTCGCGCCTGAAGTAATCGTCGGACAGCTATAAACTCTTTAGAGAACGTATATACGCTGTTTCACTAGATATAAGGTATACGTTATCGTTAAGTTATCTCACGGTACCGTTTTCTCCCTCGTTAGTGTTCTCTTCGCAGGACACTTTCCTGATCTTACCATGGCGTCCGCGTCCTTGATTAACCACTCGTTTGTTACAGTGAATGCTGATAAAGTCGGGCGTTAGAAGGCAACGCCAGCTACGTTAAGGTTCCTTACTGGTTTAAATATCGCAATTGATAATATGTGAAACGTCGTTCATTGTAGTCAGAACCAGTTCGATCTACCATTGTAAGGACGCTCTGTATAGCATAGAAAGCTTTGCTTTATCGATACCTTGATGGAGTCGCTTTTATGCGGAGTGGATTCTTTCAAAATTATTTAGTCTCCTTTATCGGGAATATAAAGGAAAGTAGATAGGGAGGTCTTCGACGGCGGCGAGTTAATGGAGTTTTCGACTCATTAAGTTAGCTTTGGTTTGGAACGTGTTTTGTTAGCGAGTACCGTCGGTGAAAAATGGTGCAACGACTTGTGCTTGATTCCGAACAGCGCAGGCGCGCGACCATGCCAGAGTCAACGCGTGCGTGAACTGGACTTTTAGAGATTTAAATACATTTAGGTCATTGTATAGGAGGCGTAGATATATTTTATACTGCAACCTAAAGTTTAGTTTTAATTAACAAAGGCAGTGACAACCGAATACGTATAGTGTGAAGTTTAGTGTTTCTTATCCTTCGATAGTTTTAAAACGTGGCACTCCAATAAAACAAATGTTTCTGCGCTTTTTCCGGTTTACTTGCATGGGTCTTTAAAGATTATGTACATTTGATGCAGGGACAGCGTATACGGTGAAAACCTCTCATTTATATATATATATATATATATATATATATATATATATATATATATATATATATATATATATATATATATATATATGTATATATATACACAAGTAGATCCTCCGTGAGCGGTCACAACGTGGTTTATTTCGACGTTTCGGCCTAGAGTCTGCCCTTCATCAGGATGAAGGCCATCAGGATGAAGGCCAGACTCTAGGCCGAAACGTCGAAATAAACCACGTGACCGCTCATGGAGGATCTACTTGACTACTTGCAACGCTACATGACTTCTAGACCACCATGCATATATATATATATATATATATAAATATATATATATATATATATATATATATATATATATATATATATATATATATATATATATATATATATATATATATATATATATATATATATATATATATATATATATATACTGCGCCCACAACAAGCTATAGCTTGTTGTGGGCGCAGTTGACGTATTTATAGGGCCCAAACAGCTGTTTCTTTTTCTCGAGAAGTTCGATAGCTGCCGTATCCGTGAAAGCTACATTACATACGTAGCTCTCATAATCTAATTGTGTAGGCAGGAAATGAAAGTGTCAGGCTGCGAGTGTATACGCATGATAGGCGCCGGAAAGACGGCAGAGCAATGGACATTGTGGTGACGCCACGCCGTATTTTCTGCACTAACCAGCCATGACTTCACTAATTTTGGCGGCGCTCGCATGGCGAGACTTCCTTGTTCATTAAAAAAAATACATGATACTACGAAAAAAAAAACAGGCGAAAGAAAATATTTACTTTTGTCAGTTTTGAGAAAGCTTTCGTGGCTTCAGTTTGGACGTAACGCGGCAGGATAACAAAGTGGAATCCGTGACGTCTTGCGTCAAAATCGTTGCGAAATGTAGTAGACAGAGGACAGTCTTTTATGTTTTCTGGTGCTTATAGTTAACCCTTTATCGACCGATATTTTTTTTATATATAAATAGACCCAATATCAGAACTCCGTTGGACATAAAACGTTCTAGGGAGGCACATTCTCGCTTCGTCTGGGAACATAACCTCCAAATAAATGTTTCAGTCTGTAGCCGGTATTTCAACATACACATTAACCGGCCAGATTAGAGGCATTGCGTGCCAATAGAGAAGAAATTCGCGTTTATTGTGGAGCCAACTTTCCGAAACTTTTGCTGTTGGGAGTACATTACTATATAGTATATACCGTTAACTTGGCTTAGGAGAGTGTTCATGATTAGGATGGGTAACCGCAAAAACACACGAGAAATTTCAAGTGCTGTATCTTTTTGTGTCGCGTGTGTTCTTGCGTGTACTTTTCTTAGGCGTCAACTTGGCCTATAGAGTTCCTCCTTGGTGTCCTTTCTAACTGGAATCAACAGCAGCGTATACATTCCTGCCGCTCTTAGCGCTTACGGGCTTCGCATCGTCCTTTATTTTTGTTGACTGCCCATAGCTGTTGTCGCGGTCATAGTCGTGCCCGCTGTTCGCGCCTTGCCTCTCGTTTTGGCGTCGTTAGTGCATGCTTCTCAGCCTTAATGGCGCGTTCAATTTTTTCATAACAAACCGTCTCCTAGCGACGGCTGTCATTGCAACGGCAGGCAGCTCGCCGCGCTCTTTCTATATATACACTCTTTCTGACACGAACACCTGTTGTGTGTTTGGATCATTTCATGGCGCATTGCAAACGCCTCCATGTTAGACTTTATTGGCAAAACCGTGCACATCTGTTTCCACGCACCGTTCTGAACGAAACATCCGAGTGATTTGAGCGTTCTGTTTCTTCCGTCACTATTGCGGCCGTAGCTCTGTTGTGCCGATAACGATAGTTATAGCGCGAGAACAAAACGACGACACAGAGACAAGAAGGACACGAAAGACACTTGTCTCTGTGTCGTCGTTTTGTTCTCGCGCTATTACTATCCTCATGCCATACCAACTACTAGCCCAAGCTGCTACACTTCTGTTGTGCCGCTGAGCACGAGGGCCCGGGTTCAACTAACGGTCGCGAAGGAGACAGTTCAAAAACGATCGTTCACTGTTCTTTCGCGTCACGTCAAGTCTCTTTGGGGGTCACACGACTCTACGAAGAGAGTGTATAGTGTTACGTGGCTAGCCAATATGCACAAGAAAGGGCGTTTTTTTTTTTTTCCTGCGGCGTCGTTCATAACGTGCCACTATGCAATTTCAGGACGGGAATCCTCATAATTTAAATTTTAGCCGATCGATCGTGAACTCTTGATGTGAAGGACTGCACTGCGACTGTGTGCCCAAGAAAGTATGTCAGTAGTGCTGTGTATACTGGTGGTGCTGTGTATACTGCCCGCGGGCACTGTGGTTAGCTCATTTTGCTTACGTAGTTGACTGCGTTCTTTTGTATAAACATTCCCGACGTCCGCCGTAGCTTAGGTTCTTCATGCATAAACGTCGACGTACAGTTGACAGCGTACTTGTATACAATACCGCCAGAAAATAACGTGTTCTACAGGATCATTTTTGGCTGCAGGGCACGTTAATTAGGGATCCGGCGTTCCCTTCGTCGTGCTCGCCCTCATTTGTCAAGCGTTGTTCGGGGGGGGGGGGGGGGTATACAATAGGTGTCTGTGTACATGTGTATCAGATGCTTGCCCCTATACCACGTTACGAAACGCGCCAGCCTATACTGGAAGCCGCGGCTGCCGTTAGCACTATAGGATCTCCCCTTTTATTTCTCCCTGACAAATGACGGTCAAATTAGCCACGCCGGATCGTTATCTACAGTTTGCCGATAAGTTGTGTTGTCTGCAGCCACATTCGATCTGTTTGTAGTTATGTTTGCTTTTCAAATATGGGAGCTTACAAAAAGCATGCTCACGTGCATATGTAATAGAAAACTGCAACAAAGCTTCATTGTCACTCATGGAAAAGAAAAAATGTCAGCAGCGCCGCAATGCGAATGAAGCTTATCAAAAACAAAAGGGGCCGTTAAAAAACGCTGTTTTTTGTTTTGTTTTTTCGAGGATGGTTTTCGCTGACGCCCAAAAATGGCTTTGCGGACTCCCTGGAGTCCCTGGGTGAACCGCCATTTCACAGCCTCTGCCTTAGATGATCGCAGCCACCGCGAGCCGGAGGAAAGTTTAAGCGGAAGCACAGGGAGGTTAGCCCGTTCTTAGACCGGCTGGCTATCCTGTGCTGGGGAAAGGGGAAAGCGAATAACAGATGATAAAAAGAAATGTTGCGAAGGGAAAGAGAGAGAAATTACGAAAAAATTGCGACAGAGGAAAGGCAACATTAAAGAGTATAAGACACTAAAGTGTGTCTCTAAGGCCAGTTGTCCGCAAAAAGCGCAGTAAAGCTTTCAAAGCCTTCTGGGATGAGGATGCACTCGGCCAATGACCCAGAATCTTTTGTTTCGACAAAGGCCGATCATCCAGGCTATCCAGAACTGCAGTCAGTTCTTGTCTTGGCGCGTTGAAATGGGTGCACTCACATAGAGGGTGTGCGATGGTTTCTTCGCAGCTGCAGTAAGTACATGTAGAAGAGCTGGCCATTCCAATGAGATAGGAGTGTGCGTTCGCGAAGGCCACTCCAAGCCACAGGCGGCATAGAAGTGTTTCCTCAGCTCCAGATATCCCTGAAGGAAGATAAAAAAGATGAAGTTGCGACATTTTGTGTGTTCTTTATGAGCTGCATGGTGGAGGCCTTAGTTATTTATTTTTTTGCGCCAGCGTGGTTCCTCTCTGTGTGCCTGAATTTTTTTTTAATTTTATCACAGCTCCTATTATGTGCTGTACATTCTTTCTCGGCTGCACTTGCCTTCCCGTAATTTGGTACCCACCGTGTAGCAGACAACCGCAGTTATCTGCGCCACGCGTTGCATGTGCTTCTCAGCTCCATTTTTGTAATTGGTTTGTTTATTTTCCGCTGAGTGAGCTACCGCTAATGAGGAAGTACAACACGCGCGCAATAATATCTCGGGAATCCTGCACGACAGCAGACCGCGAGTATACATTAAGGCTTGCTCTTGTGGTACCAATCCCGAAGCGTGGTTCAAGTTTGACAAAATGAGAGCCTAACTATGGCCGCCCTAAAACTAGAACTTGTTCTCTTCTCCGTGTGTGTTCCTGTAATAACCGGAATATTGTTCTTGAATCACTTTAGTCGCGCTATATATGCCGAGAGTAATGTATTCATTCTGCATGCCCCTTATGCACGAGATTTAGTTGGAACCGTTTCGCAATCTTCAGCTGATTATTTGCGCATACCTTTTTTCTCCGCGCGCAGGGGCGGTTTGTCCAGCTGTTGGGGTTCCAATATGAATATGGTATAGGGCGCCTAATCAACGGTTACTGAATTGAAGCAAGAGTTAAAAAGTTATTTCCATGTATTTACTAGACCGATCCGTAGTGTGTTGGGCTGACTTATACAGGGTGTGCCAGGTAGCTTTATCCAGAGTTTAAAAATATGCCGGCACACGCAATTACGGCGCGACAAAAAGCATGTTGCTCACTGTTGCCTGGAGTTAGACTATTTTTTGTGTTTTCAAATATTGTTTATTTAGATCTGTTTAATTCACTAACGTTTCAAGGAACGAACATGGATAAAAAATTTTCAATGAAAGAGTTGTAGGTCGGTTTGCAACCGTCCGTCCGTTCGCGCGACCATCCGTGCGTCCATTCATGCGTCCGTCCGCCTGTCCGTGCATCGGTCCGTGACTGTTCGTCCTTGCGTCCTTCAAGTGGACACTCCAAGTACCGCCATCTCGCATCCTCTGTGGCACATACCCGCTCCGCACGTCCGTCCATCTGTCTGCCTGTCTGTCTGTACGTTCGTCCGCGCGTCTATCTAGTGAACATTCAAAATACCGCCATCTCGCATCCCCTGTGGCACATACCCGCTCTAGAGCGGGTATGTGCCACCGGTGGCTACATGCACCAACGGAGGATGGACCATAAGAGCTTCGCCCCTAAAAGCAAACGCGGAAGTGCGTAACTTCTTTACACACGCATTTCCCATCTGATCAAATCGTGGTTGCGGTGGCTGGCATCGCAGCGCACGCTAAGCAAATGTCGGGCAATGATCATTATTCGCCGACTTCAACCGCCCGTCATAACTCTCGAACTGCAGAGTGGAAAGTATACCCTCTGTTTAACACTATTTTTTTCCAACAGGCGTCGGTTCGGTGATCATTTGTTGTGAAAGTTGCGGCAAATATCTCGATTAAAATTGCTCGTGTTATGCTTCTAATTCGGAGCAAGTCACGACTGGCTCGTACGACGCGAAAAAGGATTCCTCGTCGCGAGCATTCTCGGGATTATAAGATAACGCTTTTGTTCCGGCTGCCTCGCACGCCCTTCTTTTTTATTTTATTTTTTTTAGTAAGAGAACACTTGCCTCGATTTTCGAAATCGGGTGGTAAGATACTAATAAATATAATGACGGATCTGCTCGTGAACTTTTTTATCCCGCATTATAATGCGTCAGCGGGTTTGCCTTGGGGCCCAGCCTCCTCCCCCGGAATTCTCATAGGGGAGGGTGTTTCGCCGTAAAAAAAAATACTGAAAAAATGTGTTTTTTTAAAACAGTAAAGGTTTTCAGCTAGTGCCCCCTCCCCGAAAAAAAGTCGCTGGGTACGGGCCTACCATGCCTTACGTCCGTCGTTTGAAACGTGCAGTATCGATTTTTTTTTTAATGCTATACTTTAACTGTCCTAATCCGGTTGTTTCTTCTTTGTTTTTTTTTTCTGCAGAGTACAACAGATTTGAAGCCAAAATCCACGACCTGAGGGAGCAGATGCTGAACACAACGGGCAGCCTAAGGACTTCTCAGAAGCGGTCGCTTTACGTCAGGTACATTTCACGCGCACTTGCCGTAGTAGTTTGGATGCTGGCGTGGCGCTGCCAAGTGGTAAGACGCGGGTTCGACTCCCGGCCACAGCAGCAGCCCATCCATGGAGGCGAAATGCAAACATACCGCCGCCTAAGCCACAGGCCCGACCCCTGTGGCTTAGGCGGTGGCACGCGCCCTGGATACGAGGGCTTTTTGACCCTCCAAGGCCGAGCGGCCGAGCAGGACAGCCTCCCAGCTCTCTCGGGTAGGGGGTGAAGGGGAAGTGATTGGGGGGACCGCCGGGTTAGATGGGCATGCCCACACCATGTGGAAAGTATCCGCAAGCGGATGATCACACTGTGGGCATTCCTCTGAGAAAGCCGGATTGAAATGCCGAAGTATTGCCCGTCGCAATACTGTGTTGGTGTAAAGGCCTAACAGCCAGTGCTCGTCCGCCATATTTAGGCCCGTCGCCGGGGGTGGAAATCGGAGCCTGTTCGAGCTAAAGCCACCCCTTTAACTACATTTTAAACAGGTGTATTTTTTTTTTCATGCCTTGAGTGGGGACTAGTCGAACGTGTCATAGTTAACCTGCTTGTCTGTTGCACATTGACTTATGTCGCAGTAAGATGGCGCCTTCGGACCATGCGCTCACCCGGCAAAACAAAAGTAGTTACACACATCACCACTGATTTAAAGAAATTCGCGCAGATTTTCTACGTTTGTCAGGGTTGGCCCCGCTGTTATGCGCGATGTGTCGGGCTCGGCGTTCACCGTATAAGCTCGTTGGGCGGAGAGCGCGGCTCTCTCGCTCTGCACATGAGTGTACGGCACTGTACTTGGATTACGGAATGCAAATTAAAGAACAGCCGGTTCTCAAATTCAATCTGCTTACGCCCGCTATCATATCGTGGCTGTGGCACATAGATCCCCGGAGTTTAATTTACTCTTACGCGTGGTTTGCTCTTGCAAGGAGCGCACATAATCGTTTTTTTATCGTACGTGAAGCAAGCCACCTTGGGCTGTAGAACGAATGTTTCCTCATTTTTGTATGTCGCGACACGACTAAATAAGGTCACTAAACGTCAAAGGCACCAACCTAAACGTTTGTTATAAGTATGCGTACGCCGTAGCACTGTTCTTTTAGTTGTGAAATGTAGAAAAATGGCGAGGCTGCAGTCCGTTGTAGCCAATTAGAACAGTCTATAATCAGGAATTGATGTCGTGGCCCCTTTGGGTGCACATACAGGCTACAGGGTGTCAGTTAAGCGCACGTCGCCGCGTAACCCTCCGCGAAACCCTCCGCGAAACCCCCTTGCGTAACCCTCACATAAGCGGTCTATGCGCCGCATCTGGGAAACTTCTTAAGATTACGCTGAGGCTATTACTACAGTGTAACAGAATTACTGCATGCTTCAACGGTGTTATCGATTGCGTTTTTTTTTTCCTTCGCGAACGCCGGAAGGTTTTCGTGGACGTAATCATATCTTTGACTTAACGCTCGCCTTCGCCTACCCTACAGGAAGCTGTCACCGCTGCTTCGCATAGTGTGAAGGAGCTACTCGTTACCGTGCGCCTCGGGTCACTGCTTGCTGTTCCTCGTCGCCGGACATTGGCGCTTACTCACTGCATTCGCATATACGAGCGCGCAGCATCTGTTCCGCTACAAAGACGACTTAGTTAGGCGTGCAAGGAAAGTTCTGGGAAACTATCCTAACTTAATTATCTCGCGCTACTCCGAAATCACGTGGAGGCAGGTCTGAAGTTCAAGTCCATTTTAAGCGCCAGGGATCCCGCGCCGCGCCGGCGTTGTCGTGTTTACAGCTTTGCGTCGGGCGTTGCAAAATTTTCGGATGTAATTTCTCCTCTGCGAGTAGCGGGCGCGCGTTTGGTAACTTAACAGAGGGGAGCTTTTCTGCAGCACTTTGATGGCGCTAATCTGTCTCGGTGGTTGCAGGTAAGCGCACCTGCGCCGTCGTCTAAACGGCGGGGTATGTGGGGGGGGGGGGGGGGGGAAGGGAGGGGGCACTCGCTCGCTCTCACAGCCACATGAAAAAATCTAAATGGCGCGTTTTCTGTGGTGTGAGTTTCAGTGTTGTGAGGAGTAGGTGCTGTATCAGTATGCACTGATGGAACTTTGTTAGTATTCTCTGTAGGCCTGGTCACGTAGTTTAAAAGTTTAAAAGCTTATTACGAATAATCGATACGCGAAATGTTGCGGTATAGCCTTGTTTCCTCACGCATGCTTGGCCGTGCCCCGGTTAGTGTAGCACTGTTGAAGCCTCGGAGCACGTCTCGTAAGTAACCGTCGAAAAGTTCCGTCATACGAGATTAAATCCGACGATATTCGCGGAAAAGCGCACTTACGGATTCCAGCATGACGAGTATCGCCCAATCGCCTCACCGTAGCTTTGTAACTCAGCTAACCTGAAAGAAATTATTCAGCTACTCTCACCTCAGCATTCGCGCTATACGTGAGATAATCTGCCAGGGCGTGCTAATACGCAACTCACTCGTGCGGGAAGAAGCTTTCTGATAATTTGGACTATGAATGCGCCGTATTTTTTTTTTTAGGGGCGAAGCTCCTTAGGGCGTGGGCTGTGCGTCCCCTGTAGCCTCTATGTAGCCACCTCTAGTTTAGTTCTTGCAGTGTTCACTAGATGGCGGTACCGTCCCCTGCATGTAGCCACCTCTAGTTTAGTTCTTGCAGTGTTCACTAGATGGCGGTACCGTCTCCTGTATGTAGCCACCTCTCGTTTAGTTCTTGTAGTGTTTACTAGATGGTGGTACTTGTAGCTGATGATGAAAAGATGCAAGATGTTATAAACTAGAAAGCGGTACTTGTAGTTGATTAAAGACGCGAGATCTTATAAAATAGGAATGATGTCACATATGGCGCGTGTCATTGGTTGAAGGCAATCGTTCGATTTAGTGCGGCGACGTACGCTAGGGGGAGCGATGTAATAAAATCGAGTGGGCAAAATATACAGAGGATTCATGGTTTACCAGGTTTACCTCCGGAGCTTCGCCCACTCATCATCATTCACTTCGTGGATATGGCGGAATTTTTTTTCTTGTAATTCGCCCCTGCTCTCCCTGCTACGAGTCACGGAAAAAATACCAAGTCCCCGCCTGTTGGCATTACGCTGTCTTCCTTGCATTGCCGTAATGCAATGCCGTGAAGCCAATTTGTGGTACAACTTTTACTTGGTCTCGAATTTCTCGCATATTTTGTGCGGTTTGTACGCGGGAAAAAACGCTTATCTCTTCACTTACTATCGTGCTTTCATGCTATTTGATACACAGAGCCCTCTTCGACTACGAGCCATCTCGCGACAGTGGGCTCCCCAGCCGAGGTCTGCCGTTCCGTTTCGGTGACATCTTGCACGTCATCAACGCAAGCGACGACGAGTGGTGGCAAGCGCGCAAGATTCTTCCCGATGGCCATGAAGACTTCATCGGCATCATTCCCAGCAAGCGCAGGTGCGGCACGGGAAACTTTCTATTCCATATTTGTTTCATTAACAAAAAGTCACAGTTTCGCCAAAAGAGCGAAGCAATGAATGCAATAGCAACATTTGCGAATGTTTTACGAAGCAAGGCTAGCATTTTTAGGAGCAATATTAATTGTAGTAAGCATGCACTTGTGGCACGGGAAACTTTCTATTCCATATTTGTTTCATTAACAAAAAGTCACAGTTTCGCCAAAAGAGCGAAGCAATGAATGCAATAGCAACATTTGCGAATGTTTTACGAAGCAAGGCTAGCATTTTTAGGAGCAATATTAATTGTAGTAAGCATGCACTTGTAAGTGACCGAGTTTTCTGCGACGCGGCCACAGTAGATCACCACAACAAGGCTCGTGTGTAGTGACGGGGTTGATATACGAAGTGAAGCTGGGCGTCAACTCATTTAGATCCGATCTCGGGTAACTCTACAAAACGCTGGTGTAAAAGAGGACACGGCTGCTCTAGGTAAACTTTTGGCACGGTTTTTTTTTTTTTTTTTCCTGTTGAGAGCGCAGCCCGTAGAAGTCTCCCGCCTGCTGTGGAGGCAGCAGGCGGGCGCTGATCGTTCCCGCGATAGCGCGGCAGCTACAAGAGCCCCTAACCCCCTCACCCCCTTGTTCGCTGGCAAGGCCAGTGCGCGCGCAGAGAGGAGCCCCGGCTGTAAAGGCGAAAGGCGATGTTCGCTCCCCAGAAAGAGGGGGCTAGGGCATCCTTGCTCCTCTATGTTACATATACATCTAAGTGAATAACGGTGGCGGCGACGGGGGGGAGGGGGGGGCAAAAACCAGCCGTGACTGTTCATATAATTGCTGTCGCAATAAAATAGTTCCGGTTTATTTCTGAGAAGGTCACGCTGACCTACTAGAAAAAGCGAGAAAGACAGAGAGAGCGGTCAATTCTTATGGCTCTTATTTTTTGCTTGAAGAGAACATATAACCATGTTGTTGTAAACTTGTTGCACTGCTGGGAGCATAAATTCGGTAAACGTGGTTCTGCAGCGCTAATTACGTTCACTCATAATAGATTTAGGTAGTACTTATTTTGCCGATTACAGAGTAACTGCTGAATGTATACTCAGCGTATAACCCAAGTTTTAATACTGCAGCAGTGGACTGACATGCTTTATACTGAAGTGTCCTAAATTAGTCTTCGCCACAAGATTAGCTTGTTGTGGGGCGAAGCCAAATTGATGTGCAGTGAAGCTTACTAAGAGTGGAAGGGGCGGCCCTGTGGCCTTCGTCGATTATGCCCGCGCTCATGGGCATAATTCACAGGGTAACAAGGAAAGGTCGACTAGATGCGCTGCTTTCTTGGGAAATTTCGATATTAAGGCCTAGTTCTTTTTCTGGAGAAGTGTGCTCTATTTAGCTGTTCGGTTTAATGAGATGGGTGAAAGCATCAGAAATGTGTTTGCCAGCCCATTTTTGAAAAGCGCACTATAGTGTGTAAATACAATCATAAGCCCACACGACCGAATGCTGCAGGGTTTCAGACACAATGGAGTGGTGATGCCTGCATGAACTACCCTTTCCCATCATTCTCTTTGAAAGTCACAAAAGGAGGGTGGGATTAAGGTGGATTTTTCCTCCCCCAAAGTCTTTACACTTACGTGTCTGGGCGCATCTGTGTGTGCACATTCAGAGACATCCACAAACATACATAAAGTAGAGATGACCCCCCTCCCTCTCCCCCCCTTCCCGATTCAAAAACGAATTTCTGGCTAGTTCACTCTCTGCACTTCATGAACATATTGCTGCAGCTGTTAGAGCACTGTACAATATTCATTGTTGCAGCTCTCACAGGATTTTACAACTTTTTTTTTTCTTTCACTCTTAAAGGGAGGTGTTTTGCTGAGCAACCAACCTACAGACATGTTAAGGAAGATTACGCTGAGGCAACAACTGTCAATTCTCCAGTATTAGCTAACTTTCATGTAAATATACTTCTTTGTAGAAATTACAAGTGAAACAGCTGTAAAATGGTAGCAGAATTGTCAGAGTTTGCACCAAGTTAAGTAAAAAAAGATGCCTGTCGTACTAAAACATGTGATGTCGATACTTCATAAGCCTGCTTAATAGATGTCTTGTCATGAATGGAACAAGCTGTTTTGTTACAGATGTATTTGTCATGATATTAGTACACTTGCCACTCTTTTGTTTAATAAGCACGCATTTTTACGGTGTGGCTACCTTTCACATGCGACATCTTACATATAATTCATGTATATGTATTTGTTTATTTTTCTATTTCCAGAGTGGAGAGGAGAGAGCGTGCGAGGCTTAAATCGGTCAAGTTTCAAGGAAAGAGCAGCTATAGTGACGGCAAGGCAAGTATTCGAATGCCGTCCTCAAATGGGTTTTTCGAAGGAAGCTTGTGAGACGTGTTTTAAATTTCATGCGAACTAAAGGCATCATGTTTTTCCTGCAAAGAGAAAAGAAGAAAGGTAATGCTTTTTTTACATTTTGCAGGGCACGCTAGAAAGGAAAAAGAAGAATTTCTCGTTTTCAAGAAAGTTCCCCTTCATGAAGAGCAAAGACAATAGCACAGAAGATGGAAGTGATGTTGAAAGTAAGCTCTTTCTTCCTTTGTTTCTTTATACATTAGGTTGCACATTATTAAGATTTAGCGAACCTTAGTACAATATACTCTCGGTAAATGGAACCTGAAGGGAACGGGAAAATATGTTCCATTTAACAGGAGTTCCATTTACTGAGAGGTGAACATGGGTGCAGAATACAAGCCCAAAAACCAAGTATTGCAGAGGCAATAGTTCCGTTTAAGCAGTAGTTCCATTTAACAGATTTTTGTTGAGAGTCTACTGCATTTGCCTATAATATGGCCATTGCTCCATATTTCACACAATACATTTCTTTTGTTTAACCTTTCTTTGTAGGGGACGGGTCTCCAACCAAAGGTAAGGGCACTGGGAAAATTTCATTTGCTTGTTTGCACTACTAGCTCTTTAATGCTTTGTTGTTGTGTCAACATTCTACTTGTACATTTAACTTTTTTTAACTGTATGTATAACCTCATTGTAGCATTTTGTGGTTAGCTGTAGGGAACTAGTAACATAGCCTGCTTTTCTCATTAATGCAGTGCACTGCTTAACACGATCAGTTGTATGATGCTGTTTTGTGTGCGTAGGACTGATTTTATTTTTTTATGGTATTTAATGTCCCTCGGTATGCAAACTTTTTAAGGTCCGCTGGACTGAAGCAAAATTTTAACACGTTTCTTATTTTCCATGAAGTGATTGGTTTCTCTTTTTCTTGTTTGAATGCACAGTTAGACATCTACATTACGACCACGGTAAAATCGATACTTCACTTTTATATCAAAACTTTGTTAAATTGAAATTCAATCTTTTATGTTACCTATAGTGGCCAAAGGAATGATTCTTACATTGGAAGTTTTAGAACATTTGACAAATACGGTAGCACACAAAAAAATCCTACTAACTTCAATTATATAACAATTTTTTGAAACCTGAGATTCGGGACCTTGATGTAACGCCGCGCCGGTGAAGCCTTCACAGCGATTATACAGCACGCGTGGAGCATGACTTCTGGCTGCAGTGAAGAGGATTTTTTGATAAGTTTAAAGAGCTTTTGCTTAAGCAAGTGAGGCCTTTTCGATTCCTTTCGCTGGCAACTTGTTTTTATATTTACAAAGTCTTCCTACCAGATAATAGCTACTTTTAAATTCGAGATCACTGTTGTTTACGCACTATTGTCTTATGTTCAGATAATGTCACAAATTATTCTCTCACATGGACTAACCACTATATTCACTTGGCTTTTTATTAAATGTTGTGCATGTGTGTTATGCTCAAACTGCTGTGTTTCAACTCACAGACACAGCAAACACATCCTACGCAAGTGATAGCGAAGCGAGCAGCACAAGTAAGTACCACACATTTCTGCATGCACAGTGTCGGGCTCCTTGTTACTTAAGCGCATCGTGATTGCATGTGTTACCTTTTCATTATAAGTGTTGCTGTACACTTTTGCTGAATGCTTGTGGCTCCTAGTTTGTATGCATCACATTTTTCTGCAGTGTGGTTTTGCTATTGTAGTTCATAACATTCGTTGACTTGCAAAACATAGAGAGGATTCTGGTGATGCAAGTACAAACCATGCAATAGATCACTTTTGTTTGTGCATTGGGAAGGAAAAGTCCAAAACACTGCTTTTTCGTCCTCTTGTTAGCCAATTAATAAATCTTGCAATGGGAGAACTGAAAATGAATCAAACACTTCACTTACATGTGCCCTGTAATGTGCCCTTCACTTACATTTACCTGTAATACAAATCATACTCCTTGATTTTATATTTTCAGCTTTGGTAAGCATCACAGTAAGCACATTGCCTTTTATCTGTGCGCATACCCTTGAATAAGTTTGTTATGACTTGGTGCATTTAATGCGGTACAACAAACACATTAAATGCACTTGTGCGATTTAATCCTCTCTGCAAGAAAACCGATTATTTCAAAATGTGCTTTTTCTTTCTGTTATTTCCTAACCCATCTACAGGAGGAATCGATGAGCCTGTTCTTTCTTATGAGGCAGTGGTGCAACAAGAAAGTGAGTATGACAGTGCCTTTTATTCTCATCCAACTGAGCAACTAGCCACCCAACGGGCCTTGGCCACTTTCATTCTGCTATCCTTGCTTGGCAGAACATAGCATCCGCAAGGTTAATTCATTGCTGTGGCTTTTAGCTTAGCTTGTGCGAACATTCGAGTGCTTCGAATATTCGAATGATTATTACTCTATGCGAATTCGCTTGGATTTGAGTTTGAATTGTTGAAAATTTCGAAGTATTCAAAATAAACAAATAGATGTTGGTTAGGTCTCATGTAACCCTTGTGAATGTGGTTTCACAGCAGTAAATAGGTACTAATCCGTAAAACCACCTATCTAGATGTATATTAGTTCATATGTAACCTTTTGTAAAGGCGTTCGCTGCAGTAAAGAATCGCTAAGCCATGAACACACCTGTTCAAAGGAAATACACACTGCTACGAAGTTTCACTTCATGGTTAAACATGGTTAATTTAACATATTGCTCTCGCATCAATTCATCATTTTTTAAGCTTAAAAGCTTGTTATACCAGCTTATATGCTCTAAGTACAGTAAATTTTAAAACTCACATATTTTACAGGTTGTCACTTGCATTCTACCAAAAGTCAAGTCCTGCTACTATTCAATTTCCACTTACTTTGAACCAAAAAGAATGGCATTTCCACAGGCTTTGTTTCAATTTAAATATATATATATTGTAATGAATTAATGAATCTGAATAACGGACGCTCTGCTGGCAATGAAGAAGACCACGATGATCGGTGGCTGCAGTAGTAGCTCGCGCACGCCGTTCGCCATTAGCCAGACCTGCCTGTTAAAGCTCATTTTTGCCAAGCTGCGTCTGAACCTTTCTCGACGTACAACACCTCTATTTTAAGTGGTGGAGGTGCTGGGTAGCGTCCGATTGCGAAGTTCCAGGTTGATGGGAACCCCGGCTCCAGAGCGCAGATCTAAAGAAGAGAAAAATTCGGCTCCCTGTAGGCAGTCCAAGGCATCGTCAATGCGTGGCAGCGGATAGACATCCTTGCGCGTGATTCGGTTGAGACGCCGGTAGTCCACGCAAAACCTGATGGATCCGCCCTTCTTCTTCACCAACACAACTGGAGAGGCCCAGGGACTGCTTGACGGTTCGATTATGCCACGTGTCAGCATGTCGTCAACCTGTTCATTGATGGCACGGCGTTCGGTAGTCGACACACGATATGGACGCTGCCGTATTGGCGTCTCTTGACCGGTATCTATACAGTGAACAACAGATGACGCTCGACCTAAGGAAGGCTGATTGTCGTCAAACGAGGCTCGAAAACGCTGTAGGAGCTTGATCAGCTGTTCCTGCTGCCCAGGGGTGAGGTTACAATCAATGGACTTGCGGAATACATCTATAGGTTCATTAGCGTCCGTTGCGGGTGTAATGGCACAAGTCGGTAAAAATGGCTTGTCTGGATAGATCGGGTCTTCGAAAATACAATTTAAGGTCTCAAGGCTTCCCAGACACTCGCCGCGTAGCAGGATGTACGGACATGCAGAAACGTTGCACGCATAAAGTACCTCCGAACCATTGGAAAAGTTGATGACGGCAAACGGGAGGACGATGGTTCGGTGTTGCACACTAGCTATAGTTGGCTGGAACAGGAGCGTCGAGTTAGTGGCAGCAGGAGAAAACACAGGCACTAGGACGGCGGACAACGGCGCGATGCGGACGTCAGCTGCGGCAAACACTTTGGAGGGACTGTGGTGGTCGATATCAAGGCACGGATTCGTCAACATGAGTTCAGCACGAGCGCAGTCGACGAGGGCCTGATGGGTAGAAAGGAAATCCCATCCTAGTATGACGTCGTAAGATGAACGTGGGAGAACAACAAAGTTGACGGCGTACCAAACATCTTGAATAAAAACGCGTGCTGTGCACTGAGCTGTCGGCGCGATGAAATGGGAGGTGGCTGTACGCAGAGCAAGATTCGTAAGCGGCGTTGTAACTTTTCTCAAATCGCGACACAGTTTTTCACTAATTACAGAAACGACGGCGCCTGTGTCGACAAGTGCACGTACAGCAACACCTTCTACTAGCACATCAATTTCGTTGGTCGGACAAAGAGGAGGTCTTGGAAAGTTCGACCACGACGCAGTTCTTGCCTCCGGAACTGCGGCTGTCAGTTTTCCTCTCGAGCGGGGCTCGTGCGCCGAAGCATCGGGGAGACCGATCGGCGACGGGGCGGTAATGACCGGCGAGAATCGACAGGGCGTCGTGGGGACAATGAGTCGGTGATAGGAGAAGATGGTCGCCGGGGATTCTGGGCAGCCTGGTAATTTGCAGAATTCCCGTGGTCTGGAGGCTGGAAGTTACGACGGCGACAGTAGCGTGCTATATGTCCCACGAAACCGCATGCGAAACATATGGGCCGATTATCCAAGGTGCGCCATGGGTTAACGACAGAAGGTGCAGGGGGCGAAACGGGATGGGGTGCCGTGTATGTAGGCAGCGTCGTAGGGTAGGAGGACCCGGTGCCCCTGTATGCGCCAGAGACAGGTGGGGCTGGGGGTCTAGCAACGACGGCAGCGTAGGTCAGCGGCGTAGGGACAGATGGCGATGGAGGCAGTGCCTGCGTGACCTGTGTCTCAATGACCTGGCGTAGACGTGGGTCTAACGATGTCACTGGCGCGGATGCTTCAACCACAAGAGAAAGCTGACGCGCAACTTCTTCACGAATGAACTGTTTGATGTGGGGCAGTAAGACGGTGTGATCAGCAGCGACATCGTGCACGAGAGCGGAAACTTCAGCCGTTTCAGCGTTTCCCAAACCGACCACCATGAAAGAGCTCCGAAGCTTCATAGGCCTTTGCTCTTACTTCCGGCGCTTCGTCCGCAATTTTGCGACGATCATCGCTCCTTTGACCAAGCTCCTCGCCGGCTCTAGAGACCTTTCCGCCTGGTCTGCCACCTGTGACGATTCTTTCAATGAACTGCGCCGCCTTCTCACGTCGCCGCCTATTCTGCGACACTACGACCCATCGGCACCCACAGAGATCCACACCGACGCTAGTGGTGTCGGGCTAGGCGCTATTCTTGCACAGAAGAAAGACGGCTTCCAAGAGTACATGGTTGCCTGCGCAAGCCGAACTCTTAGCAAAGCCGAAACCAACTATTCAGTCACTGAAAAGGAATGTCTCGCCATTATTTGGGCGATAGAGAAATTTCGACCTTACGTGTACGGGCGCCCTTTTGACGTCGTGACTGACCACCACCCCCTCTGCTGGTTGTCGTCACTGAAGGATCCAAGCGGTCGCCTCGCCCGATGGGCATTACGCCTCCAAGAATATAATATTCGCGTGGTCTATCGCTCCGGCCGGAAACATTCGGACGCAGACGCCCTATCTTGTTCGCCGCTACCCCCTGACCCGGACTGCTGCGAAAGTCTAACCTGTGATGCCACTGCCGTCACCATCGCCGAGATGCCATCTGAGCAACGCAAGGACCCATGGGTTGCTTCGGTTCTAGACATCCTGGCTGGGCGGACGGCTTCCCCCCCTTCTCGCACGTTGCGTCGGCAAGTCGAGCACTTCACCACTCGCGACGACGTGCTGTACCGACGCAACTACGCACCCGGTGGCGACGCAACTACGCACCCGGTGGACGTCAGTGGCTACTCGTGATTCCACGTCATCTGCGATCCGAAATTTGTTCCACGTTTCATGACGACCCCCAATGTGGCCACGCAGGTTTCTTGAAGACTTATTCTCGCATACGTCTCCGATATTACTGGCGTGGCATGTACCGTTTTATACGACAATACGTTCGGGCCTGCTCGACGTGCCAGAGACGAAAAACTCCCCCTTGTCACGCCAGCGGTACCTTGCTATCCTTACCATGCCCGTCCCGACCATTCGACCGCGTCGGCATCGATATCTACGGTCCCCTTCCCAACACCGCTGACGGTAACCGCTGGATCATAGTTGCCGTCGACCATCTCACGCGGTATGCCGAAACTTCCTTCCTTCCCTCGTCTACAGCAAAGGACGTTGCGACTTTCGTTCTTCACAACATCGTATTACGGCATGGAGCACCTCGGGAGTTACTGAGTGATCGTGGTCGCGTATTCTTGTCAGACGTCATCACAGCATTGCTGCGTGAGTGCCACGTCGTTCACCGCACTACAAGCGCCTATCATCCCCAGACCAATGGAATGACAGAGCGCTTCAACCGCACCCTTGGTGACATGCTGTCTATGTATATCTCGTCAGACCACTCAAATTGGGACCGAGTGCTCCCGTTTATCACGTTCGCTTATAATACCGCCCTTCAAAGCACTACTGGGTTCTCTCCTTTTTTCCTCCTTTACGGACGCGAACCTTCTTGCACTATGGACACCATCCTTTCGTACAAACCTGACTCCTCAGAGTCCACGACTTTGTCTCAAGCCGCTACATACGCTGAAGAATGCCGCCAACTGGCAAGATCATTCACAACTCAAGACCAAGGACGCCGAAAACACCACCATGACGCATCAAATAACACTACTTCCTACGATCCAGGTTCACTCGTCTGGCTGCATGTCCCTTCGGCTACACCTGGCCTTTCTACCAAGTTGGTCCCCAAGTATAACGGCCCATATCGTGTGCTACAAAAAACGTCACCGGTGAATTATCTCATCGAGCCACTGGAACCATCTTCTGACCAACGTCGTAGTGGCCAGGAAATTGTCCACGTCTCGAGACTTAAGCCCTGCTACGACTCTCCCGTGTTTACTTGTCCATAGGTCGCCAGGATGGCTCCTTATTTCGCGGGGAGTAATTGTAATGAATTAATGAATCTGAATAACGGACGCTCTGCTGGAAATGAAGAAGACGACGATGATCGGTGGCTGCAGTAGTAGCTCGCGCACGCCGTTCGCCATTAGCCAGACCTGCCTGTTAAAGCTCATTTTTGCCAAGCTGCGTCTGAACCTTTCTCGACGTACAACACCTCTATTTTAATATATATTGTGCAAGTTAGT
The DNA here is from genome assembly GCF_043290135.1 of Rhipicephalus microplus. Taxonomy (NCBI): domain Eukaryota; kingdom Metazoa; phylum Arthropoda; class Arachnida; order Ixodida; family Ixodidae; genus Rhipicephalus; species Rhipicephalus microplus. The sequence continues at coordinate 209,674,077 of NC_134700.1, forward strand.
AGGGTCATGACAAGTGTGCCCATCTTTATTTATATCATATGATATATACTATTCGAACTTGAATTGAGGGCGCAAATGTTTAAACGGGCGAACAAGACATGGAAAAACATCTTACATGTCTTCTTTGGCCCTGTTTAGAGATTTAAAATATGATTCGAATTTGATTAAAGATTATTCGACCGAAATCACTGTTCGCTTAGAATTCACTTGGAACCTAAAGTTCACTATTCGCACAAGCCTACTTTAAGGAGGTAAGGCACAGTAACAAAGCAGCCTAGTTAGTACTCATTCACGTTAGGGTGTGCAGAGTGCAGCTTTATAGTGAAGAGCGCGAAACCAAATGTTCACAAGAACGAGAGGCACAGAACGGCCACTAAATGTGTGCATTTTTTCACCAACTCACTGAATTTCAAGTTTTGTTAATCTATGGCTAAGCTTTTCCAATAAATCTGCTGGCATCGTTTCAAGCTGTTCTCATTCAAATTACGAGACATTGTGCTTGGTAGTCACACCCTAGTGATTTTATCAAAATCAACTTTAATCCTTCCATGCCTGAATTATGAAAGAGCCTAACAAAGTAAAAGTTGTTTCTTTTTGCCAACTTTAAATAGCAACCTTTAATTAATTTTGCAGTTAAATGATCTTAAATGCAACATCAATGCATACCTTTAGATACTGTTGCAAGTTCTTCATATGTCAAAGAAGCGATGACCTTGGAACAAAAAGCGTACTTCAGAACTACTTAACACGTTGTGTGGCGCACCTAGGGTGGATACGCACCAAATAAACAAAACTACTATTGAAGATGGAACTTACGTTACCCAGGCGAAAAAAAAAAAAAAACGAAGTGAGAGTTGTTGCATGTGCTTCGCACTTTCTGTCATCAGCTGCAAAACAGTTGGTTCTAGCATAGATTACTGTACACGAGACGGGGTTAGATTTTTCATTCTGAAAGCTATGTTCCGCATGAGTACTTGACAGCCAGCATTAAAGGCAGCACACATTTCTAGACTTGCTTGCTCAAATTTTTTTGGTATTTCACGAATTCGTGACACTCGGCTGTAAAGGGTTAAACATACTACTTTATCATGGCCTCAGTAATCCTTTAATATTGCTGCTATTCAAGATATTGATTGTATTTTTCTTTGATTTACGCATTTTATCTGTGGTGTCCTTTTCACTCAATTTGTTGTTCTTTCCTTATTACTCTATTTTTTCTTGATTTTGTGAACACTAAAGAAGGTCAATTTCTTGCTTTTCAGTTACATACACGCGACCCATAATAATCCTGGGACCTCTAAAAGACAGAATAAACGATGACTTGATATCGGAGTACCCTGAAAAATTTGGCTCCTGTGTTCCACGTAAGTACATCTCTATTCAAGTTCAAACAAAGCAGTACAAGCTTTATTTGATATAAAAGCTCATCATAGTTTCCGAGTAAAAGTGTGAGGCTCCTCATTTGCCATTGTATTTCTGTGCTGTTCTTTTACTACTCTCTATTTACACAATACATCCAAAACTCATGCTGTATCACTTTTCTGTACTGTTGGAAAAGCTGGACTAAAATTATTAGGTAATGGCCCCGCCACGGCGGTCTAGTGGCTAAGGTACTCGGCTGCTGATTCGCAGGTCGCGGGATCAAATCTCGGCTGTGCCGGCTGCATTTCCGATGGTGGCGGAAATGTTTTAGGCCCGCGTGCTCAGATTTGAGTGCACGTTAAAGAACCCCAGGTGGTCGAAATTGCCGGAGCCCTCCACTACGGCGTCTCTCATAATCATATAGTGGTTTTGGGACGTTAAACCCCACAAATCAATCAATTATTAGGTAATGATGGTTTTTAATGTGTTAAGCAGTAGCTTGCTGCTAATCAGCTGAGATTAGGTTTTGGGAATGCAAAATTGTAAGCTATATTGGTTAATGCTATGAGGCTTCTGAGCACTATGAGCATTCATAGCCTCCATGACTGGCCCATGTGGCAATCTACCTTAAAGCTCATGTGGGGACACATGCTGTATTGACATGAGCAGTAGCTGCAAAGTCACCATCTTGGATTGCACAGTCTTCGGGATTCGCTGGGGACAAAAAATCTATACTTACTGTAGGGAGGAGCCAAAGAAGGCTTAACTATGCACTCGTTGCTTCACAGTGCATAATACTATCTGAATTCACTTTCATTAGCACCTGACCGATGCCAAGTTCAGGAAATAACTAGCCATCTTGTGAGCAAATTTGTAGCCAACAACCATAATTGTGTGTTTGCACTTACAGTTTCCAATTCTGTTAGGCTCTTGCGGTTTCATGTTTCATACCTTCTGCGGCACTCTCGTGTACACCTTGACTTTTAGCCTATTTTCTATCTGTGTTGTTAGCAGATTTACAGATGTGTTTTTGTATATGCCGTGTTTGCAGACACAACCCGACCAAAGCGAGACTATGAAGTGGATGGACGGGATTACCACTTTGTGGCCTCAAGGGAACAGATGGAACGGGATATTCAGAACCACCTCTTTATCGAGGCTGGCCAATACAATGACAACCTCTATGGCACCAGCGTTGCCTCTGTTCGAGAAGTGTCCGAGAAGGTGTGCAAGCTGTTCATCCATCTACTCCCAAGACCAAGCTCTGCCTAAATATTGCTGAAGACAAACTATTTGTCAAGCAGTAGTTCTCATTTCATTTAGCAAATTTTTTCTGGCTTTCAGATGTCTTATTATCTGGTTGGACAGACATATGTTTGCAGTTTACTTAAAGCTTACTTTTGTTTTAGGAGGAACGTGGCAGTGAAAATTATTTTTGTAGATGCAGTGATGAAATTGTGCACGCAGATGTGATTTATTGTGCTGATATTGCAACAGAAATCGGTTTTGAGCCATGTATTGTAGTTTATGAGCTACTACAACACTTGATGGGCTCTCGTTGTCATTCCTAAATTAATTAACAAATTGTGAATTAGTTAGTTAAGATATTTGCATTGCATATTCAAAGGGGTCAATTTTATGCCATAAAGCTATTTTTTAATTTTTTAATATTCAATAATCACACAACAAATTTTTTATGTCATATTCTTATTGTCTTACTAAAAACATGTACAAAAAGTCTATTATAGATATAAGTATGACATGCAGACAAATATGGGCATCCTTACGGCACTCGCCAATGTCTCATAATCTAAGTGGAGAAAACATAATGGTTATATCTTTACTTGTTGAGGAATGGCACAGGGACGACTGACTGTAGCAGCTCAAAAAATGAAAGCTGAAAAAATGATACTCATAGAAAAAGGAGCTAGAAAGGTACGCAAATGGAACTCAGAAGGAAGTTGATTTTACTTTTCGTTGGAGATAGGTAGCTTCAAGCTCCGGTCTTTCCTCTTTACGATGATGCTGATATGGTGTCACTGTGCCAAGAGAAAGGTGCAGATTTGCATTTTCTAAAGCCCAATTTCCTCATAATTTTTGATGACAAAACACTAATAAAATGTTTTTTTCTCAACTTCTACTGCTTATTTGGGTCAATATGACATAAAACATCGTCTCAGGGTTGTAATAAAAAAATTTGAAAAAAATCAACATTTTGACCAAATTTACCACTCCCATTACCATTCCTATTACTTTAAAGGAAAACCTTGTTTTGAGAACAAGCTTTCCTATAGCATGCATAAGTATTTTTTTAATTGATATATATTAAAAGGAGAAGTATGATGTAATAAAAATAACGAGCTTTATGTGCACTTCCTCTAACTTGAAAGTTTATGGTACCAGATTGCATGAAACATCACCTAAAAACATCTGCAAATTGTGTAATTATTGTCCACAAGTGTTTTTTTTAGTCTTATGTTTGTTTTTCTTTTGTTGATGCTCATTTCCTGGTCCATGCACACATTCTTTGCTTTGTTTTGCATTATTTGCCTTCTACAGCTTTTTGGCGAAGCAGCCAACTTTATAAGGATATTTCGTTTGATTTTATGCTTATGTTACGAGTTACGTTGTCTAATAAGAGTTCTGGCTTCACTTTTTTTTTTCTTTTCTTTGTTCACATAGGGAAAACATTGCATTCTAGACGTAAGTGGCAATGCAATCAAAAGGCTTCAAGTGGCTGGCCTCGAACCCATCGCCATCTTCATCAAGCCAAAGTCAGTCGAGTCAATAATGTAAGTTTGCTGTCCTGAATATGGAAAACAAAATCCCCTAGCTATTTCTTCATACCTGCTTCACTGTGCAAACATTACGACTGCTCCACGACCTACTTTGTGGCCAAATCATGTGTAATGGCGCTCGGAAATGTTTGCCATCACGTTTCGTCTCCAATGCGTATCGGGCCATTCAAATATGCGATATGATTTAAGATTCTGCCAAGACATTGCCCATGGCATAAGTCTTGTTGATGAGATTGCTTCTCAGTGTTCAAAGTGCTGTGTAGCTATACATTCATTTATATAATGCCAATGAAAAAAATCTTTGGTTAGTTCTAGCAGTGTGTTCATTGCAATCTAGATGAAATTTTCCACCATTCAGCAGCATTTTCACCAGTGGGAAACCCTCATGGCAAAACCTCCGCTACTATTTCATACCACTGTTTGTACCATCAGAATGTATGTGCAAAACCATAATTTAGGTCGGTGAACTTTTAACAAATAACTATTGTGAGCAAACAAGTTATTTGCTTGCTTTAAATTATAAATTCATATGTGTGCAAAAAGCTGCAACCTGAATTCGCCTAACATGGCCTAAATTGCCATCATAAAACGGTCACGTCACATGCAAAGGGATGTAAGACTAGGTGAGCTGGTTAATTTTCATAGTTCGAGGCAGCAAAAAAAAAAACTGTACCCTCCTTTGCACGTCTTTAAACATATGAACCCACGTGACACCTTCACTTAACAGCATTTTGGTTAGTATATGCTATGTTTGACTACACAGTTTACATGAATAAACTAGAAGATGCCTCGAGAACCGTGGTTATCAGAAACATACAGGGAGTCATTATTTCCCCAAGCTAACAACAGTGTGGATGGTGGACTATTCTATTCCTCAAATAAAGAACACTGACAGTGACCATATAACTTATTTATTAGGTCACTTTTTGTAGCTATGGTGCCACATTAATTTGTTTTTAAGTGGTACTTAAATTAACAATAAAGGTATATGCCTTTAGTAAATTGCTCAGCAGTGGTAAAAAAACGTCAAGTCTCTTGCAAGGCACTGAGCGCAAGTTTACTGTGGTAAATTTGCAGCATTGGAACTATCAATCATTGCACTCATAAGGGGGTGTAAGGTCATGTCAAAATCAGTTTACTGCATTATGTTAGTTATAGTGATTGCAAGACAGAAATGCGCTTTGCAATTGCATCACGAACATTTGGAGTGCAGTCGGAACATACTGTTTTGGCACAAGTGTAGGATTTCTCATTAGTCTGGGCAATGTACACATTCATATCTGAATGCATGTGAGTTGCACTTAGAAGTGAGAAGAAAGAATGTTTTATATTTGTTATTTATTTGCAGGTACAAATAATAGCACAGTCCATCACCAGCTTCATGTGCTAGTTTAATTGGCAAGTCATTAAGCTTTCAGATGAATTGTGAAAAGACACTAAAAGAGAAACATCAAGTTGGTTTAGGTGGATATATTATTCTTTGAGAACTCGCTTGTCATTCATTTTTGCCGTGATAGGATCATGATTAGTAAAGGCAATGAGGATGTGAGCTTGTTTTTAATTTTGTTCCAAAACTTCAGCACATAAGTATCAGTGTGGCACAAAGAATTTCAAACAAGTCTTTTTTCGTGTGTTTCTCACAATGGCCATAGTATTTATGTAGGCCCTACTAGATGACATCAAAATCTGTGACGTTACAGCAATCTGGCACAGGAACTTCAAGGTGGTGTCGCTAGCTGTAATTTTTTCTTTTGCTTTGTAGTGCTTACGAAATGTCTTCTTGCTGTTAAGAGTTATCTTTTCGGAATCGTGAAATGACAATTTACTCCTACAAGAAAAATAATTTTTCTCTTTAGTGTCCCTTTAGCCTACTCTGATGCCTAGCAGTCGAAAAAAAAGAATGTTTCTTTTGAATTTAATTTGACAGCAATATTAACAAAAGCATTGGTTGACTTTGTGATATCTTCTTCCAGGGAAATGAACAAAAGGATAACAGATGAACAGGCACGAAAAACTTTTGAGCGAGCAGCAAAGCTTGAGCAGGAATTTGCTGAATATTTCACAGGTATGTTTGTTGTTGCACTATTATTTTGCTTAATGGTCCAGCCATAGCAACCACATTTTGATGGATATAAAGAAATGCAAAAAGAAAAAAAACAATGTGTTTTAGAAACATTTTTATGTCAAAGGGACCCTGAAACGTTTTTTGAAGTTTTGTCAGTGTTTAGACTAGAGCATCATGAAACCATTCGCACCGCAAACTTAGTGACACGACGTGTACCAAGGTCACTACGGACAATTATATCATACCCTTCTTCTCGCCCCTGCCTGGCCTCCTCAACTCATGAGGCCCGCAGGCACCGCTTGCAATCGCAGAGCTCTCATGAGTGCGCTCGACGATTTGAGCACTTACCAGTTGAGACCTTCGAGATAGCACACTAACAGGTTGCGCGCGCAGTCTCGGAGGCCATCACGTAGTGCGCCCGGCAGCGCGCACGACATCTGGCAACAGAAACAAAGATCGCAGAGTGGTTCATATCTGCTCAGACAGGTGCCACCACCATATCGTCCGATCTTACCTCCACACTTTCTATAGCCCATGACAGCCAATCGGATCAGCAGCCCCGGTGATGTGGCTGCTGACGTGCTCTGGCCTCGTCAAGTGGCCTGAGAATGTCGCACTGTGAATGGGCAGTTAAAAATGCTTTTGGCCGAGTCGGAACAATCTGCACTGATCTGCAGCGATTCGCAATTTTAAAGCATTGTCATAAATTACACAGTTTACGGAGAGAGCTCAAATCGGTCTCTGAATAATTCTTGGGACAAAACGCTAAAACTTTTACGAGTGTCTTTAAAGGACTCCGGGTGGTCAAAATTAAAAGGGAAGCCCCAATTATGGGGTGTCCCTTAATTGTACTTTGGTATTGATGTATAAAACACCACAATTTAAATTGTTTATCCTAAATATTTGTTTTACAGGCATGTTCCTTATCAGTACCCTCAAGATTTTAATGAATTACAAAGGGTACTGCCAGAAATCAGAAAGACAGTAACAACAAAAAAAGTTTTTTTTAAATGTTAGCTTACATGAACAATGTTTTGCATGGGACTGATTGATGCACAATCATGTATGTGCAAGCTTGGATAATTCTGTTATATTGGTGATATAGTTATAGCAAAACATACTTGTGCATATGGTACAGTGTGATGTAAAGGTAAAAAACAGCATTTCTTGTAAACCTTTCATTACTGGTTTAAGCACCTGTTATCCACTTTCCTATTAACTTTTATGTTGTTTGGACCTGGTTTTGTTACTCATGTTGGTAATACAGCTGTACCGCTAGGGGCTATCTTAAATGGCTCTATTTTTTTCGCTTTGTATCAGTTATGGGCAGTCTACCGGGCCCGCGACACAGCAGAGAGACTTGGTCTTTCTGTTCCGACAAGGGAGCAGCCCGCAACGTGCTAAAGCACGATCCGAAGAACCAGATATAGTTCATCCATCCATCTATCCATCTATATCTGTATTATGTTGCTACTGTCGGGGCTTCTGAACAGCAAATGTGAGCAGTTCTAAGGCTGGTGTATGAGGTTGTTTGTTGCAGTTTATGTCTTTAAAATATTCACCGCCGTATCTTGTCGCTGTGTGCTTTCACAGACACATACCTCCCCAACTGTCTTGTGCTTAGCCACTTGCATAATTTGCACATGCAAGCAACAGTTCACATTTTTCGCCGCCTCTTTCAGCTATAATCCAAGGAGACACGCCGGAGGAGATTTACAAGAAGGTCAAGCACGTGATCGACATTAATGGCGGATCGTCAGCATGGGTAACGGCGAAAGAGAAGCTGTGAGAACGTGGCAACCTTCTTGAGACGATGCTCTAAACACGGGCGAAGGGGAACCTCTTTTATTTTCCCATTAATTTTTCTTGTTCGTGGAAAAAGTGGTTTTCATGAGGGAAGAGAAGAAAAAAAAAAGTTCAGCCCGTGGATTCTCCATCGCAGAATGTGGAGAAAAGGGAGGTTTTATGCACGTGAGCCAGATGCAGGAGGCATTTTTCTTTTTCCAATCGATCGACAGCGTTCACCGTGAATGACTGAGGTGTGTGAATGTGCGCGCGTGTGCAGCAAGAACACTGACGCTGGGTGAGGGCGGTGTTGCGCAACACATCGAGTGAGCCATCACCTGCTACAAAGTCACCGTGGCACCGAGAGCCATGACTGCATCCTTGAGTCTCCACGTTTCTTTTTTTTACTTTTTGGTGCATCCTTTTGTATTATATTGTCACTCTTGTCTGTCAGACACTAGCTTCCCTCTTGTCTGTAACCTGCGTCTTGCTTTGCCTGCTTTCTTTTCTATGCCCACTTCTTGCAAAACAGCAACAGGGCCTGAACAGCCTGTGTGTACTGTTGCTCGTTTCTTGCCCACATAGCCAACAGTGCAAAAAGACAATGCAACACAGCAGAATTGTCGTGTTTCTGGGTGAAGGTTAGGCGCATATTTTTACATTTTCAGTTACAGTGCTAGACACTGTGTGAATATTGACAAATTATGAACGTAATAGCTCTTTGTGCTTGGCATGGTGTGGGAGGAAGCTAGCTTGCAAATTGCAAAAATGACATGTAGACTAAACATGCTCAGGTACGTCCTTATTTAGGCGGAAACTGCTGAAGAAAACATAGAGGTTGTTATAAAACAATACGAGCTTACAAAACCGCAGGTCCTCTCGGCATGAAAGAGATTACTGTCATGTCTTTCCTTGTGGCTGGTAGCGACATTCTGAAAGATGTTGATAATTTTTGCATTCTATTTTTATTGAGTGCTTTTGGCAGCTGGATTGTCGGGTGCACAGTTTCTTTACCTAGAGGAAAGCCATGACAGTGGTGTAGTGTTTCTCGAATTTTTATTGTCATATCTGGCAGATTGCCTCAAAGGAACTTAGTAAACGCCTATACGTGTATGTCTGTAGCAGAAGAGGGCAGGCAGTACCCTTAAGTTCTTTTTTTATTGTTCTTGTTGTTGTTTCCACATTGATTTCTTTTTAGTGTGTTCTCTCTAGTGCTGCTACTGAAAACAAGCATGCTTTTCACAGTTGTTTCACTTTCATGTTTCACACATCCCAACTCCCTGTTACTTTGCTCCATTTTTAGTTCATCGTGCACGGTCTGGAAGAAGGCGTGTTGCGCTGACGGCGCAGAGATGTCACGCAAAGCATTGCTTTAAGCACTGCACAGGTCGCAAAACAATGTACATAAACTTTACGAATGGATGCGTAAAGTATACAAACACCTGCCCCACACCCTTGAATGCAAGAAGAAGGCGTTTGCTGACATGACTTGCCAAAGGAGGGGGTTACTGCATCGTTGTGCCATTTGATTGCTGCATTTGGCTTGTTTTAGCTTTCCAAATTGTTCTTTTCTTGTAAGCCTCTTATACAGCGCTTTGCTTTCGAAGGGACCATTCAAAGGGTATGGTAGGAGACCTCCGTACATTTTGGCAAGCACAGAAAATGATAAAGTGTTCATTGCTCACTCTTGTAGAAAAAAAGCTTCCTTAATGCTGAGGCTGTCAAATCGGGCTCATTTCCAGCTACCCTTTACGTCTCAAGTTTGGAGAACTAGTTTGTGTAAAAAGTACAAATGTTGCATATCAGAGGTTGTCAAGGAAAACAGGCTGAATATTTCAATTTTCTCCAATTTCCCTATTATGGTCAAAGGCCAGTATAATGTGAACGAGCCCAAGCTTGAAGCTTGGTGGGATGTTTTGTATTGCACGTTGCATATTTTTGTTAGACCAGACTGACATTGACTAATTGAACAGCTAACCTTTCTGTTGTGAAATTCTTTTTAGCTCGGCAATTTTACCACAGCGAGCTTGTACTCCCAAGCACATTGTCACCTGCTTTTGTGTACAACTCCGAGGATTTGCCTATCGGAATGTACTGAAGTTTTAAAAGTGCACAAACTTATTTTTTTTTAACCACCAGGCCATGTTTGGCTTGCCTACTTTTTGAATGGTCCTTGAGGAAATGTAAGTGCAAAAAAAAAAAAAACAGGCTGCCAGAACTCATTATGTACTTCAAGGCGCTCTGTTAAACCATGTGCGTCGTGGTAGTTCCTTAGGCCACTGCTGCCAAAAGTAATCCGCAAACGAACTTGCATAGCAGTAGTCAATACTGTACTTTGCAAACTGCGGTTTCGTTAGTGCAGCTTCTATAGCAAGTGTAAACTGCGTGTCATGACAAGACTGATTCTTTACTGTTGCTGTTATCACCCTTGTCTGCCTTGAACGTCTGGAGTAGAGGAAGCATTCTTTGTTTCACCGAGCTTCTTGACACGACTTGTTCGGTTTCAAGCTGTGAATGTGCAAAAAAAAGCGGTAACTGTGCGCTTAGCTCAAACAAAGAACCCATGTACAGAGAGAGGGGGGCCCGAAACATTTTGACCTCACTGTAGCAGAAATCTCGTCACCCCCTCCTTTCCTCTCATTCCCCAGAGTAAATTTTTTGCATAACTCACGTTCTGTTGCACGAGTTTGTGCATCTCTAGGCTGTGCATTCTTTGCTTTTATTCTTTACAATTTCTAGCAACTATGCTAATGCTTGATGTGCCTACACCACTTGATTACATGCTGAAAGAAGAAGAAGGAGAGAAAAAAAAAAAACTTCCCAAAGACAGCCGCGTACTTGCTTCTGCAATTGTTACTTGAAAGCTCGCGTTGTTTCTTGTGGGGCAAGCATTCTAACATCTTGCATGCTGTTGATCATGGTACGAATGCATAGTCTGGATGCTGTAACATACAGTACAAGGAGTATCACACACTTGCGGATAGATGCACCTTCGAATTCCTTTTCTTTAGTATGAGCAATGGCGATGCACATGAAACTTGTAGTAATGTACACACACACCACACACATCTGTGCATGTTTCATGCGCGATAAAAGAAGTACTAATGTCTTGACTTGTGTTCTTAAGGTGCTAGTTTGTTTTGTGCTCTACTATGTGGCATCACCGCCAAAATGTTTTTTCATTGTTGCCTCTACGTTCCCTCCCTCTCCTCTGTTGGCGAGGTGTTGACAAGTTCTCAGCTGTAGACTAAATTCCCAGCGAGGACTTTGTGATATATATAGCGTTTTGTGTTTATTCATCACTGGCTTACCCATTCCCATTGTGTATTACTAACGAGCACATTCGCTTTGCTGCTAGACAAGGTTGTTTTTATCATCAATGCACTGTGAATTGTGATTGTATGTTAATTATGCAAACATCCTTTTACATTTTATTGAGGAGGGTTACACCTGCAGTATTACATCATTGCTCCTTTGTTTTACTTTTGGCAATATGTTGAAGTCTTGCAGAACCCCCAAATGCGAAAAAAAAAATGAAATTGAGATCTGACTGAGGATTATACAGACAGATATATATATTGTATGTACATGTATACAGGTATACATACAAATAAATTTATGAAGAAAAGGCTTGGAGTGCTTGTTGCAGTTGTCACTCGGAAGAAAAGAAACAGACGGCGCTCTAAAGAGTCCTTGTCTACTACTAGTATTCACGTTTTCTATGTTTAGATGCAATATGTGTCTGACTTGTGGTTGTGTTTGGCACCAAGTCATGGTCATTCTTGTAAACCGAGGGAAGCCAAAGACTCGCTATGTTGCATGCTCCCCTGCACTGTATACATCGATTTCTTTTTTAGTATATGCAGAAACTAGTTCTTTATTCTTAACAAAAGTGGCAGATTATTCCTACTCCAAGTACTTTAAATAGGACTAGTTATGCCAATTTTGCCAATGAAACATTTTATAATAATGGGGCTTTTGAAGGTAAACATTGGAAAGAGTCTTTAGGCATGGTTAGCGAATTTCGAATTTAGAAGTACGTCATTAGTGACAACAAAACGCATAGACATGACATCACACCCTCATTTGCTACCGGTCGACCACCATAATGGAGTACTGAAACCAATTCGCATGGCTTTTCGAGGACTTTATCTGCTTTCGGTCAGCTTTGCTTTTGCAAAGCATTGCATCAGAAGTAATGGAGACGGCCAAGTGAGAGTAACTTTGTCTATTTTCTTTCACGTTTAACAAGTGTTTCCTGCGCAAACATGCTGCGAGGCGAGATTGAAGGTACGTGTGACCACCTGGTGTTTTGACCACCTGGCCACCTAAGTCTGAGTAGCGTTATGGCATTTGGTTCCCATCTAAATGTATGTGGTCACTGTAGCCTGGAATCAAACCTGCGTCCTCGATTTTAGCATGCTAAGCTTTCCCGGCACGAGAAGGTGAGCAGGCCATCTCGTGGATGATGCATGTAATTTATTACATACTGTAAAGCATCCCGCTCACACGGGCGTTCTTGTGTTCTTCCGAGTTCTTGGTGCATTTCCTTTTCCATGCAAGGGAATAAGTCTAAATTTAAGGGCTCACTTTTCTTGACACAATATCCATATGAGCTAAATGACAACGACGCCAAGACAAGCTGGCCAAGCTAACTAGCTCTAGGTATGCGCCTGTACTTACTTGCACATAGCTAAATATATTAGGAGGGTTGCACACTAGGGTTGCACACTCTACCTCCCCCAGCTGCGGGCCTGTGGTGGCAGTGCTGTACTTGTACGACTTGAGTATGTCTGTGCAGTTGACAAAAAATGTGTCGTAAGGTTATGCAAGCGTTCATGAACAGCTACCAGGGGGAGTGGAGGGCTTCATAACGCACCAGTGAAGGCATCAGTAGCTGTTTGAAAGCTTTATTTATTGTAAAATTAGCTGCCTTCGCCGAAGTAGCTATTTAGACATGTGCGGACAAACAAACCATAGGTCTCTAAACATACAAAATACAGAATAGGTGATAAGGAACAATTCTAGCAGCACAGGCGCATAGCCAGGACATCATTTCGCAAAAAGCTATGGTGAGTTCACCTCAATGAGTGTGTGTATAATGTGTGTGCAACGTATCCTGCATCCTGGCCAGGCAAAAAAAAAAACGAATTTGTACTTCTACTGTGCATTCTGCGTAGTTGACTTGTGTAACTGCGTACCAAAGGGAGGCTTTCGTGTTTCCGGCCACGCGCTTATCGCATCGCTCGCCAATACTCTGTATTGGATGCAGAGTACGGGCTCTCGATCCCGGATCTATGATGTCTCACAGGCATGTTGTGGAATGATTTCGCGTTTATAATTATGACCCAGCTCCCACACATGTACCAATACGATGATAGATCCGGTGAATCGGCTCAACAACAATGAAACACGTCGATCCATGCGAACATTGCAGCCGTCGAAGTTGCCAGCAACAAGACGAGCTGAGCGGTCACTGCGGATGCGACGTGGTCGGCAGCGTTGGGCAATTCAGCGGAGCCCTGTCCTCGCTTTCCTCGTTGGTAGTAGAACTCAGCAATGGCCCTGTTTGGGTTCCCACCACTGGTGTTGTTGAACCACATGTGCATGCAGGGCACGCGGTCTGGCACCACTTTCCAGGAGTGGTCCCACACCTGCGAAGGCATGATCAAATTTTAGCTTGGGTATATACGATTTCATTTTCGCCCTCTCAATGAAGACTAAACGTGTATGTTGGCGTACGTTTATTTTTCAGATCTGGTATAAATTATATATATATATATAATGTAAATGCTTGTCTCGCATAGTCGACTACTGAGTAAGAAATGTGCAATACAGTAGTGAAAAAGAGATGTCTCTGCAGCAGCCAACTTTTCTCTTTGAAGGTACAAGCAGATCCAAGTGACCACTTCATTGTCATAATCTTGTGTGTCTTAATTTAACAATGTAAAAAAATCATTTACTTGTGAAGCAAGCCATCACATTTGCATATGCGTGCAACACTTTTTTTAACGGCAGTAGTTTCATAATTTCTGACGAATTGAGTCATGTTTCCGCAATGGCAAAAAAAAAACCAGCTCTTCTGAAGCCTCCGCGGAAAAAAAAACAAGGAAGTGTTCTTAATTGGCGGAATCTACATTCCTTAGAATCTATGCATCACCTCAGCGGAGGGCACAGTATGTGTTCATTAACCAGCAGACCTCATTCTTCAACCACCAATGGCCTAAATTAAGGTATCCTCAAGTAATATTTACTCAGAAACTTTTGGAGCCCTTATAAGTTAACCTTTGGGAAACACTTGTGCTCAACACTGTAGATGCAATTAGGATAGAATTTGACGATATATATCCCAAGAATGCAAAAAATTTACCATATCAGTATATAAATGGCATTTTGGAAGATCATTTGGCCAATCTAGAAACATCCATTGTGATAGCGGCTGACGCTTCAGTTTATGAAGAGAAGGCTGGCGTAGGAATCGTATCATCCTCTCTACATTGGGCTTTTTCAATTCGATTACCCGACTTTACACCTATTTACCAAGCTGAACTACTGGCAATAGTCCTTGCATTGCGTAAAGTGCCGCAAGATCTATCAGCGGTTATTGTTCTAACAGACTGTCTCTCGGTCTGTACTGCCTTAAGCTCACCAAATTTTTCGCGTACCTTAGAAACTTTCTACTCGCTCATTCCTACACATGTGCGACTCGTCCAACTAGTTTGGGTACCAGGCCATAGAGGTTTAGCTCTGAATGAGCATGGAGATGCACTAGCTGTATCTTCCGTTGATTGTCCTGTTTTACCTATTTTGCCTACTTCGGAATATATCACAGCAGCACGCTTTGAAAAACGCACAACGGCCAATAACTTTGAAAAATCCCCTTTGTTTGTATCAGACTTTCCACAGCTAAAGTTCCCTTGGAAGAACAAGTGGTGTTAATCAAGAAAGGAAGAAATAGTGATTACCAGGCTGCGTTGTCGAGTCTCCTCATTGAACTTTTACCTTCACAGGTCGGGTCTGGCATAGTTGCCTTTGTGCCTTTATTATAATGAGAGGGAATCTTAGGAGCACTTCTTTTTGTCATGCCGAAAATTCAAAACTCAAAGGAAAAATCTACTAGAAGAACCCCTACGAAAGTTGGGCTTAAACTTGACACTTCCGGTGATTCTTTCATTTGGCGCAGTCGCATTTGGATTCAGCCACAGGAGCGTTTTTACCGCTGTTACAAATTTCTTACGAGAATCTAAAAAAATGGAATGCTAATAATAAGTAACTTCAGTTGTTTTATGTATAATTTTTTGTATGTTTATATGTTTTCTTTTCAAGGTTTTTTTTAGAAATTTAACACCTTTTTATTATTACCTATATTACCTAAGTAATCCAACCCTCTCTTTCAAGAAGTGAAATAATTTGAAAAGCAAGGCACCGTCCCATTCATGACCTATCCCCCTAGGTGGGTTGCGCCAAGGTGTTGAGGAACCAACCAACCAATCCCCCAGCGTGGGTGTGCGCCACATCATCAAGGATCTTGACTATACCAGAAGTAAAGTGTGCTTGCCAAGCATTCTCTCTCAAGTTCGCGTGTTGTGTATGTGCGCTTTTTGTTTCCTGGCACGCAGCGCCATTTCACCTGTCGCTGCGTGCACATATTCGCCGATGCGTTTGTGTTATCACGTACTGCTGCGACCGGCGGAACTACGGCGGTGTACCTACCTTGCTGCAAAAGTCCGTCGGGCCCTTGTACATCTCCTCGAAGGTAACGCACCTTGCGCCCTTGGGGCAATGGTTTTTGCCTGCGCAAAGAAAACAAGTGGGATCCGCCGTGCAGGTTGCATGCACCAAGCTATAACCGGCACATTCCGTGCCGGTTATAGCTCGGTGGGTTAGTTTTTATTACGTTCCATCACGAGAGGGTTCTTTTTTAGGAGCAAAGCTCCTTAGGCTCTCGCGATGTCCGTAGTCGCCGTCGTAGCTCGATCCCCCGTCGGACCAAAACACGGGTGTTACATATACCGTACACAAAGCATTCGTAGCGTGCATATGGTTTGAAAATAGACCGTGTCCTGTCCGTCCGTTATACTAGTCGGCGACATCAACGTAGGCATTATATATGGACCTTAGGACCTGGCTTCGCTCCATCTTGGCATTCACTTCGTAGATCTGCAGCCATTTTCTTTTTCTACTTTAGCTCGGGAAGCGGTCTTTTTGACGTCGACTGAAAAATCGCGGTTGAAGGAAATCCCGGCGTACATCGTTTAAATCGATTTCTTTTAAAAGGAGGTGAGAAAGAAACGGTGGTGCTTGTGCCGCTTCCAGGAAAGCCTACAATCTTTGTAGCAGCTCGACAAAACCGGTACAGATCTCGCCGCCTGTCGTGTCATCCTTGCTCGGCACACTGAAGGGGTGTGGTACTGAAGAAGTTCGTACGCCATTGCTTTTCGCCGTTTTGGTAGTTATTCAGCGCGCGCGGTCAAGGCTTAAGTGTGCACCGTGGAGTAGCAAGGTGGGATTATGTAGGTCTCTATACATAACAGAGTAGATAACAGCGTTTGACAACGCAACTGAACTCCCGGAACACGTCAGTTCACTTACCTCCGTAAAACTTGAACCCCCTCGGCCAGTTGGGGGTGCAGGCGTAATCGTACTTGCAGTCTTCCCACCACGCGACACAGTCGCTGTAGCACAGCGGGACCTCGAAGAAGCGCTCGTTTCCTATCTTGCGCTCCACCTGCTCCGTGGGCATGGTTCAGAATGGAGCACGTATATATGTTACAAGCGTGTTTATGTATGAAATATACCGAGAAAGATACCTGTTATGTAGCGATAAGGCTGTGAAGCACGCCGGAATATTTTTAACCACCATGTGTGTTCTCTGACGTGCATCTATAGATCCGAGAAAATGAGTGTTTATACGGCCCCCGCGGCCGGAATACGTATCTTTCGGCTCACTATAGTCTATGCACCGTAGCTAGTAAGCCATGTCGGCGCCTGGATGAAACCATGTTCTCTGCAACCGCGCACGATTCAACTATAGGTACTAATACATTCCGGATGCACGTCAAGAGGCCTACATAGCTTGTTTTCAAGTGGATTTTTTTAAATGACTAATCTATATAGGCACTACCCCACAACTTTTCAACCGCCACTCGCCTTGACGATCCAGGGTCCGATGTTGGGCTCGCACTCGTAGAAGCAGAGGTCCTTGCGGAAGTGCTCCCGGCAGGCGCTGGACATCTTCACGTTGGTCTGCTCCTCGCAGAAGTCCAACGACATGCTATACATGTCCTTGTGATGCACGTCGTGCGTGGTCTGGTCTGTGCAACACGCGTGGTCCTTCCATGGCGTGCACTGCGCGTGCAAAGAATTCGTGCCGCGCTTTACATACGTGGACACGGATAGCAAGAATCCTTGCTACGAAAAACGTTCACCACAGGCACACCAGAAAGTTACCCTGCACGGAGACGCGCGCACATGAAGGCTCCCTATTAGCCTGAACAGCACTCGCCGGTCCTCGCGGAGCGGGGAGGCTCATAAGTACAATCTCGAACCATCACACGAATTCTAATTATATAATCGCTGTGCGCTAGAGTAACATTGCCTGCTTGAACAAATTGAGAGGATCCGTACCACACACACCCGTAAAATGAGCGCGCCAGGGCTGTATGGTGTCCGATTGTGATGTGTGGTGCGCGTTCAAAGTGCGCGCCTTCGAAAAGTGCGCGTCACGGAAAAAAAAAAAACAAAAGGAGAAATACCAGAGTGCACGTGCGGGGCTGCTTAAACAAGAATGACGACGTTAAAGAGCGTCGAGCACGAGGATGCGTGGCAGGACGTGAAGTAAACAAAAGGTAAAACATCCAATGGGCAGCGAACACGGAGATTTCAAGGCCCAATGGCTTGACACCACGAGACAGCAGTATCTCCAATGAGAACGAGACAAGTGGGCCAGAGCTGAAGCAGGAGCCTGAGCAGACCAGAGCAAGGGGAATTCGAGGCAGGCAGTGCAAGCGGAAGGTCGTCACCGGACCGGGCGCTGAAGATGGGCCGTTGGGTTCCGGACCCGAGCCTACAGGACTTCCACCGGCCGGGGCCTCCTGCTGTCGGGTTCCCGCTCCAAAGGACCGTGGCCATCCGGTCCTGAACTCCTTTCCAGAGCCTGCGGACTTCGGTTCCGGCAGGCGAGCTACAGCCGTCGGGCTCCGGGCCCGAGCTGTGCGCCCAGCTGCTTGACTAGGTCGACCCTAGTTCCCGGACGCGTCGCCACCAGCCTGCGTTCTCCCGTCTCCGACGTGTCCACGCTCCTCAAGCCGAAACCATCACGATTTGGTAGGGCTTTTCGACGTGTCGCCAGCAGCCAGCGTTCCCTCGTCCTCGTCCAGCCCACGCACTGACGCAGGAGTCACGGCGTTCCGGTTTCTCATCACCGCCGAAAACCAACTTGTGGGTGAGACTGCACCGATACTCTTGCGCTACTCCCATCACTCAGCCCCTTTCGAACGTTAGGTTTAGTTACTGACTTTGAACGTTCTTGTTGGGTGTTTACAGATGTGTTTCGTCATGTCCAGTCAACTGTTTATTAAGTGTTTTGTTTTGTGAGGAATCTTTGCCTTTTTACTTTTCAATTAAACTTTTTGTGTGTTTCTTGGAAACCGAACGGCTTTGTCCTTATTAACAAAACTCTCTGAGGCTCAGCCCGGGAGAAAAACAAATCAGCAACAAGAAACCTGCATCACAAATTGGCGTCCGCGACAGGACAAAGTCGTTTGTTTTTCCAGTAGATTTTTTTGACGCGGTTAACACGATGACGAACACGTGGGAGTTAATTGAGTTGGCGGATAAAATGGGACTGACGGGAGCGGAGTTTAGAGTATGGTACGCGGAGCGGATGGAGAGGGAGCGTGAGGAACGGGCTGCGATATGTGACGCTAAAAAGCAGCAGATTGCATTGCAAACACACGCTAAGAGAGAGGAGTTCGAGCGAGAAACACGGGCTAGGAGAGAGAAGCTCGAGCGAGAGACACGCGCTAAGAAGGAGCAGCTTGAGCTAGAAATGCGTGAAAAGAAAAGGCTGCTCGAGATAGAGATGCGCGAAAAGAAGAGACTGTTGGAACTAGAATATGAGGATTTGCAGCAGTGGCTTGAGAGGGAAAACGCTGAATATACGTGGTCTGAGAGCCAGAGTAGTCAACCAGTGGATGAGGTGTGCTCTGAAAGCAGTTACATCGGGAGCGATTTGAATTTACGTGAGACTGACCCTGTACCTCGTCATGACCTTTCGCTAGAGAAAGAAACTCTGAAAGAGTATGACAGGGAGGTAAACAGTCAAAAGACTAGGAGACTCGATAAGCTTAGTGAAGCGCAGGAATGCTTCGTGAGCATGGAACAAGAACGTTCCATTCAGAGTAAAGGGTATTTTGAAACCTGTGAGAGGTCAAGCGCACTTTATTCAGAGGTAGGATTGCCTCTGAATAGCTCCGCTGAAGGAGCAATAAAAGGTCTCCTAGGTAATGCCGGCGAATGCCATAATGAAAGCTCTGATGTAGCAGCTACCTATTGTTTTGGGCCACTGGAGATAGCAACAGACGCTACGGACATGGTTTTTCACCATGATTATAACTTGCCCATACAGAGAGATGGCTTGTGTTCTCGGGAAATTGTAGATGATGCTTTTAGAAGAATATTGGAGCAAAATGCAAAAGCACTTGTTGAAGAACAGAGAGTAGAGTTGCAATGTAGGTCAGCTATATGTGACAATGAGGGTAATCACGATGACCCAGGCAGAAGGGTTGAAAGTATTGATGAACAAGCAATACAGAAAGCTGAAGGGATGGAAAGTGAACCAGAAGGCAGTAATGGTCCAGCAGGTTATTGTACGAGGAAGGACGCCGACTGGTGCTCTTTGGCATCTTCGGTTGAAGAGGTCGCTTCTGTTAAGATGTCTCAACGATTAGCGGCTTACGAGCTCAAGCAAGGCGTTCGTGGGAAGGATGAAATGATTCAGGCGTGGTTGTACTGGTGCGCCTGGAGGCAACGCCTCCGACTGGCATACAGACATTCCAGCGTGTATGCTTGTGATTTCGAGGTTGGGAACCTGGTGATACACAGCTTTAGGT
Organism: Rhipicephalus microplus; assembly: GCF_043290135.1. NCBI lineage: Eukaryota > Metazoa > Arthropoda > Arachnida > Ixodida > Ixodidae > Rhipicephalus > Rhipicephalus microplus. Next base: position 209,694,200 of record NC_134700.1, read on the forward strand.
TCATACGAGCTTACGGTCGAGAATTCTTCCACTGGCTTCCGATTCCTTACTCTTGTCAAATGGTTAGAGCAGTTAAACGTCTTGTATGGGACGCTATAACTTAAGCGTCAAATTCGATTTCCCGCTGGTTTCTTTTGGATCTTGCTTGCGGACCATGGAAGGGTGTTGCTTGTAAATATTTGAAGAAGTTACATGCAATGTAACATTAACATGATGTATAGTTTTTGAGATGATAGGGTATATATGATAAAAAAAAAAGGGGTGGTGTACTACTAATTTGGGGATTTTCACAATCCGCTAGATGTGTCCATACTTTTTCTCACTTCTTGCGTATTTTGAGGTTAGTGAATGTGGACCTTTGGGCAATGCAGTGAACTGTGTGGCGGACATATGTGGGTAAATTGTGGTGCAGTGCGAAACGTGCACTCAACGGCAGTTTTTTTTTCTTCTCGAAAAAAAAAAAACTTTTCTTATTGTTGTTGGTTGAATGTTACGTTCTGTGGACTCGGTGTTTCGACGTGAGACATGTCAACGAAGAAGCAGTGTGGTGCCATCGGTGTGATGTGTTGAACTGCGTGGTGCAAATATGTGGTGTAATTGTGACGTAGTGCAGAACGCGCACTCATCGGCAGTTTTTTTTTCTAAAAAAAAAAACTTGAATGAAAGGGGGGCGTATGTGATGTGTGGTGCGCGTTCAAAGTGCGCGCCTTCGAAAAGTGCGCGTCACGGAAAAAAAAAAACAAAAGGAGAAATACCAGAGTGCACGTGCGGGGCTGCTTAAACAAGAATGACGACGTTAAAGAGCGTCGAGCACGAGGATGCGTGGCAGGACGTGAAGTAAACAAAAGGTAAAACATCCAATGGGCAGCGAACACGGAGATTTCAAGGCCCAATGGCTTGACACCACGAGACAGCAGTATCTCCAATGAGAACGAGACAAGTGGGCCAGAGCTGAAGCAGGAGCCTGAGCAGACCAGAGCAAGGGGAATTCGAGGCAGGCAGTGCAAGCGGAAGGTCGTCACCGGACCGGGCGCTGAAGATGGGCCGTTGGGTTCCGGACCCGAGCCTACAGGACTTCCACCGGCCGGGGCCTCCTGCTGTCGGGTTCCCGCTCCAAAGGACCGTGGCCATCCGGTCCTGAACTCCTTTCCAGAGCCTGCGGACTTCGGTTCCGGCAGGCGAGCTACAGCCGTCGGGCTCCGGGCCCGAGCTGTGCGCCCAGCTGCTTGACTAGGTCGACCCTAGTTCCCGGACGCGTCGCCACCAGCCTGCGTTCTCCCGTCTCCGACGTGTCCACGCTCCTCAAGCCGAAACCATCACGATTTGGTAGGGCTTTTCGACGTGTCGCCAGCAGCCAGCGTTCCCTCGTCCTCGTCCAGCCCACGCACTGACGCAGGAGTCACGGCGTTCCGGTTTCTCATCACCGCCGAAAACCAACTTGTGGGTGAGACTGCACCGATACTCTTGCGCTACTCCCATCACTCAGCCCCTTTCGAACGTTAGGTTTAGTTACTGACTTTGAACGTTCTTGTTGGGTGTTTACAGATGTGTTTCGTCATGTCCAGTCAACTGTTTATTAAGTGTTTTGTTTTGTGAGGAATCTTTGCCTTTTTACTTTTCAATTAAACTTTTTGTGTGTTTCTTGGAAACCGAACGGCTTTGTCCTTATTAACAAAACTCTCTGAGGCTCAGCCCGGGAGAAAAACAAATCAGCAACAAGAAACCTGCATCACACCGATAGAAGAGAGCGTCATGCAAAGCGTGGCGATGCATCGGCATATCGCAGAAGCTCCAGACGCGCAGAAGTGTTTTCTGCGTATTTCAGTGAATCAATTTTAATTTTTCATTTCGTGCGCATAGTGGCAATTCCTTAAATGATTTAGGTCAAGAGAAAACTGTGTTGCGAGCTCGCGGTGATGTTTAACACTTTAAAAATGCGCCTTAAACCCTAGGTTGACAAAACAAAAAAAAAACGTCGAATCACTCAGTCTCACTCAAGATATATATGTTGCGCATTGGACTCACTCGGACTCAGATTCGCCAAAATTATCCTGACCTGGACTCACGCGGACAACCGCTGACGAAAAGTTTCTTCGACCGGACTCACTCGCGGCTCGATCTGAGGTCGAGTGAGTAGATTCATGAGCGAGTTCGCCGACCTATGCCTTCAACACGGCTCAGCAGTTCTGGGCATGTGCTCTTCATTCGTTAATCTATAGACAATTTTCCATAAGACATCTGGGCGACGCCATCTTGGGCTATTAACCGATGTTCGAATTCCTGTTTTTGTATATCGCGACGTAAATTAATAAGGCCATGAAACATTGAACGCAACAACGCAACCGTTTTATTTCGTATGCGTATGCCGTAACACTGTCCGTTTATCTTCTAAAGGTGCAAAACACAAAGGACATTCAAACCCATCCGTAGACACGAAACGCCTGCAGGGAAACATGATCGAGCCATGGCGGCGGCTCGATCGAGTTTCTCACGCCAAGATTCACGCGGTACATGCTCCGGCATATCGTCCAGCGCTGCGTATACAACCAGACATGTTGGTTAGTCTGCGAATCAGTGAGCACTGTTCTGTGTGCTGCTCTAGCCAGGGAATGCAGCGAGTTAAGGCGAAAGCTCTTGCCCATGCATGGCAGCCATTATCTATGCATCGATGACGTCATGTGGACAGGTGGCGTGGTGTAAGGTTTCCTTCGATTCCACGCAAACGGCGGTGACTGTCTGGTATATTTGAAGCGCCGTGACGTATACACGAAAGTATCGACATGCCAACCCCTTTCTCACAGCCTCGTATACGCCCACTTGTTGACCCTTCTGACGAACGCTATGCGCGCCGATCGAGCAATTCATGCAGTTAAGGCCAAATAGTATGTCCATCGTTCATGTATGCGAGCGCACCGACATATGAACACTCGTCGGCTTTCAAAACGAGAGGACGTTTTTTTTCTGTGCCCTCGTCGGACTTTTTTTTTTTTCGCCACTACTTCGCGCCTCCGTGTGCGCAGCCCTTTTAAGAGCTACCTATGGAGGTCTCCCAGGCCTTGGAGAAGCTCGACGCAGAGCTCAGTACCATGAAGTACGATTCTGAGGACGCCCACCGCACTCGTAAGCGGATCTTTACAATCCTGTTAGGCGAACGTCGGAGGCAGAAAGTCGAGGCGCTCCCTCAAGAACAGCACAAAGGTAAAGCAACTGCAACTTCACCGCGCACTCGTGCGCAACACGAAAAGGCGGCACAAGAGGCCCAACAGGAGCACGCATCTGCATCGGCCGCTCACGCCGAACAGCAGGAGCTGACGACCGCGGCAGCATCTTCCAAGCTGAAAAAGACTGAGCGCAAGGAGGAAAGACGGTACACGAGAGCCCCCTCGAAGCTCACGGGAGTCAACACCCGAGCTGACTCAACTGGAATCGACACGGATACTTCGCCAGTTTCAAGCTTCTCCTGGGAGCACTACACACCGGTCTCGTCTCCTGCAACAACGGAAACGAGTGACCCGAAAGAAGAAGACGTTCTGCCCCTCTTCGCCCTCTCACCGACTACATCTCCCCTGCTGACCGCCGAAGTCTACAGGACCTTGGTGCCCGAGCCAACAGACCCTGCCTCCCACACAATCGTGAAGAAAGGCGGCGGCACTATGATCTACAGACCGGTAGCGAAGAAAACAAACTTCCTCGCCGCGTCTCGGGATGCCATAACGGCGTTTCTGTCTGGATTCGCCGCCACCCGTCTGCGTGAACGCAACCTTGTTGCCGTGGTTGTCACCCCTGAGGCAGACCCTTCGCAGCTTCATGGAGTACAGAAGGCTTGCTCCATCAACGTCCAAGCTTATCGAGTACGACACCTGTAGGGCATCGTCTACGGAGTCGATAAGGACTTGGACGCCGCCGACATCGCGGCCAACATCGATTCGGCCGTTCTGGTTGTCTCGTGTTTACGCGGTGGCAGGTGTACCACCATCACCTTTGAGGGGATCACCGTACCACCGGAGGTTTTCCTTCTCAAGCTGCGCAGGCCGGTCCATCCGCGCCTGGGGCGGCCCCTACAGTGCGTCCGTTGCGGCCGCTTCGGCCACGCCACGGCGACCTGCTCGCGTGACCAACGCTGCCTCCGCTGCGGCGGTAGCCACGCGAAAGCACCATGCCCTGCGGAGCGCCCTCGCTGCATGAACTGCAGCGGCACCCATCCGGCTAACGAGCCGTGCTGCCCTTCATGGCAGATTCCGTGCAAGGCCGCCGTCATCATCGCCTCTTCAGATGGCCCCGTGATAAGCCGCCAAGCGCTGGAGAAGGCCAGGACCGCCGTCAACAACATCGACAAGCGTGGCAGCACGGCTGTCCTGGAGGGCCGCTCTTTATGAGACGCTGTCGCCGGTGGTGACCGATCGGCGTTGGCATCCGCCCCTCGCCCTGCTACCAGTGCGCCTCCTGCCTCTACGACAGCCAACACCCCATCATCCTTTCCTCTGGATATCGCGGTTCCCGACGTCGACTCGAAGGACGCGGTGATTAACGCACTTGTGGCGGCAATTCGAGCAGTGATTGTGTTCCTGCCGGCGGTTTCTGCGGTCCGTGTGCCGTGGCTCTCGCTGCGCACGAGGACATCGTCCCTGAGAATCAAGGCGACAGGATTACCACATCAAGTCCAAATCCATCGGGACTTTTACCTGCAAGTTCAACTGAACTTTTCTTTAGTTGAACTGAACCTTTTTTCCCCTTCCCGTGCTTGGGCTACGTGCCCAGGGGAGTGTTTAGTGCACTCCCGTCCTTTGATGCGCCTTATCGGCTCATCATCTTCTTTTTCGGCGGATATATTTTCCCCGGTATTCTCGGCGGTTTTTCCGGTCGTTTGCGGGTTCTCGCGGCTCTTCGGGCGTGCGCTGTGTGAGGCCGATCGAATGCGACTTTTTTTTTTTTTTTTCAGGCGCGAAGATCCTTAAAGCGGCACCCGTTCGTTTCTCGTAGTAGTGCGTAACATGTCTTACGCTTTGACCTGCAAGGTGGTGCCGGTGGGAGATTATTCGTGTGCGTTGTTGAACAATAAAAAATTCGTAGCACGCGCGTTAACTAAAAGCCGAATTCTCCTGTCTCTCATTCCCCATTAGCAGCCATTGGCATGTACATTGAGCACTATCTGACAAGAAAGGGTTGCTACGTTATACGCGCTGGGCGTAGCCTCCTTGGTTTTAGAAAGGTTTAGCGAGCGTTGGGCCGCAGTGCTATGAATACAGTGAACTAGTATATACCATGAACTAGAGGTGGTTAAGGTGGGGAGCAGACACAAAGCGCAAGCCGTAAGAAAGTGTGCGTGTGCCACCTCTCGTTTAGTCCTAAGGATGGAATGTCCGCTGGATGGCGGTGCATATGCGGAATACATGATGAAAAGATGCGAGATGGTGGTACTTGGAGTGTTGAATAGACGGACGAATGGACACACAGACAGATGCATGGACGGACGCGCGGATGGCTACACGGACGGATGAACGCAGGGGCGGATGCGTGGACGGACGCACGAACAGATGCATGGACGGACGCACGAACAGATGCACGCACGGACAGGCAGATGGACGCACGGACGGTCACACAGACGGACGCATGGACGGAAGCACGAACGAATGGACGGACGGATGCTTCGCCCCACTCTCCATCATTCACCCCGTGGATATACTGCCATTTTTGTTCCTCTTCTTCTTTTGCTTTTTCCTTGCCTATCCCTTCCGTTCCCACTACCCCATCCCCTGTGCCGACCTGTTGAGGTGTCATCTAATTGAAAGCAGTTACGGGCGGCACTTTTCTCTACTTTTCCTTATCATAATCACTTAGAGAGAAAGACATATGAAACTTGAAAGAATAACAAGTTCCTGATGTATCTGACTTTATTGACGAATCGTAAAAGAAGCACCGAGAAGCCCTATCATCCCCGGTGTTTCTGCGGATACTGTTCCGGCACCCTCATCCAAGCATGCAGCGTTCGCCATCGTCTCCGCGACACTGCCAAAACCCGCCGCCGCGGTCCAGCAGTCCGTGTCGCCCACCAGGGGATGCCTAATTCTGGCAGATCCCGAAAGCAAGTCGCAGCGTGCTCGTCACCGACCGGCTTTCAAGAGCCAAGGCCGCACTCCAAAGGAAATTTCGGCAGCCGTCGCAGTCATGGCCGTGTGTAATGGTGTAGAGAGGGACAACGGAGCATATGGGCCCTCGCGCTTGGCCGGCGTATAAGACGAAGGTCGGAGAATAGTCATGCCTAGCCTGCTTATTTGTGTATAATTATTGGGATTTCACGGCTCAAAACCGCGATACGATCATTAAGGACGCCTTAGTGGAGGGCTTCGAAAATTTCGGCCATCTGACGCTCTTTAAAGGGACACTAAAGGCAACTATTAGGTCGACGTTGATTGTTGAAATAGCGGTCCAGAAACCTTGTAGCGTTACTTTTGTGCCAAGAAAGGGCCTATTTTGAAATAAAAACTTGTTTTGGTGGTCCGCATCGAGTTAGCGCACTTCAAATAACCCGCCTCAAGAAGCGGACCGACCAGACCAACTGACGTCACTGTTGCGGTGCCCAACGTTGTCCGGCTTTACTGCGCTAGTAGCAGCAGACCGAAAGCAGCGAAAGCCACAGCAGCAACAACGGCTATTGGTCAATTTCCCGCCATTGGCTTCGAGATTGCAGACGTTTCTTTGTTGTTTTTTTCAACGGCGCCTCGCTAGATGGCATTACCTGTCCAGTGTAACCACGCAAAAATTGAATTTTTGAATAACTTGCGCCATTCCCCATAGTAACATCTGGCGGTTCTTTTTTTGCACGAGTCAAACAAACGAACAAGCAGCATTTTATTGCGTCTCTTGATGCACGGAAGGCTCTTTATTTAGTGCAGTTGATCGATTACTAGTGATTATTTGTAGGCTGTCCGTCTGATGTCATCGGGATCATTTTGAACATGTCCTGCTGCGGCGATTGTGTTCTTGTGCACTAAGTATGGCACTGTTGTTGATAATATTGGCGTTTTAGATATCATGCATTAAGCTTTCAATCTGACGTAAATTGTTATTTGACTTTAGAGTTCTTTTAATTTGCGCCTAAACCTAAGTGCACAGACCTCTGCCGTTTCGCTGCCATCGAAAGACGGCCGTCGCGGCCGGGATTCGACCCTGCGACATTAGGGTCGGCAATTAAGCCCCTTAACCTCTAGACAATTGTAGCGGGCTATGCATGTATTACCGGTATCTAAATTCATGACAGGTGCAAAATTAAGAAGGAAAGTGTTGTTGGACGAATTTCTCACGCCGCCATTAACAAACACGTTACAGTTTCAGCACTTGAATCGCCATTGAAATTGCAAAATATGTCTAACACCAGCAATCGAAGTCGTAATCTCGAGATTGCGTCGTCAAACTCCACAACTTATTCTTTATTTGAACAGAGTTGGTATCGCAGCTTCCCTTAATTGTATTTGTGGAGGTGATGAGTCAACGTGTCAATTAATTTAAAATATCTTTCCCGCAAAATTACTGTACATGTCATCTTCCAACTCCACTTCATTATTTTTATCGGTATTTGCTTACTTGCCTATTCTTAATATTTTTGCAATTTTTGTTTAATCTGGTTTTCTTTCATCTTTATGGTACACAAATTAGAATTTATATTTTAGAAATTTCCTTTTAAATCCGCACGGTTCCTGGCCGGCAAAATGATTATTTTTTTCCGTCACAACCGACGACGCCCACGCTGACGCCGGAATTTTTGGGAAACGAAAAATGTTGGCATACACCTATACGGCCGACTTGAGAAGAACGCCGTTATTCCGTGCCTATGTGCCGCTGTTTTTTCACAGCACATATAGCCGTCTTTATGACATGCAAAAGTAATACCAACATTTCAAATCTATTTTTAAGGCGTGCGATGGCTATAGCTTGATGCCACTGCTCCGATATGTTTTGTTAACTAGCGCTGACGCTGGTATATAAAGGGTTAGTAACGTTAAAAGCTTTGTGAAAATCATTGTACTGCCACGCTCTCGAATGAGAGTATACCGGTAATGTAAGTAAATAAATAAACATCTTTATTTTTTAGTCCCTCGCTCTCCCAACGACTGGAAGCATTTTCCCTCCGACGTCGTTTCCATTTCAGATCATAGCTTGTTTTGTTCCAGCTTGCACAAATATCAAATATTTGATTGACAATTGATTTGACTGTACAGATTTTATTACTTTTGTACACAGGTCGGCAAAACTCGTGGAGCTCCCTCAGACTCTCATGAAAAACATCTTTGACTCACGAAAATCTTCCTGAGCCGGGTTCACACTCACAAAAATTTTCTCCAACTGGACTCGCTCGGTCTCAAACTCGCCAAAACACTATACTCACCCCGACGCGCACAGACCACAGTTAAATTTGAGTCTGGGTGAGTAGACTCGTGAGTCCGTTAGCCTAGATTTAGCTTTTTCGACCATGGTGTCAATGCTCTTTAACCCTTATACAACGTTCGCCCTTGGGTAATCGGTGCTTCTTTGCCACCGTTTGACACAGTACTTCCGAATGCGAGCTATGAGTGCTCGCAAACCATTAAGGTCATTTTTCTGGTAATATGACAATATCAGACACCTTTATCAAGAACTTCCTTGCAATAGTTAGCAGGGGGTGTTAAGGCACACCTACGTGATTCGCGCCTCTGATCAAATAAATAATGAAATGGTGCATGAATGACCCCGATTTTGAATGCGTGTGAGTAGACGCGAGTATAGTAGTGAATCCAGGTAAGACTGATAGTAACGCTGAAGATGGCCTGATATCGTATAGGTCGACAAAAAGAGTGCAACGCAAGAAATATATTTAGCGCTTTGGACTGACGACCGGGGCTGAACTCACTTGCACACACACCGGCGAAAGTTTTCTTCACTGGACTCCCTCGGACTCAGACTCGCAAAAATAGCACTCATACTCACGGCTCGATCTGAGTTTGTCGATTCATTAGTGAGTACGGCGACTTAAGTATTTTGTATGCCAAGATATAACTCATTCAAATTCAGGTACGATGAACACCTATGAGTAGTATCAGCCTAATATCGTATCTTCATACGCATTTTGTGATTAATTCGCTGTTTCTTGCGTGTTCCCATTCGTTTGTTATTTTATATTATATGCACCCACTACCTGCAAAATAAATGAAGCCAAAGTACTGATACAATGTTTTGGTTCACATATTACTTGAATAATCGCACCGCTAAGCAGCAGGACGTCCAGGTGCGGCGATGATTGAATGAAATGATGCGCATTTTTTTGCTTCCTTTCCAATACATGCTGAGTTTACTAAGAACCACACATGCGCAGCTGAGCTCTTACTACAGTGTCCTCTTACTATTGTAATGCGATCAACCAGTCCCTCGCTGCGTTTCAAACGCGCGCTTTCGTCGGTCTTGCGCGCGCGCTTTGCAGCATACACGTGACTCGAAGCGCCGTTTGCGCGCTCGATTGAGATCGAAGCGCTTACACTCCTAAGCGGCGAACTTACATGACCGTAGAGGTTGGATTCCGGACCAGGCTCGCTCTTGTGGTTCCGAGCGTCCAAGCAGGTCGAGACGTCTGCACTAGCCACCAAGCAGCGGTCCAACAGGGCGATGACCAGCACGCTCGAAATGATGCGAACACCCATCGCTGCGTGCATGAACGTCGCAATCACGCGCGGTAGTTTTAGCAGAGCGAGCCCGAAAACGAGTTTGACTGCTGCTGCCCGCAAGAGAACGGCAGAAACCGGGCCGGTCTCGTTTGCCGCTGGGATGGCTCTACGCGAACTCACCTGCGTAAAGGCTTCCGAGGGAAATTGAATGCCGTGTTTTCTTATTTGGGTTCCGGGCGAGTGTGGTCGTGAAGAGCAGAGCAGCGACGAGATCTTGTTACACTTGGCTGTGCGTGAGATTCACGGCTAAATGGATTGCGTAATGTGGCTGCAGGCACCCGATAAGTGTACGCTGAGCGTGCCTCTCAACATAGTGACTAGCACAAAATCTTCACGGGGCAGATAGCGTGTTTTTTTGATCAGACGACACCGGTTGACCCGTGACCTAGGGCACGTGCTGCCATCGTGCGTCCACTGTTAAAGTTTCAAAGATAATAAATAAACATGTTTTAACTTAAAGTAACTACAAAAATATTACGATTACTTTTTTAAAGCCTTAATTTTGTATTATTTGATATTAATAACGTATATTATTTTGGCCGACTGACTCACGTTTATTGGCGAAAGTTGTAGATGGTCTGGCCACGCTAGCGGTCGTGTTTTCGGTTCCCAGGGGGCAGCACCCGAATATTTGCGTGACACTTCTCTTCCTCGAGAAATCGCGATCCGTGTGCCTTCCAATTACGTGGCACACCGCGGTGTCGGAAAAATTGCCGACATGGCGACCTACCAGACCTATCAGGACTTTATACAGAAGAACGAAGACCGGGACGGAATAAGGTTCAGCTGGAACGTGTGGCCGTCGAGCCGGCTGGAGGCGACCCGGCTGGTGATTCCCCTTGGCTGCCTGTTCACGCCGCTCAAAGAGCGGCCGGACCTTCCGCCGATCCAATATGATCCCGTTCAGTGCACCCGGCAAACGTGCCGTGCCATCCTCAACCCTCTGTGTCAGGTGGACTACCGCGCAAAACTGTGGGTGTGCAACTTTTGTTTCCAGAGGAACCCGTTTCCTCCCCAGTACGCATCCATCTCGGAGCAGCACCAGCCGGCCGAGCTGATCCCGCAGTTTTCGACCATCGAGTACACCATCATGCGGGCTGCCTGCGTGCCGCCAATATTCCTGTTCGTTGTAGACACCTGCATCGATGATGACGAGCTGACGGCGCTCAAGGAGTCGCTGCAAATGTCCCTGTCACTTCTTCCGGCCAACGCACTCATCGGGCTAATTACTTTCGGCAAGATGGTTCAAGTGCACGAACTCGGAAGCGGCGGGTGCGCGAAGAGCTACGTGTTCCGCGGAACCAAGGACCTGACGGCCAAGCAGATCCAGGACATGCTGGGCGTAGGCAAGTTCAACCAGCAAGCGCAGGGCGTTGCGCCGCAGCAGCCTCGCATGCCTCAGCACCCTCAACAGCCGCAGCACCCACAGCCCATACCGCCTGCGAGCCGCTTCCTGCAGCCGGTGCACAAGTGCGACATGAACATGTCCGACCTCTTGGACAGCCTGCAGCGCGATCCTTGGCCCGTGTCGCAGGGCAAGCGTCCGCTTCGGTCTACGGGTGTGGCACTCTCCATAGCCGTCGGGCTGCTAGAGTGCAGTTACCCGAACACGGGCGCGCGTATCATGCTCTTCACTGGCGGTCCGTGCACCCAAGGGCCCGGGATGATCGTCGGCGACGAGCTCAAGATTACCATCCGCTCGCACCACGACATCTCGAAAGACAACTGCAAGCACATGCGCCGTGCCATCAAGCATTACGAAGCCCTGGCTCAAAGGGCGTCTATAAACGGACACGCTGTCGACATCTACTCCTGTGCACTTGACCAGACTGGCCTGCACGAAATGAAGTTCTGCCCCAACATGACGGGGGGCCACATTGTTATGGGGGACTCTTTCAACTCGTCTCTCTTCAAGCAGACCTTCCAGCGGGTGTTCTCGAAAGACTCGCGTGGAGAATTTCGCATGGGCTTTAATGCACTGCTCGAGGTTAAGGCGTCGAGGGAGTTGAAGATAAGTGGAGCCATTGGGCCATGTATCTCGACGAACGTCAAGAGCTCCAGCGTCTCGGACACAGAAACTGGTCTCGGTGGCACATGTCAGTGGAAGATGTGCACACTCTGCCCCAGCACAACTCTGGGCGTATTCCTCGAGGTAGCGAACCAGCACAATGCACCGATTCCTCAGGGTGGCAGGGGATGCCTCCAGTTCATCACGCAGTATCAACATCCAAGCGGTCAGAAGAGGGTCAGAGTAACGACCGTAGCGAGAAACTGGGCAGATGCGTCGGCCAACCTGCACCACATTTCTGCTGGCTTTGATCAAGAGGCTGCGGCAGTTCTTATGGGACGTCTAGCATGCTTCAGAGCACAAGGAGAGGACGATGGAGCTGATGTATTGCGCTTTATTGACCGGACTCTCATCAAGCTGTGCCAAAAGTTTGGCGAGTATGCAAAGGATGACCCAAGTTCTTTCCGTTATGCAGAAAACTTCTCCCTGTACCCGCAGTTTATGTTTCACCTTCGTAGATCGCAGTTCATACAGGTAAGAAACCATGTCAATGTATTTTTACTACATGTAACGGTAGTAACAAGTTGCCTCTATGCTCGGCATTCATGAAAATTGTGGGATTTTAAAGGGCACCCTACTGGATTTAGCGATGAAAATTCGCAGCGGAGGTACTGTAATGAAAGTCATAAAAGATTTTTATTTCTTTTTTCAAATTACTTGCATTGCTGCCAAACTTGTACCCAACAAATAGTTTTTGTAATGCTTGCTCAAATTAACTTCATTTTTTATGTAATCAGATGCTTCATTAGATGGACAAACTGTAATAAGAGCTGCAGCGTTTGAGCACTTTGAATTATATAGAAACTGTAGTGAATTCCACATAGGGCCATACTTATAAAAATATAATACTGTTTGGTTTCACATCTTGATTGCAGGTCACACTGCTTGTGTTGTCATTGCTGTATTCAGCGTTTCATAATTTAATCACACTCTTTGGAAACTGTAATCAATTACATTGCTCAATGTTATCCCTGGAAGTCTACTTCACATTTTTTTGCTGTATATTTGAAATCCTGAGCACCTCCTAATGGTACGGTTGCATCTTTATTTTTGAGACTGCTCCTCAATATCAGTAAATGCAAGGACATTTTGAAAAAATTTTTCACTGTAATGCAGTAAAGTTTGAAAGTGGTGCTGCCCAGTAATTTAAAGCGTAAAATAGGAAGTACATATGAATAAAATGGGCACACAATGATGCTATTTTGCAACTTGTAATTATTTGCACAGTTAGGTAACTGGGCATCAATTTTTAACACTAATGGTAGGGTTGCATGGGGGCGGGGCTACCTTGATAATGCCAGTGTCAGAACGGTAGTGTGTTCATCTTGGTGGTCTCCATGTAGGCACTCAACCGAATTCCATCTGTGCACACTGCAATGTCATGCACACTGTCACGCACACAGCCTCTCATTGCTCGCCGTTTTAGCAGTACTGATAAAGCTCCACACCAAGAAACATCTGCGCTGCCATGGACCACAGAGATGGCAGTGGACACCACTGGCGCCCCAAGCAGATGACGTCACTTTCAATCCCCATATTAAAACATAATTTCGAAACATTATAATTGGAAATGTTACATTTAATGGAAAATACTCTCAGAACGCCTTCTTTATCGAGGTTGAAGTGTGGTGTAGTGCCTCATGCAATGAAGCTACATTGCTGTACTCCTACATTGCTTTTGTGAATGTTGTATCTGGGCTCTCGGGATGACACGGAGAGGTATTTTTCAAAAGAAAGTCTTTCTTCACCTTGAAGACTGCTTGCATATATTAATGCCAGTCATTTGTACTAAGCATTTATTTTGATGTGTTCATTGCAGGTATTCAACAACAGCCCTGACGAAACTTCATACTACCGACATATGCTAAACCGTGAGGACATGACCCAGTCACTGATCATGATCCAGCCCATTTTGTACGCGTACTCCTTCAATGGACCACCTGAGCCTGTGCTGCTTGACACGAGCAGCATCCAGCCCGACAGGATCCTGCTCATGGACACCTTCTTCCACATTGTCATCTTCCATGGTGAAACCATTGCCCAGTGGCGCAAGGCTGGCTACCAGAACTCTCCTGAACATGAAAACTTCCGGCAGCTGCTTCAGGCACCCGAAGATGATGCACAGGTCTGGCTACTGCACCATATCACTCTGTTGCTGTCTTGTATTATTCGCTACTACTGCAAATTTCAAAACTGCATTTCATGCATTGCATTTAATGCATCACTAATTGCACATTAACATTGAGCATGACACTGTCATGTTATAAATACAATGTAATTATAATCCTTCTCCGTTAGAGGCCTTTAGGCTGCTATTAAACGAGTTCATTGAAGACATTGCAGATTAGGGCATATTTACAATCAAATTGATGCAAAGAGCCATCTTTGTGACGAGTCACTTCACACTGCTTGCACTAGTAACAAGTGTACAGTACATGACATAGTAGAATGGCCAAACCGTGAATAATTTGTGAATGAACATCAGGTTTATCGCATGAGTTGCAATGCTCATAAATTGTTTTGTGTAAAGTACAAGTGCAATAAAAAGGGTCTCAGGTAGAATAACTTCACTGTGAAATTCACAGACATGCTTTTGTCCGTACATAGTAGCTTGTCGATACATTGTTTGTACATAGCAGTATTGCAGATGGGCTGCAGAGCTTCCTCGCATACTGTGCATCTTGGGAAATCTATGAGTAAGCTGAAGTTTGCTGAGTGCTAGTTTAGGTATTTTGTGGCCAATTGTATTGTGAATCATATAACAACTGAGCCAACAGTTGCGACGGGGATAAATTTTTAGCAGAAGTAGCAGGACGTTGCAAATTTGTTAAAAGCACGCTTGGACCTCAGACAGTCAACAGGGAAGTGGTGACGTAAATGACAAGCACTTGAAGTGCTTTTCATGCCCTTACATATGCTGATCTGTCACTGTATTTAGCATCATACTAGGTATGGCAAGGTCAAAAGCTATGGTGACCAAGTGTTGGAGAGAGTAGCCAATCCGTATCACTAAGCAGTTTGGCTATCAACCTACGAGGTAGCTGCTCTCAAGTTTGTTAAAGTGGTTGCCCCTCGCTTTCAACACTGCTGCTTGTCACTATGTATCCCAAGAACCTGTGAGCTTTCCTAAAAAAGAGTTGCAGCAATGCTACACAGCCCTTCAGCACTGCAGTGCAATAATTATTTTTTTTTGTACTATACATCAGTCTATGCCAGCACACATTCTAGCATTCACTGAGTATTTCAAGTGCAACAAAAATAATTTAGACAGTGGACTGCAAAGGTCAATACAGTCACTTTAAGAAAGGACAAACAAGAAAGTTAAATTGAAAAGTTATGTGGCCTGGGAATTGAATCAGGGTTTTTCACACTGTATCTTCAGGCAAAAACTTGGGTGATGCTTATGCTTCACATTTTAAGAGCCCCTAAACCACCTCCAATATTTTTCAAACATATCAAGTAAACACACATGTCGTGCATAGAATGTTGATGCCATCAGCGATTCCGATAAGCCGCCGACATGCCACAAATTTCAAGTCCCCCATCCTCTACCGGGCCTTTCGGGCTTTCACATGACATCAAAATGTTGAATCTCTGACGTGCACCATTAATGCTGTGATTGGTTGAGCAAGAGCCTACAGCTTCCAGCTAGTCTGCTAGCAGCTGTTTGTGCTGCTTGTTGTTCGTGTTGCCCGCATGTGTGTGCTCGCTTGCGAATCATCTACTTCAACCCACAGTACAAGGTCCACACCGGCACGATTCGTATCAGCACAGGCCGGCATGGCAGCAGCGATTCGCCAACAAGCACGGAGTTGACAGAGGGATGGAGTCGGGGCAACTGAAAGCAGACGGTGTTTCAAGCAGTGTGTCGGTGATAACGTATGCAGCGCGGGATTGGGAGGGGGACTCAGCGAGAGAGCAAAACGTCTTTGGGAGAGGATACCACCGGAGGGTAGTGAAAGCAAGAGTGAATGGAGTGATCACTACGTTTCCATAATCAAGCACATTGAACTTCAGTATTACGGCCCTGTTCGAAAAGTTCTCACGCCTCTGTGGTTTACTTGTGGACAACTTCCCTACCACAACTGAATTTTCACCTCTGGATGGTTTAGGAGCCTTTTAAGAGTGGAGCTCTAAGAATGGAGTAATGTACCACGAGCTCGGAAGATAACAGCACTTGCAGATAGATAGCAGTGCACCTGAAGTAGTAAAAGAGTATGTCTACTTAGGACAGGTAGTAACCCTGTGCAGAACCTTGAGATTGAAATAACTGAAAAAGTATGAATGAGATGAAGCACATTCGGCAATCATTTTCAAATGATGACTGGCAGATTGCCACTATACTTCAAGAGGAAGGTATATAACAACTGCATCTGGCCAGTACGGAGCAGAAACCTGGACGCTTACAAAAAGGGTTCACCTTAAATTTGCGACAATGCAGCGAGCTATGGAAAGGAAAATGATAGGTGTAACCTTAAGAGACTAGAAGAGAGCATAGTCGGCCAGGGAACAGACCGGGGTTAAAGGAACATTAAAGTCAAATAACAATTTACGTCAGATTGAGAGCTCAATGTATGACAACATTTAAAATACCAATATTATGTACAGCAGTGCCTTGCTTACCCAAAAATTAAGGGAAATGTACAATAATACATGCACCGCAGTAGGACATTCTCAAAATGGTCCCGATGACATCAGACGAACAGTCTACACATAATCACTAGTAATTGATCTAGCTGCACTATATAAAGAACCTTCCATCTGTCAAGAAACGCAATGAAATGCTGCTTCTTTGTTTCTGTTTGATTCATGGGAGAAAAAGAAACGCCAGCCATTACTGTTGAGAATGGCGCAAGTGGTTTAAAAATTCAATTTTCACGTCGTTAACCTGGACAGGTCCTGCCATCTAGCAAGGCCCAGTTGAACTAAAACATGTCTGCTATCTTGGAGCCAATGGTAGGAAATTGATTTATGGCCCTTGTTGCTGCTGTAGCTGCCGCTGCTTTCGTTCTGCTGCTACTAGTGTCGGCGGCCGCGAAGTAAAGCCGGGCAACATTGTGCACAGCAACAGTGACGTGAAACGGTCCGCTTCTTGAGGTGGGTAAATTGAAGTGCGCTAACCCGATGTGGACCACTAAAACCTCATTTTATTTCAAACTAAGCCCTTCATTGACACAAAAGTAACACTACGCAGTTTCTGGATCACTATTTCAACAATCAACGTTGTCCAAATAGTTGCCTATAGTGTCCCTTTCAGGATATCATAGTTGAAAATCGGGAAGAGAAAGTGGACTTGGGCCGGGCACGTAACACGTAGGCAGGATAACCGCTGGTTGGTAAGGGTAACTGACTGGATTCCCAGAGAAGGCAAGTGGGTGAAGGGGAGACAGAAAGTTAGGTGGGCAGATGAGATTAGGAAGTTTGGGGATATAAATTGGCAGCAGTAAGCACAGGACCGAGTTGACAGGCGGAACATGAGAGAGGCCTTTATCCTGCAGTGGGCGTAGTCAGGCTGATGGTGATTATGAAGAATCGAGCGAAAAGCGTTGTTGGGCTTCATTTGCATCGCCTTCTCATTTGCCTGCCACTTCTCGCTTCTCAGTGATGCCTCAACTGTGCCGTGAAAGAAACGTCTGAGCGGTCGTAAATTCTCCTAGACTGCCTACAGCATGTACAGTTACAGTGCTCACTAAGCCATAATTAAGCACATTGCTAAGTAGCGAGGAGGCGCCCCGCCGCGGTGGTCTAGTGGCTAAGGTACTCGGCTGCTGACTCGCAGGTCGCGGGTTCAAATCCCGGCTGCAGCGGCTGCATTTCCGATGGAGGCGGAAATGTCGTAGGCCCGTGTGCTCAGATTTGGGTGCACGTTAAAGAACCCCAGGTGGTCAAAATTTCCGAAGCCCTCCACTACGGCGTCTCTCATAATCATATAGTGGTTTTGGGACGTTAAACCACACATGTCAATCAAAGTAGCGAGGTACCCACTACGTGTCCAAGGCATTAGATACACCTACACAGCTGCACACTTTGTTTACACTGTGGTTAATGACAATTATGATAAACTATGGCTCAGCCATGTGTAATAAGTGGGCAACTTTAAAGCACCCACTCGTTGCGAAATTCACATGGTGTTGCACATGGTGGGATTTTATGCTATCTTCTGTAATAATACATCTGCGAATGTGACACCTCTGTGAAAATGTCGTCTGTATAGGGTCTTTTTTCAAAGCCATTTCGAGCACTTGTGTAGCTCTGTTCTAGAGCACTTTACTAACACGCAGATTGTCTCCGTTTGATTCTAGCTTGAACCCTGATTTTTCTTCTTTGCATCCATTGGACTTTCGCTCACGAATAGCACTGCCGATGCCACGTATTTTGCAACACGAGCTCCTTAATGCTGCTGCATTAGTGCATTAACTACAATGTGACTGTTACCACTATCAAAGCATATTTTCCAGTTGCAAATGCGGTACTATAGCTTCTTCGAAGCCATCATGGTCTGAAAGTTTTTTACCAGTAATGTGTTCGTCTTTTAAGTGATCCTGTATACTTAACATATCAATGGTGGCAGTATGCATATGACATACCTGTGAATTGTTAGCATTAAAAAAAAATTGAACATTTGTGAAAGAATCTGTTCGTATGTTTTTGTTCATTGCCTGGCTTTGCAGGAGATCCTGCAGACACGGTTCCCGATGCCCAGATACATTGTGTGCGACCAAGGTGGCTCGCAAGCCCGGTTCCTGCTTTCCAAGGTCAATCCGTCAGTGACACATAACAACGCCTACAACTGGGGTCAACAGGAAGCCGGTGGCTCTCCTGTGCTCACAGACGATGTCAGCTTGCAGGTGTTTATGGAGCACCTCAAGAAGTTGGCGGTTTCCAGCTCTGCCTGAGTGTCGTATCAGAAAGCTCCTGTCTTCATCAGATGCCTTTCAGCATTGTTCACATATTTTGAGAATATATCAAAGACTGTTTACCACTTTATCTTTGTTCTCCTGCGAAACCCAATCCAGCCTCAATAGTTCTCATACTGTTTTCTTTCTTTGTTTCCAGTGAAGTCACTGGCCAGTTAAATTTGATGCCAGTTCAGATCTGTAGAGCTGACTTAGGTTGCAGTAACACTCCTTAATGTGGTGACAGTCAAGCAAGTGTCCTCCAGTGAACTGCAAAGAAAACTATTGAGGGCACAAAGCCGGTGCAACAAACATACCATTTTGGCAGCGACAAAGTGAGACGTTCTTTAGGTGTCCGTGAAGTGAGCCCGTGAAACTGCTGGGATTGAATGGCTGAGGGTAAAGATGCATTGCTTGCTTTGACGTGCAATTCAGTGTTTTGCCACTATCACCTGGTGATTTGCTTCATTCTTCTAGAAGCTATATGTGGCCTTGGTTAAAGTAGAGTGCACAGTGTATATGGTTAATGATGGTCTGGCACATTGTGGGGCATTAAGAGTCCCAGATTGTGAAATGGCCACTTGTTAAAACAACTTGTTTACGGGCATATATATTCTCCACAATTGTCCCTCTTTTACAGTTTCTCTTTCATAACTCAATAATTGTGGCACACATGAAGAAACATGCTTTCATCATGTAGCTCACAAATGAACTTTGCGAAGAGATATTGGCAACTGCTTACATAAGAGTGAACCCAAAAAGAAAAGTTGTCGTCTTCATTGCTTTCTTTTTTTCCCTGCATTTTCTTTTATGCCCTTCCTCATGCTCTCCAATGTTAAAGTGCTGTTACGATTTTGGTTGGTTTAATTTACTTCTTTTCTTGTGCATTCCTGGAATTGTATAATTTGTAAAAAAAAAGAGTGGGAATAAATTTAACTTTCGCTGAAAACCCCGCATCTGTTCATTAGAATGGCTTATTGTCTTAGTTGCTTAAGTATTGGCATGGTAGAGTGCCAACAAACTGGAAGGACACTACAAAAAAGTGCAATCGGAACAAAGTGACAAGAAGGAATAGAACTCATGTCTTCTGAGCCAACAGCCAAGCATCATAACCACTGAGCCACTGCGGCAGCTTAAGAAGGGTGCTCTAGGTTCTCTTTGTTTTCTTCCGATTCGCTGGCATTCTACAACGCAATTCATGTCTGTGCCAGTAGTGTCAGTTCTTTGTAGTCCCTCAGGTATTATTAACATTTGAGAAGCATTATAGGCACTGTGGTCTGTTGATTTCACAAAGTGGCTATCAATACACATTCAGAAGAGACTGCATTATTTGGGACTTACCTCACTCCTATTAATTGCCTATTTTTTTTGTTTCTCCTATGGTGCCTGTCTTTCCTGCTCAAAAACAGCATGCACATCGTCAATGAGACATTGCATTCTTGGTGTAGGAGAGAGGGGGAGCAATGAAGTGAGTGCAAGGTTTTCGAAGTAGCTTGTACAAGGCAGATTACTATTGTTCAAAGGGCCTCTCACGAATTTGTAGCGTTGCAAAAAAACAAGCGCAGCATGTAGACTGTCCAGTGGTGCTCTTACCTGCAAAATAAAGCATGCTCGTGCTGTGAAAAAAATAATTGGAATTTAACATCGATGTGCTGGAAGAGAGACTCGACAGTGCCTTTAAACTTGAATAAAAGAACTGGGAATCAGCCATAGATGAAAGGAGTTGACACGATTTTGAGAAATTGTGAAAGGGACATTTTTCGATTCGTTGGTATGAAATGTTAACGCACTCCACACTGTGTCTGACAGCAAGTATGAAATATTTTACTTTCATTTTGAATTTCATCTCTGAGCATCAGCAAGCCAGCCCCAACGCAATGTAGATTATACCGACGAGTCGACACAGGTCCACGGAGATTGCGAACTCGGCGTCGTGCATGAAGCCTAAATAGCAAAAATCACCAACAGTCACTGTACAATAATTTCCTCATTGAGGTGCCCCATGAGCAGCGACGAATCTGCTGCTAGTACGTCGCGATTTAAGGTCTCCCGGTGACGTCATACTGCAATGACACATCATGGAGAAGCCAGACTCGATATCTAAGATCGAAGGTATTTTTGTGGGCTAGCATTATTATTGATATATTTAATGCATTTGCAGCCATCATAATATTCTTTTTAGACGTTCTTGACACAGGAGTTTTTATTTAGTCTGGCATTTTAAAAAATTATGTCTGTACTCTACTGACATGAAAAGTACAGGTCATACAGCCAGCACTATTCTATTAGTTTTCCATAGAACATCGACCTACTTGGGAAAATGGTTTATCAACATGTGTCAAATGCTCACATTGTCCTTTTTCAGCAAGGAAAATTATTTCATTTGTTCTAACTTCTCTTTCACTATTAACCCTTGTGTATTTCTATTCATGTAGCCTCTGCCAACATAAGCAAAACCACAAGGTACATGATAGTTACTTATTATATTGTTACAAACTCAAACTGTCACTAAAGGGAAGCAGTGTGGAATGAGTGCTCTGAATCTGCAAGGATACAACAGAAAGCCCAGGTTCGTATTTCTCTATCAGTTTAGCATTATGTATTTAATTGACTGATTTATGCTGCATATAAATTTGGTTGTTTCAAATTTGTCTGCCAGTAGCCTGGTCGACGATTTGGCTAGTTAGGGTATGGTCCCATATTACATTGAAGGAGCTCACGCAGATAAAAGAAAGTTTGAAGCACATAATCAATGCTTACCACTAAGAGGCTTATTAGAAGAGTGCAAAAGAAAAGCAAACTCAAACCTCGCCAGTTGCCACGACATAATCTTGACAGCTAGCGAATATAGGAAATAATATTGGCTAAGCAATGTTAACATTTTCCTGCAGTGCGAAAAAATAGTACATAATAGTGACAGCATGTAATCAGAAAAAGCACTCAAAGATGCTACAACCTTGCATATAGCTAGCCCACCTCCAAAGAACTAATCTTGCTTTGCGACATGGCCACTGCAGGAGAGCTGACGCAGGCATCACCAGCATTCTTAATGGAGAGCGCTTCGGTTATGTCGTGTGCCATGCTGTTTTTCTGCCTGTCCTGTGAAATATTGACACAATTGCAAACCTTGCTATGTGCAGCCAAGTGTGAGCCATTATCAGCAGTTAAATTGCTTTTGTGCTCCCTTAGTGTGTGGTTTAAGAATTGTGCTATCTGCCCAATGTAAATGAGCCCACAAGTCAGAGGAATTTGATATATCATGCCGGTAAAGCACTGAATGAATTGATTTTGATGTCCTGTGCAAAAATTGGGTCTTGTGAACAGCCCCTCAAATGCTACAAAGATTACCTGGCACATTGAAAACCATCTGAGCGCCGCAGCAGGAACTGACAATTGTTTAGACCATGGGAAAGCTTGTGAGCACACCACCCAATAGCTCGGCAGAGCACAAGCTGATGGCAGCTATATCAACCAACCCTTACCCAAACCCTGGCAAATCACTGTTTCTGCCCTGAGATCTTTCACAACAGTACCTCCAAAAGTTTAGGTGCAGAGACTGCCACACTAAAACACATGCCCTGGGAGAGAAAGAAAGAAATAAACCTTTATTTGAAAACAGTGTACTGAGCGATGCCAAGTATCACCCTAAAGTAGGAGGGCTCTCTAGTCCAAGAACTGTCTGGCTTCGACTGCCCTCTGTGTCCTGGCGACGAGTTGTCGCTGGCTTTCCAGGCCCTCGAGGACAAGCTTGGCCTCCCACGTTTCGATTAGATGGTCCCTGTGAATGCGAAGAAAACAATGAAGGCACTAATTCTGACGTTTCCTCGGCAAAGTGTTGTGATGCATGCCCTGTGTTGTTCATAGCTCGCCAACCAAATGTGGGCCATTCGGCAATGTGTTCAAAGTTCACTAAGACACTAGAAAAACACTATTTAGAATAATGTTCTGATTTATTGATGACCAGTCATGTTTAGTGTGATGGATGTCTTAATTTTAGTATGTAAGTAAAAGCCTTTCATATTTTTCTGACCTGTCTTGTAAGAGTTTACATTTTTGCTCTCTGTGTGGGTATCTCATGTACTGTTCTGCTTCTTTCCAGATTCTTTTTTAGATAATATATAACTTTCTGGTCTCTTTTTAGACCTAGACTAGACTATGGCGATGGGTCCACACAGTGTATGCAAGCTTTCTGACTTTCTGAAACAATCGTGAGCAACAAAATTCTATTCCAATTCAAGTGTCTAACTCGCAGTTGTGTGTGCTGACGTGTCGAGCATTGCACTCGCTAGGTGGCGACGGCACGCATCGTGTGTGGTCACGGAGGAAGGAAAAGGTAAGGAGAGGCCCTGACGTCACTTGTTGTGAAGCCGCAATGAAGCCGGAAGTCGGCCATATTGACTAGGCAAATTCTCCTCTCTTGTTTGCATACGAATGCGAAGCAGAAGGCACGACTCCCTCTCCGGCTCGGAAAGCACGTGGGCTGCGCAGCGTGTGTGTCGTGACGATCCGAAACTAATGGAACTGGGCTCATCACTCTGAGCCAGCGGGACACCTTCAGCGAAATCTCTTCGTCCGAGTAATAACAGGGAGTAACAGCTCGCCGACAACGAAGCAACTACGAGAGAACGCGCGCTAGATGCACTGACAAGGGCGAGTGCTTTCACGTCATTAATTCAGCAACTGTACAGACAACACGATCGGTCATGCGCCTTCTACGGTTGCATTCCGCCACGCGGCCGATGCACCGTCCTGCCACTGTGTCCGTGTTCCGCGTGAAACTCACCGGCGTCAGCATTCTGCGACCGTGGTAACATTGAGCACGGTGTTAGTGACAGTTAGCGTGGTTGCTGTTACGTTGAGATTACATGCAATGCTGGTGGAGAGTGTACCAAGCGGAACAGAAAAGGTCTTTTAATACGCACATGCAAGTTGTTACTGTACACACACAACACGAAACTACGTATGTGCACATGGTCCTCACGGCGTCTTGCTGGGCTCAACAGCGTCGTCCGTTGTCACAAGCAGGAGCACTGCTCAACCGTCACTGACCTGCAAGGCGTTCGTCATCATTCAGCTTCGTCATGGTGCCCAACGCCATTTCGCTGAACACTAACTGCTTCATCCGCGTCATCCGCCGCACGACACATGGATATGCACTTGTTCTACGCACTGTTGAAACCCCGTGATGGACAAAGAGATTTGTAAACGTTGCTAACAGTAATGTAACAGCCAGACGAACACTGCGTAACCAATAACGCGGCGCAGAGCACAGATATTGTCCGCCACGGCTCAGAACGAGACCTGGGGAGGCACACATTCCGCCGCCAGCCGCGGCTGCTCACTGCTAGACCAGCTTCACTGCGCAACACGTAACCATAACAACGCCGCCATTGTGCCTATTGACTATGGCCGCCATGATGTCATTTCCGCCACATTTTTTACGCCCTGCGCCGGCTGGGCATGCCCTCTCCTTACCTTTTTCCTTCCTCCGTGTGTGTGGTGCTTTCAGAAACCGAAACTGAGACTGATTACTGGTAGGTGTTCTGCGTTGGTACTAAGAAGCCTGTAATTAATTACTTGTCATGTGCTGCAGCAAACAATGTGCCGTGTTGTGACTAACTATAACAGTGCAATTTTTGTTATTGTTTTTCTGGCAACTTGCATAACTACTGTGTAGGGTGGCTAGAATGGGGAGGTGTGATGACCGGCCTCCGGAGGCTGGCCCAAAAGCGCGTTCCTGCCGCGCGGTGGCGCTGTCGGTGGGGGCGCTAAAAAAAGATAGAAAGGCAGCTGCGAAATTTTGGAACCATCTAAACTCCCTAAGAAATGAGACGAGCCTAGAGCAGAGATTTATAACTACAGCCCAAGGTGCTAGGCTAGAAGGGGACGAAGCTATTGAATATATAAGAACAAAAGTGACAGAAAAATTTCGACAAAGAAGTACTTTATGCACCACAATAGACAAGGACGAATCAAGTGGTGCAATGGCTCCATTTTCACAACAAGAGTGGGTAAGGGCTGAGAAAAGGGTTCCTAGTAGTACATCAACAGGCCCAGATGGCATTCCAATTAGGCTGATAAAGACATTAGGTCCGAAGTCTAAGCAGGCTTTGAGAGAGGCAGTGAGCACAATAATAATCGATGGTGAAGTTCCCGATGGATGGAAACTTAGCAGGATGAGCATGATCTATAAAGGAAAGGGGGACAAAGCTGACATAAACAACTACCGTCCTATAACAGTGACATCAGTGGTCTACAGGCTGGCGATGCAGATTATAAAGGAAAGACTGCAGGCGTGGATAGAAGATGAGGGGGTGCTGGGGGAACTGCAGAATGGATTTCGGAAACACAGGAGGTTGGAAGACAATCTGTTCTCACTGACGCAGTGCATCGAAATAGCAGAAAAGGAACACAGGCCCCTGTGGCTAGCATTTTTGGATATCAAGGGAGCGTACGATAGCGTGGTTCAAGAGGAATTGTGGGGAATACTGGACACACTAGGCGTGGAACATGTAGTCACTAATCTTTTAGAGGGTATCTATAAAGGTAACAAGGTAGTTATAAAGTGGGAAAAACAGGTATCGAAGCCTGCAGAGGTAAAACGGGGGCTTAGGCAGGGGTGCCCCCTGTCACCCTTATTATTCATGATGTACCTACAAGGATTAGAGGCAAAATTAGAGGGAAGTGGACTGGGCTTCAACCTCTCTTTAGTCAAACAAGGAAAACTTATTGATCAGGCACTACCAGCATTAATGTACGCAGATGATATAGTGCTAATGGCCAACAACAAGGAAGATTTGCAGAGATTGATGGACATCTGCGGTAATGAGGGAGATAGGTTAGATTTCAGCTTCAGTAAGGAAAAATCAGCAGTCATGATTTTCAATGACAACGAAGGTAGTGAGCTTAGAATACAGGAGGTCACGCTAGAGATAACAGATAAATACAAATATCTGGGCGTATGGATAAGCAATGGGACCGAGTATCTGAGGGAACACGAAATATACGTGACGACTAAAGGTAACAGGAATGCAGCAGTCATGAAAAATAGGGCACTGTGGAATTACAATTGGTATGATGTTGTGAGAGGAATATGGAAAGGGGGCATGGTTCCTGGGCTGACGTTCGGCAATGCGGTCTTGTGCATGAGATCAGAAGTTCAAGCAAGATTAGAAATTAAGCAACGTGGAATAGGTAGGCTTGCTTTAGGAGCTCACGGGAATACACCAAATCAGGGAGTACAAGGTGATATGGGATGGACATCATTTGAGGGCAGGGAAGCTAGCAGCAAGATAAAATTTGAGAAGCGATTGAGAGAAATGGGGGAAGAGCGTTGGGCTAGGAAGGTTTTCAGCTACTTGTACATGAAGAATGTCGATACAAAATGGAGGAAGCGAACCAGGAAGTTGACTGGTAAATACTTAGAAAACAGCAGGTGGTCAAACCAAAAAGAACTATCGGTTAAGAAGAAAGTGAAGGAAACGGAGACTGACATGTGGATAATGGGCATAATTAAGAAGTCCGCACTAGAGGTCTATCGAACGTTTAAGCAGGAAATTGCCAAGGAAATGATCTATGATAATACTCGGGGTAGTTCTCTACTGTTTGAGGCCAGAACGGGAGTACTCCGAACCAAGACATATCGGGCCAAATACGAAGGGGTAGACACAGTATGCAGTGCGTGTGGAGAGGAAGAAGAAACTGCCGAACACTTGATAATGTTCTGTAAAGGGCTTCACCCTATAGTTCAGGATGATGGCGCAGAGTTTTTCAAAGCACTGGGGTTTAGGGACCGGGAGGGCAAAATAAACTTTAAGCGGGTAGACTTCACTAGAAGGAGGTTGTCTGATTAGTGGCTAAAGTCAAGGCGCGAGTGAAAATTAAACTCTTCACTGCAAAGTATGAATCCTCAAACTCTTTTTTAAGGAAAAAAAATAAATATAGTTTTTGGTTCATTATATATTACGGCTTGGTGGCGCTAGCCACCGCCCGATCTAAAGAGTACAGCCATATCCATCCATCCATCCTGTGCTTTTCTCGCGTCGTATACTTGCCTCTGGGCGGGTAAATGATTCGACCGCGCTCAGTTTTACCGCTGTAGTCTTTTCAATTATGTTGTTGACGCCGAGAAACTTGCACGTGTAATCTACAAGCGCAAACCACGCAGCCGATACAGAGCGTGGGTTTCGCGGCCACTTCTTGCGAGGTGGGCGCGCTTGTTCTTGCGAGGTGGGCGCGCCAAAAATAGTTCAGAGGAATCTCTCCCGCAGACCAGCAGGTGGCAACAACCCTGCGTGTGTCGCTCGCAGATTTGTTATACATTTTCGATTGCATTAGTACTTTAAAGAGTGGAAGTCAATGCAGTGCGGCAGAAGAATGCAATAAAGTACAAGACTACAAGACTGGTGGCTTGATACAAGTATATTGGAAACAGTACATTAAAACATTACATAACACAGGGCTTCACCTTCTTGTCTTTGTTCTGCACAGCATGCTGGTTTAGCCCTGCTGGTTTCAGCAGAAAATGGACACGCGTAATGCTGTAGAACCTGACAACCGATGTTGTTAAAGAAGCTGAATGCTCACTGCAGCCAATTTGTGGCACATTGGCTGCTACGCGCAAAAAAATCCTTCACTACTTTGGTGTGCAAGCGCGTGGTGCTAAATGCACGAGTTAGTCTATCCTCAAGGGTTTTGGTTAGACTATATAGACGGACAGAGGGGTAAAGAAGGCCCCCCATGTCCCACTTTTTACACGCTTCTGCTGGCAATTGGTCCGTCACGTGTCACGAGGCAGGCATCCTTGCAAGCTTCGCATTGGGTTGAGAAGATCCGCTTCCTGGCTCCATATCCTGCAATATAATAGGTGAGGCGGTCATCACTGCGTTCTTCAACGCAGTCAGCGTGGTCAATCGCAACCTCTGCTGCTTCGACAGGTAGTGTAACGTCGTCACAAGCTGGTGCTTCATTTTCAGACAGCAGATGGTCCTCGGACAGCAGGGCCTCCAAAAGTCCAGGAGATACGTTTGCTCCCTTGGGGATTTTCGCCAATCTATAAAAGCTTATGCACCTGCATATATACATGTAAATTATAAAAATTGATACTTTGGATTATATGCTTTGTATTTCAATGTACAGGACTGAAAATGCACAAGCATACTTGATTATGGTAATGAACTGCGCAGGAGTTGGGTGATCGTTAGCTCCACTGGCCTGTCTGACAATACCAAAGGAACGCTCCAAACAGGCTTGACTGAGACGGGAGGTCATCAAAAACCTAAACCCAACCATTTCAGTGAGGTACTTCAGTAGGTCCTTCGCAGAGTGGATCGTCACACGTAGACCTTCTGCCGTGCTCTTGCTTAAGAAGCCGAGCCCTCCTGCATGGGCCTCCCACTGGTCGAGAAACTCCAGCATGTTGTCAAGTGCGTTAGGTGACACACATCTAGCCGCGGGTCGATGGAGGCAGAACGCAAAACGCGCCCACGTGGAGCAACATGCCAATGTAAGTACAAGAACAACCGATCATCTGCATTAGTCTGGCTCTTTCCACTGCCCATCTGCTGCTCATGACCCGTGTGTCACACCGGGTCAGTGTGTTAACTTGTAGAAACCTCAACTTTTCTACATGCTTAAACATGTACGAATTC
Source organism: Rhipicephalus microplus (assembly GCF_043290135.1). Taxonomy (NCBI): domain Eukaryota; kingdom Metazoa; phylum Arthropoda; class Arachnida; order Ixodida; family Ixodidae; genus Rhipicephalus; species Rhipicephalus microplus. The sequence continues at coordinate 209,722,506 of NC_134700.1, forward strand.
CATACGTACCTTGGGTCAAAATGTGTTTCGCAAACTGCAGAATTCTCTTGCAGTGGCTTGTCGGCCCTTGGTATGGCACGTGCCCACTTTACAAATTCATCCTCATGGGCAGGTGCACGAAAGAGAGACAGTCCTTCACCGCAGGACTTGTAGCCGGCGTCGCAACTTGGCACAATTCACCACCTCTGCGTTTTTTTTTTTTTCCGTCGACGGCATTCTTCAGAGCGGTTCAAAAATCGACAACCGCTGACATCATCTCCTTCAAGAAATCGGGAAGCGATAGAAAAAGCAGGCCGTACTTCGCGAACAGCGACAGCTAACTTGCGCTGCTCCGTCACCTACGAGACACGAGCAACACATGCTCACAGTCGGCACATGCCAACAGCGCCCCAGACTGACGCGCCAAATTTCCCCCCAGCGGCGAGAACGCGCAAAGGGGCTTCGCTAGGCAAGAGGCCGCCGCCGCAGTCATCACACCTCCCCATTCTAGCCACCCTACTACTGTGTTTTCGCAAGACGTGGTGCGTCGCTGTCGCCATGTCTTGCTTCAAGGAATGCCGTTTCAAACTTCTGATCGTACATCTATTTGAGACCATTGTTTACATGTGGTAGCATGCAGCATGTGAGTCGTAGCGAACTGCTGCAGAGAGCGCGAACTTTCTACCTTGGATGAGTTCTGAATCACCACGATGAATTGAGAAAATTTATTGTAGTTTATTGTAGTAATCCTGTTGTCTCAGGAGACAACGGTCTGGCAAGCATTAATGTGCGCCTGGATGAGCAGTGAGCGCGAAGTTTAGGTAGAGTTACTTCCTCGTATCCAGTGTAAAGTTCAGATAGCTGAACTGTGACATCGATTTTGTTACCTTGATTAGTGGTTTGAATAAGTAATATTCAAAGCTTAAAATATGGAGGCACTACTGGTGTCATCCCTTAGGTTTTCTCGCTTCTCTTCGTGCTTTATTCGCATTCCAAATGAGTGGGTTCGACAAGCGACGTCCTCCAATGTAAGTCATTTCACAAGCGTTGTGTTAATGTCGCATTTCGTTGTTGCCTCTGGCGTTTAATTTGCATTAAAATTTTGGAGAGCCTTAGAAACGAATCACAGCTGTTCAACGGTGTCTGAGACGCACCTCGACAAACACGACTCGACGATTATCTCGTGACGGCATGGCACTCGGTTATTGCTTTTTCTTAACACAGACTGTATAAAGCGTTACGTTTTAATAGCATTTATTCGAGTTTGAAAGGACAGTTATAATATCTTCTAGAAGTGAATTGACTATTGCTTTTAATTGAAAGCGACGAGGGTCCATCACGAGCCGATACGGTAAACTCAGTTTCATCAATCAGCTGCGGTAAGGATGTTAGAAATACAGCCCACGGTGGTTACAAAGGACCAGAACGGCAGAGTAATAACACAATTAGATGAATGACGAGTGTACCACTGTCATCACTTAACACCATGACATGAACGCACGACTTGTAGAACCAGTATGACATTCCGTGTCAGACATACGTTATCGTACTCACTCGTGCTCATCACTGAGTTAGGCGTACGCCCGTCTTCTTGCGCACTGTCACAAAAGCCGTGAATTGAATGTTTAGAGGAATGTTTATTAGCAATGAGAACCTTCCCCTTAATTTTGGCCATTAAGAGGTTTTCGCGTGCTTGTTGGGCTTCAGTATTCTTAACCTATATTCCTTACAACTTGCATGCCTTCTAATCCGCAACTGAGGAGTGCATTGGGAAAAAACAGGTTGCTGTGTAGTGCTGCTAGGCTATTGCATGTTGGTCAGGTACATGCTATTGTTTAAACCTCGTGGAAATTACTTTGAAGCAATTAACCAAAAATGTCCCTTTTATATATATTGAAATCTTTTCGTATTTATTATACTTTTACTTTTAGTGGCGAACATTTGCGGAGTCCCCTAAAAATTTCAGAAAATGATTTAACATTTGTTTCATTTCATAAAACTGTATTTTGCAATATGTCTGGGGCACTGTGTATTTTTTTCTTGCATCAACAAAAACATATGTGCTACCCAAGTTGGGCGAACACTAGTTAAAATGGTGCTTAAAACACCAAGCGCATGCCACAAGCCATACAACATATGTCACAAAACAGAGAATGGAGCTGAAAGAAAAAGTATAGTTCTGTCCAGGTCAATAACTTTAAAGGAGCATACACTGAGTCAAAAGGGGCTTTCTGGACCTCAAACTTAATTTTGGGGTGTGTAATTTGCTATGGTTCAAAACTATGTGTCACTTTTTCGTCGTAAGTCAAAGAGCTTTGCCGGTCATCCACCTTCACAGAGCGGAACATCTTTATGTTTTAGAAAAATTTTCAGCAAATTGCTATGAGTAAACAGCAATTGATAAAGGGTGTGGCATATACATTATCTTGTTTTGCCAATAAATGAAAAAAGTAGGTTGTTGGAATCGTGAGTATGTTGACCGATTTCTTTGTTGCTCACATTGTACAACCACAGTTGTGTAGGTCTATCATGCCATAGTTCGTTTCACCAACAATTTACTGTGTAATAAAGGCTTTCGGTTACGTCATAAAACCAGAAGAAATAATTTGGAATTTGCTTTAGACAAACTAGAAGCACTCGTTTATTCAGTTCTAATGACACTTTAGTGGTCTTCTCTTTCTCCAGTATTGCACTGTTTATTATTATTATTTTTTTCAAGCTAAAGATCAATTTATTATTGAAGAGTATAATTTTTCATGGTAGTCTGCTTTCGTGCATAGCATAAGAAAGTGATTTATGTTTGTATATGTATACAAAAGGTCATTGTAAAGAAAGTGCATTATGATGGGTTAGAAAACCTGTTATGTGCTGGAGTATTTGAACTTGCATTACTCAAAAAATTCATTGTGTAAGGGGGCTCATACTTTGAATTTGTTTTCAGGATGAAGTTGTCATCTATGAGTTGAATTCTGTTGAAACAGCATGCAAGGCCTTTGTTTCCTGGAACCACGAAACAACGCAGGGTGACTACATAGAAATAAATTCCCAGTTTGCTCAACTCTGTGGTTTTCGTGAAGGTGAAGAGGTGAGAACAGGGCAACGCTGCTGTTGATTGAAGATGTGATGCCCTTTTTTCAGTCCATATAAAGTTAGAACTGAAATTGCTGTTCAAAAAAATTTTTTTATCAGACAATAACATCATATTTTTTGTTTGCTCTTCTTTTCCATATTTTTCTTTATTTTATCAATAGGTCAGTCCCTTGAGCTTAGGTGTTGCTGTTGCTCCTGTGTGTTGTAACTAGGCTATCATTGCCATAGGCATGTGCGCGCGGGGGGGGGGGGGGGGGGGGGGTTGCAATGCTAACCCCACACATTGACAGGAGAGGGAGAAGATGCACTGTAAAGTTTGCCCCCCCCCCCCCCCCCCCTTGAAGGGGAACCCTGCGTTCGCTAATGACTATTGTTATTGTTGCGAGCCATAGTCTCACTGATGCGTCCTCGCTGACGTGTGTTGCCGAAACATCAAGGTTATGAAAATGATGCTGACAAGTTGAGAAATAAAAACAAACAAACAAACAGGTTTACTGGCACTATTTACAGCATAAGAGGTTAGGAGTTTTGAAAACCATGAGCGTGCTGGATGGACCGTTAAATCATGGTTCAGGGCAACGTCAAGCATTTTGCAGCGTCGTTGTAAGCCCTGTCGGGCTCCTCCTTTTTGATCAAAACACCGATCACACACACGACGCCACCCATTTTGGGACCAGCCTATAACACACGGTCTCTGAAAAGTCATCGAATCTCTTGACGCAATGCTCCTCCGGTCAGTTTTATTGAAAAGAGGGGAAGTGGGGTCCTTCACAAACAAGTTGGTGATTGGGTTGCTGCTGCTGTCTTTCCCTGAAAGGACAGCAAGTGAGTAGACACTTTAATCGCTTAGACTTGACCTGCGCGGTCGGTCTGCTTCGCCGACTCGCCAAACAAGCTATCAGGAGAAAATGCCCATAGGGCTCACGGACAGTTGAAGTTGTTACATTCTAATCCCTTTGTTGCTTCCCGCCGCTTGACGCTCATTTCGAGAGAAGGGCACTGAGGTTTCAAAACGTGGGAATGCCGCCTGGCTATGCTTCTCTTGGCCAGCATGGCACCCACGGACGAGAGTCACAACACTATCGATTGGCATACCATTTCGTTTTGTTTTGCATGCCATGTCTTTAGTGGCACTACCCATATATTACGTGCATGCAAGTCTTGCGCAGCATTATCTTATAAGGTGCCTGGGACATAATTTATTCTGCTCTCATCCTGCCGTATATCAATGCAGAATTTCAACAGGCCTTTCATTTTAAGTAGCAAAAAAAAAAGCAATACATTCATAGCATCAAGAAAATATTCAAAGCATATGTGGGGCTTTTATGTTTATATGCTTGCTTAACATAATGTATGCTAAAATGAGCTTTTTCTGTTTCATTGAAGCTAAGGATACATGAATTAATTGGGACATTATCTTCATTTGAGGTTACACAGCTATTGACCAACCCGTTAACTTTTGTAGAGGTGATGTTCATTCTAGAAGTTTAGTTCAAAGAGATCCTGTTTTAAAAATTTGCTTGTCATAGTTGTGTGCTGTTTTGTTACGAAATTTACAATAAGCTGAAAGGAAGTCCTTTGAAAAATCGACGGTAAATAATTCATAATAACGTATTATAGTGTAGAAAAACAGTTACACTTGAACCGACCTCTGCTCTTCTCTTCATTTGTACAGGTTACAGCTGAGAGAAGATGCAATGTTCATCCTGCAGAACAAGTGGCAATGCAAACATCGAGTCTTAGCGACTACGAAAAGCTTGTAAGCACAACTTTCTTGCTCTTTAACGCCAAAAACCTTTGTGTTTATAAAGCTCTTGGAAAAATAGATGTCATGAGAGCTGAACGAAGCTTAGTTCAACTTGCAGCTGAAATAAGTTATGCTGTAAAATTACTTGTGTTCTAGTGAAAACATATACTGTTGTTTTCTGTTTTCCTTTCTCTTGCACTGGCATGCTTGACCCTGCACAATATTGCTTGCTCTAATCCTGATATTGATAATTGTTTTTATTCTAATTATAATACTTACTTTTCAAGTAGTGTTCTGGGTCTTATTGAAAATCTGGCCACCAAAAAATTTGTCCAGCAGAAATGATAGATGAATTGGAGAACATAAATGAAAGCGTAATTTTCGGATAAAAAATTCTTGAATGTGAACAAGTCTAAAAAAGTGTGACAGAGTCTAAAGGATTTTATCTGTGAACCTAGAAAAATCATAGGCCAGTCCGTTTTTGTAACAACGTTATCGGTTACACCTATTGTTACATTGCTTACAGTCATTTGCACAATCCTCATTTTTGTAATGTTGCAACGTATCCTTTTGGAAAAGACAAGCCTTTTGTTATAGTTAGTACTCGCTCTGTATTGTTGTTTTTTATTCCAATCCTTGTATTTTTTATGTCGCACTGTTGCAATAGCCTTATGGGGTTGCAACAAGTAGAAATAAATAAAGTAATTGAGAAGCAGGAAACATTCTTGCTGAGTTTGGAAAATAGCCAGTTGCAGCTGGGCAATCTCTGAGTGAGTTGCAATCGAAAGGTTATCATATTAGAGGTTATGACCACTGTGTTTACCAAAATATGAGCTTTGCCTAAACACAATAGTGGCAGAGATCACATGGGTGGTGTATGTGCCCCATGTTCTTGATATAGATTCGTATTAATCTAATTATGGACACTAGTGTTTCTCTGGAACAAGCAGCTTACAGGTCATGGCAGTTTACCTTATGCATGGATTGAGTAGTAATAACAGTTAAAGGGACACTAAAGGCAAATATCAAGTTGACATTGATTGTTGTAATAGTGGTCCAGAAACCTCATAGAGGTAGTTTTGTGCCAAGAAAGTGCTTAATTTGAAATGAAATTATGTTTTAATGGTCCGCACCGTGCTAGCACACTTCAAACCACCCACGCTTGAAAATGGTTTTTCAGATGTCACTGTTAACGTGCCCAACGTTGCCCTCCTTTACTACAAGGCCGCCGACATCAGTAACAGCCGTGCGAAAGTAGCAGCAGCCACTGTAGCAACAACAATGGTGGTTCAACAATTTTCTGCAATCTCTGAGGCCATGATTCTATTTGCTGGTTCCACTGGGCCCAGCTAGATAGCACCACCTGTTCAGCCTAACCAGGCAAAAGCGGAACTTTTGAACCACTTGCACTATTCCCCATAGTAACGCCACGGGGTTCTTTCTTTTATAAATAAAACAGAAACCGACAAGCAGCTTTTTATTTGGTCTCTTGATGCATTAAAAGTTTTTTTAATATTAGCTAGTTTGATTACTAGTGATTAATTGCAGGAAAAAACTCTCATGTCATCGGGATCATTTTCAAAATGTCCCACTTGTGGCGTACATCATGTGATGCATTTAGCGCAATTTCTTGGTAAGTAAGGCGCTGCTGCTGATGATATTGCCGTTTTAGGCGTCATAAATTGAGCTTTTATTGGGACATAAATTGTCCTTTGCATTTAGTGTTCCTATAATGGGAGCTTTACGTCATTGGTCCATTGTTGCATTAGTGGAAGTCTATGTTAGTTTGGCTACTTGGTGCTCCTTAATGTCAGTGGAATGATGTGACAGTGTAGACAGTGGAGTGACAGAGGTGCATCAGGGTTGAATGAATCAGGTTTTAAACTCTAGTCCAAGTACTGGAGCTTGGAAAGAAAAGCAGAAATTGAGTTATATCGGGATGAAGTTAGTTGTCGGCCATTAAAGCATATGGTACTGCTTATGTCTATATGTCGTTCATGTAAGCATGATATATTTAAGGGGGCACACTGGTCTTAGACATTTTTTTGTTTATTTCTTCAGTGATCTTGATCAAACTGCACAGGACTATGCAGTTTTTTCTGCTGAATTCAAATATTTAATTAGTTTTCATGTAACTCATCTTGTTCCTGAGATAACCTATGTTCATCCTCTATTGTTTAAGGTCACCATACAAAAAAAATGCTAAATTAAAAGTGATATTTAGGATATGCCTACATATACAAACGACGATAGATTGAAAGTATGCAAGAGTTTTTTTGTTTTTAGGCCTTGGTTATTTTACAGCAAAATGAACTATCCATTTTCAAAAGCACTTGGAATTGTGTTACAATTTTGATGAGTAATTAATTAAAAAGGCTTTGGCTCTCAATTCTGCTCCCATACTTGCATTCTACACACACACAGGTTTCTATTGCAAAAAAGAATTATTGTTGTACCAGCCCCCTAGCTGCAGAGATATTAAGGCCTCTAAATTGAACTGTCAGAAATTTACTTTTTTTGAGAAAAATGAAAAAAAAAAGAAACTGAAAATACACAGCTTCTTCAAAAAGCAAGAATCATGGTGCGCATGTATTGCAATCTTCATAAAAGTGCTTATAAATTCGTAGCAGAGCTTCTAACACAGGTGCCGGCAAATTATTAAGAAGCTTCAAAGTCGGTTCCCCATTTTTCTTGCAGGTTTTGCGTGTTAACAACACCAAGAATCTGAACAGTAGAATGACATCACAAAAAATTACCACTTCCTGGTGTGTGAAAATTGGCAAAGAGATAATAAAGGCTTGCAGAAACCAAACATGTCAATTTTAAAAAATAAATTTTTTTGTCACTTTTTGGTCACAAAGACCAGTCTGCCCTCTTAAAGTAATTGATAATCGCATATAAAGTACTGATTGCCGTGTGTTCTACACGTTGGCCATGCACTTGGGGGCGACTTTTGCACATTGAATTAGGGACAATGTTACAGTGAATTAGGGACAACTGTTACAGTGACCAAGAGAAAGAAAGAAGAACGATGCATGCATACTTAGTGGTATCACTGGGGTAATGTCTTGGATCATGACTTCATTGGGATGCTGCTGTCATGGTCAAGAATTGAATCTGGAATGCTCACATTAGGAAATAAAAGAAAGCTAGAGATTTTTAGCTTCTCGACATGTACTGCCGACTGAGCGAGTTGGTGTGCAAGTAGCCTTATCTGAAAAAGAGCTTAATTTTTTGGCGCGTGTGCTGTGAAGTGCTGATATAGGATTGGTAATTTGATATCAGCTTAAAACTAGATTTTTTGTTAACTTGTGCAATGTCACACGTTTACCGTTTTGTCATGTGTGCGGCGTCACATGTGCAGCAAGGTGAGCTATATAACATGCTGTAGGGTCACATAATAAACAGAAGTTTGAAGTTAGTGCTCTTACTGTCGTCTGCTTTGCTTTCCTTCTTGAGCGTATAGTCTTTTCTTCACGCTCAAACTGAGCTGCGCTAAAGAAATACCATTTTATAGCTTCTCTTCCTTTCACTTCTTTACGCCTGAGGGCAAAAGACAAATTTGATGCCCGGTTTTCGTTCAGCACGTTACCACTTATAAGGGAACTTTCCATTATTTTCAAAAATTGCACTTCAGTTTGTGTTCCAGCTGTGTTCAAACGTGTTCTTTCGAAACCTTCTAAGTGTTTTGTTCATTCGTGCACTAGGTATAAAGTGTAGGTTATAATAGATTCTACCATATTGTTAAATGACTGCCAAATGTAATCTTTTTCTCTTTCAACTAGCAATAGTCGCCCCTCAGTTCACACTTCATTGGGTACAACACCGCCTCCTATCAAGGCTTACATGGAGGACGTGGTGGTGGACATGCTTAGAGGCGGGGGTAGACCTGCCATTGCAAGGAAGCGGCTCAGCTCTTCAGTGACATTAACAGCTGCCGATTCCGAGTCTGATGCCCCGTTAGATGACTCCGGTGCATTTATACCTACTGAGCATCGACGGCTAAAACGGAAGTCGGTGGCATCGTCCTCAAGGGAAGAGACCGTAATATACAACAGCACTGTGACTATAACCGTTGCTTATGTGCCCGTCAACGTCATGGTAAGCTTGAACGCTAGCTCCAAACAGAAGCTTCATGACTTTTTTTTCAAACTTGCCCCTGGTCTGATTCACGAAGTTCGAGTGAATCCCAGGAAAAATATCATTGCTGTAGACAACAAATGAGAAGATGGTACAAACCCTGCTCGATCTATTTCAGCTATGCAACATCAACGTGCAGGCTTTTGTTCCACAGTGCGCTAATGTAACATCTGGGTTTATATCGGATATAGACCTAAAACTGTCAGATGATGTTTTTAAAAGTATGATAGCTTGCACGCCACCGTACAGAGTCATCAACGCTCGAAGGCTTGGCTCTTCGAAGTGTGTAAAGATTCTTTTCGGGTGCGAAAAGCTACCTAGTCACATACAGGCCGGACTAGTTCGGTACCCGGTCCGACCTCTCATACCAAAGCCTCTACAATGCCGCAAACGTCTCAAGCTTGGACATGTACAGGGTTTCTGCACAAATGTTGTGGTCTGTGCAAAATGTGGCGCAAATCACAACAAAAAATTTTTTGACAATGTGACATCTTGCTGCCCTAACTGTGTTGGGGAACACTTGGCAACGGACAAAGAATGTCCCAAGCTAAAGAAAAAAATGGAAGGTCTTGAAAGAGAAAGCTAAAAAGATAGCATCACGAGAAAAGGCGCCTAGCCATAGCACCTGTCAAGTAGCTGGCAACGGCACAACTGAAGATGCACCTGTACGTCCGAAGAATGGAAGGTATGGTGCTGTTTCGTCTGGACGCCAGATTACAGGAGCTCACTTTCTTCCCTGATGTCATGAGTGGATTTCGTCGCCACCGTTCAGCTTTCGACAGCATGGCAGATCTTGTATCATCGCTTGAATCTGCTCGAGCAAACATACATTCAGTGTATGTTCTATTTCTTGACATACAGCAAGTGTTCGACTCGGTGCCACATAAGGCGATTATTTGGGCACTAATGAATGGAGGAATTTCAAGTCGTCTGTTACACTTTCTCCATGATTTTCTATCCGAGCGCAAAATGAAAGTGCGCATTGGAGAAGTAGAGAGTCAACCTCGCACTGTTAAATGTGGCGTCCTGCAAGGCAGCATTTTGTCACCGCTTCTCTTTAACAGCATACTTGCTAGACCTCCAGGCCAATTACTACAAGAATGTGACTTTCCTATAGGCATAGCGATTTATGCTGATGACATCACACTCTGGATTAGTGGTTCGTCACACCATGGTCCACTTCTTCGTGGTATGTTGCAGCAAGCTCTGAATGCAACTTCAGAATACTTGGTGGAAGTTGGCCTGCAGGTTTCACCTGCGAAGTCAGCTGCCATCGCTTATCATTCAAGGCAACGCGCTCGTCGAAGCCTTAGCAGGCTTTACCTCGGAGACACACCGATACAGTGGGTACACCAATCATCCATGATCGCCTTTCTTGACACCCTGCTGTTAAAACTGTAAGACAAAAATCGCTGTCCCTGTTCAAGTATGTAGCCGCCTTGACTGCTAGGGGTGATGGCATTGATCAGAAGACGGCACTGCAGGTTTATCAATCAGCTGTATTCTCTTGCGTGAAGTATGCCTTGCCAGTCTTGAATGTACCGCCTGCTTTAATGTCTCAGCTGGAACGGGATCATCGTGTTGCCCTTCGTGTTCTGTTTGGCTTACCTAATGAAGCACAATCCATCCCACCACTGACTGAAGCACACCAGTTGCCGCTAAAGCTGCAAGCTGATCAGAGCTACATCGTATTGAGCATACGAACAGAGCCCCAGATGGCAAGACACTCCTTAACAGGCTGGTATAGTGTCCACTTTCTTGGATGGGTAAAGTGGCGTCTTTGTTCAATGACATTACTGGCGATTCCGGTGATACTATAAAGTTGCCAGCAACGACAGAGCACAGCCCATGTGCATTCCCTACCCATCTGTCAATTTCAGGGATACGCAAAAAGTGTGACCAACGTGTTTCGGAACTATACCAATTAGCCCATTCACACTTATTTGAATACTTCGAAGACTATGCAAAAGTATTTACGGACGCCTCTGTACGCAGCGATGGCCTGAGCGCTTCTGCAGCGTTCTTCTGCCCTTCAACCAATATCAGACGGTTGTTTAAAATACCACACGCCTCATTGTCGGGGACGGCCGGGCTAGCGGTGATTGATGTCGTCCTTAAGTACGTCCAAGAAGGGTTACCAGCATCAAACGTTGTCATCTTCAGCGACTCCCGTGGTGCCCTTAGCATACTCACCAGCAAGGAGACCGACAGCCCTATTATAAGCAGCATCATGGAATCCATCAACAATATTCTGTCACGTGGGGTATGCCTAGCTGCACAGTTGGTATCTTCACACGTGGGCATTGCGGGCAATGAAGAAGCGGATCGCCTTGCTTCATCATGCAACCATGATGGCTGTGACTGTCTGGCAATTTCATGTACGATGGACAACGCTCGTCTGCTTATACGCCGACACTTCCTAAAGCAGCACCCAGACGAGCGTGTGGCGAATGGATTGTTCTCTGCCCATGTTCGTGGCCGTGGCTTGCCTCGTCGTTCCTGAGCGCTGTTGTACAAACTAAGAGTGGGTCTGTGCTGGTGCGTGAACGATTACAACATCAAGGGCGTGTGGACAGTCCATTGTGCGCAGCTTGTGGCTCTTGTGAAACACTTGGGCATCTCGTAGTGCGCTGTCCTACATTTGCTACGCAGTGGTCTTTGCTGATTAATAAGGAATAAAAATTCCTAGGACTTAAATGCGCGATCCTAGACGACTACCTCTTTTTGAGCGGTTGTGCTTCCCAACGGGACCACGCCCACCGAGCTCTCCTTACATTTATGAACCAAACGAACCTGGCCACCTGTTTATATAAGTCTTTTCTTATTTCTTATTTATTTATTTCACTCATACTTGTTGAACTCTTCGTCATTTTTTTCCTTCCTCATCTTCTTTCCTCTTCTTCCCTCTAAACTTTGTTTCCTCTGTTTCTTCCCTCCTCCCGAAAGAGTGAGCAGGCGTTGTGCCCCTCTAGGTGCCAGTTGCCAGCTTGCTCTCTTTCTTTTTTCTCTGTGTCCTTGTGTGTCTGTGTATGCAAACCAAATAAATAAATAAATAGATAAATAAATATTTCTCTTTCTCGCCTTACCTTCTTTTGCCATTCAGGTCGAATGCAGTAGTTTTCTTGAAAGTCATCTGATGAATCAAGTTCGAGCAATCTGGCCTGGCATGAAATTTCTTATGTGGACAACACCTTTATCCCCAATAGTACTTGATGTTGGTAAGCTGGTACTTTATTTTACCTCTTATTCAAATTGCATAGAGTTGCTTTACAAAAATGCACTGTAAAAAATTATCGACTGGAAACACTCTTTCAGCCATATGTTCAACCAGATTGATTAAGAAAAGCTTGAAATTGAACTAACAGACACACACACACGCACACTCGCATGCGCACACACACATACACACACATATATATATTGTTTACCTATATCGAGATGTGTTGATGAACATGTTGATACTATGGCACAAACCTGCAAAGCCATGAAGGTTTTCAATTATTTTGAGATTTCGAATACAAGTTGAACACGTTAGCACTGATAGGACCATTTTACCCCTTATTGTCTTACGGGGAATAATCAGTCGGGCCAAAGAAGGGAAAGAAAGCCTGCTTGCATTATTTGCTGAGTTATAAAACAGAGGCATTTGGGTGTTTGGAAAGCTTATCCTGCATAAACAGGCTGTGATAATCCTCTTCTAAGGGGAAACCACCATTTTGCTATTAGTAATGGACAAATATTGCTCTAAAACTACAGGTAGTACAGAACAAATGAGTGAGAAGGGAAGCTGCTTGTTTGGCAGCCTAGTGAACACAGTATTCATGAAATTTTTTAAATTAACATGTGTTAATTCACAACTCCTCTGCGAGTAAGGGGCCCTGCCTTTATAACAAAACTGATGTACATATCTTCTTGTGAATATTAAATGAATTGTATTGTTATGATCTCACATACGTGTTCTATATGATATGAAACAGGGACAGACAGTGTGGCCCAACTAAATATATCAGTGCCAATTGTGAGGCCAAATTATGAGTGTCTCAAGTAATGAGTCGATCTGTTACTGTGGGGATGTTGGCTACCACGTTTAAGCAATGCGGTATTTAATTGTAGGCTTGTGCAAATATTTTAAGGCTTCGAATATTCAAATGAATAGTACAGTATTTGAATTAATTTCGATTCGAATTTAAAATATTGAAAATTTTGAAGTATTTGCGATGAATGAATAGGTGTGCATTAGTTCGCATTCATACACTGCAGTGAAACCACCTGTAAAGGTGGTTTTGCTGCAGTGTAGGAATGCTAAACCGTGAAAGCACCTACCTAGGGAAATTCCGGTCTGCCATGAAGTCCCACTACAAATTTAAAGGGGCGTTGCAACACTTGTTGAGCCTGATCAGAAAACACTGACAATCAGTAGTCGAGGCTAACGAGATCACGTGAGCCAAATATTATAGCACAGCACACGGCCTGGAATCGACAGTAAAGTCTCAAAGTCAGCTAAAAATTGCTTTCTCTTCTCTCAACAAATGACGGATGAAGCTCGAAAATCAGTCAACACAAGCCATTGTATCAGCCATTGGCAGATTTCAGCACGGCACACTCGGTCGTTACTGGGGCCACCGCGGGAGGCCGCGACTTGTCCACGCGTATGTGCGCGATCGCACTGAAAATCCGCTTGTTTGAAGAAAAAAAATAAGAGAGAAAAAGCTTCAAAGGTCATGAGGCACGGGTGATGTATTTTCTTTTTCTATGCCATTCTTCCCTGCTTAGATTTCAGCGCTTTCGTTGGGACATGACAAGAGAAAATGGAATTGAAGCGTGCAACAAATCTTTGCAACTCTGCTCGTACTTGACATATAGTAAAAATTTTTGTGGTGGCGCGTTCGTGAGTCAATAAGCTTCTTTCGTGAAGAAATTTCGTGGTTACTTGAAAAAGTATTGCAGGGCCCAGGTATCTGAATATATTACGTTCAAATTGATTAATCATTTTTTAAACCTAAAAGCTTATTATGACAGCTTATATTCTAAGTATAATAAATTTTTAAGTGTTATGTATTTTACAGGTTATCACTTGCATCCTACTAAAAGTCAAATCCTCCTACTACTCAAAGTTGTTTTCGACTTCCTCTGAATGAAAAAAAAAAAAGGCATTTGCATAGAGGCCTTATTTCAATTTAAAAAAATATATTGTGCAGGTTAGTTAGGTTATGATAAATTTGCCAATTTTCTTTATATTTTATATATAGTATTCATATTCGATTAGAAATTATTCAACCAAAATTACTATTTGCTTCGAATTTTCTTCGAACCTAAATTTCATTGTTTGCACAAGCCTATCTTATTGTTTCAAGCACCCTTAAATCATTTCTGATAATATTGCAACTTTTTAAGTACGCGCACGCATCGAGTTCAGAATGGTGCCATGATCAACAGTACCAAATGAAGCAGTGCTACGAGCCGCAGGCTCGTAACAAATTCTTCAAAACAATTCCTTATCCCCTCCAGGCTTTTCAACATACCCAGCAGTGGCTGGAACGTCACCATTTGGGTCCAGTTATGTGATTCATGAAAAGAACCCATCTGTCTTCTCGTAGGTACGAGCGCTCGCTGATATTTATCCTCGCGTGGCAAAGGAGGAGCACTCATCCAGGAGGAGAGAAAAGTCAGTGAACATAGCATCTAGAAGGAAGGAGTGAAATGAGCCAAGGTCGTTTTTAGATCAGCAAATGCATGTAGCTCCGCTTTTACAGCGCCATATTGAATAGTCCATTTGGCTATGAGCACAACTTCAACACTGCGATTAAATTTCGACCTTTGGGCAGTTTAGGGGCCCTTCAAAACAGACACTGAATTCTTGTTTTTTTTTTTTTTGCTAGGATGTGTAACTGCTGTGTTTACAATTGTTTTCTATGGCTGAGGATTGAGAATTCAATCATGTGACTGTCTTTTACGGTTTTCATCTATGGAAAAAATTTTTTGTGTGTCCAGCTCCTTCAAAAAATTTTATTGATCTTTTCCTGCATAATTACTGGTATGTGTAACTTTGTTCGTTTGGCTTTACTATAACA
This sequence comes from Rhipicephalus microplus, assembly GCF_043290135.1. NCBI lineage: Eukaryota > Metazoa > Arthropoda > Arachnida > Ixodida > Ixodidae > Rhipicephalus > Rhipicephalus microplus. The sequence goes on from NC_134700.1 coordinate 209,737,533, forward strand.
AACATAATAAAATTCTACCCTTCTTTTTCAGTATCTGCTGTGCCGGATTGTAAACCTGTTCTCCTCGTCAGAAACACAGTTGTGTCCGTAGTCCCAAGCTCCGAATCTCAAACAGGGCTTCCAAGTGAATCTTCGACACCTAGAGCTATGATCGAAAACAACAGCCTGCGCTCCTTAGCATCCGTAGTTGGCTCTTTCCCCTCGTGGGTCTGGTCTTCGGTTTTGTCGAACCCAGCAGCAAGACGTTTGCATTCACCTCTGCCTCCAGAACAATCCGTCGAATCTACACTCACCTGGCACGTCGACGTGTGCTTCACTGCTAGGGTGATCCCGCGCAAGTTCTTCAAGATAGAGCCGCTACCGGCGCACAACGTTGAAAAGCTGTTGCGCGAACATCCTACCACGATTTTTGTGTCAAGATCGCAGCTTCACCCGTGTGATCTGGGCAGCGATGCCCAGCTGGCCTTGACTTTCATTGCCGACATTTCGAAGATCGCCTCGCCTCAGGAGAAGCTGGCTAAAGCCTCTTTGGACTCAAAGGGTGAATCAAGTGCTTCACAACAGACAACTCAAGTCATGTTGCCCGACCGTGAAACTTGCGTTGTGAGAGTGTTCGCAGTTCCTACTGTGTGGACGGATTTTAACTTGTTACATGGCTCTGACATGGCCCTTGTTCCTGACGCCCTGCGACGGCAGCTGGGTCTTGACTATGCTAGTAAATTGAAGATCAGGTCACTCTCTGCCTCTGAACAACAGGTTGCATTGAGGTCAATCACTCTCCACCCATTAGGCAATACGGTAAGTGAGATCCCCTCTGTTTTCGTAGCTGGTGTGCTTATTTCATTCCGGTGTTCTCTTTTTTTTTGTTATTGGTATGTGGTAGTTACGAACCAGTGTATTGCTTTGAAGCCCCATAGGTGCACTGCTATCTAGTTTTGTTCATTAACATTGTGCTGCACATTGCCATGGTAGTGGATTTTGAATCTGTTTGTCACTGTGCTGCTTTCTGCCAATTCTGTGCTGATTCTCAAATGAGTGTGAAACAATATTTCATTATTTGAACAACTTGCTTCCACTTCAGTGGTAACTTACAATTTTTTCGTAGATATATTTTCTTGATTTAATTCGTTGTTTTACGTATGCATCTGGAACATTGTTAGTTGTCATACATTGGTGAGAGAACTTTGAGCATGAGGGCCAAATGTTTGCTATGTGCAGAGCATGTCTTGTGCTTAGTGCTTCTCAAAATTATTTTAATGGACGAGATAAAAAGTATCATCATTATTAGCAGTGAGTTACCTTGTTTCACTAGGTGGAGCACTTTATTTTTGCTTTTTTTTTAGACATTTACGGAACGAAATATTGCCAGTACCTTCCACTCATGGTGTAGAGGCATTTCAGCTTCTGGATATCCAGTAGTGCTTTCATCCGGCGGTCTTTTGAAGCTGAAATCTGGTGAATCTGGTGAGTGTTAATAGCAGACATGAAGTTGGGGGGGTGATATCTGTACCTGTCTGGGTGTTCAAAATGGACAACAATATTGGAGAATTTCACTATAGTATATGGAGTTAATGCATAACAGACATTGCTAGTGGGTAGTGGCTGTGTAAAATTGCAATATTGTTAACATGAGTCTTTTAGTATTGTATAAGAAATCCCTTTTGGTAAATCTGTTCCAACCAGCACGGACAACCATCATGGACAAAAATAGGTATGCTTCTTGATCACCAGCTTTATTTCCAGTGACGACATTAAGTGTTGGACATAATGTGAAAAAGACTTGTGGATAAAAACATCCCTGTTCATCTACACTGTCACTTCTAATGCTGTTAAACAGCTCAGTGGTAGAGCATCGGACAAGCTATTGAAAGGTCGCAGGTTCGGATTCTGCCAGTAGCAAGTTATCTTTTCGTCCACTTTTCTTTTTTCACATTTACGTTACAATTACTTCTATTAGTATCCCCTATACAGCTCTTGGCATCATTGTCTGTTAGTTGTCATTAATATTGTGTCTAACAAAAAAAAACGAGCCCTTAAGTGTACACTTCTTTCCTTCATCCATAGTAAGGGTCTCAATCTGGCAGATTTTGATGCCTTCAGGTAGTATGCCACGGTTTATTGGTCAGCTGTCGGCTCAAATTAGGACCACGGGCTATGTGATGCCATCAAGCGAAAAGAGTGTTCCCCACTCGCTACAATGGTAACAGGGGGCACTTACTGGCGCCCCCACGTTTAATCATAGATACTCTATAAAGTTGGCTGAAGAATAGCCTCTATGGTAGCTCATTTGGTGAGCATCGGACACGTTATTCGAAGGTCGCGAGCTCGGTTCATGCCCACAGCAAGTTTTCTTTTTTCACATTTACATTACATTTGCTTTTAATAACATCTCCTATACTTCTCTTGGTATTATTGTCTGTTATTTCTCATTAATATTATGTCCAACAAAGAAAACAAGCCCTTAAATGCACACTTCTTTTCTTCTAATAGTGTCAGGCATTTATCGGTGAATTCCTATGCAATGTTCAAGTTAATATTTTTTAATTTGCCTCTGACATATGCAGGACTTGAACAATTTTGAGCAGGGATCAGTTTTTCTTTTTCGCAAACCAGTAGATGTAGACAAGAGGGAGCAGATTGCTTTTTATCGCGGAATTTGTACCGTAAGCTGTCTTAATATGTAAAAGCTTGCAGTCGAATGCAAGTGTTGACAGTAATAAATGGGCCTTGCCACACCGTTTCAACTTCTGAATGTTGCATCGCAACAACTTCCTTGTGTTGTCCCCATGTGAACGCACAAAGAGAGTGAAAAATTGGAGGGTGCTTGAGATTCTCTTTCAAGTGTAGGTCGCGGTAGCCTAATTGCAACTTGTGCGCATCGCTTTCTGAACTGCTAGCCTGCTTCAGTTCTCGGTGTGTCTCTGAACTGTGCCGCAAAGAAGAAAACGACTGTGCGTGTAACATTCACCATTTCAAGTATAGTTGAATGCCTATTGGAAGCGCAGTTGTTAAGTGTCCACTTCGCTATGATTCCGTTTGTGATGCAGCAAAGGGCCCACTCTGCGTCCGTAGGGCAACACGCAAACCCACGCAGCTGTTCACTTTGTTGGTGGTTTAACTGCTGATGATGATTAAATATGTCAGCACATTGTAATGGGTGGGCCTTTAAACCCACTCATTTCTCAATTCACATGATTTTCCAGTTGGCACGACTCTCCGGTTCTGCCACGCAATATACGATTTGTTAAGGAGACTCCTTCTAATATGTGACATTCATATAGTGTTTTTTGTCAAAGCAGTTTTCGCTAATCTCTGTAATAGAACACCTGCTTGCCTCGTAGATGGCCTGGGTGTGATCTTTGAACTTGAACTCAGAAACTGGCATTATCTATTTTATTTGCATCTTTATTGAGTTTTCTGTCACAGACGAGATGATTTTTCGCTCCCAACCAACGACACTCACGCTGACGCTGGATTTCCGTGAAATGAGCTCTTTAATGCTATCTTGTTAAATTGATTAATGCAAGCGAGAAGTGTTCAACTTGCAAATTCGAATGACGTAGGCAGGAAAAGAAAAAGAGAAAAAGGAGGAAGCTGCATTCTTTCATATTTCACTCACCCTGTGAGGACTTCGCAGGAGACTCAAAAATCATGCAGAAAAGCTAGATTGATATGCATTCATTCAAATTACAATTGAAATGTCATGTGCAGTCAGGTATGCTGTAAGTGCTTATCAATAGTTAACTAACGGTGCTCAATGCAAACACAGGTTCATAACTTGCTAAAACTTGTTGTTGGGCTAGTTAGTAACTTATCATATTGTAGGTAATTTAGCGCAATTTGGTAATCTCTCGAGACCCATTTGCACACGCTTCTACTCTAGAAACGCACACCACACACAGCACTTGATGCACAGTGGTGTGTGTGGTGTGTGTTTCTTGAATGGAAGTGCATGTAATGCAGGAGTGTTTCGAGTGAAGCGGTGTGTATGGTGCGTGTTTCTTGAGTAGAAGTGTGTGTGAATGTGTGAGTCTTTTTAAGGATTACCAAGTTGCCCTAAATTACTTTCAGTAAGACAGGTTCATAATGCAGAGTGCGCTAAGTGTTGAGGGGGCCTGCTACACTTTTTTCAGTTATGGTCAGAAATTGCTGCCTGTTGGTAGTGCCTGGGAACATGTTAGCCAAACGTTATAGCACAGCACGGGGCCTATAATTTATGATTATCGAAATTGCCTTGAAATAATTTTTTCATCTCTTGACAAATGATGATATCGATTAAAAGTCTATGGCCATAGTTTGATTTCGATCATTGCGAGCTTTGTAATTACCATGGCCCTTTTGTGGTGCTTGCAATCACACTGAAAAGAGGCTAGTAAAAGTCACAGCTTTGCCGCAAATGCGAAGCAATGAATGTGATAGCAACAAATTGGGAGGTCACGCCAAGAATGGCAAGCAGATCGAAACGTGCCTCGCGTTTCTCACGCACAAGTGACGACCGAGGCGTACTCACAGGTACAGATGAATAAGAATTAACATCTCAGTTGTTACTTCGCTGTGTCTGAAAAGCGTGACCTTTTTGCAAAAGGAGACTGTGCAACGAGTGCAGCGACCTTTGTGCACCCGGTAACTACAACAGAATCGTTCCGGTGAGATCCCAAGACGTACGATCCTCCCCGCCTCGAGATAAGAGTGCGCGTGAGCCTCCACCTCCTTCTCTCCACGGTGCAAAGTACATGTGGGAGATTAGAGAGCGTGCAGTCACGTCATGATGATCTAGCGATGCGCTCTCATTGCGCCATCTCGCTGGTAGGGCTGAAAACACGACAGTTCCCCTGAGATGGCTATCGGCAGCGGTAAGTGGTAGATATAAATAGCTTGCCGTTTGAACATGGAAGGAGCTGCTCCTTCATGGCTCAGTGGCTAACGCCTCGCACTCATAATTCAGAGGTCGGAGGTTCGATCCCGCGCGCCGGAGTCTTTTTCTAGATTATTTTTCTTTCTTGTGTTTTCATATATATATATAGATACATATACAGATACGGTGAGTGACGGTGACGCCGGTGGCAAAATCTTGCCGAAAGTGTCCATATAATTGCTGTCGCAGTAAAAAAGGAAAAAAAGAAAAGAAAAAGTGCTCAAGGTCATATTGCGTGCTGATGAATTAACATAGCTTCTTCCCCTTGTCTCCTCCCTCATTGTGCATATCTTTCAGAGCCCTTGCTGGCACAAAAGGAGAGAGAAAGGAATTACAGCATGTGGCAAAGACCTGTTACTCCACTAGAGATTGATGGGTTCTAAAAATTGTTGCAGCAGTCAACTTGTGAGGCAGTAAACTCCTTTGATTGAACTATTTGCTGATTACTTGGAAATGTGTTGCAGGGCTGCTTTATGCCATAGAGTATTACATGGCTCAGGGGCACTGAACTAATGCACTGTTAACCGACTGTAACAAGGAATTGAGTGCAGGGACACAAGCAAAACCTGTCGATTTGTGAATTATGATGTTGAAGTGCCTAAAGCACTGTGCTCGGGCAAAGCTGTGTATGTGTGACTTTTGCTGTTTGTTCTTTTTTTTTTTTGCAGGGGCACACACAGACTTTCTGATAAAGCTTTCTCATCAAAACAGTGAGGCGCAAGATGCGGCAAATGGTAATCAAAGTAGTGATAGTGATATGAAATACTGCTTACTTAGAGATTCAGCATTGGTGAATGTTCACCTTGGGAAGGCTGTCAGAGCCCAACGCTCTAAAAAGTGCACATTGGAGCTCCCTGTGTCAAATACCAGCCTTCTCAATCCGGACCTTCAGGCTCCTAGGCTTGAAGAACTCGGGTGAGTAAACTCCCACTGGAATGTGGGCTCTACTAAACTAACTCCATAAACTGGTTAATTTAACGTGCTGAACATTCCCGTGCAAGTGCTTAATGCTTAGTTATACTTGCGGTTGTAGGGGAACTAAGCAGGCTTCCAAGTTCTAAAAACCGACATTGCTTTTGAAGTGCCCATTTTGAAATTCCGGTGACCAAAATTTGTCACCTCATTATGATACAGTAGACTCCTGTGAAGGACCAGGAAGATATATTTAGTTTAACAGGAGTTTTGTTTATTGAGAGATAAACAGGGGTACAAAATTCAAGTACAAAACCAATCATATTAGAGGCAGCTGTTCTATTTAAGCAGCAGTTGTGTTTAAAAGAGCTTTGTTTAATTAGAATTTACTGTACTAGCATCACTGAAATTGAGAATCAAAATCACATCTATGCGCTGCCCATTTGGACTTGCAGAGTCAGCCAGCGAAGATGGTGGAAGGAGGAAGCTAGAGCTAAGAGAAACAGTGAAAATACGGGGCTTCTGTGTGGCCGTGCTGGCGTTTCCTGCTAGTTTTGGTCTTTAGTTACATTGCATTCATGGTAATTTAAAGCGTACGCTTATAAGAACTGTTGCTGCATAGATAATTCCTTTTGAAGGATTTGTTAGTGTTAGCATGTCACCCTTTTGCGTTGTTTACCGCTGTACAAGCATCAGCAGTTGTGATGTCGTTCTCTTTTAAAACTTTCCTTAGCAGAAAGAGCTGAACCCATATCTGGACTGTTGCAATGCAAAGAAGCAATTCAAGTCTTAGAGAATAACTTATTTTTTCCTGAAAGTTTTCAGGATTGGCTGCATCAGAACTGGGAATCCTATGAAAAATTTGTGTAACTGTGTATGACAACACGGATGTGCAACAAAACACCGCGAAGGATTGACCCCATAAATGCTAATGCTTTAAATGTTTACAATACCATATTGGCTCATTTTCTTATGGCATGAAAGGTTTCAGTATTTTGTCTTAAATGCAACATTGACAGTGAAAAAAGTATATCAAGTCATAATTGTACATCAGTTAATATAAATGTTAATTCATTGGCATCCACGGCCGGCATTTCGCGGGCCTGGTTGGTGAGGCCAAAAGCGCATTGTCTGGCAAATCGCCGGCCGCCTAGAAAATCTTTATTTTTGACATTGTTTCATAGATGGCAGCACAGTATTTTGTGTTTCCCTTTCCTTTGTTTATTATCCGCTCAATGAAGATGCTTGTCTATGTATTTCGAGTTCTTTGTTTAGCAGCTAAGGGTGGACTCTCCCGGCTTTTTCAAAACATATCGTGGCAGAATAAACAAGGTAGAAACCCGCCTGTCATTGCCTCACCAATGCGCCTACATTTTTCATGGCAAGAAAAATGAGCCAAATGGGCCCCTTATTCTTTCCACATGCTGCCGAACAAAGTCGAGTAGAATCCATCAAGACTGCTTAGTTTTTAAGGCACAGGGCTAAAAGTTCGAGAGCTCATAGGAGTGTGGAAAATGATAAATTGCTCACCACATGACTTTGTGTTGTAATCGTTTAAACGATACTGAAGCACCTGATACAGTGAAGCATTGTTAAGCAAAAAACACAAAATTTTTATTCTATGATGTTTGTCGGAGATTTTATTGTGGCTTAGGTGCACTGACCCATGCCACTGGTGAAGGCGAAAATTTTCTGGTGGAAGTTACCTGAAATTCAAACGTCAAAACACTTGCGCACTTTGCCCAGACTTTGTCAGCTTAGATCATATGCTCTGGCGGCGCCCTGCGTTATGGGTTGAAAACGTTACATCGTCAAAGTGGGATGCTGCGCTGTGCAGTACGGAATCAAAGGCGCAGCTATGGGCATTCCAACCGACCCACGACGTGGCGGACAGGTTAGGCCTATTTGTACTGACGTGGGAGCAGCCCACTACGTGCTAGTTCACGCCTCGATAGACCTAAATAAAGTTTTTTTTTCATACCATACCATACCAGGCTGGAACAGCCGCAAAAAGTGTAGAAGCCAATGGGTTAATATTTATAGTAGTATATGCACATATGTTGACATAAGATATGAAAAATTACCCTAATCTCTGCTTGTCAAAAGTATCCGTGACAAGGTGAGCTTTTCCTCAATCGGTTTTTTCTTTTGTTCAGTACATGATGAAGGTCTTCAAAGATCTCTAGTTTACCCATTCTTTTGTGAGCCGGCTCTATTTTTTTTCTGCAAGCCCCTTCATAATTTTGCCAGTCCACCTAGCTCTCTGCTGCCCTCGGCCGAGTTTCCCATTCCTTGGCTTCTGTGACCCCCAGTTGTCTGTCCAGTGTACTGTGTGGAATGCCCACATTCATATTTTTTCACTTAGTGTTATCTAGAACATAAACTTCCTGTGTCATGAGGTTACACCTACCATTTTTTTTTCGTTCCATTGTACACAGCATTCTCCTTAACTTTTTCGTAGACTATGTAAGGATTCAAGCTACTAGCTATTGTAAAACCCACGGCTATTAACTTTTCTGAAAGAGGTCAATGCAGACGTGGCTTCTAGAGTTTTTCTCCAGTTTCTTTGTTATGCTCCATGTTTCGTCCTTGTATGCTCGATCTGGTAATATGTAATAGTTTTATACTTTCTGCTTTAGGAGAGGGAACAGTGTCTTTTTGGCTATGATTTGGGAATATCTGCTGTATATCTGTCGTAAGTGCCTATGATGAGATGTACTCATCATAAGCCAGAAGATGACCAGTGTGTGTCTTGAGCTGTGATAATCAGGAACATTCAATTTTTAGAGTGCCCGTCACTCTTTTCATTTTTTTTTACCTTTGACAGTGGTGTGAAGGAGCTCTGTGAGAAGGGCTTGGCCTGGCTGAAGTTGCTGACGGCAGCACAACCCACTGCAGTACAATTGTGTGGCCAACAGCAACTAGTGGGAGATGTGCTGCTAATTACAGGCCAGCGCGGAAGTGGCAAGACAACACTTGCTAAGTCACTTGCCCTGTGTATGCTTCAGTCCTCTCCATTCGCCCACGTTGAAATCATCGAATGCAGTTCACTGAGAGGTAAGCACTTATAGAGGATTTCAGATCTTAACAATTTCTGTCATTGGATCTGTAGCACTTAAATATTTTTTATGCCTGTGTCCGTGGTTGTCGGCAGGATTTTTCCTTGGGGAGGGGGGTTGCAAAACAGTGGTGCATCGCGGGGTTCGGGAAGGGGAAGAGCACTTGTGTAGCTTCGAGGAGGGCAAGTGCCCCTTTTGCACCCCCCTGTCATTGCTACACAGACCACACAGGTGTGTCACACAGGCTCTTATGAAAGGCCATCCAGTCAACCGCCATCAGAACACCACAACTCGACCGACTCAAGGGAGTTCTCACACTTCTACACTCAGATTTAATGCGTTTTTTGGTCTTGGTTGGCCTAATTGTCAGCAAAATTCAGTTTGAGCAATTTGGCCATGCAATGAGTGATAGACTCTGCAGCAGTAATGAATGACAGCTCGGCAATGTAATGTGCTTTTCACTCCGTGTAGGTGACTGTTTCTCCTGCTTTGTAAAATGTATCTGCCTTAGTTTTTGTATCCTTTTCACCTTGGTAGATACCCTTGGTTTCAGTGAAATACTTCCAATTACCAACTGATGTCACCTTATATCGGTACACCCAAACATAGATATAACGAATTTGGTTATAAAGAATTATTGGTTATAACAAAGTAAGTTACTAAAAGCTTTGCCATAGATACAGTGTTACATATTGTTTATAATAAATTTTTGGATATAACGAAGTATTTTTCTGGCTGATGCGACTTTGGTATAGTGAGGTTTGAATGTGTTCACCAAACCGCCGAAAAAACCCAATCTTAGTGAGTGTTCGGTAGTGAACGTGGTACGGTTGGCTACTTGACTGGATGTAGGCACAAATTTTGGTCCCTCTGTTCTTGTGCAGGAAAGCGTCCTGAAAAGATTGCCAAGACATGGGAGCACCTGGTATCAGAGTGCTGCTTCAGAGAACCTGCGGTGCTGGTTTTTGATGACTTGGATACGCTAGCTGGTGCTGTAGCCGGACCCGAACAAGAGAAGAGCCCTGATGCCCTTTACTTCAACAAGATAGCTGATGGTGAGTCTTTCACATATGCATGGACACCTGATGCACAAATTCTCTGAAAGATGAACAAAACCTCAGGAATATAAAAGCAATTTTTAATTTTATAGAGCTTGCATGTGAAAACTTATATACAGTCAAATCCCGCTACAACAAAATTGATGGTACGCTCGAAAAAATTTGTTGTCGCAGATTTTCGTTGTGGTGAAGTTTCATGCATACACCACGAAAGTTGGAAAGAACTGATCATCATGAATCGTTCATTGGTCCCGGCAAGTGCATGCATTATCTTTTACATCGAACTTCTCCGCACACTGAATGAGTGTATTTTTTCACGTATAACATACACAAAATGTGCAGTAAATTTGGAGCTTAAATTGTGGTGTAAATCATATGCGAATATCAGTACACAAGTTGGCTTCACGGCATGGCATTATGGTAATGCAAAAAGGCAGCTTAGCATCAATACATGAGGCTCCTAAAGTTTTTTTGGCAAAACGTCGCGAAAATGGACCAGCCGAGTGATTGAATGGCAGGAGTCAGGCAAAAATCTGGTAGAGAAGTCGACGGGTCTACAAACAAACATACCACTTCCAATGATTGGCGGTGTTGATGCCATTTGAAGCAAGAAGAGGCCATGAAGTAGACTGTTCGTGCTAACCGTGCCGACGGCTGTACGCTTTTTCACATCACACCGGACTACAGCAGCGAAAAAGACTTAAGGAGCGCTTTGCATGCGATAGATGAAGGCCTGAAAATTTTAGAACCGCTGTTTTTGTTGTTATTTTCATATTAGTCAGATGGTGGGGGTATTTTTCGGGAAAGTTACGGTTGTGCACACAATCCAAAAGTTGGCAGCTGTGCGGGTGCACGAAAATCGTGGATGTTGACGTTGTCAGACCTAGCTCCTTGCCCAAGACCGTCAGTTTCCTCGCTCAGGCCTCATCAACCTTTGATAGGATCCCTGATGGGCGAAGTCATGGCTTGGATCACTGTGTAAACACAGCAGCACAACGAATGCAGCACGCCTCAATACATTAGAAAAAAAATGCATATGTAACACATTTTTGTGGAGGTCCTGCCGATCTAACAGCAATGTGCGGCAGACTCGCAGGCTTCCACTGTACGCTTCAGCCTGCGACACCTTCGTACATTTCAATTTTTTTGTAGGCCGGTCGACCTGTGCGGGATTGCACGTGTAGTGATGTTTGAGTCTGACCGGCGTGCTCATTTAAACAAGCATTTAAATAAAGCAAGGGCAATGCCAAGAGCTAACAAAAAACACCAAGAGGAAACAAAAAAAATGCGAAATGAAAAAGAACACTAGAACAAAACAAATTATGCTCTAAAAGAACACTACAAGTAAACACAACATAGAATGTTAATAAAATAACGACATGATGGAAACTAAAATAAGCACAAAGAAGAGTTTCAAAAAGATCGTGCTCACACTTCGGAGTTTCAACATGCGACGCAGTGCACACTAAAACAATATTTAAAGTTGGGTATAATAAAATAACGGTTACAAAAAAAAAACAATAAAAAGTTTCATACAGATCAGGCCAGCTCATGTTGCACGTAGGGGAGTCGACGGGGTGCTGCTGAATGTCTCGCCAGCTTTGGTAGACGAAGAGGGTGCCTGGTGTTGCAGCCGACTCAATGTGTTCGCGGGACACTCCATACCCGCCACCTACACAAGACTCGTGGCACCATGGCAGCCTTTTTTACTGGTTCAACGTTAACTGCTGAAGCAGTCAAATTCCCTTCGAGGTGTACGCATGCCGATTGAGGTCATTCTCCCCGAACACATGCGTGCCCCTTTGGGTACATGTGTAGGGAAGACACGCAGGCACCGTTCCCGAGTAGACTGTTGCTGAAAGCTTCTTTCCCAATACAAAGGCGCCCTCCCTTTAACAAAGTGGCATGCCGTCGAGAATTCCAAACATTTGGGACTAGTGCCATGTGTAATCTCGATGCACACAAAGGCAAATTAGAGCTTCCAAAATTTGTGTGCAAAAATCTTGGAGGCTACAACGTGTGGCGGCTCCGTGCGCATGCTTGTGATTGGGTTCCTGCACCCGCGTGTGCTTGTCACATCGTCCATGGCAGTGCACGCAGCACCTGTATTTACATGGCACCATACGTTCATATTAAACGTTGCGAGGTGAAAATTGGTTAGCAACAGCCGTATACGCTTTATTGCATTGCAGGGCAGTAGGCCTTGGCCGAGACCAGAAAAAAATTCGTATTGCCTTGAAGTTTGTATGAGTTGTGATCGTATCACTGAGGTTTTACTGTATGCAGTATGGCAACAGCTGTGGAAGCATCCATTTGCATCACTTTGAATAGACTGTTTAAGACGCTGCAGGTTTGAGTTTTGCAGTACACAATCAGGCATTGCTTTTTGTATCACATTAACAGCATGCTTTCGTGAACATAGGAGCTGAGCCTGCCCGAGACCATTGTCTTACGTCATAGCTGTAAGTTGTTGCATTGTCCAGACAGTACTGTGTCACATGTTTGTGACAAAGTTACACTTGAACCTCATTGTAACAAAATCACAGCTGTCACGAGAATACTTCGTTATATCCGAAAAATTTGTTATAAACAATTGTTTGTAACACTGCATCCACAAAGATATTGGTCACTTACTTCATTATATCAAGGTATGAGTGTATTAGCGTATGGATACATCCTCTGCTTACAGCATTCCTCAGCACGCTTGCTGCTCTGAGGGACTCATGCACCAGAGTGGCTGTCATCGTCACGGGCCGCTCGAGAGAGGCCTTTAACACCCGTCTCACTGCCAGCCATGGACAGCATGTCTTTTACACAGTGCTTGCCATCCCACCTCCAAACAAGGTGTGCATATAGATCAGTGTTGACAATTCTGGAAAGCAAATGAAATATGCCAGCCTTTGAATGTTACCTTGTACAAATTTGTCAAACAGGATTAAGAAAGTGCCAGCTTTGGAATATTACCCTATACAAAATTTATCAAACCGGATTAAGAAAGCAAGTTTTTTCAAAGTAGTGTGTGCAAGCACACTAAAGGTCCCCGAAAGTGCATATTCTGTGTAATGGCCTGGCAGATGCTACAATCGAGGTAATGATAAACGCCATAAGTCTGTAAAGTTCCTAATGTTTATGAAGATCTTGAAGATTTCTCATTATGAAGATGCACATTCTTGTCTGCAGCTTACTTACAGTTGCATTTTAAATTGTGGTCTTGAAGAAAATAATTGGGTGACTAATTTGCCTTGTAATACCGATTTTACCGATAAAACCATCCTTATAACACCGAATCACGGCATATTTTATATAATGTACTTTATCCGAAGCAACCTTAAAATTCGTATCATCACAAAATTTGCATCAACCTTAATTGGCTAATCGAGATTCTGCTGCTGTATGAAATCTTTAACACTCATAGTGATTGTATTTATGGATTACAAATAGTGTGTGTGTGTGTGTATTTATATATGTGTGTGTGTGTGCGTGTGTTATCCTGTATCTCATATTTCCAATCTTTGAATCATATTTTATATATCTACCCCCCCCCCCCCAATATATATAGGGTGGGGGGGAGGAAATAGCCCCGCCGCGGTGGTCTAGTGGCTAAGGTACTCGACTACTGACTCGCAGGTCGCGGGATCGAATCCCGGCTGCGACGGCTGCAATTCCGATGGAGGTGGAAATGCTGTAGGCCCGTGTGCTCAGATTTGTGCGCACGTTAAAGAATCCGAGGTGGTCAAAATTTCCGGAGCCCTTCACTACGGCATCTCTCATAACGATATGGTGGTTTTGGGACGTTAAACCTCTCATATCAATAATGGGTGGGGGAAATATAAGATGCAGGATAAGATAACAGAAGACAAGATCATCACATGTATACAACAGCAATTAGGCCAGCAAGAGTGTTCAGGTTAACTGTATTTAACTGTAGTGCACTAATTGGTACATCACTTGTAGTGAATTGAAGTGCATTTGTAGCATAATCGTCTATTAAGTTTATTTTGTCGTGTCTAACATGTAAATGAGGAGTCCCCCGGAAACAAAAAATTTTCGCCTTCTTAAAGTCCTAACATGTGATATTGCGATCGTTCACCATCTGGAGTACTACTGCTGATTGAAACACCAGATCTTCCATCAATGACCAACACTCTATATATGGTACGTGCGGCTCATATGGGAGTATATATAATTTATAAAACAGTCTCTGTTGCAATCGGTAGAAGTGCTTCTGATGTACTGTGATTCAATAAAAGTTGAGGAAGAAAAAATTCTAAATTAGTGCGTGTAATAATTTTATGCTATTGGTAGAACTGCAAATCAAATGTAATGTTGTAACGACACTGTACAATTCATGATTGTTCATTTGTTTTTGCTAATACTGTTGGTGGCTCTTCTAGTTTCAATTGTAATTCGACCTAAACCCTTTTAATTTCAAGTTTGAATTAAATCTTCAGTTGTAACTTGGCATAAATTTTGCAGGCAGAGCGTGAGGAGATTCTGAGGTGTCTTGTGAAATTGAGACCCCACCTCAGCAACAGTCAGTTTGACTACGGCAAGGTGGCCCACCAAACAGAAGGCTGCTATGCTAAAGACCTTGCTGCCATACTGAACAGAGCGACCCATGCCTTTTATGCAGACACAGCAGGTCACTCCACGACAACCTTGAATGGTGAGCAACCTTTTTCGGATGTCAGCACTGAGCATGTTTCTCACTTTATACAAAGCTATAAAATATACTGACAAAACTTGATCTAATGAAGTAATTGAACATTCTCACTAATTAAATTGCTAAGTTTGTAAAACAGAGAAAGGAATTTATTTTCTTTGAAATCTAACATTATAATGTTGCGGCAACAAAAAGGTATAAGGTCATTGTTCTCGCCACCAATGTAGGTATTTCTGCACTTGTAAAAAGTGTGCAGGGGTGGCCTGAGGGCAATTCTGACATGGAGCCTCCCATGTCGCTTAAGCATAGGGGGCATCATGTCCAAGCAATGCAGGCCAGAAAGATGGTTGGTATATAAAACAATGACGGGCAAATGATATGCAGAGACACAGAGAATGAATGGTAGTGCAAGCAGGCCGAGCCACAAAGTTGCAAAGAGACAATTAGTGTAACGAATTCACGAAACCAACCATCGCCGCTCATATCACCATCCAGTACATAAGAATGCTACTGACTGCTGGGCTCATTGCTTCATGCATAGGCACAGCGTGCGGCCTTGTCAAACTAAAGCTGGGGCCATGAGTAGGGTGCCTAGGTGATAATTGGATAGTGTTAGAGCGCACGCTCAAGGAAAAATCTTTCTCTGCGAAATTGGAGAAATATCACTCCTTGTATTTCCAGAACAACTTCATGGAATCATGTTTGGTGGCGAAGCTAGTTTGTTCGTACTGTGGTAACCTCAATACTTACCATTGTTGTAACCCCGATACTCACTCGATACTCATTAGGGGTTCGGGCTTAGCAAGCCACAGGGATGCATATACCGTTGCCTGCTCACATGTAGCGCACCGCTCCGCCCGTGCTCGGCTATTGAAGGCGCTGAGCATCATCCAACAAAAACAGAGTGTTTGAACTAAGAATACACACAAATACTTTATTTGCCTTTGGCGGCACCCCAAACACAGCACTACGTCCGCTTCCAGGATGCGGGAGGCAAAGGGCTTTCGCACACGGAATGTACACCAAAAGGGGGAACTGTGAGCACGTTGCAGCTAGAAATAGGCAAGCTTTGGCACGCTGTCCGAGAAAAGATCCTGCGCGGCTATGCTGCGCACTCTTATGATGACCACTGGGCCTGGTCACGAGAGCTTGGGCAAATCCCCGTACGAGGGCCTCCAGCAAGTGCTGGCGTAATACGACCACACAGGAGCACTAGGCATCACTCTTCTGCTCATTTTACGAAACTGTACCAAACACACACGTAAACATGCCCGCTGAGGATGCCAACGCACCCAGGTCGACTACAGTCCATCGATTCGCAAAGGCGACGTCAGCCAAGAAGCAAAATTTGTGCTTAACGTGTGCGGCCCGAGGGAAGAGAAAGCCCCCGCGCGCGTGACTTGGTCACGCTGAATCTTGTAGCTCAAACCAAGCGTAGTGTCACCAGGAGAACTGGCGCATAGTGCTATCTTTTGCCACATGCTGTCAGGATGGCAGAGGAAGGGACCGGCAGAATGGCGAAATGCCCGGGCAGTGGCTTCGGGCGCACCTCAGATCCCCACAAGGCTGATAAGACTCAGCCCTATAGGTATTTGGTGAGGAATCGGAATTGTTTTTGTTAGATAAGGAACTTTGTGTTCATTTGATTAAGCTTAAATTGTCGAATGCCGTATTAGTTGAGTGTCAGTGCCGATGCAACTAAGCTATTGACAAAAACTAACATAAACACAAGACGGCCATAGCATGTTTCAACTTTTTCAAACACTATTGCGGAGGCTTCAGTAAGTGATGGTCAATGCTAGAAGGATGATGATCATGGTAGTGGTGACTACTAGTACATTGTACCTCTTGTGCATAAATGGGCAGTTGACCCTTCGTGGTTAGCCACAGTGACGTATTGTTAAAGTTATTTGTGGTTGACTTTGTGAAATAACAAGCCTTTTGGTAGTGCATAAAGTTTCATCGAGCCGGGTTGAATCAGTCTGCTGACCAACATGTGTTTGGGCTTGTTTGTTCATTGTTAGTGAGAAACAAATGAGTGCTGAGAAAGGGGGACCTAAAAGGTATACTTAAGAGAAAAAAGATTTTTCGCGTATTAGTAAAGTATGGTTAGTAAAGTATAGCCAGTGTTGGGGGACTGGCGGTTAGCGCCTGCAATTTTTTTGTCGAGACGGCACCCTCCTGGGACGCATGCGAGGGTCAAAACGTACTTGGGTGGCTTTGAAGTTTCTCGTGGCAACCTACTGAGGGCGTGTACGTTGTGGAATTGAGGCTGGCCCGCTGCCTTTGCGCGGGCTTTGCCGCCTTTTCTGCCGTTCCCATGTCCCGACATGTCTCCCCTCCTTTGCTGTCTGCCGCACTGGGGGAGCGGAGTGACGTTTAACCCCCTCACCCGGTAGCGGATGTTGACTGTGGCGCCGCGCGCAGAGTCTCCCGAGAGGTTTTCGCGCGCTGTGTCGTGAGCGGACAGATACTCTCCGGGACTGCAAACAGTGAGCCACGCAATCTTTTCCGTCCGTCCACTCCCGTCGCTCGGGGCTCGTCGAACTTCGCTGACGGCGCCTCGCGCCCGAGGCGAACGCTCACCTTTTGTTGCCCCACTGCGTTCGCACGGCCGAAGGGCGGTACGGTGTCCTAGTGCGTGGCCTAGCTACGCCGACCCGTCTCCCTCCGAAGCCAACGCAAGCGCCTTTGCCCTTGCTCGAGCGACCGGGCCTTGGTCCCGGTGTCTCCGTGGATCACCTTTATCGCGGAGACGTGCTCGTGGCACCCTGGGTAGTACTTTTATGCCCGTGGCGTGGATAAGCCTATTTGCTTTCCCGTCGCGCCTTTGCAACGGGCTGTACTGCGTTTGGTGTTGCCACAATAAAGTGTTGCGACTTTGAGCAGTATCGTGTTCTCGCCACGGCGACGGTTAATGCGTGCCCTGCGGCTCGCTAAGACCGGACCCACGCTGGTGGCCGTACTCCTTCGGGATACGTGCACACCACAACGTTCAGGAGCTGCTTGCCTGGAGAGTATTGCAGCTTGTAGCTGAATCCACCCAAATACAGCGCCCAGCACTGTATATGAGCAGCTGCAAGTGGTGCAGCTGGCTGATTCGGTCTCAGAAAGCCCAGCAGTGGCTGGTAGTCTGTTATGAGGATGAACTCTGGGCCTAGAAAATACTCACGAATCTTCATTACTCGAAATACCAGGGCTTGCGCTTCTCATTCAAGTTGAGAATAATTTTGTTCTGCTTTCGACGTTTTTGAGCAAAAGTTAATAGGCTCATTCCTGTTCCCTTTCGTGTGAAAAGTATCATAGCGCACTAACAGCCATGCTTGTAGCAAACACTGTATTGCTCTTGTAAACTTATGTTTTTGTTTTTAGGTCCAGTCCCAACCTGTATTTTTTTTCCAGTAGTCGATATAATAAAACGAGCAGAGACGATATGTTTGGCAAAAACTTTGGATAGAAACAGGTCATCCCTAGAAAGGAACGAAGCTCGGTAATATTTTTAGCGCTGAGAGCTTCCACGATTGCTTCAATGTTTTATTCTATCGGGTGTAGCCCCTGCTGATCAATTCGAGATATGTAACAGATGCCTGCCGAAATTTGCATATGTCGAGGCATAGTTTAACACCACTCTCGCAGAAACGCTGCGGAATGGCTTTTAGCACGTCGTCCTTTCCTGCCTTTTCAGACAGCAAGACTTCGTCCAGATAAAGTTGCGCGCCTTATAAGCTTTGTAGAACACTTTCCATCCTAAGTTGAAAAATGGCTGGCGCAGAGGCAATGCTGAAAGGTAATTGGTTGTAGCCAGAAGATCTTGTGCACATCTGGCTCGATTCATCATCCATCGGAAATAGATTATATGCATCCCTTAAATATATAGTAATATTGAAATACTTGCTGCGTTTAAGAATGCCAGCTTGTCATTGATTACTAGCAACAAATAGTGCTTCAGCTAACATGCCACATTTAAGGTGACCTTGAAGTCGCCACAAATCCTAACGGTGCTGTCCTTCTCAAGCACTGCTACAATGTGCGCAGCCACTTGGAACGTGGCACCAGTGACAAAAATGCCTAGTGCCTCTAGCCTGTCAAGTTCTTCAGACACCTTGTCGCGTAGTGCAAAAGGAAAAGATCGGGCCTTCCAGAACTTGGGTATGGCTCCCTCCTTCAGATTCAGGTGCACCACAGGTCTTTTCATGAGGCCTAGTTCCGAGCTGAAGACATCTAGAAACTTGGAGATTACATCTTAAAGTGCTTGCGTGGCGGTAGATGGCTGTGCAGTCGGTGGCTCAGCTGAGAGGCTGAGAACAGGGGAGCTTGCATTTCTCGGAAAAAAAATTAGTATGTTTTGGCGACATAAACTTGCACTCGAGTAATCTAGCACTACCAATGGACATTTTACGGTTGCATCGCCGTACGACACCGTCAAGAGGATTTCTCCAACAACTAGCAATTTTTACAAATAGCGAGACAGCTTCATGGATGATGACTTCAGTGGAGCCCAAGGGCACTTGAGCTGCTCAAAAAGATGACAGGGCACGACGCAGACAGGTGAACCAGTGTCAATAAGCAGTGATACGTCAACACTTTCCCATGTGAAGTTGCATCATATCAGAGGCTTCACAGTTTCCTCCCATGTCGATCGCAGCGTCCATGTGTGCAGGCTATCATCTGTTTCCCCTTCATTAACAGCCAGGACTTGGCTGCGTATTCCCGAGGGGACTTCTTGAGTTCGAGACCTCGCGGCTTCATCATTCTGTCATTTTCGGGCTAAATGACCACGTACACTGCAACGAACACACGCGTTATTCCATCAGAAGTGTTGCAACTCCAAGTTCAGTGGATCTCATATTCGGTAGTGGGCCCCTCTCGTAGGATCCATCGTCCAAGAAGTCAGATAAGTGATCAAGTAAATAAGAGCTGGTTGAAGAAATGAAATTATACAAAATTTCTTTCGCGAATGCCAACTCAAGGTGTTAGTCCGCGTCTTCAGCCATTACGACGCTTGATGGTCTCGCCGCTCCACCCATGAAGGCAGGGAAAGACACCACACAATGCACGTGAAAAGGGCACAGTCTAAAAGATGCCCAAGTATGGTCACGAACACTCAATACCCAGGTTTTGCACACGGCACCAAGATTTCGCACCCGTCCGAGGACCTAGCTGATCTAGGTCCCAAGAACCCTCCCGGCGAGAGGATGAAGCTCAAAATGAAAGGTAGGGAAGAGGTCACCAACCTTGGAAAGACTGGCACCCTTGGACACATGCCAAGCTTGTCTGCTCGTGTTCGGGTAGAGCAATGTGGCTGCCTCACAGGTTTATCTTCAAACATGCCACCCCATGCAGCCGGTGCTATGGAGAAAGGGGGAAAGAGGACTGGTCGACTAATCTCTCGTCGTTTGCTAGGAGTTACTCTTTAACACCTGCGAATTTCCGTGAATTCGCTCTCTTTGAAGGTGCAGTGACAACCGAATTAGTCTTAGCTGCCGCCTCAAATAGTAAATACTATGGTGACTGCGACGATGGCACTGTGGCCTCGTTGCTTTCCTGAAATGCTTCTCGTAGTTCGTATGGAGTCAAGGTCACGATGGCTTTTTTTTCTCGTTGGTTTTCTTCATGCCGAACCGGTCCATTGACACCCTTGTTCATGCTTGGCAGAGAGGTTATCAACCCGTCCTAATTGCACACCCTTGCTTAGAATGCGTCGAGACCTCTTTGTCGGGATCACAGCTGCCGGAAGAATTCTAATGTTGATGACGTTCGTAACAGCAGGCATTACTGTAGTGTCTGACACTGCCGCAACGCCCACATTCATTGAGTATCGTTTTGCTTGTGGGCGGCTGCGCCTTTATTTTAAGCACAGCTTATGCTTCTCCGGCCATTTTACGGGCGTCGTTATCTGCCGCTTCAGCGGAGTGGCAGATATGCCATTGTTTCTGCGTCCTCTAACGTGAAATTTTTTCGTCTGCATCTTCTTTTGCATGGCAATCGATCTGATGCCGCAAACTGTTCTATCACATAGCTTTCGGACGAGCATGGTACCAAAATTGTAGTTGTCTGCGATTTGATGAATCTCAATAATGAATTCTTGCACAGACTCACCGTCCAGCTGGCAGTGGTTGAAAAAGTGCAAAATTTCTGTAATCTCACGATGCTTGGGATCAAAGAACTCATCCAAGGCTTTCGAAACCACCTCGTACTTCAAAGAATTGAGCTTCTTGGGTGTTACTCTTTTGTATAATGTCTCAACAGTGCAAGTACTTAAGCCTGCCACCAACGACGCCCTTTTCTTGGCTGGCTCTGTCACTCCTGTTGCCTCAAATATGCTTCTGATGTCCAGTTGTCTTCCTCATCGCCGAAGTTGGGCAGTTTCTAGTGAGCCATTGTCGATTTGTAGCCCCGTGACGTCACTCAGGTGCCGTTCTGCTTGGGTCCAGGGGTTTTCTTTGTTTCTTGTGCCACTGTCACATCACTAGTGGATCACCGGGCATTAGCGCAAGCGAAGTAGACACAAGCTGACAAGCTGATAGAATGGGCGTTTATTTTCGGTGTATGTTGCTATCTGAAAACAGTAAAGAAAGAGGGAAGGGGAAACAAGGCAAGCGAAAGTAGAAGCTCTTTAGCTATAGCCGAGCCAAGAACTGATAAAGGCTAGACTTTAGTTACAACGGATACATATGTAGGTGAAGGCTGTTTTCTTGCCATGCCTGGAGTTCATTGCCACTGTTTTGTTCTGAATGTTCCATGTTGTATAGGTTGTGATGCTGCAGGTTTCGACAAGATAATGCCATATACATCATACTGAATTTCTTTTGTTATTGTGTCGCATGCGCTGTTTTTGTAATGAGACCATCTGTATTCAATAAAAACTGATACAATCAGGTTATTTTTCATCTCAACTGCTACACATTTTTTAGGTATCTTGGTAATGTCTGCAATGATTATAAAGTTTGGTCACACAACCTTAAGAGTCTAGTCATAGCCCACAAAATAGTTTGATAATCCTGTAGCAATGCTTCATGATGTGTCTGTCGCTGAACTGTGTGTTGAGCATGTTTGCCTAAGTGGCCACATGTGCCTGCTTCTCTCTCTTTAATAAAAAAGGTCTGGAAAGAGAAGTCATTCTTTTAGATGACCACTTTGAGTGCGTCTTGGAAGAGTACTGTCCAACGTCCCTCAGGGGCTTGAACCTGAGGGCAGAGCACACCTTACGCTGGCGAGATGCTGGTGGCTTGGACAATGTAAAGCAAACGTTGCAGGAAGTCTTCCTGTGGCCTACAAAGGTGAGCCAGTTTTCTTAAAGTATGCTAAACAACTGATTTTTATTGAGTGGCGAGGATTAGGCTCTGCAGTACCTTCATCAGCCAATTTCTTTTATCTCTTTATATCATACCCTTTCAAAGCATCACAATGACTTTTCTGTCATTATGAAATACATATGTATTGTCAACATTACTGAAAGTCAGAACTGAGTTTTGCTGTGCTGCTTTCTTTTAAAAGAGCGGGCTTTTAGCAATTTTTTTTGTGTGTCTGCATTTATTATACTAATGTGAATAAGAATTTTAGTAGTTCGAAGAGCATACTGATGATCCTGCAAAACAAGTCTAGCTAAACGACGCTATCTTTATGGCTGCCATTTTTAACAATGCCTGCAATGTACATGTGTGGAACGCCAAGAAAGACACACTGTCCAAGAGGTAACTGTATTCAGCTATTCCCGAAGGCGTACGCGTTGGCTTTTTTTTCATATCTGTTGGAACTTGCAATAAGGGTTGTGCATAGTAAACCTTTATAAATTGGAATGCGTGTAAGATATTCAAGTTTTTCTTTGAGGTGTAGCTTCACGACAGTGCCATTCCTACTTGATAGAAGGTTTTGTTTTGCTGCAGCATACGCAGCCATGAAAACAACTTTTTTGAAGGTTAATACACAGGGAGGTTTGTATACATATTCATCAGTTTCAAATACTTTGGATGCTAAAATTAGAGCCATAGCTGTTATTAAAAATTATAATTTTTAGTTGATTATAGTAAAACTTTATAAGTACTCACTCATGCATAACATATGGCATTTTGATTGTCTAAATTTTGTATTGTGCTTGACATTGTTACTGCAGTACCCTGAGCTGTTTGCCAACAGTCCAATTCGTCCATTGTCTGGTCTGCTGTTGTATGGGGCTCCTGGGACAGGGAAGACTCTTCTTGCTGGCATAGTGGCCTCAGAATGTGCTGTCAACTTCATCAGCATAAAGGCAAGTAATTACAGTGTCTTGCACATAAGCTGCTGTTTTTGACTGGGAAGGCAAGTGTTCACACCCCAGAGCTTTGATGAAATTTTGATATGTCAATGACTTCATAGCCTGGAGCCTTGATAAAGTTTTGCTATGAAAATGCTGACTTTGTCTGCATGGTTCTCTAATTTAAATGGTGGCATTGGTATCCTTAGCGAAAGGCGACTCGCCTACTATAATAGTTATGTGCTCTTGCCAGCAGTTCTTGTGCTATCGAGATTGTCCCACGACGTCTGTGCCACTCTGTCGCGGAGAGCCATAGCATTACGATCAAATACAGACAGGCTGGTTGTCTATGTTGAGGTAACTGCAGATGAACAATCAAGGGGTTACTAGTGAAGGGTAGACAAGAGTACTTTTGTCTGCTTCCGGTCATTTGTCCTTCAGAAGTTTCGGCGCTGAATTCACTTGAAAACATTTGGAATGCTCTCTTTCTTCTACCAAGTAGTTCTTCGTCAAGACCAGCTTCTGCTGCCATAAATTTCTTTTCCTTGCGAGCATCTGCTAGATGGAAATATTTTTCTTTCTTTATAGACAGAGTGTCCTTTGTAACTGTATAGTTGGTGAGGGTGAAAGGGCAGAAATGTTACGTGAGGAGACGAGAGTTCACGCAAGATGTCACAGATACATAGGAAGCACAATAGCCGGAGCTGCTCATACGCTATCATCAGTTCTCTTTGTTTCATGAAACAGTAAATGGCCTTCTTTTTTTTGTGTGGCTGATATGTGCAAAGTCATGTTCCTAGGATTTTTCTCCTAGGAAAAGTTAGGGATAGCTAAAATAATTATGCATTTTAGTATACCTGTAAACAGCACTCGTTTGATATTTTGATATGGATATGTAGGGTACTGTAGAAGAGCTTGCATGATTTCTTAAAAACCATGCCATCACAATCTGCGTTTTTGAAAAATTCTAGTCAATGATGAGTAAACATTAGATAAGTTAATGCCAGTGAGCATGGGGCTTGGCAGAGTTAAATGCCCTCTCACTTATAATTTTCCAGATTGCATGTAACGTGATTGTGGGGCTGTTATAGCTTTAATGATCTACGACGTGTCAGTAGGTGTTGTTTTGGTTTGGAACAAGTCATGTAGGTATAGCATATTTTTTTGCCATCTTTTGTAGGGGCCAGAGCTGTTGTCAAAGTACATTGGTGCGAGTGAGCAGGCTGTTAGGAATGTTTTCCAGAGGTGAGTGCCTTCAGAAAGGAACTTCCTAATTCCTATCCTATATTAGCTCATATTTCGTTGTCAAGTTCTGTTGCAGAAAGTATAAGCACTTATGCTCCGACATTAATGCTTTTAAGTAGGGCTTTAGAAAAAAAGAACAACCTACAGTAAGATCTCATCAATTCAAACTCTGTTTTTCTAAATCTCGCTAAATTCAAAATATTGCCGTGTATAACTTGAAGCGGTGGTCATCACTAATTGGGTTAATTCAAAAACATTGGGTGCCATGTGTCCATTTCTGATCCAAATTTTGTCACAAATCCATGGTAATGATGGCCCTTAGAAACCACAATACAATGAAGCATATTGATGCTAATGAGTAGTAATGAGTAACAGCTTAAGCACCCCTGTCCCGCTACTTCCAGCTCAAAAAAGAAACAAATGAAATAAAAAAACGGACTCTGGGTAACTGATATATGCACCTGCAAAGAACAAGACAAGCTTTACTGCAACACAGCGGTGACGTGCGGATGACTTAATGCATATTTCTCGCAATGTCGGCACATCATGATTTACCCTTTCTTTCTGGGATTGTAAAGAAATTAATAAAAGAGAGTCTGGCAGAATTCTCTATGTATGCCAACCTCTGATTGCTGGTTGCTTCAGCAACTTGTGCACTTATACTACTGGTGGAGTTCTTGCCTGCAATGCCTACTTGAAGTTCGAAAGCTTTAAGGAGCATGTTTTCCAGACAAGACATATTCCGAATTCCGCCACACTGGCCATTATTAAATTTTTTATCTCACCAGAAAGAATGAGCGAATAGTCGCAGCATAACGTGCTGACGCAGTGAAGAGCATGTGACATGCTGTCCGCACGTCACTATTGTGTTGTAGTTAAGAGGTCTTGTTTACTGCATGGCGGGCATTCCAGTTGATCACGACAGCGTTTTCTTTTTCGTTCTTTTTTTTCGGTGGCAGCAGCGAGGCTCACCGTTCCTCTGTGTTAGCGGCAAAATTAAGAGAAGGTATTGCAAGAAAACATAACCCTTGTAGCTGCAAACTAGTCGGCACAGCAAATGATCTCCCCTGATTACTTCAATTTTCAAGTTCTTTGTATACCACTTTTTGTATGTACTGTTAATTCGAAAACCCACTTAATTTGAAGATTTCTCATGGTCTTATTAACTTCGAAATAACGAGGTTTTATTGTACTGTTTCTGCAAGGTATAAATTAGTCAGGTGTACTTACAGGCTTCCTGTTCACTCTTTTATGTTCCAAAAGCTGTTATTTGAGGTTCAAGTTATATTCACTCGTGGATTAAAGGCACAGAAGTGATATCACCGCAGTTACAATTCTTTTCAGCGCTGTCATGTGTCCTCTCCCTTTTTGTGTAGTTGACTTGCCAATTAACAAGAGAGCACGGTAGCACCATGCTTATGTGGAACATTTATTTTGTTTGCTTTTTCTTACTCCAGTGCTAACACTTTACTGTTCTTTATTGTTCCATTCTTTGTTCGGCCAACAGTGGCACTTTTTCTTATATATATATAGATGTCACACCCAATAACCGTAAAGGATGGTGTGTGCAGTTCCCTTCATCTAATGCAGCACAAGTTAAAACACGAGCTGGCAGGAGAAATCACTTGAAGAAAAGGAGGAAGTTGAAATGTGTAGTAGCTATATCTATTGAATGGGCATTTGCGGGGCTCAAAATAAAGCCCCAGTTTTTCTTAACTGTGCCTGGTGATCCACATCCACAAAGTCAGCTAACCAGTTAAACAAAACAAAATAACTTACGTTTTTTTTACTTTTTTTTGTAGAGCTCATAGTGCAAAGCCCTGCATCATCTTTTTTGACGAATTTGACTCCATTGCGCCAAGGTGAGTTACCATCATGATAGTTACTCTAGGCTTCTATGCTATGATAAATGATGTACAATAAGATGTTTTTGACTTCAACTTAGTCATAGTGCAAAAATTTTTCAAATGAGGGTCTTAAAATTGATGGAGCATAAAAAAACACATGCAGAGAACTTTGGTTTGCAGTAACTAGCGCGCCTCAAACGTGACCGCTAGTCTGTGGAAACTTGTCATGTTTTTTAGGAAAACCCCATCCAAATCACTCTTCAAACCTGGGGAAACTATTGTCTTGATTGTCTTATGGAGCCACAAGGCAATGCTGCATAACAATGTTGATGTTCACTGGTGAATCACCCCAGCCTTGTCACTGCCAGTACAAAAGGAAAAATCAATGGGGGCAGCTACCCACTAGTGATTCGAAGACACTTCCTTTTCCTCCTCCTCGCCCTGACTTTCTTTCTCAACCATTTACTAAGCCCTGTCTTAGAAGGCTATGCTACGCTCTACTCTGGCCCCGCCGCGGTGGTCTAGTGGCTAAGGTACTCGGCTGCTGACCCGCAGGGCGCGGGTTCGAATCCCGGCTGCGGCGGCTGCATTTCCGATGGAGGCGGAAATGTTGTAGGCCCGTGTGCTCAGATTTGGGTGCACGTTAAAGAACCCCAGGTGGTCTAAATATCCGGAGCCCTCCACTACGGCGTCTCTCATAATCATATAGTGGTTTTGGGATGTTAAACCCCACATATCAATCAATACGCTCTACTCTGTAACATTCTCCATATTTCTATACATGGCGACGCTTGCTCTCTCTTATTTTGTATCTGTTTCTTTCTCCTTCTCTCTTTGTGTTTTTCAATGTCTTTCTTGCTTTATTCTCTCTTAGCTACCTTTATCTCTCTTTCTAGTTCTCTCACCTTCTATCTTGTTAACCTCGCAGCATCGGTGTGTTGTGGTGTGATGATCCGCGCATTCTCTCCAGAAAAAAAAAAAAGTAAAAGAGGCGGGTCTGACGAAGTTTGTGATGTATGCCGTCTGAAAATAATGATCCCTGGAGTTTTTGAAACTATGCTTTTGAAGCAGGCGTAGTAGGCTAACACTTTGCCAGCAGCTATTGTGAAGAACTTTTCAAGCAAATGCTGCTCATCGGCTTGCACTGGCCTTTATTACATTACTATGTAGCATTGCCCTCAAGGGGTCTTGAAACACTTTTTTGAGTAACCATGAAATCAATTCACTGGGAAAGCGTATTGACTCAAAAAGTTCACGCCGCCAAGATTTTAAGAGTGCGTCCGGTACGAGTGGAGTTACAAAGATTTGTCAAACGCTTCAACCGCATTCTCCCTTCTCTCGTCCAGACGAAAGCACTGGAAGTTAAACAGAGAGGGATGGGAGGGGCAAACAAACAACGTCATGTGCGCCTCGTGACCGAGAGCACTATTTTTTTTCTTCAAATACGCAATTTTTTCAGTGCAATTGCACGTGCACGCGTAAACAAGTGACGGCCTCTCTTAGTGATCTCTGTAACAACCGAGCGCACCATGTTCAAATCGGCTAATGGCTGATATATGGGTAAGCTACGTGTGATGTTTCAGCATCTTTCGTCATTTGTTGAGGAAAGAGGAAGCAATTTTTAACTGACTTTGATAATGTATTGTGAATTCCAGGCCGCATGCTTCTATAACATTTGACTCGCGCGTTCTCGGGAGCCTCTACTTTTCTGACCGTGCTCAAAAAGTGTTTCAGGGCACCTTTAACACTTCAAAGGCCCATCATATTCTTGTATTTGCAACCAGTTCAACGAAGGTTGCTCCCTCAATTTATTCAGTCAAATTTCTGTTACGAAGTAATGTCTGTAGAGATTCTACAAGTTAAGCAGAATTTTAAAATAGCAGTGTTCGAATTTTCTGTAGTTAAAACTTTTGCAGTGTGTATTGTAGTTTATTTTATTACCTTGCTTGTTATTTAGGAAAGGGGTGTGTGTAATCTCAATGGAGAATTTTTTTTTTTTTTTGCAGGAGAGGTCATGACAGTACAGGGGTTACCGATCGTGTTGTTAATCAGCTGCTTACGTTGCTTGATGGTGTGGAAACGAGCACTGGTACGAATTTCAATCTTTTGATGCTAATTTGTTTTTTATTTTAGTTGTTGGCTTTTTTGTACATTATCATTTCATAGAATGATGAAAGTTGCTCCCTGGTAGAAGCAGTACCGAAGTCCTGCAGCTGGTAACAAGAATCAGATTTGTCTGGACGTCAGCTGAGGTTGCTTTCCACTTATGCTATATGTATTTTGATGTAAAGATGTATTGCTCCCTATACCATAGATAATTGTAACCATAGTGTTCTGAATTGATGTTTTCACAGTGCTGACTTACTCAAAATATGCTGTTGTCTCTGGAAACTGTTTCACGGTGCGCTTTAAGAATAAGAAGCTTGACAACAACTAAGTTTGAGGAATCATTTGTTCATCAGTTAATCTATGTAGGTTCTTGTAAAACCAATAATGAAGTAAGCATTATTGAAGCTAAGTGACGTTACTTGGCACTAATGAAAACAGATTGAATTTTTGTGCTCAGATATGCAACAACGGAATAAATGTATAAACTAAGAATTCACATTGACGTATTTGGAAAGATGCTGCATTGATCACAGCTGCCATATCTGCAGGGAGCAAATGTAATGAAAGATAGTGGTTACTTATGTACTTAGGCATGTGAGTATGATAATATGCGATGTGTTACATTTTTTTAGGTGTGTATGTGCTGGCTGCAACCAGCCGGCCTGACCTCATTGATCCAGCACTGCTTCGACCTGGTCGTTTGGACAAGTGCCTTCACTGCCCTCTGCCAAACACGGTATGAACCCTACACCTTGCCCCGGCCGCGGTTGTCTAGTGGCTAAGGCACTCGACTGCTGACCTGCAGGTTGCGAGTTCGAATCCCGGCTGCGGTGGCTGCATTTGGGATGGAGGCGGATATGTTGTAGGCCCGTGTGCTCAGATTTGGGTGCACGTTAAAGAACCCCAGGTGGTCGAAATTTCCGGAGCCCTTTACTACGGTGTCTCTCATAATCATATGGTGGTTTTGGGATGTTAAACCCCACATATCAATCATCAACCCTACACCTGATTTTACCTCATACACTTAGCTCTAGTATTCTGGGAAAAATAATTCTGCCCAAATTCATGCGAGTTGCTTTTTTTCTTTATGTCTGTTTAGCAATCACACTGACAAATGCTTCTTTTTTGGGGGCGGGATATATATATATATATATATATATATATATATATATATATATATATATATATATATATATATATATATATATATATATATTTCTGGATAATGGATTCAATAAACAGAAATTGTTGTAAGCAAAGTCCGTTCAGGTAAGTTTGGAAAAGTACAGTAATAAAATAGTCATGCAAAAATCACAGTTACTTTTTTTGAAGCTCAAGTCAGTGTGCTAGGCACATCAAGTGCTCTTGGAATTGAGAGATCTGTATTTAATGGCATGAGATTTTACTTTTAAAGATTGGTTTGGTGACAGTTGTTGACATCTTGCAGTTTTCTAGAAAGATTACATTGATGTTACCATCAGCTCGAATCTTCGATGGTCTACTTACTTCCATCTTTTTCGTCTGAAATATTGCTTTCCATAAAATAGCTGGAAGAACTGTAGTATCGATTGCAAGAATCTGTTTGCAATGATTGGCTTTTTTTTTTAGGGCAAATGTACTCTGTTCATGACATCACTACTGTTTACTTCTGAAAGTAAAATTAACAAAAGTGCAACCACTGCACCAATTTGATACAGTTTGTTTTCTTTCTGCCAAGCTGTGGTTAAACTAAAACTTGTTGAAGTTGCTTCATGCTGTACCAAAATCACCGACCAGACTCAACATTTGCTCAGGTGCACTAATACAGTCGAACCCCGCTACAACGAAACTGACAGGGCGTGAAAAAAATTTTGTTGAAACGAAAGTTTCATCGTAGTGAAGTCGAAAAAATATAGCTGATCTGAGCTAGCAAAACAAAAGAATGTTTATTCTCAAAATTTAAAAAGTGTCTGCTAATTCCCATTCTTCCCAGCAGGGTCACGACGCGATTCTCACCCATGCCTAGCGAGGCCATTGTGAAAAGCACTCTGAAACAAGGCCTACAACCGTTTTCATGAACGAACCAAGCAGCTGCATTAACACGTTAACACCAGCAGCTGTTTGCCATCTAAGGGTGTCCGACAACGCCAAGATTGAAGCAGGGTATCGTGGAGCGGGGACATTAGCCTTATTCTATGCCATTGTTATCATCCACCACTCAAGGCTAGCTGATTTTGTTGATAATGCAGACGAACAGCTGCTCTGATTAGTTACCACAATGGCCAAGCACAAACGAAACAATACGCATTGGCTTCAAAAAAAGCATCGTTACGCACAGCTGCATGACAGAAAACCATGAACTGAGCTACTGAGCTTCAGCTTCGGATCATATGCGGCTCAAAAGCAAGCCAATGGCAAAAGCAGAGCAGTCTCATTGCCATCGCTATCGAGCAATCACAGCGCCCATGCTTGCTGAGCAGCGACGGTTTCTGGTGGTGCCAACGCGTGTTTTAGACTTTGTTGACGTATTTTCAAGTTCTTAAAATGCGTCGAAATGTTGAAGACTGTGTTTACTGTATCGCAATAAATATCTGAGCCTGGAATTGCATCGTGAAATTTTGTTAAAGCGGAATGACAGAAGAAAAAGTTTGTTGTGGCGACAATATTTATGCATTGACTCCTAAGGACTGCCGACGAGGAACCGTGAATTTTTCATTGTAGCCAAAATTTCGTTAAAGCAGCGTTCATTGTAGTGAAGTTCGACTGTATTAGCGAAAAATAGTGGCCATGTTGGCCACTTGTGGTTAGGGCTATTGTAATTTAATGCACTTCAAAGATGCAGAAAAGTCATAGGCGTGCTTTATATTAGGGGCCTGACTACTTTTTTCATGCTTGTTGCAATGTTTTTCTTGATGGACATTCGAAAATTTATAAAATTTAAGCAAAAGCTTCGCATAGAAAATGTTGACAACGTGCCACCTGTGTACTCAATAGTATCACCCGTGTATTCAACAGAAGCAATGGAAGTAGCATATATCGGTGGGTAACTTCGTAAAAGCAGCCACCTACAAGGAGAATAATGAATGCTCTGTTTCGTGTGAAAGTGCAACACCCCTGTGTGTG
Organism: Rhipicephalus microplus; assembly: GCF_043290135.1. Classification (NCBI taxonomy): domain Eukaryota; kingdom Metazoa; phylum Arthropoda; class Arachnida; order Ixodida; family Ixodidae; genus Rhipicephalus; species Rhipicephalus microplus. Next base: position 209,768,676 of record NC_134700.1, read on the forward strand.
CCTGCACATGTGTATATGTGTGTGTATATAGAGTTGCCAACCATTTAGTTAGCCATGCCGGGAACTGTCTGAATTATTGATGGTCCAAAAACAAATTCAGTTGAAATATGTCTGCATTTATTATCACAATGGCTGGAAAACTTCTCAATCTTCAACTCTATATGCGTACACCTAGATATGAGCAGCTCAGCTGCTATGTTGGGCACTGTTTACTCATTGGTATAGGGGACTGTGCTTATGATTCATTGGTACTACCATCTGGGGCTTTTACAAGAATCATTTATCAGTTTTATATGTTGTGACATCAAATAGTAAAATAGCTCGCAAAATTCTAAGAGGATGTGTACGATCGTTCTCATGCACGCCAGTCTACTGTACGACCCTGATGATACCACTGAAATTCATGAAGTTAAGCAAGACACAGTAACACATGAAAGTTCAGACTTCCACCTTGTGAAAGTGAAGGACCAGCAGAGCTGATCAGTGTGCCTGTGCTTTCATTGGTGTTTTTTGTAAGTGCATGGCTCCTCCGGCATTCTTTAAATGAGTGGTGTACCCATCCATGCGCAACTGCACTAATGCGACTCTTAGACTTGACTGGATACGACAGCCATCCACTTAACCACCTTCAATATGAAACTTCCTGGCAATATGAAAGACGTAGCACTCCATTAAAATTTTCTGCACGGCCTCTGATATTATATCTACAGGGGCATTGACTCTGTTGCCTCTGGAATATACACACTTTTGACTTATCAACGGTGTCATTTGATGATGTCATCATGTGGGTAAAAATTTTGGGGACCTGTGACGTCCACATTAGTGCCACTACGTTGCGTCATCACTTCGTCGGAGGTGGCCATGTGGTGTTAGGGGCAAAGCTCCTTGAGCCGTAGGCAAGTCTCGCACTCTTATAGCCAACTCCAGTTCTCTGAGCGCTCACCAGATGGTGGTGGCACTGTGGCGCTCACGCATCTAGTACTTGGATTGCTCACTAGATAGTGTTGCAGGTCTCGCTCCGCTGGGACGCGTGCTCTCGTGTGATAAGAGACCGTATTTGCTCTTGCGTTAAAATGTGTTTGCTCTTGGTACGTTTCCTCTTCGACCGGCAGTCTGTGTGCTTCGAGTATGAGCGACTAAGACAGGGTGGCAGAGTGGAGGGCTTGGAAAACTGCCGTAGCGTGTGCTCACTATCTTTACATAATGATCGACGGGGCAAGATTTACGAAGATTGATAGTTTACTGATGTACCTGCAGAGCTCTGTTCGCTCATCATCATTCACTCCACCAATATGCTGCGATTTTTTTTTAATGAATGGATCCAGACAGGCATGCCAGAACACCGCAAAGCAAGCATGTGTTTTATTTGCTGCTTCGCTGTAAAAATGAAACTTGCATTGACTCATTGGGCAGGGTTAGTCCCTATAATAACACTTCTCGCAATAGCTACTTTCATATGTCCGAAGCAGAAAATTAAGATAAAAGTAACATAGGAGCCCCTAGACTATGTAAGAATCAAATGGAATGCCTCATTCTTCAATAATAAAAATATAGCATATCTCCCAAGTCTGGAAAATAAAAAAATGTGATGCCAGCTGCCATCACAGAATAAAACTTTTTTTTTCCTTGATGTTCATCTTCAATTCCTCATCACTCTTGGGTTGTGCTTTATCACTACGAAATACGAGTATGTCATCCTCCTTATTGTCAATGTGCATTTGATGTTTGGCATTTATCAAATGACTATGAACTTAACAGGGCTGTCCTGTGATGCATGGTTTTATCCAGAGAGCTGAGAGCACAGAATGTGACTTATTACCACTAAATGGCAAGTAAAATAACTTGTCGCACTTGAAATTGTACTGCAAGTGCTTTGTCATTGTTGTCATGGTGTGGGCTGAACACGCCATCCATAGTTGCCATCTTATGATGACAAAGGCAGTAATGCTGGCGAGGCTTGGCAATGACAGATTCTTGCAAGTGTAGTTGTGTTTTTCGTGCTCTGCACCACCCGAGGAAAATTCTCCTTGATTTTCTCTAAAAAGAGTCTTTGTTAGTATTAAAAATATATTTTGTGTGATGGAACTGATTCCGAGCTTTTGCTTTCATGTTGAAAATTTTCATAGGACAGGTTAAAAAAATCAGATTTTGACAATAGACAATACAAGTCTGCCATATTTACTGTATCAGATTTTGACAACAGACAACGCAAGTCTGCCATATTTACTGTCCCACAATGCCTGATTGAGATTTATCACTATGGTCACCGCTGAAGTAAGGGCGTGTGTAGTTTAGTTTGACCATGCATATTCGGATGCATTTCCGATGGAGGCGGAAATGTCGAGGCCCGTGTTCTCAGATTTGGGTGCACGTTAAAGAACCCCAGGTGGTCAAAATTTCCGGAGCCCTCCACTACGGCGTCTCTCATAATCATATGGTGGTTTTGGGACGTTAAACTCCACAAATCAATCAATCAATCAATGCATATTCGGTTAACTACAATATCAAAACAACGAAAGTTCGATCTCGTGAAAATGTGTGGGTACTTGCCGAGACCTTCTGTAATGATGGAAATGACTGAAAAATGAGAATAACTGAAGAGAAGTAAATGAAATTTCACTGCACTGCCATTATTCAGTTGTCATCCTATATATATCTGTGGTTGCTGGCCGTGATGTTTCATCGAGGTTGATTTAATTAAAAAAATCACAGCATATCCACGACATGAATGATAATGAGTGGGGCGAAGCATCTGTCTGTCCGTCCGTACTTCCGTACGTACATCCGCAAGCATGGACAGACGAATGGATGCACAAAAGGACTGACAGAAGCACGGATGGACGGAAGCACAAACGGGCGAATGGACGAATGCACGGACAGATGGACACATGGACGAATGCTTCACCCCACTCATCATAATTAACTCATAAACTAGAGGTGGCTATATACTACTACTACTACTACTACTACTACTACTACTACTACTACTACTACTACTACGACTACTACCACTACTACTACTACCACCACCACCACCACCACCACCACCACCACCACCACCACCACCACCACCGCCGCCGCCGCCGCCGCCGCCGCCGCCGCTCCAGCCAATACGGCTCTCAATGGTCTAGGTGCTCCACCCACGAATGCAGGGAAAGACACCACACAATGCACGTGGAGAGGGCATAGTTTACACGATGCCCAAATATGGTCACAAATGCACTGCGCCGACGTTTCGCACACGTCACCAAGATTTTGCGCACGTCCAATGATCTTAGATGACTTTGGTTTCCAAGAACTCTTCTGAAAGTTGGGTGAGGTTCGAAAAACCGGCTCCCGGTACACGTGCCAAACTTGCCTGACTGCGTTCGGGTAGGACAATGTAGTGGCCCGCTAGCCTGTCGTCAAAACATGCCACTCCATTCTGCCGATTCTATGGAGAAAGGGGGAAGGAGGAGTGGTCGACTAATCTCTCATCGCCCAGGCGCTGAGGCAGGCTATAGCAAGGGCTGCAGCAGATAGTGCCTTTTTCCTTTCCTTCAACCACACATTCAATCTCTTGTTGCTTGCTAGAAGGTGTGGCTTAGCTGCGAATTTCCGGGGCTTCGCTTCTCCTCACAAGGTGCAGCTACAACCGTTTTGGGTTTTAGTTTTCAGCCCAAATTGCAAATAGCTGGTTTCAGTCTCTCCAGGTCCATGGTGACCTCAAAAATGGCCCAGCTGCCTCCTTGTTTGCCTCAAAAGCCTTGCATAAAGTCGAGCTCACAATGGCCTTTCTTGACTCATGCGTTTTCTTTGCACGAACCGGTCCTGGACCCCTTGTTTACGTTTTGCTGACAGGAAATCAACCCGTCTTGACGGCATATTCTTGCTTGGAATCCGTCGAAATGTTTTCGTGCAGTTCACAAAGACCGAAAGACTTCAATAGTGATGACGATCGTAACAACATAAATGCCATGTAGAAAAAAAAGTCTTCTCAACGCATTTTGTTTGACTGGTGTCACGACGAAAACGAGCCCATTTGCCGATTTGCAGGCACATTTGGGAGGCCATTAAACTGTGTCGAAAAAGGCCAGGATAGTGCAGCCATTGCCGCTAAAACTACACAAGAATTTTCAAGCAGCTCTAGAAATGGACAACTATGTATATCTAGCGGAATACATATCATGCCTTTCCAGAGGTGTTGATCAAGCAAACAGCAAACGCTAGATAATGTGCTGCCATCTGTGAGGCATTGTGAGACTCTTTACGACCCCTTAAATGGCAAGCGTGAGGCGTGTATTTTGGAGGCCATGCGATTCTTGTTTTAGATCAAAAACCTGTATGTACCACCCGCGCGCGCACGTGTGTGAGTGTGTGTGTGTGTGTGTAATCTGTGAGACATTGTGAAAAACGTGTCTCGACTACAGCAGAGCGCCGTTCTAGCAGAGGGAAGTGGCCACACTGCACAGCCGCTGCATTATTGTAGATACGTCGCGCTTGCGCATACACGTCTGTGTGCGTGTGTGTGTGCGTCTCTGTGTGTAAGAAAAATATTAATAACAGGGGTGGAAGTGCTGCGCCATGATGCGCCAATCTGACGTGCTGCGCCAAGGCAAGCCTCAATGGCCATTTGAGTGTGCAACACCAAATTTAGTCGACAGCTTTATCATCGACCAAGCAATACGCATGGGCTGCACAAAGGACGCAATCGCGTCCATATAAAATTCCGCCTGCATGGCGGTGGCGGTGGTAGAAACATTTTATTACAGAAAGTGTACCAGAGAGTTGCGGCATATTGCACAATTGAGTGGCAAGACCCTTTTCCGGGATGCCAATGGAGTCCCTTAGCATCCCAGACGCCAGACGCATCCAGTCCTTAGCATCCCAGGCGCGCTCAAGCAGCGGCCAATGGCCGCTGCTTGAGCGCGCCTCACCAAGGAGCGTTGAGCATCCAAGGTCGAGCAGCCGAGCAGGTACTCCTCCCAAGCCTCTCTAGTTGGGATTGGGGAAAGGGGGTGAAAAAGGAAGGGGGTTAGTAGGGCACGAAGCAACGACGTGGTAGGTGTCGGCCAGGACCTGGCAGGCCGAGGAGGTGCCACTGATTTCCGGCAAAAAATGCCATGTGACCGCCGGACTGAGATAGGTGTTCGTCTGGAGGCGGCGTAGTATTCGCTCGTACGCTTTCTCCAGACCACTTGTGGGGTCCGAGTACAGACGGTGCGAAGCACGGTAATAGGCAAGCATTTCGCAAAAGCGCGTCAGATTCGTATTGCCAGATTCCGACTCGGTACATGGAGGTGCAATGGCTCGGATGAGAGAAGCGCAGGCAGCAGCGTTCGCCGCCTCATTGCCGTGCAGGCCCGAGTGGCCTGGGGTCCATACTATACGAATGGGGTGAGGATTAAAGCCCCAAGAGGTTGCCCGAAGTAGGTGAGCTGCCAGCAGGAGAAACCTTGCCTCTAAAGGAGAAACCATGAACATGTTTTCCCTCTGTGATCACGGCGGCCGTGAAGTGACCTGAGGGGGAGGGGCCCGAGACGTCTACGTAGAAAACGCCTGGGCGGTCGGAGTGTCGCGCCTGATGGGCCGCGGAACGTGCTAGTCCTCGGCCGGGATGTAGCTCGGAATTCATGTTGCGGGGTAGTGGTTCCACCCATAGTTTTTGCCGTCAAAGTTCCGGTATGGGCGTTGGAGTGTCTTGATCGGAGATCACATGGACGCCAAGCCTGTGTAGTAGACGTTACCCTGAGGGCGTCTGCGACAGACGATTAATTTGGCTAACACGATGAGCTTCCCGCAGTTCTGCAAAGGAGTTAAGTACCCCCAGTGCCGCGAATCGGCTGTTGGAGGTGGCGATTGGAAGGTCGAGTGCACGTTTGTATACTGAACGAAGGAGGACGTCCAGCTAGTGCTCGTGATAATGACGCAGGCGAAGTTAAGGTGAGGCGTACAGGATGCGACTGGTCACAAACGCATGGGCCAACCGCATGGACTGGGTTCCACGGAGGCCGCCGCGCTTGGTAGATACCCGCCGTATCATACGGCTCACCTGTTCGCTGGTGCGTTGGAGGCTTGCTATTGTGTCCTTGGGATCCAAAGATGAAGTGATGTGGAGCCCATGAACTCGAATTTTCTCGACTGATGGAACGGGACCAGACGGAAGCAGAACCTGGGGTGGCGGTAAGTCGGATATCGAGACAATAGCCGGTTTAGCCGGAGAGCACTCTAGGCCACACGAAGCAGCTTGGGCGGTCACCAGAAGGGCAGCCTTTTGTAGGCGCTCTTCGATTTGTGCTGGGGAGCCGGTGTTTGTCCGAATTGTAATATCGTCGGCATATATTGCGGGGTGTATTACCTCGACCTTGCGCAGAAGGGAGGGGAGGTTCTTCATGGCCAGGTTAAAGAGTAGGGGTGACAGGACAGCACCTTGGGGTGTACCCCGTGTGCCTCATAGGTACGGGCCATGTTGTATAGAATCGAGGCAGATGAAAGCGGCGCGATGAAACAGAAAGGCTCGAATGTAATTTAAAGTCTTCTGGTCGCAGTTTGTGATAGAGAGGCTAGAAAGAATACTACTGTGTTTGACGTTATCAAACGCTTCTCTAAGATCGAGTGTGAGCACAGCTTTATCGTTACAGCACATAGTGGTCAATTCTATGATGTCGTGTTGAAGCTGGAGCAGGATGTCCTGCGCCGACAGATGTGGGCAAAAGCCAAACATCGTGTCAGCAAAGGTCCTCCTGGCCTCCAGGTAGACAGAAAGGCATTCGCAAACCATGGTTTCCATGAGCTTTCCGGCGCAGGAGGTTAGTGAGATTGCTCTCAGTGCCTTGATGCTGGCCGGTCTGCCCGATTTGGGTATGGATGTGATGAGTGATGTCGTTCATTCCGATGGGAGCGGGGAGCCATCCCATATTAAGTTTTTTAGGTGGAGTAGCGAGCGGTGTGCCTCATCGGGAAGGTTAGCCAGCAGCGACACTGTGATGCCATCCCGCCCAGGGGCCGTGCCCCGTCGCATTTTCGCCAGTGCAGCCCATAAATCTAAAAGCGTGTATGGCGGATCGAGCTCGGCGTTAGGGGTGCCGAAATACGTATATTCTGGGCCTATGGAGTCAGTTGTGCGGCGGATGTATCGGTCGCAGAATTCCCATGCGAGTTGATCTGTAGTGCTCTGATAGGCATGCAGAGCACAGCGGAGCTGGTGTTGCCTTTCTGCCCGAGTGCTGGAGGGATCCAGAAGGCAACGAAATAGCCACCAAGTGCCCTTAGAGCTCATCTGGTTCGCCGCCTTCGTGCAGGTGTCAGCCCAATTTGAATCTGCAAGCTGCGAACGGTATGCCGCAGTCTCTGCAGTGAGTGCCTCACTGTTTGTGAGAAGTTTTCGATTGAGTTTGTTACGTTTCCAGCGCTTTATAAGCCCGCGGCGAGCGTTCCAGATATGTAAGAGGTGTGGGTCGATTGCAGGAGTCAAATTGGTGGTTTTGAGGGTGCGAGTGTTTGCCCGCTGCATATGAAGGACGTAGGACGCCTACGCCGCGTATTCGCCCGAGCTGGGCATCATAGGAAATGACTGCATTTTAAATTTAGTCCAGTCTGTGAGACAGGCCAGGCCCCAGTAATGCCGCATTTTCTGCCGCAGTGTCAAGGAAATGCGAAGCAAAAAAATTGGCCCGAATCTACATGTTACACTGTAAATGTCGTTGAAAGACGATAGTCTTGCGTCTGAAGAGAGTGAACAAAATGTTTATTTGATGTTGTGCACAAGAAAATCGGTGAATGGTATTCTGAAGGCGCTGCGTTAGAGTGCTTCGAGCGTGTAACGAAGGCGGACAAGTGCATCTAGGCACGTTAGTCACGAGCGCCATCTGGCAGTTATCTTCGAAAACGAAGGTGTGCGCGACCGCGGGGAAAGATGCACACCAGTCTCGGAGGTGATAAGGTGGAGAATGCAAAGCGACGGGCAGGGGCCACCACCTTGTCGTCGTAGCAAAGCGTTGAAAACACCTTCTTGAGCATCGCGTTGCACTGTCAGCGCCGTGCAATAAACGCTGCAGTCCTTAGAGTCACTTGTGTGTGCCTCTTCTAGTATTAAGGCAGACATGCAAAACATAAACGTGTTGTTATGGCGCCTCAGATATGCGCAATATTTGCTTTTTTAATTGACAATTGCACAACTATGAACGCTAAACCTTGAGCAATATTGGAGGGTGCTGCGGATGGGGTTGGCCGTTTGGTGCCGTTTGAGGTATCGTTAGGGCGGACAAACAGACAAATGTACAGAGCCCAAGTTTTCCCATGTAGCATCGCGAATGTTACGAGTCAGGGAGAGGACGGGGCATGTGTCACGTGCGACCGAATTGCCGGAACGCGTGGGCTGTGCTGGATCGGTAAGCAGCGTGAGGCTAAGCGAGGAGATGAGCTCCTTGACTTCTCTGCTCCGGACTTTCTCATAGTGGTAACCCCAGTGAGGGCTGGGGGCGTTGAAGTACCCGACAATCACCACAGGTTGATGGTCTGCTGTGCGCAGTGCCCTATGAAATAGATTCATAAAGGAGGCCCTCGCAAGACTTGGGGGCAATACACGTTTAATATGTGAATTAATGGGTGGCCTCTCCGTTGAGACAGCACTGAAATCATACAATAGTCGTATGGGAGATCCAGGTCGAGGTCTACCTGTATCGCTGTGTACGCCTTATGCACAAGAAGGCATGCAGTGGTGCCTCCCACATAGGAGCAATATCCAGGAAGAGTTGGTGTCGCGCCACATTCTTGAAGTGCCAACACGGCCGGCTGACAGCCAAGTGAGTGGAGGAAGAAGGAAAGGTGTGAGCACTTTCGCCTGTTCCCGAACTCTCTAGAGTTCCACTGTATGATCTCGAATTTTGATGACAAAGTGGAAAGAGATGTATGGTTGGTAGCCATTATGAATATCCTAGGTTTTATATTTCACCCTCACTGTCTTGCTCAGAGCCTTGAAAGGCAGGGAGGGGTGTGGAGGCTGGATTGCCTGATGGCGAGGTGGTCGTAGCCACCTTACGAGGACGTCGGGGAGCTGAGCCCGCACTGCAAACCGAACAGGAGCGTGAACGCGATTCTTTGGGTTGAAACTGAGTGATTGCCCAGGCATGAATGGCCTGAGTGAACTCAACTACCATGCGTTGGACAGAGAAGTTATCAATGAGCTGACTGATGGACGCTTCGACGCGCGTAAGGCGATCCTCCATGCGAGTGACGCGTTTTCACTGGGATGATTGGGTTAGTCGGCAAGGGATTCTGAAGTGCTGTAGTAACTACCGGAGCTTCCGAAGTAGGTGCGTCGGCTACTGGAGCCGAAGGGTTATTCGGAGTGCGCATAACGTGAGGACTAGGCTTGGGGGTGGCCGGCGTAGCCGCTTGGACAGGAGCGGCAGTACCGAAAGCTTTCCAGAGCCTTGTTGTTGGAAAGCAAGTTGGTTAGTTAAGAGTGCGAGCTTTTTTTAGGAATTCATTTTGCTTTTGAAGCTGCAGAACCTGCTGGCGAAGGGTCACAAGTTCAGGTAAAGGAGGATTGACAGCGGAGGGACAAAGAGGTTTGGAAGCAGCAACCCCTGCCCAACTGCTCACCTGAAATGCCGCCGCCGGTTCGTAGAGTGGTGGGAATGTTTGAGTGTTGATGGGTTCTGAAGGAGCAGTCTGCTTCAGACGGGTGCCTTCGTTTTGTTTTGACGAAGATGAGGTGGGCCCTCAATGCGATGATGTTCAGTGAGGCCTTCGGGGGCAAGGGTGCCACACTTGGTACATTGTGTCGGAGTGAGATGAGGGCACTCTGGCGGCCGATGGCCGATAGTGCACACCTAGTGCAGGCCGGAGCGGTTTTCTTGTAATGGCGGATAAACGTAGCCACGCAGTGATAGAAGAGGAAGCGTGGCAAATTCGTGCCCTCAAAAATCACTATCGCCGCTGCGGAGTCTCCAAGTTTTTGGACCGCGAGGATGGTTCTCCGAGGCCAATACAGTTCTGATTTTATCTTTTCTGTGGTTTCAGTTGGGTTGATGGTGATGACACCCCTGCACGTATCCCCTGACGCCTTCGCGTGGCCTCGGACAGGCAGCTGTCAATCCCCCACTTGCAGCTGGAAGTCATCGAGGAGTTTCTTTGCCATAGCCAGCATGGATGTACAGCAGACCAAGACGTTTTGCTGCCAGATCGGCCACACTGGAACTAGTGTGGTGGTCCGGTCACCTAGGCATATAGCTTCGGATTGCGTCGCCAGCGCGATCAGCCGGGACATGTGCGGAACTCGATGGGAACATGTGGTTTTATGACCACGATGTAGTCACCCCGAGGAAGACAAGACTTCTGGCGTGGACGCCACTTGCGTTGCTTCATCGGCAGTGATGAGGGAGCAGAGGATAGACGCATCACCAGTGGGTCGAAGCACCGGCGTTTCTTGCACAGCTGGGGAATGACGGCCAGCTGCGGCGTCTCGCTGTTGCTGGGACCCAGACTTGGATTGCGCTTGCTTGCGTTTCCACATTCGCACCATGTCCTCGAGGTATTCGTCTTCTAACCTTGTCCAGGGGAAGAAATGTCCATGGACATTGCTTGCGTTGAGACAGGGTCATAGCCCATAACCACATTGGCAGCCACCATCATTGGAAAAGGCGCCGCCACAAGGGGCTACCCTATCGAGGCGGCGTAGACGCCGGAGTGAAAATTCTCTCAATGTGCCAAAGCTGGGCCCACCTGGACATCAGTGGTGTCTAAGTCAAGCGTAAGACTTGTTGGTGACGAGAAACCCAGAATTTTAGGGTGTAGAGGTGGTGATCCGCAGAAATTGAAGAAAGTCCACGGAGCCGATGTGGAGTGCGTCTGTGACCATTTAGTGCTCACAGCGCCCCCCGCCTGCATATGAAACATTGTATTTCGGATCACGCAAGAAACTTCCGCCTCGTGAACACAATTCATGGTTCTTGTTAAGTTGGAGTTTGTGCGCATATCTTATTATGTGACTCTTATGTACGGAGCTGTTCGGGAAACTATAAAGACGGTACTGCTGTTGCAAAAAAACAAAAAAAGAATTCGCAGATCCCATGTACAGTGGGAATCGATGATATGTGAAGCACGAATGAGGAAGGTTGATATGTCACTTTCAAATCACCACAACGTTACGAGGTGGAGGTAAATTATGCCGTACACGACATTCGTGCCATGATTGTCATGTTTGGACGTGTCGTTTAGCTTTGTCATATATTCACGTCAAGCCATGCCAAATTTAGTATATATGGAGCTAGCGAAACGGCCGCGAACATGCTATGAGCGTGGTATGTTGTCATGTTCTTACATGACATGCGTCTCATGATTGTCATGTTTGTACCAGTCATATACCTTCGTCATCCATTGACGTCTCCACATATACCAAACACCAAGTTTGGTATATGTGAAGCTGGCAAAACGGCCTCGAGTGCATCATGAAGGGCCCAATATACTCCAATGTAACGTTTATGAGCGCGCACACTGAGAACAGCGGCGCTACGTTAACAAAACGCGAGCACTCTATAGTCTGACGCCAGGAGTGACCAGCGCAACCAGCGTGCGTCGGCGCGGCCCAATGGCAACCGTCGCGAAATGCGACATGCTGCGTTTGGCGGGCGCCGATGCGTTACCATGACAGCACTGCGTCTGCCTCTTTTTCGAGGCGGAGGGACGCTAGACGCACTGAAACGCGCATGCGTCAAAGCAATGCAGCGCGGCACGTGCTTGCGAGTATATGGCAGGACCGGCGCCTGGCGTGGCAACGTAGGTGTGACGGGACGAAACGAATGCCGGTGCGCACGTGCGCCGGGTCACGTCCAAGTGTATGGGCATCTTGACTGTGGCATGTAGCCATGTTCTCACATGGCACGCATCTTATGATTATCATGTTTCACCAGTCACATACCTTCGTCATCCATTGGCAACACGTTGTACCGAATTTGGCATGTCTGAAGCTAGCGAAACAGCCGCCAGCGCATCATGAGCCCTGATTTTTCTTACACCATGCTCAAAGCGTATGCGGGTGTGCATGCCTGAATTCGCGTCCGCATGCCAACATGCGTATACGCGTGCGCATGCAAAAGTGCGTACGCGCGAGCGTTTCTGGCGAACAGGGTACCCAGCGCGCGCCAATGAATTTCAGCGCACTGGAAGGCGCATCAACTCCTAATATTGTGGGGTCTCGACGAGGCGAGCGCCTTGCCATGATCTTGGAGTGAGCGGACACAGCAAACGCGTTCGGTACAAACCAACAACATACATTTATTTAACTAATTTATAAGGACGATATCATCCACCGAATGATACATCAATCGTAATTAACACGCTAGGACATCCTTACACAATAACACGACAAACAAACACAATAACATGATAAACACACTAACACACCCAAGGCGGCGGCGCCAACGCTTGACCTACCACGTGGGCCCCCCGGCGCGCAGGCCCGCGGTGCCACGCGCCGAGGACCCACGCTAGAGACAACCGTTCGCGGCAACCGCCACGCGCAGAAGAGACTCGCTCAACTCTCACCTGCCACCAAGGCCTGCCTTCCGCCAGGGGTCACTAATGGCACCACTACTGTCACAGCTATGACGATGATGACAGTGGTAATCAACGCCACCTACCACCCGGTAGCTGTAACCCGAAATGCGGCCCGTGGGCGAGACACGTGTGCCACACGGCACAAACAACCCCACAGGGGGTGTAGCACCCCAACAATAGCCACTTTTCTAGCTTCGGATTTGTGTAGTGAAATAAGCGAATACCATATCATTCAATCGGTCACAATCAAAACTAAACGCAAGCGCCTATGAAATTCTCCTTAAATTACTATTCATGTTTTTTGCTACGACCATCACACACGGGCTGTGGTGCCGTAAGCCTAACGTACGTTGCGGCTACGGTGAAGTATTAGGGTTTTAGCCGGAAAAGGCGAACAAGAATGACCGAAAATATGTCCAAACGAGTGAAAAAAAAAAAGTTGTTTAGTGTACACTTCATAAGTGCAATGTTTCATATGCAGAAATGACTAACCACTGAGCCAGTCTGTGCAAATCACGTTCGTATAATTGATTGCGCTAATATTAGTTTTTCCGCTGTAAAAAAAAAAGTGTGATGTAGAAGTTCTGATCTCGCGAAGCACCAAACAAACACAGTAAACAGACCAGATTCAGTCTTACTGGTATTGAGAAGCGCGGAGACGCTCAAATCTATGCGGTTAAACAAGAAAATGCAGACATGTCACCCACGTTACTTATGACATTAAGAAATAAATGCCCTTTAACCGTCTGTCAGTGTGGTGTAGAGGTCAGCGTGGCGAGCTAGCCATCTGTAGTGCGTCTAGAGTTTTCACATTTAGTTACGTTTTTATTTGTGTCGTAGTGTTCGTATTTCGCTATCCTTACAATCCGCGCGCGCGGAGATCCGTCAAAAACAATTAAAATGCCTAATTTCGGCTCAAGTTCTGCTATTTTTCTTGTGAGGTGTACTGTTACTCTCTTCGGTGGGGTCATGCTACTCTGCTTCGAGCAGCGTTATGTTAGTTTGTTGAGGGGGAGTGCTTTAACCCGTTCGGGGGAACCAGTGTACTCTGCCTCAACAAGAGGTGATTTTCTGGAAAAGAGAGTTAAATATGGAACAAGAAAGTACTCTCCCAAAAAGAGTGCCCAGCACTCTCTTAGTTTTTGCAGTGCAGCCGCATTAGCTGAGCTACACACAACATGCTGCTAATAGTTGTTTTATACTAACTCTTCCCCCCTCAAGTGTGTTACTGGATACTCAGTCTTGTAACGCGAAAAATAAAAATAAAAAAATGCTAAAAAATAAACTCACTCTCGCAGTGCGCCCATGCGTGAACTGATTTTCACTTCAATCTGAACACAAGAACTTTCGTGTTCTACTGCAAAATAGACACAGTAACACACACATATTACTCAAATGGTCCTCCGAAAGAAAACACTCTCGCAATGCATAATTAAGACGCACTCTAAATGAAATTCACAGCACCAGCAAGTTCGCATTAGCTTGAAACAGAGCACACGCACGGTGCATAGTCCTTCGGCATATTTTCTTTTAAAAACCCCACACCACATGGTCATTGTCCAAACACCTGAGGCCCACTCCATGCGCCCTCCAGGCCCCGCATAACACACTCAAAGGGGGCGACGGGTCCAGCGCTATGCATATCTGAGTCTCAACGGACCGCACCAAGCACACAAGACAAAATAAATGAACCCATTTCACAAACGCTGTCTTCTTTCATCTACAAAACTATACCTACAGACACATCTAATACTCCTAAAAACAATTCTTTCACTTAAGGGCAAATTCGTATTGCAACAATCACAACACTAACAGAAAAAAAAGCGCCGATAAAGCAAACGAGACCATTTAACATCATGCAGGAACTATTAGTCTCATCAAACCACTGACCATCACACAACACTTCAACGTGAGATGCAAAATTGCACGGTCATTCAAACCACAGCAACTACTTGAGGGGCTAGATAGAAACAATACAACAACAAAAAAGTGCAACCTAATGAGGTACCCAAAACACCCTATTGCTACTACTCAGTCACAATCACTGAATCCAATGATCATCTGAGACGCGAAAGAGCATCGGCAGCCTCGTTCAGTGCGCCTTAAATACGAACAATTTTTGTTTCATATTGTCACGGGGTCGTGAGATGGCCGAAGACAGGAGACTTTGCGTTATAATTTAACTGTTTATTTGGGCGAACCTGTGCCCGGTAAACGGAAAGTCCGATTACAGTAGCAGTCTTGGACTGAAACGGCGAACGGAGCGTCGGCCGTCCATCAACTACTGACAAGCGGCGAAGCGCGTCGGCATTTATACTCTTGCCGTCGAATGTTCTTGCGTTATCGCTGGCGGTGGCGTAGGTTCCAGAATAATCTGTACAGTTCGCAGAGTAGGCGTGATCTTATCGAAATGATCTACTACAGTCCGGAAGCTTTTCGAAAACTGCAGGCGCGGTTTGCGCTGAGAATTGTGTTGTGCTTTGGGACGATAACAAAACTTGGGAAATGGAACGTGGCATTGCCCCCTCTGAAAAATGCATCGTCCCGATGCTTTAACTAAAGATGAAGGTACAACAATAATGCAAGAAAGTACAATGAATAAATTATGATACAATAATAATACAAAGAAAACACTGTTTCTGTTTGTTAATGCGCATGAAACGGCTTGAGGCCCTGCTCCTGCAATACGAAGATTGCTTTTCGTCGTCATCTGAAATTCGGCAGACCCCAATCACGAAACATCGCATAATAGCCGAAGAAAATGCCATACCACTCCGTCAGAGTCCGTACAGGGTTTCGACGCGAAATTGTGAGGCCATGAAGAGACAAGTTGACGAAATGCTGCGGGATGACATTATCCAGCCGTCCAAGAGTCCATGGGCATCTCCCGTGGTGTTAGTGAAGAAAAAGGATAGGACCCTACGTTTCTGTGTGAATTATCGTCGCCTGAACAAAATCACAAGAAAGGACGGGTCTCCTCTCCCACGAATAGACGATGCACTTGATCGGCTCCATAACGCCAAGTACTTTTCGTCAATGGACATCAAGACTGGCTATTGGCAAATCGAAGTAGATGAAAGAGACCGAGAAAAGACGGCGTTTATAACACCGGATGGCCTCTTCGAGTTTAAGGTGATGCCCTTCGGTTTCACCCAGCACCTCCACCAGATGTCATGGGGTCGTGACGTGGCCGAAGACAGGAAACTTCGTGTTGGGATTTAACTGTTTATTTGGGCGAACCTGTGCCCGGTAAACGGAAAGTCCGATTACAGTAGTAGTCTTGGACTGATAGTGGCGAACGGAGCGTCGGCCGTCGATCAACCACTGACAAGCGGCGAAGCGCGTTGGCATTTATACTCTTGCCGTCGAATGTTCTAGCGTTATCGCTGGTGGTGGTGTAGGTTCCAAAATAATCTGTACAGTTCGCACAGTAGGCGTGATCTTATCGAAATGATCTACTACAGCCCGGAAGCTTCTCGAAAACTGCAGGCGCGGTTTGCGCTGAGAATTGTGTAGTGTTTTGGGACGATAACAAAACTTGGGAAATGGAACTTGGCAATATTCGCCTAATTCAATCATGGACGCTTCCCGCTGCGAGTGGCTCAACCTCTAGCTCTTACTAAAAACTGCAACTGATCGTTCACATTCATCCATCCTTTGGAAGCGGCCACCTCGAATTGCCGTCTCTGATACGTCCGGGGCCAAACAAAAAGCTTTGCTGGGGTTGGTTGCCGTCAACTCTGAAAACAACACGAAGGCCTCTAACTTAACCCAACTCCACCTATGCCGCTACTTTTTGCGGCAGTGTGTTCGACACTCTCGAGCCGCCATTGCCAATAGATAACTGACTTTCCACTAAAAGCCTTTGTCAATGTCACCACCCGTCGGTAACACGCTATGCATGCCTAAACACTAAAAAAAAAACGAAAAAAGTAGTTACAAAAATAACTTCTCGCCGTGGTGATCACGTAAAACAACTGTTTCAGAACGTAAGATAAACAACTAAGAAGAAAATTACCTTCAACGAATTGGGTGGTTAGATTGCCCAAAGACCTTACGGCTCCACTTTACACTTAAGTCACAGGCGATGGTCCTGTCCTGAGGACATCTCTTGGAACAGGGAATAAGTTAGACGTACAACCCACTCTTTTCACCACCGAACCCCAATGCCAGCCTCTTTATCGCAGAGTGTGCTGTAACGCGCTTCATCATTTTCTTCCTGCGGAGCTACCACTAGAAGGGCTCTCGTGCGCTATAACACTTTGGTTCGGGGCGACTTTGGCCCCGCCGCGGTGGTCAAGTGGCTAACGTACTCGGCTGCTGGCCCGCAGGTCGCAGGATCGAATCCCGGCTGCGGCAGCTGCATTTCCGATGGAGGCGGAAATGTTGTAGGCCCGCTTGCTCAGATTTGGGTGCACGTTAAAGAACCCCAGGTGGTCGAAATTTCCGGACCCTTCACTACGGCGTCTCTCATAACCATATGGTGGCTTTGGGACGTTAAACCCCACATATCAATCAATCAATATTATTGTGACTGATTCCTTTGCTTCTGGTCGAACTGCCCCCTACCAGTTACCTTGACGTGTGACCCTTTTTCACCTGACGCCCCACATCAGCCTGTGACTTACCTCTTTTCTGCTCTCTGGCTCAGGCGTCCTGTTTACCCTTTCCCGTGCATTCACATTGCTTCCTGCACGCGGGGTGATCTTATCGCATCCACCCTCAGTGTAAAGGAGATAGGCAGGTTCTTCTTATTTATGCTTTAGATGCTTTAGGCGCTTTCGTCGCTCCCGCTCGCGTGCTTTTACCCGCGTATAAAATACGATGCGACCGCTGGGGGAGACTTAACATGACGGCCAGTGGTGTAGGCAGGGTGGGGGGTGGGGGATGACCCATCGTGAACATGTCATCTTCCTCCCCACTTATGATCTTTTTTTTTCTTCGGCACGACATACATGGCGCAAAATGACCTTTTGCGCCCCCCCCCCCTTCTTCAGATCAAGGTGCAGCCTCCTCTCTTCCAAATTGAAAAAAAAAAATTGGCTACACCCCTGGGAACAGCAAAAACGAGTCGAGAATGCCCATATTATTGCAATTCTATTAAAAACAAAATGAATCTTTCCTTCAAGTTGTCTTGGGTGTATGCAGGAGGTACTCTGCGAGATTTCTTTTTATGCAGTGCTTTCTAAAGGACACGGTAGGGTTTTTTTGGAGTATAGACAGAACGCCCTAGCCACATTAAATATTGCGGCAAAATGAAAATTAAGTTTGGTAAATTGTGTAGTTTCAGCACAGAGATTAATGCCGGAGGCGGTTGGCTGCCCTGAGACTAGCTGAATGACGTCATATTACGCCCAGCAGTCTAACCAGTTGTGAAGAACAAGAACCTTTTCATTTTATTTTTGATGTCTTCTTAAGGAAATGCACTTGGGACTGTGTGAGTCTCTAGCGTTGTTCGTCACAGCGTTTGTCTACCATATCTGCTGATAACCACATAGGTGTTCTTATAAAGTTATTACATGAAGTAAGATTTTATTCAACCCGTATTTTGTTTATTTGATACAGAAATAATCACTGAACAATTTTTTTGCAGAATGTTCAACAGCATGGCGCCATTGTTTTCGCATCTTCAACTGAAATAGGGTGTGCTTCTAAGATGATCGGCTCCATGATATTTGGGATGAATCTAAATATTTCTAGCTCTTCAATCGAGCCTCAGAATAGTTTTCCATCTCCTTAAATGTAAATGCAACTTGCTTCTTCTCCTCCAGTATTTCAAGTTAGATGTTCCAGATTGCTTCGAAATGGAAATGTTTGATGCTCCAAAGTGCCCCAAAACGAAAATTTTGCTGCCCCAAAAAGTGTTTGAGATTGGAAGGCCTCGGTGGAATTAATCTTTTTTCCATTCGTTTGAGGTATAGTAGCTGTCCAAAGTGCCGCTTATGTTTTTTTAGTTGCTGCGCTTTCATCTTTGATGTTGTAAGGTTTAATATAAATGACTCGGGCAAGTGTGGTCGCTTGATAAGCATTGCATGCCTAGTAAAAACCACTAAAAATGTTTTGATTTACCAGAAAGTAAAAATTCTAACCAACAGTTAAGTGAAACCCTATAAATCTGCTCCAGAACTGAATTTCGATGCTCCATAACACACCTTTTGTTGTTCCAGATCTTCTCTAAAATTTCCTTCTTACTGCTGAAAAGCTGCTCCAAGACCGCATTATTCCTGCTCCCGAATCTGCTCGGACAGACTGAATCCCGCTTCTACCCCTGTAATTAGTACGCACTTAGCGGTTGAAGGGCGCACTAGGGGCCGGATTTTGCTATCGCGTTCTACTCTTAAAGGGGAAGCTTAAAGGTCCCCCAATTTTTTATAGCCCGAGAGGGCGGCACCGAAACACAAAACTACCGCAGGTTTCAGCGGCTAAAGATTTATATTATTAATTTTGTTGTTTTTGTCCGTATAACGAGCCAGAAGTTGTTGGCGAGCGCAAAACAGATATGTGCTTCGCATGTGATGTGACCAATGAACGCGATCGCGGGCTTTTTTTTTTCCCCATGGCTTCACCGTGTGACACCGCAGTCAGCTGTAGAGTACCCTCTACAGGGGCACATTGCACTGCCAGCGTTGATGCGGTCACCTCCACTGTGATATGACTGCGATGATGCGGCCATATTACTACGGTCTTTATATTGCGTCGTCGTTTAAGTAAGGTCATGAAGTCCGGCAGACATGGCCTTACCTTTGGAAGAAATGAAAGGAAGGCAGCTTCCACTAGAGGTGTCGGGCCTGTGGGACGTGCGGAGCTGGGCAGCCTTCTTTATGTCGCTTAGACTTTCTCTTTCATCTATCCTCTAGTTATTTCTGTTACACTTTTCCACTTTTTTCTGCGTTTTTCATCTTTATTTCTATTCGTTTCTATGATCATCAATGCGCTCGAAGAACAAGAGAAAGAAGAATTCTCTGTGGCGTTCGCTCGCGCTCAAATAGCTATGCTATATGTGGCTTTGCCTGCGCTATGCCAGGCTACTAAAGCATGCGATAGCTAGGCTCCCTAAAGTGCTCTCTACTTAAAAAATAATAAATGCTTTGGTTGGCCATGTTGCCATTGTTCCGTTAAGCTGATGGGTTAGTCTTTGACTCGCAGGAGCAATGTCCTAACATAACTTGACCTAACTTAACCTAACCTAAACAGGGGTGGGTGCCTGCTCTGCTGTTGTATGTTGTTTCGTTCACGTTTTGGTCCGAAAACGGTAAGCGTAGCTAACGAAAGTTACGGTTACCCCTCGACCGTTTTCGGTGTTTCTTTGGCCAACTTTCGCTTTCTGTGCCGTCGACGTCACTTACCGGGGCTGAGTGAAATTCTATTTCGCGTATCTGCACAAGTTCATTCGCGTGTGTGCCGAGCAGTGCGACTTCAACAATCACATTTATGCAAAAAGGCCCTAAGTGGTAATGGCAGTTGGGACATATAATTCCGCAACCTTCCTATCATCGTTATTTTCACCTTGCTGCATTCGCGAGAGTGTTGACAGAGTGCCTGTAAAAACAAAGTGTTGCGACGATGAAGTTGTTGCGCCTGACGCTACGTCACGCGTACGCTGCGTATGATTTCGAAATTTCTGTCATAACCGCTAATTGGTAAGTTTAATCCTGCGAAGAGTGTAGTTCGGGAGCTTGTCGTTCCTTATTTCAAACCTCTCTCCATCGATTTTCTTGTTCGCATTGCTTGTACGAGCAAAGCTTCCGTATCCCGTGTGTATTGGCACTCTTCCACTTCTCTCTGCTGGTATATACCTATTCTATGTTTGTAAACAGGGATGAGTGCCATCGACACACTGAGGCGCTTGCAGCGACGTGGTGGCGTGTATGCTCCGCCCAGCCCAAAGCTAGCCACCGCCCTCCATGATTACGGTACAACTGACACAGCAGCTTCAAAGCTGATTCCGAGCACAGCGCATCGGGAAGTCTCTCGCGTGATTGTCACGTGATCATAGAGGGTGGTAAAGAGTTTTGGACGGGGTTTTGGCCTACGCGCCGCGAAGTCGCTACAAGCGCCTAAGTATGCCGTGTTGTGCCTCGCTCAAATGCCATGGAGCCTTCGTCCTTCGGACGGCGACGGATACGGAAAATTGTGTGTTATACCACGTTGCATGTTTCTTTTGTCACGAAGTTGTTTTTGGCCAAGCCCTTCTCAGCAGCCGAAAGCAACATTCTGAAGTGGCGCCAACACGACAGCCGTACTGCGAATTCTTCAGCGCTGGTGGCTCACCTCAGCAAAGCCTCTTTGGACATGCTCGACCGTCTGATGGCTTAGGAATGCTATTTGCAGCTATACCACGTTGCCGGCTCCTTTTTTCACGAAGTGTAGTTAGTATGAGGTAACCTTTAGCGGCGTGTTGTGTGTAGCGCAGTTAATGTGGCTGATGCAGAGCGCGGAGCCAGTTCCCGAGCCGTCAACTAACGAAGCTGATCGGTTCCGCGAAGGCGAACGCGGGAGACCTGCGCACGGGAAGTAAAAGAGACTCCTTCGTTCACACGGTTCACGAGCTGAGTCGTCAAGGTCGCTCCCGTTTGTGACTAGAAGGAGAAGGCTTAGTCGGAAGAGCGTCTGGAAAGGAGCAGGCCAGGCGCCGGCGTCTGAGTTAGTCATTGTTGGCATGCACGCGGGCCGTTGAGAATGTCGCGGGGACGTGACCACAGGGCTAACGGAGACATAGTGGCGGCACGGACACAGGGTTATGCTCCCCCGCTATACGTCATTACCGAATGTTGTAAGGATGGCGGGGCGCCTCGTTGTCGCATGCACACCTGGTAAGCGCACAGATCCCAACGGGTACTCACCGCTCTTAAGGAGACTTCTACGAAGCAACATTTAATGAGAGAGCTGACGGGGCTCGAGCGTGAGAATGGCTACCGACGGAGGTCGGCTTGGTACGGGAGAGAGTGTGACATGGGCAGAACCTATCCCCTCTCGTGTTGTATTTCGTAACGTGATTTTTACCTATGCAGTGCTTGTTGTGAAAGTGTTTTTGCGATTGGGTGTGGCGATGCGAGCCCACACATGTGATTGGCTTGTGTGGAGACCCTTTGTTCAAACGAGGATTGAAAAGAGGACGTTTGAATCTGAAATAGGGAGAGCGGAGGTTCGGGCTTGGACTCGGGAGATGGCTGAGGCTGCAATAAAGCGTCTCTTTACCGGACCACGGCTCTTCCTTCGCGCTGCCACCGTGCACTCGAGGGGACCCATTCCGAACCTCAAACATCTTCCCTCTTTAGCTAGTGTAGAAGCTAGTCGAGGAGGAGGAACCTGACTGTTGTCGTTGGCCAAGCACTTCTCATCTGCTGAAAGCAACATTCTGAAGCGGCGCCAACACGACAGTCGTACTGCGAATTCTTCACGGCTGGTGGCTCACCTCGGCAAAGCCTCTTTGGACATGCTCGACCGTCTGATGGCTTAGGAAGGCCATTTGTAGCTATACCACGTTTCCGGCTCCTTTTGTCACGAAGTTGTCGTTGGCCAAGCCCTTCTCAGCAGCCGAAAGCAACATCCCGAAGCGGCGCCAACACGACAGTCGTACTGCGATTTCTTCAGGGCTGGTGGCACACCTCGGCAAAGCCTCTTTGGACATTCTCGACCGTCTGATGGCTTAGGAAAGCTATTTGTAGCTAGAGCTGCTTGGTAAAAGGTGGTAACCTCTTCGCTGTTTTGTTCAGCAGGGTGCACCTGACAATGAGCCGAGCGCCTGGAAGCAGTGCGTTCGTGGGGCCTTCAAGTCTTTATTTTCCGCACACCGCGGCTTGCACGACATCGGAACCGCATCTATGAGTCAACTCTGCACGTGTGAGATATCGTCATTTTCCTGTGGTGTGGTGTGCGTACTATCGCATTGTGCATTGTGTAGTGCTTCTCTCTCGCCGTGCGACAAACTGGCCGTGTCGCTTCCTTCTTCTCGGGTTAGAAAGGAGGAAATGCTTTATTTTCCTTTTTTGGGGGTGGAGACGAAGACTACATCATCATTGGACTGTTCTGTACCGCATTGTTTTCCCTTGCAGGAAATTTTGCGAATACCCAGGCTATAAAACGCGAGAGTCGAGACGCTCGAGGATGCTACCATCATTCATATAGTATGGCGCTACCTCCATCATGTAAATTACTGTAAATAAACGTGACCGTTATTCAGTTCCGGCTCCTCTTCTTCCTGAGACTTGGATGGCTGCGGTCCGGACCACGCTAGGCAAAGTCGCAACAGTGATGGACGTGGTGACATCTTGTGACACCCGATTCGCAACAGCCTACGGCGCCTATACCCCCTGTTTACAGTTCCCATTGGTGGAACAGTGGCTATGGTGCTCTGCTGCTGAACCAAAGGTTGCAGGTTCGATGCCAGCCGCGGCGGTCGGATTTCGATGGAGGCGGGAAGGTAGAGGCCCGTGTACTGTGCGATGTCAGTCAATGTTAAAGAACACGAGATGGTCAAACTTTCCTGAGCCCTCAACTATGGCGTCTCTCATAATCACATAATGGAACATGGAATAAGTCTGAAAGTCCACTGGCACTGATTAAGCGGGACTCGGGTGGGAAATACTGTCGTACTGCCTCTCCGTATGTCACAGTGCAAGCATTTTTTTGCCTCTCTCGATTCGAGAATAAAGGAAGGAATCCATATTTCGCCTCGTCTCATTATTATTTCTGTCTTCTTCTAGCCGGCTCGCAAACCACACGAGCGTCTGTCAGTTCGTCACGGGAGCTAGCGGCGGAATGAATACGAAAATGGATCCGTTGCGGGAGAAAGGAATAATGTAAGGTCTTCTCCCTAATCTCCTTCGGGAGATGACGTTTTCGTCCATCCAGTATTTATTCTGCGGCGTCTCCAAACCGAACACTAGAAAGCAGCGTTGCGGTGCACATGCCCCCTCGATTCATCCCATAGCTTCAAAGCAAAAAAAAAAAAATAATGACGAAGAAACGAGAACGCGCCAAGGTGGCACGAGAAATTGCGTATTGTATGCGAGAGGCGCTGTGTGCCAAGCGGCAGCCTCCATATTCCATTCTCCTTTTCTTCGGGAAGTGGTGGTGGCACTTTGTGGAAAACTGCCGGAAAAAAAAAATTATATGGTACTTGTAACTCGGAAAAAAGCGAGAGGGCCAAGGTGTGTCCTTTCGTTCCTCGCGGTAAGAAAAAACCGTCGCGCCCTTCGTTCGGGGTGTTTGTCTCCATTTTTCCGGCTCTAATATCGAGGAAAAGCAACAATAATAGAGCATAAGGAATAACTGAAAAAAAAGGGAAGCTGCTGTACCCTATTTCTTGTTTTTAAGGAAAGGAGACAGAGGACTGCCTAGCACAAAAAGTGCCATCATCCGCTGTGAATGTGCCGCTCTACTTTGCCGAGGTTTCTTTGGCGACCGCCGACCAAGGTGTGTGTGTATGGAGTGTGCCAGTCTGGAGGAGATAGGCTTGGAGAATCGGCTTATGGCGCGCTATGCAAAAAGGTCCATCCACGTGCGCGCTTCTGGCAAAGAGCAGGAGACTGCCTATCATGCTCACTTTCTTTTCTATATATTTTGTTCGTTATACAAAGGGAGTAAGGGACACAACGAAGAAACGTCTCGCGGTGGTATTGGCTGCGTGACTTCGCAGGATTAGGGTTATTCGTGTCGTTTAATTTGTTTTTCTTTCCACGTTCGTTTTTTTTAATTTCGATTCATTGTCTATGTGTATCGTCTTTCGCTCTTTTTTTTAGGAGGAAGAGGTCAGGTGAGCGTTGTGCGGAAGGAAGTGAGAGTTTGAAAGCGGATTTCATTCTTCGGCGGCGTATCCCACAAAGCAGGTCTTTGCGCGCATATTCGCTTTCCTATCCCCTGCGCTACACAGCACAGATGATTGGCACCGAAAAAAAGAGAAAGGAAATGGGGCCAGGAGGGTAGCGTAGATGTAGCTTTTTAAAACTGCGGTGGACCGATTGGCTTCTGCTCAGAGTCATTATTTCAGTGTGTGTCTATGTATATGTAGTCATCATCTCGCATTTCCACCACTGCAGTCTCTGTTCAGTTTCTGACACACTCGACATTTGACCCCCCCCTCCCCCCCCCCCCCGCCTTTTGTTCGTTTCAATGCGGTCTCTATATCCGCTCGGCTTTGCGTTGCCGTTAATGAGTTTGTTCTCTGCCGCTGCCGTCGCTCTCTTCGTGACCCGTTCTTTCTGAGATTGCGCGTACGGCACAAAGTTGAATTTCGCGTTTCCGCGTTGGATACTGTCGTGTTTGTCTGTACCGTCTTTTTTTTTTTTTTGGTGTGGCTCCCACGTTCGTTCGTGTGGTTTCGACATTTTCCGTTTGTTAGCGTTCAGCCGTGGCGAATAATTGCGCCGGTGCGCCTATACGTGGAGTATTTATTTTCCGCAATTATTACTTGCTTTCGCGATTCGCGCTGTGTCATTCTCAGTTTTCGTGGGTCATTATTTTTTCCCCGGAGAAGGTGCAACCATCCTACTTACTATTCGTGCGGTGCTAATGAGCCGGCCGGCTTAATGTCCACCTATACCTTCGAATTGCTATACCTACTCTATTCTTCTCTTTCCTGTCTGTCTTTAACTTCTCTTATCATTATACCTAACTTAAACTTCTATCAGGTTTCTTTATACGCCTTTGTTGCTTTTTTGAGCATTTTTTATGGATATTAAGGTAGGCTTAGTGATTATCTGCAATGTTTGACTAACAAGACGTATTTTGATTATACTCTATAGAGTTCTCGTTAGCGTTATAGATCTACGTGATTGTAAGCCAGGGTATGTTGGGACATCTTAAACTTGTCTACATTTGGCCTCTCTGCCGCTTTATGTGAAGTCATCGGTTCGGCTGCCGGTCGCAGCGGTGCGATATGAAGAGCTAGAATGAAAAAAAGTTAGTGTGCATCATGGAAACCGAGTTGTAGAAGGATGGATGAAATAACATTATTAAGGTCCAATAGTCCGTGCTAGTGTGTGAAAAATTAATTCTGTGCTACATCTTCTACGCAGCTTTTGCAACCTATACTGTCAATCGATACTGTTTATAAAGGCGCTGATAGTCCTTGTACTGTTCTTTTATTTCTTTTTTTTTTTGTGTCACCGGAGAACACCCCGTTTCAAGCGTCTCAAATGTCAAGCTTCGAACTATGGTCTTATGAAGACTTTCCATCTGTACTCCAGGGTTGCATTATTTTTCTTTGCCTTTGACGCGCGCCATTCCTCTGCTGGGAACTTGTTGGTAGGGGATGATGTTTTAAATAGTTTTTTTTGTTGTGTGTGTGTGTGTGATGCTGGTACGTAAAAGAAAATGAGACGCAACGTACCGAAGCTCTCCACTTCACACTCCAGCACACACAGAAGACGAAACGTTTACTCACGCGTGCTAAATTGAAAAAAAAAAAAGAAAAGCTGTTTGCTTTTCCCGAACTAAGCCCGGCATTCGAGTCAAAGGTCGCGACCGCGTCGGTTTCTTCACAAATGTGCATTTCGGTTCGAAACTCCTCGTTCGGTTTTTTCATCTTCCTGTGACCGTGTCTGTGTGCATAGCTCGACGAGAGGTGCGCGCGCTTTGGAGAACTCGCGGTGTGATCCGCAGTTGGGCGCGCCCGAAGCGCGCTATGCGCTGGCCACAAAATCCGCGTTTACGCTGCGGCCTCGCGCATAATCCGCGAGTACATGGTGCACATACGACGTGCGGTGTTCGCAAGGCTTCTCTAGCGTGTGTTCTGGGATTGGAGGCAACCAAAGCCACGTTCTCCTGCCATATCCCTGCATCCTTTCCCACTCCTTTAAACAGATCTGCGCCCATAAGCCACCCGTCTATGCACTCGTGCGCAATGTGACATCGCGCGCTGGGCCTTTTTCTAGTTTCAGTCCTACCGGATTCGATTGCTTGCTGTCTCTGTTTATATATATATATATATATATATATATATATATATATATATATATATATATATATATATATATATATATATATATATGGTCACTGCTTTATATCCCCCCTTTTTTTTCGTTTATCGCTAACAGGTGCATCTCACACGTATAAGCCGCCTGTGTGCGGGGCACCGGTGTTTTATTGTTACTACTTCTTATTTCTTCATCTGCATATTTATTTGATTTTCTCATTCTCTACAAAGCTGTTGCATTTGTCTCGACCTCTTTCTATTTATTCTTCGCGCACCATTGCCTTTTTAGCATGCTCGTATCTCCGCGGAGTTCTTTTTTTTTGTATTGCGAGTGGAGGGGATATTGTTGGGGCTTTAATACCTTTATCGGTGTTATGCACCGGTGCTCATTTAATCCCATGGTCGCCTCCGTATTTTGGGGTAGACAGCTGAAAAAAAAAAAAAAAGGTGGACAGAGCAGCAGCCTGAGGAGCCGTCCAGAAGTGGGCTTATTTTTCCGATTCTTGCATTCTAAATACGCAGAAATGCATTGTTCGCACGGTTACAGTCTACTGGGGTCCGCGAACTTGCCGTAACCAGTGCCGTCACTGTACCTGTGTGTCAGCCAATCAATTTCTTCGCACCCTTAGGCCGCTTCCCTCCAGTTACACCATGTCCCGAATGTAGGCTGTACGCTGGTGTCGTGAACCAGCTTGCTCAGTTGAAACCTGTGGACGCATCGCTCGCTTTTGTTTTGGGGCTAACATCGTGTTTACTAAATACCGCGTACAGCAGCTTGCTTTAAATTTCGAGCCTGGTCACACCGGCAAAGGGGTTTGTTTCTTCAACATCGCTGCCGCGTGCTCAATGGTCTACACTTCGTGTGGCTTCTCTGCGCGACACCTTAGTCAATTGTGAAGTACCCTTTACAGGAGCACACGTCACGTTACTCGCTTTGACAAGCCGGCCCGGCCGGCCGCGTGTTTCCGTATCATATCCCAGGAGATGTATGGGGAAAATGCGGCGCCGCTATTGGCTGAAAGCAATCAGGTGATCTAAACGCAATTCCGGTCTGTTTTTTTGTTTTTGTTTCTTTTTATGCAAGATGGCGGCGTGCATAGGCGTTAGCGTAACGCTAGTTTTGCAATACGCTGGTGAAGCTTGTTGAAGCGATACGCCGTAAAAATTACGCCGAAACGTGTGCGCTTTTTGCTGACAGTGTCGCCGAAACGAGTTGTGTTCATACGGAGCTCGTGTTCTCTGGTTTTTTATTTATTACGCGTTCGTTTGGGCTCCCGGTCGGCGATGAAGTTGCGCCACTTGAACTACTCTGGATGTCAGCTGTTTTAAGGTAAGTGCGTTGTATCTGCGGGCGCCGCCACCTTGCTTGAAAGCAAACGAAAATAAACAAAAAAGAGTGGAAGCTCGTTTATATCACGTGACCGCCTTCAGCCAATAGCGCCCCGCATTTTCATCATATGTCTCTTTGGATGTGATACGGAGACAGACACGTGGCCCGGCCATTCTGCATTTGCCTGGTCACTACTAAGTGAATCGGGTTGGCTAGTGGCTTTCTGCCCTTCACGCGCGCTTGGTGTCGGAGGTCTCGTTATTTCAGAGATATAGGGGGAAACGCTTTGTGGAGCATTAGGCAACGCGACGCGTCTGTTGCCATTTGTGCTGTTCATCAGGCCATTGCTGCGACAACGGGCGTTTGTAGTCAACGAGCAAGATTGTTTCATGTTTGTGAGTGTGCGTATGACATCATGATAGTAAATTTAATTAACGATCGAACGTTGACAGCAGCGTACACAGGCGATAAACCTGCAACCTTACTTCGTGTAGCTGCCTAATGAGTGAATGTCGCATTTCAGGCAAAACGGTGTATTTTTTTATAGTTATACAGATAATTGCTTACTTGAACCTTCCAAGAAAGCACATGTACTTTGTCTGCCTTAACCACGCCGTCCCTTCTTTCGTACTTTACCCTCGTTAATCACAAAACGAACCAACGAATAAAATGCGAAAGAAGGAAATGGTGCGGGTTATCACTAAAGTCTGTAGTTGACTTATGACTAAAAGAGACCATGTCTCATTAACATGTGACAGGACAGCGAGGGACTTCAAACTGACTAAAGCCACTGCAGACGCAATGTATAAGTTGCTATTGGTGAAATAATTTTACATCCACCCTTAACGGATGCACGTTAGAGAACCCCAGGTGGTCGAAATTTCCGCAGCCCTCCACCACGGCGTCTCTCATAATCATATGATGGTTTTGTGACGTTGAACTCCACATATCAATCATAAAACCCTTCACGGATGCTCACATGACACTCAAGAACCTTGGCGTATCCCGCAGGTAGGAGGGTTTAACCTCCCCCTTTCCGATGATTTTCAATTATTTGTGTGCACGTATGAACTATCAACGCATGCACGAGCATACGCAAAGTATAGTTGAACTCTGCAGTTGAAATTCCGGCTATGCCTCTGCTCAAAAAGATCGATAGTGAAGAAGAAGACGATGATGGCCACCATAAATTATGAGAGACGCCGTGGTGGAGGGCTCCTGTAATTTCGACCAACTGGGGTTCCTAAACGTGCACCCAAATCTGAGCACGCAGGCGCGCAGCATTTTCGCCACCATTGAAAATGCAGTCGCTGCAGCCAGGATTTGATCCCGTGACCTACGGGTCAGCAGCCGAGTAGCTTACTCACTAGACCACCGCGGCGGGGCGATCGCGAAGATGTGCAGTGCGAAATACAGAAGGGCGGAAATACGAATAGCTATTTTTGTGGACATCGCTATTTTGATTTAGTTCATTTCTTCTTCTCAGGGCTGTTACGTTGTGTTCAAATCTTCTTCACAGGGCTCGTGTTCGACATTCTTTTGTTTTCTCGGCTCTCCTTTAGCTGCATTTCCGCTTCACGCTGCTCCATGTAACCGTTAACATGAGGCAACTTGCCCACATCTCTATTCATGTATGAGAAGATTAAGAAACCAGTGCTGACACTAAGCTTAACTTGCAATTGCAAGGAAACGAGTTTTGTTTTACGAATCGTTTCTCCGCTTTCTGAACACCGCTAGGCTGAGCGTGCCAGCATCCTGTCGGCGCTGAGCCGCAAGCTTCTCCTGGCCGACGACGTGGACCTGGAGTCCGTGGCGGCGCGCACCGAGTACTTCTCCGGCGCCGACTTGCAGGCGCTGCTGTACACGGCGCAGCTGGAAGTCGTCCACGAGGTCTTCCCCGAGGATGGTGGGTCTTTGTTTTCTGCGTATGTAAACCTTTAGCGACACAAGGAAATGTTGGACGCATTTCACTGCTCCTGCTAAAATTTTCCCCAGTACATTGAGTTGCTGCTCTGCAGAGTCGTCAGGTGGAGCGAACTTGTACCGGAACCAGCGACGTGGGTGTATTGTGCCTTTTGTCCGATAAAAAAAAAATGTGAGTGTTTTTTTTATGTGTTCGCTTACGACAACTCAAAGGCAAAAATCATCCTTGCCATCCCTGTGCATTTATTGGTGCTGCTTTGCCACTATCCGAAAGTTTTTTGTCCCTAACGTGGTTATGCGCTGCCTTCAAGATCGGAGACGCCTTTCCTGGTTTTGCATTGTCTCTAAGATCGGACCATCTTTGACCTACCACTTTCTTTCAAACCCCGATTCCCCAAACCCAGTGCCGGGTGGCATACCGGATCTTGGCATCTCGTTGACCTCCCTGCCTTTTCTTTTTTTTCTCATATAATGTTCTGTGACGTCATATGGTAACGCCGTCACGTGATGAGGATTTTTCGCATCACTCGTCCCCGACGCCGCGGGACGCTGACGCCACCAAAGATCAATGTTCACGTTCGATTCAGCATCTAAGGCTTCCGCCATAAGAAATGCAACAATATGACGAAAAAAACTGTTTATACAACAGGATCGCTTTTTTTATATCCTCCTCTTGTAAGGTTTATTGTGAAAAAATAAAAAAAAACGTGATTGATTGATTGCTCTTGATGGGAATGAACCAGCATTTCATTCCTACGCAGTTTGTAAGGGGCAGGAACAAGAAAAACGCGCTGTTCCGTAGACCAAACATCCGCGCACACACACACACACACACACACACACACACACTCTATATATATATATATATATATATATATATATATATATATATATATATATATATGGGGAGGTCGTCGATTCTAAGCCGCGCACTTGCCGGCAGTATCGTGCGCACTACATTGCCACCATTCTCTCTGGGTGCTCCTTAGAGAAGCTCCGTTTCTCTCTCTCCCTGTGTGTGACGTTCCGCAGAGCTCCACGGAGACAGCCCGGGCCGGCGCTTCGACTGTTCGTGGTCGTCGGACGATTCACCGCTCCTGGGAGAGTCCGAGTTCTTCTACGCACCTTCGGTCAGCCAGGGCCCCACGGAGCCCGTGCCCGACAAGGCTCGCCAGCTGCAGCAGGAGGTCCGTATGAGGCACTCATTCGCCTGCGCGTTCTCGTGACGATGGCCGAAATAAAAGTGCACTGCCGAATTCGTTGAAGGAGCGTCGACTGCGTGCACTCCGCGCTCACAGTGAAATTTCACGTGGACATTAAGTGAAGCAAGGGCTCTTGCTCGAAGTATCGTTTATCTCTCTTTGTCGCACTTACAGTTCGTACGTTTACCATGAAAGCCTCGCTTCGCGTGCCGTTTCCCTTGTATTTGTTTTACATCTGTAGAGCCAGTAGTGCTAAGCAAGAACACGGGATGACATATTCAAACGGGAGCTTTGCGTGTTTTGTATGCGTGCATTTACGCACACACATGTAAATGAACACTGCGAATAAGGCATGCCAAATTCTGCACCGTATGGGGTCAACGGCTCGCTGCCCAGTACGACCTATCACCGCAATAGTTATATAGTTCGCAGGATGGATGCAATTCGGATGTGAATAAATGTTTGAATTCACTTTTCTTGTTCAAGACTATTATACGTTCTCGCGCCGACGCATCGCTTTATAGACGTAGTACGTGACGGTCATTCGCATGGAAGGTACAATCGGACTGGAGTTATGGAAGATCAATAATCAGACAGCATGGCGTGAGCTCCGTGTTCATTACGACCAAGCAGCGTGAACTGCCGCTGCCGCACATTTGACAGGACAGATAAAAACACTTTGTACTGTCACTTCTTTGATTGATTTGTGAGGTTTAACGTCCCAAAACCACCATTTGATTATGAGAGACGCCGTAGTGGAGGGCTCCAGAAATTTTGACCACCTGGGGTTCTTTAACGTGCACCCAAATCTGAGTACACGGGCCTACAACATTTCCGCCTCTATCGGAAATGCAGCCGCCGTACTGTCACTTCTTTCGTCTGTCCTGTGTATAGCTTTCGCTGATTCATCATAGTGTGCCGTCTACGTCAAAACATCACTATGTTTCGGGAAAATTTGAATTTCCCAGTTAGTCGTGACTTTTTTTTTTTTTGATCGAACTACATTCTACACGCTGTTAGCACGGTTTACAACAGGGTGAATATCAATGTTCGAAGCTGGCTGCCATGCAGCCGGAATATTCAGCTCTTTCTTGAGCCTCGTGGTTTCTGTACCTTCAAAACTGACTATACGTAAGCTAGCTTGCCCAGCCGAAAACGTCTGTTAAATATTGACATTAAAGCATGTGTTTGGTATGTATTTCATATATTAGAGGCACGTACCGCGACCTTGTTCGTTTAACGAATACCAACAAAAGTTAAATATTGAATGAGCGGCCGTGATGAATCTTTGCGGGTTTCGTTTAATGCCCCAGGAGTCGTCAAACGAGGTCTGCTTGGCATTGGCCGCTGGTTGACGGGATCGCCATCAGAGGACGCCACCGGCACCGCCGCAGCAGCGTTCTGCCGGGAATAGCGGTCTCGTATCGGACAGGTGTTCGCCGCTAACTGCTGATTGACGGCTGATGTAGCTGTCGCAACGCCACTGCGTCTCTTCTTTCGCTCTTGTTCGGTTAGCGTCCGGTGCATTTTAACCAAGCAGTGTTCGTTTTGTTTTATCTTTTGCCACCGTGTCCGAAAATCTGGGGCTCCCCACGTCAAACTTATTGTTCGAAAATCTTGCGTAACTTCCATGATGCGTTACACACCGTGATGCAGCCACTAACCCTTGTGCGCCTTCAGCGGCAACTATACGGTACATAACGATTCTTTGTTTTGTTGGAAAGGGGGGGGGGGGGCTCAAGGAGGCTGGTCATAGTGATCAGAAGTATAAGGAAAGGTGGTACCTCTAAGCGATTACAAATCGTTGCAGGAACTGCGCTGCAGTTTCTGCGTATTTCTTATCACCAGCAGTCAAGTTGCCGTAGCGCATCTCTGCAAATAAATAAACGAAGTGCAGAAAAAGGAAAATAGAGCGGGGAGAATGCTGAGAATTTCGCAAAGCAAGCCGGACGAGGTTGTCTCTCTGTATGTGGCACAGCCTCCGCGGCTCTCTCTCTCTCTCTCTCTCTCTCTCTCTCTCTCTCTCTCTCTGTTCTTCCCCCTCCTCCTTCTGCTGACCCGCAGGTCGCGGGTTCGAATCCTGGCTGCGGCGGCTGCATTTCCGATGGAGGCGGAAATGTTGTAGGCTCGTGTGCTCAGATTTGGGTGCACGTTAAAGAACCCTAGGTGGTCGAAATTTCCGGAGCCCTCCACTATGGCGTCCCTCATAATCATATGGTGGTTTTGGGACGTTAAAACCCACAAATAAATCATCAATCAATTCCCCCTCCTCCTTTGTAATACACCAGAGATGTGAAAAAAACTAACGGCATCTTCCCAAAGAGAACCCTGGTGGTATGTGAAGCAGCAGCGTGGCGAACGGACGCGATCGGCGTTTCTGACTCGTGCGGCGCGCCTCGTCGGTGTCGTTGGTTTTCTGCTGCCGACGCTTGCGTTCGGCTTCCCTGGCTCGCGCCTCGTCGCCATTCGAGAGCGCGATCGGCTCTGCTAACCCTCACAACGCCGGCGATGACCGGGTTTGGCCGAATTGCTTCTGCGCATGTTTCGGTGGGCGAAAGAGCTTCGTTTTCCGGCGTCCTTTCCATCGCAGATAAACGAGCTGGAAAATGTTCACTCGGTGTGCGCTAGAACGTTGCGAGTGGTGGCGAGTGTGAAGTGAGAAAAACGTGACTCGCGGCGAGCGCTTGGTTGGCGAGGGAGAGAGTGACTTCACCGCGCACTGTGGGGGAAGGTGTGACCTACTTGGCACCGCCCCAACACCTGCGGCGAGAGAAGCGTGGTGCGGAGCGTTGGCATGGAGACATGGACGGACAGCATTACACAGGTTAGTCAAAGAGCTACTTCGCATCTAAAACCTTCGGGACAGGGGATGCTGCTGGAGCCAGCGTTTCAAGAAGCGAACTTGTCTTCTTCCAAGGCTGCAACTCTGAGTGGCAGCCTTGGAAGAAGACAAGTCCGTTTATTGAAGCATAGGCTCCAGCAGCATCTATTGTTCCCAGGATTTTAAATGCGAAGTAGCTCTTTGACTATCGTGTGTAATGCTGTACGTCCGTGTCACCTTCGGCTTTGATGTGATACATGGTTTGATACTCACCCCGCTGCGGTATTGTATCATGCAAATGCCTG
Organism: Rhipicephalus microplus; assembly: GCF_043290135.1. Classification (NCBI taxonomy): domain Eukaryota; kingdom Metazoa; phylum Arthropoda; class Arachnida; order Ixodida; family Ixodidae; genus Rhipicephalus; species Rhipicephalus microplus. The sequence goes on from NC_134700.1 coordinate 209,802,715, forward strand.
AACTTTCGCGGTATTTTATTTTCTCTGCTTACGCTCGTAGGACTGCGTGGGTGTGCATAGTCCGAATCCGAACTACTGTTCATCCCGCATGCCACGAGTTGATATGCAGCGTTGATCTCGCAGGTAAGTGCTCTCTCCGAGAATTTGCTGGGCCAGGGCCCGAGACGGCAGCAGCACCGCCGATCTCGGAGGGACAGCACTGCCCTGGCGCTGAGCATCCACCAGCGGCACCTGGAGCAGGCGCTCTCCAACACGTCCGCCTCCATCTCAGCCGTCGAGAGGAGCAAGTTCGACGCCATGTAAGACGCGTTGTTTGCAGTAAACAGTGAGCTGCATGACAATCCCAACAGCCGGAGATTTCAAGTTTGGAATAGTGCAAATCATTCGTGGGCAAAGCGTAGTTCGTTGGTAGTGATGCAATATTTGTTTCTTGATCATTTGTTAGCTTGTTTAGCGACAGCCTTTGCAGTCCTGCGTTATTTGTGTCAGTGTGCCTCTATAGGCACTCGCGGACGAAAAGCCGACACTCTACAACTGCATAGCTTTCACGCAACTGATCGAGGAACTTTGTGAAACGCCATGTTAAATTTATGCGTACGTTGCGTTTCTGCTAACAAGACACTGTGGCCGTGCTTCTGTTGTAGCAGCTTTAGAACTGTTGCGGAGATGTATGGCAATGATATATCGTTCTGTCGAAATAACGTGTGTTGCGTTTTTGTACTTCCTCTTGAACACTTGGCGGTGCAAAAAGGAAGACAGAGAAGTGCTGTGAAAACTAATTGCCTGCTCGCGTTTTCTTTCTTTCGTTCCGTTGACTCTCCTTAGATACTCTCTCTTCCGGTCGGGTTCGTCACTCGCCGAGCTTCGCATGGCAGCCGGACAGCGCGTCACGCTGGCCTGAACGTCCGCCGGAGCCATCTTCTGATCTCGTTTGGTGAGTTGAGTCTTCCATAGTCGCAGCTTTCTACGAGTGTGTATGATGCGTTCAGTTTGTTTTTCAAAGTGCCAAGTCAGCCTTGCGTTATTGGAATAAGCATGAAAGCGTAGAGGAATTGCATGCAAGTTGCCTTTACTGGTGGAGCGAGCTAATAATTTGCCACCTCGTAAATGCCGCGCGGGCTGGAATCCGTCGCGACGACGACGTTGCCGATTTCACCGCGGCTAGTGGTACTCGTCTCCTCATGCGTATAACGGATAAGCAGATAATTATTGATCGGCATTTCGTTTTAGTGCAGTACTGATTGGCGGCTGTGCAGTTCCATTTTGAAAGTGCAAGTGCAGTTAAGAACTATCATTAGTCTGTCGATGTGTGTGTGATACCCGATAAAAAGAAAAAAAAAGAATTGTTTCACATGGGGCACTTCACAAATGTTATTGCGATATGCAGCGAGTACATTGGCTGAATATTTTGTGACCATCAAGTTTGGAACACCTGAACGTTTGGTAGAGCAACAAGTTTAAAACCGACGAGGCTTCGAAAAAGCTACATATTGAGCACTCCATCATCCGTTTGGCATTAGTTGCTTTTAATCATGTACTTGGTATGATTCGGTTTACACGTTACACGGTTTACACGGTTTTGACGCATATTTAGACAGATTTCAGTAAATGCTGCAAGCTTTGGAATTACACTGTAGCATTAACGTATGGCCTGTTCCCGTAAGTGCCCGCTTGAAATCCAGTCGCCGTAGCAGGGGCTCAGACTGACAGCCGTCAGCGGTGGCGTGGTAGATACGGGTGGCACTACGAAGTGTGGCATCCATAATCACTCCGGTTGTCTAGCAAACGAACATGTCTCCGGCAAGGTCACGTGGTATGAAGCGGGGCACAACCGTGAATGGCTCAGTGTGGCCCTGCATCCTGTGTCCATATTGAATCTCTCGTTCGTGTTCTGCGGCTGAACGTTTATTGAATTGGTCATTCGATCGCTATTGCGCAGTTGCCGTTTATATTCAGCGTATATTGTTCTTTAAATTTGTCTAGCCCGGACCCTGTACGCTACAGATGTCGTGAAATTCGTATGGTGATTGTTTGACCATAGTTGTCTGTTAAGATAGTAATATTTTTTTATTTTAATAATGATTGAGAGAATGAGTGAAGTGAATAAGGATGAAAAGCGAAGCACAGCGCGCCTGTCGGGTGTCAACCGACGCGCCAGTTACAAAATCTGCGAACTATAGCGCGTTTACTCGGGAAGATTAGTTTTCCGATGATCCGACAGCGGGCTAACGATTTACCTTATCTTTTCGAGGCTTTCGCAAATATTTACGCTTCAGAACGCACTTGCGGTCATTGCGGTCACTCGCGAGCGTGACAGGGCAAGGAGATCTTGGGTAGCCGACACGAGAGAAAGCGAGTCTTCCGGGCACGCGCCGCCGCTTTTTGCGGTACCAGGAAGCGACACTCTTGTTTGCCGTCGTCTGCCCATTTGCTGCGGGGGCAAACATACCAAATTGGCCGGCCGGCCAGTAGCGTGACACGCGCACACAGAAGGAAGGAATCGTAAACGCGGCGCGGCGTGGTAACAAGGGACCCCTTGTTAAGGAAGCGATAAGAAGATAACTGGGCCCGCAGGGTATGCGAAGATGGGGAAGGAGAAGTAATGCGGCTGTAAACGCAACATTAAGCAACCTCTTCCGCGGCCCCCACGCCGTGTAGCGACAAAAAAACGGCGCGGCAATCCGCGTTTGTCCGAGGTGGTGGCGGTCGAGGGTGAAAAGAGTGGGGGGTGAGCTTCGCGAGATCCGAGGCGCATCGTCAGAGGCGTTTGGTCAACCGAGCGTGCGATCATCCGATTTCCTCGCGCGGTTCCCTTCGGCGGGTCGACCTGCCATCCCGTTCGCCCGACTGCTCGCTCGCGCTATACCCCGGGACGCGCTGCTTCGGTGCATCGCGCAGGTGTGTGTGTTTGTGTACTGGCGGCCGATCGGTAATGAGCGGTATACGACGCCCCTTCTACATTGACACAGCCTGGCGCCTGCCCCCGTTTGCCCTTCTTCGACGTCTTGCCGAAAGGCGGGAAGATTAAAAGAAAGAAGGGACGCAAGGAGGCGGAAATAAAATAATCATGACTGCATCTTCCCTTACTCCCTGCGTCGGCGCTTTCTCTCTTCTTTTGTGGTATAGCGCCAAAGAGGGCGACGCTCCGATGTCGTGTAAATCCTGTTCTCGTCGTGTTGGTGTTTGTTGTATAGTGCGTGCGGTCGGCTTTATATTAGTGTGTACTAAGCGGCGCCGTAAACGCTTTCACCCTCCCCATCCTCTTACTTCGCCCGTATATACCGTCCTATACTCGTCGCCCAGAGAAATACAGCGGTGCCCTTCGGGCTTTTGTCGCTCTTCGGAGCACTCGACGACGTCGACTCGTCAGGGAAGGAATAATCAGCGCACGCGGACTTTTATTACTCCCTTTCCTTCCTCTTTCTTTTTTCTTTTCCCTGCTCTGTTCTTTTCATTCTTCCCTCGTACTAGAAGCCTGTCTCGTTCCGGGTGTTTGCTTAATGCCGCACTCCTTGGGTGTCTTTCTTCTGCGTGCTCTTCGTGTACGCTGGTGTTTGTGCGTATTGGCCTTGCGAAGTGCCCCCCGCCTGGGAGGATGGGATTCTTCTCTTGCTTCTCTTCATCCGCCACGATGATTGCTGCTTATCGGCTTGCTCTTCTTCTGCTTCCGTTGTCGTCCCAGGGCGTTTTCGCGCAAAATTGAGTTTCGCATTCGCTCCGGCAGCCCGCCGCTGGCGACAGCGAGAGTTTGCTTTCGCTTTCCCCGACCTCCACCGATTCGCTCGGCGACTCCTCGCTTGCCTGCTCCTTCGCTACGCTCGACGCACTTCGGGTCGCCACATCTTGTTCGCCGGCGCGATTTCTTCTTCTTCACTCGCTATTTTCGCTCTTTGCCGCTTTTTTTTTCCTCCCCATTTTTGTTCCTTCTTTCACGGCAATGTGTGCGCGGAATGACTTTCGTCACTCTTTTATCGGCGACAACGCCTTTGGGGGGGACTCTCTCCTTAGAGGACCGATCACACGTTTGACTGCTTGATGAGTGGGAATTACCTACGGATCGGTGACTTTTAAGGGTGTTTGGCAAGGCATGATCGACAGTTTCGTGCTGTGTCGCCTTTTTCTTTCGTGCTTCTCTTTCCCCACCCGTTTTCTTCGGATCCCTCTTGTTTATTCTTCTTGTTAGTCACGTGGTTCTCGCCCGACCAATGGCGTTAGCCTTTCTTTCGGTCGAAGGTGCTCGAAGAACAAATCGGCGCCCTCTGACTTTTGGCGCCCTCCTCCGCCTTGTCCTTCGCGCGTTTGCACTCTGGTCGTGTTTTTTTTTTGCGTTTGTTTGCACCCCTGAGTGTAAGAGGCTTTTGTGTCAGCCCTCCGAGCGTTACCGATCTGTTCAACGAATCTTGTAGTTTTCACGACGGCACTCATTAGATGTTTGCTTTTTGCTGCGTTAAAGAGAAACCTATTTACGGAATTGCTCTTTGTGCACAGCAGTAGCATGCAGCCGTTGTAGTAACCGTTGCTCACTCAGCTTTGTCAGCGAAAACAGTGTTCAAACACAGTTCGAATGAGAAGTTTCAGCTCGAAGAAAGCTTGAGTGATGCAGCATTCGAAGAAAGTAGGCTAATGACCGGAGCGAACGAAGGGCGACCGGTGTGCGGCTCCCACTTGGACCGCTTTAGACTCCCGATTCTGCCACAATATTAGTTATCGATGCTGGTGTTCGACTCCAAGTCAAATTGCGATACACGCACTTGCTGAGCAAGTATGGGCTAGATACGAACCTTTACCGCTAACGGCACCGTCTTAGTTATACGTGTCACGCACCGTACCCCGTGCTTGTCTAGGAAACACATCGTGCGGAGAGCAGACGCTGCTATGAACATCTGAGCTGCGTCATGTAGTCATGCGCGGCAAAGTGTTTCGAAGCAGAACGCGAGATTGTCATTTCTTTTTTCAGTCGTCCTCGGTGCATACAGCGGATATCGCGCTCTCTTCTGAGCTGCCGGCGCCTTCTGTTTGACGTTGACAACAGCGGATGGCATTCTATTGGCCGATAGCCGGCGTAAGTCAAGAGTGGCGTTTGGATCGAGTGCGCATCCCTACCGTCGTGCCATCCCTACCTGCTAAGCCTCCAGCGCGCTCTTCGGGGCTAGGGGAGGGAGAAAGCCCTTAGAGCGTGCGGCGAAAGCCCGTAACTCAGCTCGTTCTTCAGGGACTCCAGAAATTTTTGCGATGATCGATTCGTGAGGCTATAAACTCGGACTCCCATAGCGAAGTCATTCGATAATTACTTAGGAAAGTGGTTGGTTAATCCTTTAATTGCTCGCAGTCGTAAAATAATGTGACGTCTTGCACGCAAGCCTGCTGACCCCGCCCGCCGACCAGCAGTTGTTATCGTTGGCGGCATTCTGGCTGCGTTTGACTTGAGCTGCAATGCAATCGGACGCGTGTTGATGGCCTGAGGAGAATGGAACCGGCAAGCGTGTCTGTGACATATATATGTTATAAAGTAAATCCTAATTTCGACTTAGCTTGAGGTTGTTTGGCAAAACGCGTCAGCGTGTCGCCACCTTTGGCTCAGCAAAAGGACGCTTTTGCACGTGCTGCTTCCATTAAAGTGCTTAAGTTTAACCTTCTGTCATTGCAATATTGGCTGTTTCACAGGCTTTCGTGAGGTCCGCCACTAACTAGCTTGCCGAGGCTGAGTTTGTTCAGGAGTGCGAAAAGATACCAACACGAAGGTTGTCTGCTTTAATAGGCTAATCGCCCTCTTCAGTTTTCCTAATTTCGTCCCTACGAGCCTTTGACGACGATCGTACAGCGCAGCAGGCACAAAGGCGTCAGTGCACTTATGGCTTATTTCCTTTTTCCCTTTCTGTTACCCTTGCCCATTCCGCAAAGGAAGGTATAACCAACCGCACGTGCGGCAGTTGTATACCTTCCCGCCTTTCCTTGCTTCTTTCTATCTTTCTCCCTGCCTTCTACCTCAGATTACCCGCCATGGTGGTCTAGCGGTTACGGTGCACTCGACTGCGGACCAAAGGTCGCGGGATCGAATACCGTGCGTTACTGCCGCGTTTTCGATGAGAACGAAGGTTCCTGAGACCCGTGTACCTATATTTAGGGGCACGTTACAACACACCGGATGATCTAAATTTGGCGGAGCTTTTCACTGCGGTATCCTAATCATATCGTAGTTCTTGGACGTAAAACGCGAACAGTTACTAGACTCCATCTTGTTTTTTTTTATTTTCTTGTTAGTCGTGTATATGAATCTCACCTGTGTTATAGTAAAGTGACGTGATATTAACTCTCGAGGAGAAGTATTTTCTAATGCCAAATCGGATGCTTCTTTTTCAGGCAATAATGTTTAGGCTATAAGAAGGTAAAGAGTCGTCAGCACCGATGTGGGCTTTGTGGCAGTTTCGCATTGAGGCGGACACAAAACCCGCCGGTGGGACGCGTCGTTACTTCCGGTCTTGTGAATCGAACTCGCCCTGGGGCACGGGCGCTGCGAAGCTCAGACTAGCTCGTGCAAAAACAAGAAAACAAAAAGAAAACAAAAACTGAGGCGCGCGCAAATTGACTGAAGGCGGCGAATGACTGTAGGGGCGTGCTGCATGTACGTACGGACGCACGCGCCTAACGGCAAAAAAAGGGCAGCAGCAGCAGTGCTCGAAGTGTGCGCGTTGAGTGCAAACAAAGTTTGCATAGTCGAGATTGGAAACGAATTAAAGAAGCGAAGGAAAAGCTCGGTGGGCTGTAAGGACCCCTGCGACTGCTTTTGGTCTGGCTGGTCGCGTTTCACGCGCCAGTAGTCATGTTCGTTCCTCCCCGCGGGGCGCAGTCCGCGGTGGTGCTGTCTTTATTATTGAATGCGGTGCGTGTGAACAACTTTTTGTGGGCTCCGGGCTTCGGGAAAAGCAGGAAAAAAGAGAAAAAAGGCAAACTTTATTTCGTCCCTTTCGCTGTCTCTCTCAGACCCCCCCTCTCTCTTTTCTATTGTCGTCTATTCTTTCTTTTTACCTTCAACAACGCGCTTTCCGGTTTCTTACTGTAAAGCTTCAACAAACGCGTGATGCGGTGAAGCGTACGCAGTGCGTTGTGGTGAGCGCAAGAGAGAATTCGCGCCAGTGCCTTGTGTAAACACCATGTCGTCACTTAGCGAAACTTGCTTGCACCTTCGAAACCCCCCAAGAAGCTGTGGGGACACCGAATCTATAAATCGCACATGTCTGTGAGATAGGTGATTAACGGAACTTTCTGGGAAAGTTGGAAGGAATGGAAATGAAGTCGTACTTGTGGTAGAAAGTATGAGTATCACAATTTGCAATACTCGGACCTTAAAAAATTGGCGTAGCCAGCAATTTTTTTAAGAAGGAAGGAGGGGGGTGGGAGGGAACCAGGTTTGGTCAGCTTTTATGCATGTTCGTGCTTGCATTTGTATGTGCGTGTATATATACACATGCAAAGTGTAAAAACTCCGCGAAGGAGTTCGCGAAAATGTGCGCAACTTCTTCCAGTATAGTTCTGCACCTCGATAGCCCCAATTAATGGCCCTGTTCCCTGATATGTGTCCATGTGGCCCTCGTAGCTTCCAAAAAAGAATTTGCAGACATAAGGGAGTTTTAGAATAGCGCACCGCGATTCTTTGCGGTCGCTGCCACTGCGCATGCTTCGTAACGCGAGTCGCCGTTCGCGTTCGAGGCCCGCCCGCAGAAAATCCGAAATAGCGGGCGGCGTGGGCGGCCCGCATGCTGCCCGCAATCGTCGGTGTCGACGCTATGTTTAGTTTTCGTGCATTTGAGTTTGCGGGGCAGCTAAAGTTCCTAGAACATTCCCCAGGAGGGCCAGACGCTATTCTAAAAGTCGTATGGTGCCCGCTATGCCCGCAGCGCCTGCAAACGTTATTCTAAAACTCCCAATTTATTCTTTGGGAAGTGGGTGCGCGTTGAGACTTGTTTACGTCTCTAAATGAATAATAATCGAGGAAAGCACGGTTAATATCGTACAGCGGTGTAATGCGTGGCGTCGAAACGAATGGCAACATTTTTTACAGCTCACGTAATGACAGCACCAGGCGGGTGCTTGCGGTATACGGAGAGTTATGGCGGCTGGCTACCCCAGCACAGGGTAGCCAGCCGGTCTAAGAACTGGCTAACCTCCCTGTCTTTCCGCTTAAACTTTCTCCTCTCCTCTTATGATGTGAGTTTGACAGGTTCACTAAGGGATACCTGCTTCTCATTTCTACTGGCATTCAGATGAATCGTGCAGAGTGCGTAGTCTACGTCGGGCGAAACGTTCGGCATATAAAGGGCTCATTTCCCGTTACGAGAGCTCCGTCCACTCGGGCGCACTGAGCGGGTTTCGTTGCGCCACCTAAGTTTGTTCACCTATTTCGCTCCTCAGGAGATTTCACGAATAGTTTTTTCTTTCTTCTGCTTTTTCTTTGTTTTCTTTCTCTTATATTCCTCCTTCGCTCTCTTTCGGGGCATCGTTTGACGTCGCCCAAAGCAGGGGCGACGATCGCGATTCATTGTGTCTGCGGAACAGCTCTCCACGCGTGCTGTAGGTGCTGTTCCTTTTTTTTTTTTCTTCCGCGTCGGCGTCACGCGGATAATAGAGCATCGCAGCAGCAGCCCGCGCAAACGGTGCCGCCATCTCGCGCCCTCTGTGTACACACAGAGAACGCGCACGTTTACGTCGCGCTGACAGCGCGCACATGTGCCATAACGGTTCCCCGCGGTCCACGCGTCGCCGGACGAGAGAAGAGATAGACCGGGAGAGGAGGGGTGCGACGCCGAATTACTTTTTCAAAAGCGGCCGGTGGCACCTTGGTGTCATCGCGCTTGTCTGGCCGCCACTGCTGTCGCATTGGCTCCCGACAATGGGACAGGACGCGAGCGGTTTCGAGATAACGTGTATTCGGGGAGGGAGACCTGGCGCGGGGCCGCGTTTCAATTCTCGGTTTCTTCCATTTGCGGTGGGCGCGAGCTTGTCTACAGTGGTGGGGTCTCCCGTGTGTGTGTGCTTCACTTTTAATCGTTCGCGCGTATTACCGTATACACCGCTTTGCGTTTCTTTTTTTCTTTCCTTCTATGGTTCGTTCGCTAAGCTGTCAGTCAGACATACTCCTGAGCTCGCGTCATTGCCGCTGCATCTTTGTTTTGTTCGGTTTTCTGCCCCCAACTCTATAGGCGCTTCCTGGTCGCTGATGGCGCGCTTTATCGTTGACGTCATCTGGGCGCTCGAGGACTTTGAGGCGCGCGCGCGTCGGCGCCGCGTGTGTCGCGTGTGGCCGCCTTTTACGGGGTCCTCCCTTCCGGGCGCCCGGCTGAATGCGATGGCTCCCGCTGTCTATTGCCCGCTTGTAGTTCTACGGTGCGCTCCCCGGTGTGGATATTTTTACTTGGCTGAACAAGTCGAGAGGATAAAAGCTTTGTTGGGCGGCGGGGCTACGAACAGAAGAAGATATAGACCGCGGTCTGGCTTTTGGGGAAACTTGTGAAAATTTACCTCGATATATATATATATATATGGACGAAGTGGTGTGTGGGTGTGAGGTTCGCGCTATAGTTCTTTTATCTGCTTGAACGCATCCGTACTGGCACGCTCGAACAAGAGAAAAGCGGCGTAAAAAAGACAAAAAAAAACAACAACAGAAGGTTGATAATAGAAAGGTCTGAAAAATTTGGTGGCGAATACGTAGAATAGGCAGAAAAACGTGTGGCTGTGGTATGCAGAGCGGAAAGATTCGTTTTTCGCTTCAGAGCTCGCTTTCTACGGTCGCGGTAAATGTGAAAAGGATCGAGGAATGCGGCAGGCGGGAAGAAGAAAAGCTTTATTAATGGCGTTAATACGCGGGGATCTGAGTGAATAGAGGGTAAACCGCATCGTCGCGTTCTGAATCCTGCTGACGCACTCTATAATGTCTCGAGACTGCGGCGATCAGAGGCGTGCATGGTCAAACGTGCATACGGTGCTGTCCTTGTGCGTCTTCCGTTGTCCTGTCTTGCGTGCTGAAGAGGGGTGACCATGGGTAAACTACAATAGTTTGGACATCCCATCACGAGCTACTGCAGCGCAATTGCACATGGATGAAAAAAAAAGACATCCTTGCAAGGATGATCGCTTAACTCGCAACAAGTTTTATTGGGAAAGTTGCCTGTATATGATATATATGCTGTCGGACATGTTGGTCGCCGACTGCACATGCACAAATACACCATATCTTCATCTGAAAGTTGTATGAATGGCACGCTTACGCACCCATCCCCCCGAGATGGGAAGTGCGTCTTCAACGAGTTCTCGTGTGGTGCGCGTTTTGTTCTTCCTAAGAACGAAGGTTCATGTTTTCTTTTAAGATTGGGTGAGCAATACTGACAGGCTATGCAATGACTAGCCAGAAAACCTCCGAAACCTTTCACTTCACGTTCATTTATGTAGTTGTTAGCGTGCTTTTGAACATATGTCGTTCACTCGTCCCGTTCCCGTTAATGTTGGCTGAGATCCCTTTTTCATTCGTGGCTCCATGAAACCCTTAAGTAGCACTCTAAATGAGGTAATGACTTTATTTCTGGACCAGGTTGCTTAGACGCCTTCGAGCGGACAGCCGTGAGCATACCCCTCTTCACCAGCAGTAGCTGGTCCAGGGTACTTGAGCTTGTCAACCAGCTTTCCCGTATTCTACCGTGTGTAACTGCTCCTGTTTCTTTCCTTGAACATATTGAAGCAACATACACTATGATTTCTGAAAAAAAAATATAGCAAAAGCAAATTAGGCCGGGAAGTACGCACTGTATATGGTTTGACATCTATCTGACGCTGCTGTAGGTTTCACTTATAGAACGAAATGTCGTAGTGTTCATTGTGGCCACAAGCAAAAGTGAGAAACTGTGCTGATACTTCACGTGCAAACGGCCGTGAGTCCTACGGAGAAATGGTGATTCGCAGCGCTGGAACGTGTGCACCGCCTTTGCGCATGTCCGATGTTTTTTTTTTTTTGTTTTCACAAAGCCTCCCTGTTCTGTTTACCACGTGCATATCGCGCTGTCACTGTGTTGTTATCTCCATGTTCCTGCAATACTTCTTTTGTATTGAAAACGTATTGACAGACCATGGTATCTCTATTCACTGCACGTGTGTGTCTCACCACCACCTGCATTGCGACGTCTCTTTGCAGGTTGTATCGCCCCGAACGCGAAAGAAAACGAGCGTTACCGACGAGAAGACGCGTTTGGTGCACGGCGTGGATCAAGACACACCTATAGCGTGCCTTCCGACTTTTTCTATTTGTGATACCGTTGCACTCGATGTGGAAGCAATGCTGTTCTTGGTCTAAATTTGGCATCTACATATCGTGTGGAGGCTCACTTCGCCCAATACTTTTGGGTTTTTAGAGGTAGAGTTAATTTGAAAGTGGAGGGACAGTTGTAGGGCCGTGAAGGAGAGAATAGTTCGCGTCTTCCTAGTTAAGTCAAATTCACTTTGACAATATCTGCGCGTACACGTAGAGACGAAGAAGAGCAATGCAAGGACAAGCACTTGTGCTGCGCTCGTGCTGGTGTTGCCGTTATTTGTCCCTGTGTTTTCGCGCGAACATTGTCGTGTTTAAAAAAGAGAAACGAGTAAGACGAAGTAGTGCTCGCTGGGCGTAATGCCTTGGTTTTAGCAAGAGACGGTGCACGGCTCTCCCATAATTGAGTACGAAGTACTCGAAATCGTTAAACACTTTTTCTAAATAGATAAAGCCGTGGCTCTTTAGTGTATCTTGTGTGGTTCGAAGGTGTATTGTTTTCGTGCTTGTGAAGGCGTAAAACAACACGACAGTGTTCCAGTGTGCGTTCCGCATTTTGTGTCCAAGCGTCCGAAGCCCATGTGGGTAGAAGCCGTTCGATTTGTCACTTGACTATGGTCGGAGCAATATGAAGCTGAGGAAGCCTCCAAATGTCAGATTGTCATTTTTTTCTGGCTCATTCGAATGATTTAGTATGTTTCATACGTGTTCAACATTTTATTCATTACCAGCCAGCAAACTCGTCTACACTGCAACTTGTTCGGGTGCAACGAACTCACGCGATCGCTGTGTTGCAACTGAAAGTGTCCTTGATGTTGCGATGTTGTTGATCGTGTTTTGAGCGCTACCAACGGAAAATGTTCGAAAGGTGCCTTCTTGAAAAATGTTCACACTGATAGCGAATGGGTCGGTGGACGTGTGTCGAAGCTATTAGACAGAAGCTGTCTTTTGCATACTTGCTGTTTACGAATTCCCGACCCACTGCAACCGTGTATTGCAGCTGCTACAAACGCGATATTGTGTGACACTATGTCGAGTTGCATTGTGTTTAACAAGTAGTGTTGTTTTGTGAGTGTTATTTCTGAAGAAAAATGTAAGAGGCCTGAGGTGTTAGCCGATATATCGCATTTAACGTTTCGCATGAGTAGTTGTGCGACAGGGTACAACTGCATTAAAGCTTGTGTGGACTCTCCGGTTAAGCTATTCTTGTCAGAGGGCTGTGTTACCAGAGTTGTATACCTGTCATCCAGATATAACGTACCTGTAGTTCGGTGTTCTACAATTACTCGCTGACAAGCTCAATCGTTTTATGCAGTTCATCGCGAATCGGCGACACCGGTAGGAAGCCGCCGATAATTTCTCGTGGCCTAACCGCGGCAGAAAATAAAGCCCCCGTGAGCATTAAAATATATGAATACTTGCCTGCATTCTTGCCCAATCAGACAGGCCGCTTGTATGGTGACTACCAATTCTGGTGCATTTCGCGATGTGTTGTTTTGCGGTAATTTTGCTGTGTTTTATTGCGTGTGCTTTTATTTTAAATCTTATTTTGTTTTGATTGTGAGTGCATATTGTTTAGACTGCAGCCAACTAACTGTGTGCTTCTAATGCTAATTTTGGTACATCGCGTGTTCTAAATGTAACTTTTGCTTTATTTTGTCATCGATACAGTGAAAGTACTGGCAAATACTGTCTGATGTCTGAATATTTCATCACGTCGAGTGCAGGTCATTAAAACGAACGTTTATTATATCACAAGCCTCTTCGTTTTTTGTATTTTTATTGTTTGTCTACTTTCTGCGTGGTACAAATTGACTGCTTTTTGTTTTTTTATAATGCGTTGATATCGTTTGGTAGCACTGTTCACTTAAAAGGGCCCTGAAACACTTTTTCAAGTAACCATGGAATGAATTCACTGGAATAGTTTATTGCCTCACTAATTGAACGTCGCAAAGATTTTAAAAATCCGTCCAGTGCGAGTTGAGTTACGAAAATTTGTCGCATGCTGCAATTGTATTCTCTTTTCTAGTCCCGATAAAAGCGTTGGAAGCTAGGCAGGGAGGGATGGCAGGGCCACAGAAAAACGTCTCGCGTGCTTCGCGACCTTTAGCACATTTTTTCTTTTTTTCTTCGAATGCGCGACTTTGTCAGTGTGATCGCGCGCGCACGCGTGGTCAAGTAGCGGCCTTACGCGGTGATCTCTGTAAAGAGCAAGCGCGCAATGTTCAGATCAGCCAATGGCTGATAGATGGGTCGTTGACGTGTGATTTTTGGGCATATAACGTGATTTGTTGAAAGAAGAGAAAGCAAATTTTAGCCGAATTTGATAATTTATTGTGAATTCCAAATCGCGTGTTGTGCTATAAAATTTGGCTCGCGTGTAGTCGGGCCCCTTTAGAGTATACTATAATGGGGGGGGGGGGGGAGTGCTCAGAACAAGCTTCTTAAGATGAAGCCAGCGTCAATCCGCTTGTGGCGCTGCGATCGGTAACGTGCAGTGTGTTGCACGCGCAGCTCCGACAGTGTGGTGCAATCAATGGTTGAATAGCCGGTTGCCGCGGGAAAGGCATGGGGCCCTGCAACACTTTTCCAAGTAGTCATCGAATGTATTCACCAAGGGAGCTTATTGTCTCATGAACTCTCCGCCGCAAAAGTTTTTAGAATCCGTCCAGCACGAGTGGTGGTAGTGGTTAGAAGAGGAAGAAGGCGCCTAATCTCTGCAGGCCGGTATGAAGCATGGTACACCGCTTGAGTGTGGAGTAACAAAGGCTTGCCGCACGCTGCAATTGCATTCTCTCATCTTTCGTCTCGACGAAAGCGTTGGAAACTAAGCAGAGAGAGAGAGAGAGATGGCACGGGGAAAGAAAATACGTCACGTCACGCGCGCCTCGTGACCTTGACCGCTCTCTGTTTTATTTTATTTATTTTTTTTGCTCCGTATACGCGGCTTTTCAGTGCGACCGCTTGCGCGCTCGCGTGGACAAGTTCCGGCCTCCAACGGCGACTCCAGTAACGACCAAGTGCGCCAAGCTGAAATAAGCGAATGTCTGTGACAAGGAGTTAAAAAAAAAAATGATAGAGTGGAAGCTCCCGCAATGCTTTGCCAGCAGTAGTGAAGCCAGGTTGTGCTCTCCAAAGATCTGAGAAACGTGCTATTCTCTGGTGGTGCACACTTGGACACCAAGTGACTTTGATTTGTTAGTGTGAAGGCTACGTACTAGTTCAACAGCGAGCATAGCTTGGAAGGTACACCGCCCCCTCAAATGTGACCCACAGTGGCCCTCATACTTTCCTCATGCCACCACACAGTCAATACAAGTTATGATGATGTCAGAACCGCTTTTCTTTTCGCCGTGTTTGCTTCAGCAGGTTACTACTCGGCGGCTGCTCGCGAGTCCGTGGCCGCGGCACACGCGCTGAAAGTTTTGTGTTTGGCGACACTGCTGTCCCGCTTCCTGTTCGAATGGACTTCTTGATGCGTACCGTGCAGAAGCGCGCCACAGTTCTGTGTGCAGACGTTGTCGTGCGTTGCACTCGCTAGGTCGCAATAGTTGCACCCGGCGGCTTGTCGCTTTTGGAACTCTCTCAAACCGAAACTGAGACTGTGTGGTAGTCAGGAGCTTGCAATTCATTATTTGTCGCGCGCGACAGCAAACGCCATGCCGTGTTTTGACTTAACAGGCCCTCAGCAACACATTGCAGCAAAAAAAAAAAAACGTGGGGTCAAAATTGTTTTGTTAGTGCCCCTTTAAACGCCAACAAATTGCAAGCTACCGATAGCAGCGCCAGAAGCGGCTTGACCCTGTTTCGGGCTTCACCGTTAGTGCGTTGGTGTGGTAGTGGTTCAGTACATTCTGCCAACATTCACATGATGGCTTAGCGACCGTGCCGCTGCACCACCCTCTAATAGATAGATATTCGAAGCAACCGTAGTGCAGCCCCTGGTCAAAGATGCTAGCTCTTGAACGCGATCTTAATTCTGGTGTGACACGGCTGTTGTCGATGCGCGAAGTGATGCTTACCCATGACAGCAGCTGAAGCCGGTGGTGTGACAGCAAAGGCCAGGAACTGTCGCCTTTCATTGACAAACTCAGCGTGATTTCGACCCTGACGGGCAGTAAAAACACGAGGACGTACGAGCCAAATACGGATGGGTGCCACTAGGAATACGAGCATGGTGAGTTGGGTGACCTTGCAGTGTCTGATCAGCGACTGAAAGGGTATTTAGAATGGGCACGCTCATAATTTTCTCGCCATGCACAACCACATCACGGGCTGTGTACACCCGTGGTTCAGTTCTACAACAGCATATTGCGTTTTGAAAAATCGAAATGTCTTACAGTATCGACTATACCATGTGGAAGGAATATGCTGTACTACCATACAAGATTGTGAAGAATGAAGTACACTGACTGTTGAACTAATGACACGGAAGTATAGGACTGCTGTAGCAACTATGTGTAGTACTCGCATAATAAAAAGGGAAAATTTAGCGTCAAGCAGCACACGTACTTTCCTTTCCGAAGGCTTTCGCTCGCTTAGCGATTGTAATATATATATATATATATATATATATATATATATATATATATATATATATATATATATATATATATATATATATATATATATATATATATATATATATATATATATATATTCGCCAAGCTTGTGATGTTTGGATGATCGCTTACTTTCATCGCCTCATCCGTGACACGCTGCTTTGATAAACAATCGGGCAGCATGATACACACGTGAACTTGCACGCCGAACTGAATTTGCCTCGGGCACCCTTGACATGGAAGACCAACAGCTTTTAGATAACAAGATGCCGAAGTTTGAAGAGTGAATTCGCGTGCCCGGCATAAAGCGAGAGTCCAGGACCGAGCCGGTGTGCTGGATCTTAAGTTATGGTTTGTAGGGGCTTGTTTCCTGTACGAACCCCGGGCCTTCATTCCCGACCGTTGTACGAGTAATGAGAGTCTTCATGGCGTTGCAGGACGCGAGCAGATTGGCAGTTGAGTTGGACCATGCTGCGTCGCTGCGTGGCTCTCGGGATACGCCCATAATACGCGAATCTTGTCCGATAACCCACGACAGTGTGCCCAGATGAGAAAGCCAATTGTGCGAGATTCAGTCTTGCACAAAGATTTCTCTTAAATATTGCTCGACCTTGCCGAATGTGTATCGCTGGATGTGAGGATATCACGCGCCAATGATTGAGCTTTGTGTCGGGTCATGGTGAAAACTTGAAAGAGTGCGAACTTAATATGTTGATACTGGGTTTTTTCAGAGTCGCAGTTGGTATCCAGCTTGTCGCGTAGTGGTTATTCTTCCAGGTCCTTGCGAATCTGTGAAGGCTAAAGAGAGAACAGAAAAGACGAAAATAGGTGGTTTGCTTCGTGCGTGCCTCGTCCAACTTGTCTCCGTGCGTTTCCTTTACTGTTTTTTTTAATGACTATAGGCATTCAGGAGTTGCGTGGTTTGCAAGTCCTTATGTGGCTTTAGACAGCTTGAGAGTAAACTTGAAGCACTACTCGGCGGTGACAAATGCGCCCGTGTCTCCAAAGGCGTGTTCTACAAACACTGACGGCTGTGAGTCACCAAAGCACTATACTTGTGGCGTGAGAGACCATGGATACAAAGAGGATGCTTTAATTTTTTTTTCTCAGGCGATTTTTTTTTTGTCCTTGGGAAATTGCTTCTATTCACAGCGACTCTATCACAGCCGCGGGTGGAAGGTTTTTTGTGCGCGAGAGATTACCTGCGCCTGCTGTCCTTTGTTATTTCTTTTTTTTCGGGGGTATTCCTGCGTTTGCCTTGGAGCTAAGTGAATAAGCTATGAAAGGACGAATTACGTGGACAATGGTGAAACAAAATGAGGTGTCAGGGTAAACGCTGACGAAAAAAAAAAAGAGGAAGAAAAGAAAAAGAATTCAGTGTGGTGTTTAGACTCGCTCGCGCAGCTACTCCACAACCCTCCTTCGCACCTCCTTTCCCGTTCTCACCTTCCTCGTGTTTCCCTTATTCGTTACATTGTCCTGCCCCGAACTTTGGGGGCGCGCGCGGTCCATTGTGAGGGTCCTAATCGACTTCGGGGAACGGCCACGGTCCGTGATCGCTGCCTGCTTAGTTTGTGATGCTGTTTTACTTTCCTTTAGCGTCCGGCTTGGTGGTTGCGCTCGCGCACAGCGCCGCCGCTAGCGCGCTTACGCGAATGCGAAAAGTGCATTCTCGAGGTTCTTAGCGGTGCGGAAAGCATACCAGCGTGAAGTTATAACATTTTTATCAATGATATGCGATGCTGTATTTATAAGCTATTCTGTGACGGTTCGGTATACCCTATATGCTAAATGTGCCGGGCGTGTGGCGGTCGCCGAATTTTCATTTCTGAAGCGCTATTTATTATGATCAACAGTCGGAGTATCTACGGAGGTAGTGGCGGTCGGAGGCGCTAGTCGGCGGCGGGGAGGTTACCCATAGAGCGTCCGCACCCTTATGACCGTGGAAGTACGCTTTTGACGAAGGTGGTGGTGGTAAAAAACGTTATCCGCGTGAACGCCAGAATGTGAAATAATATTCTAAATAAAGAAAATAAGAAAGCAGCGTTGTGGGCGGCCTTCAGGCTGCCAGTTGTGGCGTCCAGGCAGTGCCTAGCCAGGACATACTCCGCCCACCACCAGCCAAAGTCGCAGGTTTGGCCTGGAGCTGGACAAAGCAGCCTCCCGCTGCCTCGGACTTCTGAGGTGCCAAAAGGCAGGGGGCAAGTGTGCCGGACAGGAGTAAAATATGTGTTCATAGTTGGTGATGGAGCTGCACGCGGCACGCCGGCGAGTACGTTCCGGTGTGGAAGAGGGCAAGACGTGCGGGAGTGAGGAGGGTGTGGGCCTGAAGTTGGGTGGTGTTGGTACTGATGTAGTGCCTAGAATATAATCTAGGCACTATAGCGTTGGCAAAGGTACTGGTGTTGTGGTGCTAAAGTAAGGTGAGAGAGGCGGTGGTGCAATGTGATGCCTTCGTACGTGAGAAGGGGGTCGCGCATATCCAGTTCTGGCGGGAGGGGGAGGGGAACTCGTGCCGTTGCGTATCTCAGTGCTACCTATGGCGTTACCTTTACTGCGACAGAAGGTATTCTCGGATGCCTACAGGCATTAATCACGACAGTAATTATGAAAATTAAAATAAACATTTTACCAGTGAAAATGAGCCGTCGGGTCAAATGAGCGAATTCATGCCCTTGCTGCGAATATTTTATAGCCGCTTTAGAATCCCTTAAAGGTGACCGCCAGTAATTACTGTGGGGCAATGAAATCTGCCTCATTTAGTAAGCTAAACCAACGCACTAAACAGCGCATCTACCATTCACTTCGAAAACGCCCTCAATGACGCAGTGTCCTTCGCATTAGGGGAGGAAGATAAGCTAGCGCCGATAAGCGGTCATGTGACGGGAAAGCGTTCTTACGAAACGAAGTATGTCGTTTGAAGGTTCATAATGGCGAGGTAAACTGTCATCATTGATAGCGTTTTCGAAGTGAATTATAGATGCACTGGTGACTGTTCGGTGGGTCAGTTTCTCTTTCATCTGCTGAGTTAGGTAGATTTAGTCTCCCCGCGGTGATTACCAGTGGACGCCTATTATAAATTTCAAAGTGGCTACAGATTATTCACTGGAAGATCTCGCTTATTCGCTTATTTGACTCGACTGCTTATTTCTATTGGTAAAAAATTGAATTGTGTTAGTTGCTGTAATCACTGCCGTAATTAACGTTTGTGCGCATCTGAAGATGCGTTCTGCTACGGTAAAGGGAACGCCACAGGTAGCACTCAGATAGCCTTGCACGTTTTGACTGTGTGCAGCTGCCACACCGAGCAGGCACGCCGGCATATTATGCGTACACGCATGAACACCGAATGGTGACATTATTCTCAAATTACAGCTGTACAATCTCGCAGCGTAATAACTCGATAAAAGAAGGCTTGATGGGCACTATATGCTTTTCTCATATCGGCTTTGTTGCTGGTTTTTATATGTGCATACTTTTTCACCAGAGTTCGTGTCTTCTCATCTTGCTCTGTCGTGCGCTCAGCGGCTTTCATTCAGCGCCTGATTTGCTCATTGTTCGGTGCAAAATTGAAACTCGCTTTCCATGAAAGGCAGCCGGAAACAAAGAGAGGGGGACCCGCCAAAAAAGGCGCCTCGGAGAACGGCAGTGAATGCGTATATAGGCAGCCTATATAAAGGGCCGCATATAATAAGGTTCTGGTCATGTTAGGAGAGTTTGAACATCGGTGCTTCCCTTTGCAGCTTTCGTTTCCGGGTGTATTCGTATTTTTTCATCGGTATATGCTCTTATTGCTCTTTTGCGCCTCTCTCATACTTGCTGTTTTCTTCGTACCATTGCTTCAATAAAAGATAGCGTGTGAGGAAGTATAGCATGCAGTGATCTTCTGTGTAACGCCTTTTTTTGACATGTCATGTTTCTACATATCTTTTTTATCGCTCTATCGCGTCTGTGATTGAAATGGTTTCCTTTTACAAGGTTGCAGTACAAAAGGAAAAAAAAGAAAAATTGGAAGGATAAACGTGCAGTGCTTTATTAGAAACCCTTAGTGGAAAAAGGAAACGGGTAAGCAACCAAATTAAAAGGAGTTACGAGAAGCATTGAAAGTGATAGGCGTCCACGCACATCAGAGTTCATGACACAATTACACGAACCTGAAGAGACCAACCGACCCTATTCTTCACCACGAATCACATTCGAGCTCTAGGTTCATGGTCAAGGCTAGATAACAGAATCTAACCTTAGGAAAGCAGCTCTGCACTGTGAGAAGCTAAATGCTCAAAAATTCTACAACATAATAAAGTCTCTTCTCCCTCTCTCTCTCTTTATGAACCGAACGACGTTCTCTAAAAAAATCGCAGCATATTCACGGAATCGATGATGAGTGGGGTGAAGCTTCCGTTCATCCTTCTGCGTGTCGTAAATGAAAGGGAAATTCACGCATTTCCTCCGAGAACGCAGCTTGTTGTCGTCGTTGCGTTTAAGCCACTGCTTCCTGAGCTCGCAACTCCCTCGTCTGTGTAGAACGCGCATTGGGTTGTCGGCAGACGCGCCATTGTCAGCACTCAAGTAGCTGCAACGCGCGATGACTGGGGCGGGGTCGACCATGCATTTCGAACGCGCGTCTCTTCCTTGCTCGCTGCTCATAGCGACGCGCAGTCATCGTAGTCTTCGACCACTGCGTGGAGCCAGTATGGAGCCTCGCCAGCTGCGCTCAGGTGCGAGGGTCGCCTGAGCGGTGGCGCGCCATCTAGTGAGCGCTCTTGAAACGAAGAGCGCGGCTGCGCCTCTAGCGGGAGCAATGAGCACTAGCGTACACATCAGCGCAATGACGAGAGACAACCCCCCAGCTAAAGGAGCAAGCCTCTAAAATAAACTTTACTTTGTGATTGTTCTCGTTATAGCGCAGAACAATTATGGCACCTTGTAGCAACCGTGCCGTTATGTCAAAGAAAGCAGATCCTATACAGGACTGGACGTCTATCGGGCGACGTCACTGTCAGTTCAACTTGCAGCTGGCATAAATGTTAAGTCTATCCTCCCGTTCCTGCCCGACGATCGGAACGTTTCACGTCATTCGCGGAGAAGGTGCGTGTGTGAGTAAATAGCTTGCTTCCTGTAAGAGCGGCCTTTTCATCTCATGATACATGCAAAATTTTTGTTAGACGGCATCGTCCACAAGAATCTCGCCCTTCGTGCAATACTTCTCGATCAGGGGCCTTTGAGGTATTCAGAACGAATATTAAAGTATAATTGTGATAGTGAAGGTACGTCCCAAAATCATATGATTCTGAGGGATGGCGTAGTGGAGGGCCCCAGAAATTTGGACCACCTGTGGTCAATTCGTTAACGTGCACTCAAGTCGAACCACAAGAGCCTCTGGTATTGAAATGCGTTCTCCGTGACGGGCATGGGCGTAGCCAAGGGGAGGGGGTGTTAAACACGCCCGTCCGAATTTTTTTATTTTGTTTGCGTATATATACGCGCACACGTACAAAGGCACGCACGAACATACATAAAGTATGGTTAAAGCTCCCCTCCCCCAGAACAAAGTTTCCGATTACGCCTCTGGGGAGGGGTATTTGATCTTGAGATCTTTGGGTCAGCTGTCGAGCAACGCAATCAGTACGCTGAGAACGTTAAGGGAATACAGCGGCCCCGCTCAAACAATGTGTACCATTGCTTCCGAGATAGGGGATTTCTTCGAAGCTGCAGAATGTTTCTAAGACGCGGTGTCAAACACGAGCATCTTAAGCAAGGCCAGCGACCGATAAGTTCTTTTATTTTTCCTTTGGAGGACCCTCAGCGGTGCTGTATACTTTTGAACAACCGCTCTTGAGAGTCGCTGTACTCGGAAAAAAGAAAAAAAAAGTTGGCAGATCCCCCCGTACTGTGGGAATCGATGATATGCGAAGCACGAATGAGGAAGGTCGATAAGTCACTTTAAAATGACAAAAACAACTTTACGAGGTGAACGTAAATTATGCCGTACATGACTTCTATACCATTATTACTATGTTTTTGATGTGTCATTTACCTTCGTCGTCTGCTCACGTCAGGTGATACGAAATTTTGTATATGTGGAGCTAGTGAAACGGCCGCGAGCACGCTATGAGCGTAGCACGTAATCATGTTTCCAAAAGACACGCATATGAAGGTTATCATGTTTAGATGTGTCATTAACCTTCGTCGTCTATTTACGTCACGCGACAGCAAATTTCGTATATGTGGAGCTAGCGAAACGACCGCGAACACATAGTGATCGTAGCATGTAATCATGTTTCACATGACATGCATATCAACATTATGTTTGGACGAGTCGCTTACCTTCGTCGTCCATTCACGTCACGTAATATGAAATTTGGTATATGTGGAGCTGGTGAAACGGCTGCGAGAACGCTATCAGCGTAACGTGTAGTCATGTTATCATGACATGCCGTGATTATGATGTTTGCACCAGTCATATACATTTGTCATCTATTGACGTCACGTAACACCAAATTTGGTATATATGAAGCTAGCGAAACGGCCGCCAGCGTATCATGAGCGTGGCATGTAGTCATGTTCTTACATGACACGCACGTCATTATTATCATGTTCGCACCAGTCATGTGCCTTCGTTATCTTTTCACGGTCCGTAATACCGAATTCGGTATATGTGACGCTAGCGAAACGACCGGGAGCGCACCATAAGCTTGATGTGTAGTCATGGTTAGACATAACATGAAAAACATGACATGCATGTCTTGATTTTCTCATTAGAATCTATCACTTATGTTCGCTATCCAGTCACGTCATACCATACCAGTTTTGAAAAATGTCATGTGAACGAAACCACCGCAAAAAGCACTAAGACCGTCATATGTAACTCATAATAATAATGCCATAGATTTCATGATTTTCATGTTATGACTAGTCAGTTATGCTCCACATACAGTCATGTTATGTCATACCAATTTTGGTATCGATACCATTATCGAGACGGCTATAGGAGAGCTAAAAGTCGTTGGCGGCTAAATAGATAGACAGATAGATAGATAGATAGATAGATATATAGATAGATAGATAGATAGATAGATAGATAGATAGATAGATAGATAGATAGATAGATAGATAGATAGATAGATAGATAGATAGATAGATAGATAGATAGATAGATAGATAGATAGATAGATAGATAGATAGATAGATACGCTCAAAGTCGCCGAAGTTCGCTAAGAAATGCTTCGCATTTAAAAGGCATCTGGCACTCGCATAAGATGACACGCTCAGCCGCGTACACAGGGCAAGACGTTAAAGTTGTGCTGTTTGTGGTGCGTCCGGCCTTTTAGAACATCACTGGGGTTGTTCAACATGGGCACTTGAACGATGAAATCGGTCAACGAAGCTTCAGTGGTTTCCGTGTGGTTACGGCAAGAACTCTGTCCCGGTGTTCCGCTGCTGAACACGGGGTTGTCGGTCCAATTCATTGGACCGACATTGGGGTAGAGCGTAATGTAAGAACGTGTAGCGAGAGAGAAAGACGGGACGGCGGCCAACGTGGTCGTGTCTTCTCTAGCCACTTTATTCCACGCCTCAAACGGAGCCGCGGTGGCTGTCCACGTCCGATACGCCAAGTGCGCTAGATTGTTCTCATCCTCGCGCAACTCGAGCTAGCATTAGCTGCGCGATAGGCGCGGCGCAGTGATTGAGAAAATGATGATGGTGATGGTGGCACTACAGGGCTCCCCCTCTAGCGCTTTGCGCGATTTGAAGGCATATGAAAAAAAGAAAGAGAGCGATAAATGCTATATACATGAACGACAATCCAAAAAGTGTTCATTTGGCAAGTCCAAGTTGTCAACGTTGATAGGCCATTGGTGAGCAGTGTGTCTCCGGTGGGCGACTCTAGGAGAAGCGCAAGGGACGAAGAAGGAAGTGCCGGGTCGCTGTGGTTGCCGACAAGCGGGTCTCAGGATGACCTGGTCGGACAGGCCGAGAGTGGACAGTGTGTC
Source organism: Rhipicephalus microplus (assembly GCF_043290135.1). NCBI lineage: Eukaryota > Metazoa > Arthropoda > Arachnida > Ixodida > Ixodidae > Rhipicephalus > Rhipicephalus microplus. The sequence goes on from NC_134700.1 coordinate 209,826,567, forward strand.
GCGAGGTCATGCTGTTAACGTCGGCATAAAGTCGGCAGTGCGGGTTTTGACGTTGGGGTAGACGCAACACAGACCTCAAAGTTGAGCGGCGTCTGACGTGCCGGTATAGATAGACGTGCCAACGCACGCAGGAACGTGTCCTAACAATGCCGCCAAGTGTACGGTGGGTAGTCGGGTACAGGACTAGTGGTGGGACCTTGCGTCGGATAGGCCGAATAGGCGCTTGCGCCGTCTTCAGGGCTGTGACAGCAACTCGTGGCTGCGTAGCAGGGCGGCTCAAAAGTTGCCGCAATGTGTGACGCCCAGCACGTTGTCGTCGCCGACGTATGGTAATGGGTGGTAGACACGTATGAGGTATGAGCGTCGTCGCGGTTGTGACACACGAGCTGGCCTTGTGGACACACGTCTGGTTGTTGCCGTCCGGAGGCAAATGCTCCGGGGAATGGTGGTGGTGGAACCCAGTTAGCGTGGGCTCGCCCGGAGTATTGGACGGGACACGTGTGCTCGTGTAATGACCTCCGGTAGTCCGCGCACGAGGGTTGGCATGCAGGTCTGCATAATTGATGGCTGCTTCCAGCCAACACCCCTTAGGTTGCTCTACCGCAGGCGTTGTATGCCTGGTGAGCCCTGTCTGAAGCGGACCGGGCACGTCGTCCTCAAGCGCGTCAGTCATAGTCGCAGCGTCTTGGAAGCTTGGCCGTGGTTGATAGCTCGTGGCTTTAACTTCAGCTGCGGGAAACTGCGAGGAGGATGGTGATCGTTGCTGGCAGGACGTGCAGAACATTGAGGCTGGTCGACAGTCGCCTTTGGACATCGGGGAGGGTGAAGGTTCCGCAACCGGGAGGTGAATAGCGGGCGTGACAATGCCAATCGTCGTGGTAGCCACCAGGGCGTTCGGTGAAGTTGCCGTCGTAGAACCTGACGTGTCAGCCGTGTTGTGAGCCATGGAGGTCGGCCGAGACGAGCCAGTGGTAAGCATGCCTGCAGCGTCGTCGGCCGAGGACGATGAAAACACAAACCTCGTGGCTGACTGGTTGCATTCAGCCCAAATGTCGGGAACCTTGGTGGATGGGCAGTCGGGCGCAGGACACGCGTCGCTAGTGGCCAGACGAGAGGTTAAGTCTCGTTTATCGGACGTTGTTGAAGGCGAAAGCTTCGAGGTCGGGAAGTCAATAACGGGCGAAAGGTCACCTGTGTCAGACTCCGATGCGGGCGGCAAGGTGGTCGTCATGGAGTCTGGTGGGGCCACGGTGTCGCGTGCCATCGCTTTCGTGGAAAACATGGAGGTAGCAAGCATGCCAGAAGGACCATCGGCCGAGGACTTCGAAAAAACGCACTTCGTGGTGGACAGGTTGTCGGCAGCAGGAACGACTTCAAGAACCTCGTCGGATCTGCGACCGGGTGCGAGACCCACTGCGCTAGTGGCCGGACCCAAGGTGGAGGGAGACGTTGTCGGGGAAGTTAGGTTGCGGTCAGATGAGAGCTGCGGGCCGGAGGGTCCAGCACGCTGCGACGCAGGGAAAACCTGAAAGTGGCGGGTAAACGGCAGCGGGTGGTAGGTGAGGCCAGAGCTGGCAAGCACCGCAGAGCAGAGGTCATCGTAAGGCTTCTGGCTGGAGGTTGAAGTGGCAGAGAGATGACGCAACTCTACCGGAAGGACGTCATGAAGAATGGCATGCATCAGCGGCTGGTCCGTGACGCCATTCAGCGCAAGAACGGCATCGAGCTGTATGAACCATACCTTGGGGTAGGTCGATTGGAACGGCGGCACTGGCGGGCAGAGTTGCGGGAACATGGCAGCGGGCCGCTCGGCGAAGGGCGTGTTCTCCGGGTCACCAATGTAGCAAGAGAGGAAGACGGTATGGCGGACAACGTGGTCGTGTCGTTCTCTCGCTACAAACTCTTTGCCATGATTCGCCAGCTGGCAAACCGTACGCGTTTTCCAGGCCTTCTGCCGTAGAAGTCCACTGGGACAATCTCCTCGAAACTTTGGAACGGCTGCGAGTGGGAATCACGGGTTATACCCCCGGAGCTTCGCCGACTCATCATCATACACTCCGTGGATATATGCTGTGATTTTTTTGCCACCTTGCTGATTTCAGGCGTGTAAAGCATTTGTGTACTTTAGAGTCTTTAGCATAATTCAAATGAAGTTCACTCATAGGTCTGTGCAAACCTATAACATTAAAATGGTCCCGAATCTACATGTTTCAGCAAATGTCGTCGAAAAACGATAGTCTTGCGTGTGGAGAGAGCGAACAAGACATTTATTTGATGTTCTGCGCAAGGAAATTGGCGAGTGGTATTATGCAGGCGCTGTGTTTGAGTGCCTCGAGCGTGCAGCGGAGACAAACAAGCGCATCGTCACGTCACACGTGGGACATGAGCGTCATCTGGCAGTTTTCTTAGAAAACAAAGCGCGTGGCTCTGAGACGGGTCTGCGCGCCCGTCTCAGAAATGATAAGGTGTAGAACGCAAGGCGACGGGTAGGTGCCACCAGCGTCTCGTCTTAGCTAAAAATTGGAACCACTCGCCTTTTTGTGCAAGCGTTGCATGGTCAGCGCTGCGTGATAAGCGCTACGGTCCTTAAGATTACCTATGTATGCCTTTTCTAGTAAAATACGCACATGCAGAATAAGTATGTGTTGTTATGGTGCCTCAGACATGCGCAATAATTGATTTTCGATTGTCAATCGCACAAGTATGAACACCAAACCTTGAGCAACATTGGTGGGCGCTGCGGATGGGGTCGGCCGTTTCGAATACCTGGTGCAGTTAAGAGTGAACAGACAGACAGACAGACAGACAGACAGACAGACAGACAGACAGACAGACAGACAGACAGACAGACAGACAGACAGACAGACAAACAGACAGACAGACAGACAGACAGACCAAAATTTTTGCGTCGGAGGTCCCGAAGAAAGTATCCTAACAAAGCACGAGTAAACGGAAGCATGGTGAAGGTAGGATGTGTGTGTGTGCTTCGTGTATACTCCTATATGAATGCACGCGCATACATTTACACCTCAATTGACTTATTCAGTGTAAAAAGAATATCGCGTAACGAGAATTTCTACTGGCGTCTTTTATTTTTTATTTATAGAAAAGGCCTACCCTTAGACATAACAGTTGGTGGTATCGAAATTACACCCGCAAATTAGCTTCGTGTATGAAGTCTAATAGTGAACTGTGGTAAGGTACACGGATCCAGCGGTCGAGGTCGGGTGGTCGGGTAGTCGGCCAGGCCTCAGGCCCGTTGCTAGGAGATGACGAAGGCGGCTTCACTGCAGACCCGTGCAGGTGCACAACAAGTATGTGGACTTGCACGTCAAACTATGGATTGGTGTGCCGCAAAATACCAACTCTTTGGAGAATATAGCGTATTGCACATCTGGACAAAAGCTGACTGATGCAGGGTAAGATAAAAAGCTGATAGGCAGTAACGTCACCCAGCTGTGGGCTTTCGAGCTATCTTGGCGCAGTAGCTCCGACGTGCGAATCTCCGCAGCTGCGCATGTTTCGAGAGCGGCGCCTTCACCTGATCGGGGTCATGAGCTGACACGTTTCCATATACATAGCAATAAATGCGCGAGAACACGCTTAGGCACACGTGCCTTAAATGATAACACTACGGCGAAAGATTAGATAGTAGAATTTTTGTACCCACCGTGATATCTTATAAGGTGTCGCGCTGCTAAGCCCAAAGACACGGGCTTGGTTTGCGACCGCGGTGGCCGGCATTTGATGGGGGCCAAATGCAAGGACACACGTGCACTCAGATTTAGGTGCACGTTAAAGATCTCAGGTGGTCGGAATTAATCCTAAGTGTCTCCGCTACAGCGAGCCTCTAAGCACGTTGAGGTTCTGACGCCTAAAATGTAATTACATTTATTACAACGATCTTGTGTGTGTATTATTATACATTGGTGCGTTTATCCTGCGCGCGCATCTTCTACTACGTTGGTTCAGGAAAATAAACAAAGCAAAAAATAGCTCAGCCTTGGCACATCAATTATCTTCCGTCACTTATTTTGACCACTTCGAAGTTATTCCACTCTTTTTGACGCGAATGCGTTATGAAACTCGTTTCGCAGAAATTCTGACGTCGGCGTTGGTGTCGGCGTTAGTGACGGCGTCGTTGGTCGTTGGTTATGACAGAAAAAAAAGATGAAAAAAATGCCATAACATAAATAATAAAAATCTTTGGGTTCGAGTGACAATCGAAGTTAGCACGGTCAACGTAGCAAGCAGATGTTCTACCACTGAGCCTTTCTGTTTCTTTAAAGTGCTTAAAAAATCTTTATATATATGGTAAACGAGCGGCTCACCACACATCTCGAAGACAATGGTCACTACCCGAACACCATGTTCAAATGCTCAGCACACAAGACGTCCTCTTGCAGATAAAGGAAGATATTCTTCTCCGCTTGAGAAAGCACAGTAAGTCATCTGTTCTAGCTTTGGACGCGTAAAGGGCGCATTTGACAATGTGAGCCACGAAGCCATTCTGCGTAGCCTGAAAGATGTCGGCTGTGGTGCCAAGACACACGCCTATATGCTGGCTTTCCTCACCAACCGCACTGCCACTGTAGGGATTGCCAATAACAGGAGCGAGCTTTTTCAACTCCCTAACAAAGGCATGCCGCAGGGCTCAGTGATATCACCAGTGCTTTTCAACTTGGCCCTCCTTAAGCTCCCACGTCTCTTGGACGCTGTCCCTGGGATACATCACGCGTTATACGCCGATGATATCACTATGTGGTCAAGAGGTTCAAGCACGGGTGAACAGGAGGACCGACTTCAAGAGGCGGTTAACATCACTGAAGGATATCTCAAGACCTGCGGCCTCCAATGTGCTCCGGAAAAGTCGGAACTGTTAGTACTTGCGGCACGCACCCGGGGTAGACCATCAAGCTAGGACACTCCTGACCCACTAGTCTTTCTACAGTGAGTCCAAATACCACAAGTTGACACGCTTCGTGACCTTGGACTACATAAAGATGGGTCTGGCTCCGCTGCCCTACCCCGGCTGCAGAACACTGTGACACAGCTCACCCACCTAATCCGAAGGGTGGCTAACCGCCGCAGTGGCTTCAAAGAGCACGACACCCTAAAAATGGTACAAGCTCTCCTTTACAGCCGCAAAACGTACGGAACTCCCTACCTCAACCTGAAAACAGCGGAGAAACAAAAACTTAATCTGCTGATACGAAAGGCTACAAAGCTTGCCCTAGGACTGCCGCCAGCCGCCTCCACTGACCGACTACTTCGCATGGGAGTTCATAATACGTGGGAAGAACTCACCGAAGCACACCTCATCAACCAGGTCGATAGACTCAAGCTGTCACTCACAGGGCAAGCCGTCCTTCGACGCACAGGATACCAGACCATAGAACCCAACGAAGAACGCAAAGGCAAAATACCGTCACAGCTGCGAGAAAGTCTTCAAATTCAGCAGATCCCTCGAAACATGCATCCTCAACATCACCGAGAAAGGCGGCTTGCCAGGGTTAACATGATCCGGAAAAAGCACGGCAATGACCTGCAGGCGCGATACGTGGACGCAGCCAAATATCCGGGACGTAATGCCTTCGCGATTACCGTCGCAAATTACAAGGGCGCGGTACTGGCATCGGTGACTATTCTCGCCAAACGTGCGGAAACAGCTGAAGAGGCTGCTATAGCACTCACCACCCAGAGGAGTGAGGATCCCATCGTGGTCTTTACCGACTCACAAACAGCGGCACGGAACTACCTGAAAGGCAGGGCCTCCACGGTGGCGATTAGGCTGCTAAAGCGCATGGACAATCCTCCTCCCTACACATGCATCGTGTGGATTCCGGGTCATGAAGGTCTCGAGGGCAATGAAGCGGCACACACCGCAGCCCGCCAATGCTTCAACCGGGCATTCCCATACGAGATACGAGGCACCTCCCACTCAACAACAGAATCAGACGCAAGAGAAGCCATACCACTACCGTACCATGCATTACTGCAACATTATCGGCTCGAACGCAGGTTATACCCTCCGCCACATCCAAAACTCACAAGAGACGAAGGGACTGACTATAGGCGTCTTCAAAACGACACGTTCACCCACGGCGTACTATTGCACCATATGAGGCCAACGTTGCACAGCTACATCTGCCATCACTGCAATGTGGCAGACACTATGACGCACCTTTTACTGCAGTGCAAAGTAAGCGTACCAAGACTACGAGCAGCAGCAACAGATGCGGACCTCCTCAGTGAAGCGTGGGAGGCTGCGATCTCCCAGCCGGACCTGGTCGCGCAGCGTCAACTCGTCGCTCGAGCTCGGCGGGCTGTCCAAGCCAGAGGGTTCCTGGAATAAGGGACCCTCCCACCTTCACTCACAAGCTTCTTTCAATAAATGTTTTCTCTCTCTCTCTCTCTTTTATGGGCCGCCTTTACGCATGTATTATTGCGTGGCACAGGCGTAGAATCGCGCCAGGTGTTGAAGCACATGAATTGCGGATTGACTAGGTGTTTTGAAAGGCCCACCTACTTCTCAGCACTCTGCAGGCATAGTTAATCATCATTATCAGCAGCAGCATCAAAGAAGTGAGCAGCTTCGCGTCTTTTTCGTTTAGCGTAAGTTTGCGTGTTGCCTTACGGACACATAGTGGGCCCTTCGCTGATTAGTCAACGAAATAATTATGGCGTAGTGGGCACTTAAGAACTTTACGCGCAATAGGCATTCTAGAATAGTTTGAAACGACTGATGTTATGCGCACAGTCGTTCGTTTTCTTATGGCACGGTCTTATGGCATGGTTCAGGCATGCACCGAAAACCGAAGCAAGCTAGCAGCTCAGAAGGCGATGTGCACTTTGCGCGTAATGGCGAAGTTCAGCAGTCCTCCAAGTTTTGATTCGAGGAATCGGTTCATACACGTACTCGCATAATGCGAATGGTATTTATTACAAATGCCCTAAGCGTCAGTGAATGTCCGCACGCTCGGTCAAGTATACCCCGCCTCAACTCAAGATGACCCATTCACATTTTATAGCGCGCCGGAATTGCTGTCGGTGTAATGCCATTCGCTTTCTGTATATGTTGCGGTCGTCTTCATTAGTTATAAAATGAGCAAGACAACGAACCACCTGAATGGTTATTCTTGGCGTAGTAGTCTTTCTGATGCCCCGCCGCGGTGGTCTAGTGGCTAACGTACTCGGCTGTTGACCCGCAGGTCGCGGGATCGAATTCCGGCTGCGGCGGCTGCATTTCCGATGGAGGCGAACTGCTGTAGGCCCGTGTGCTCAAATTTGGTTGCTCGTTAAACAACCCCAGATGGTCGAAATTTCTGGAGCCCTCCACTACGGCGTCTCTCATAATCATATGGTAGTTTTGGGACTTTAAACCACACATATCAATCAATAGTCTTTCTGATGGTCTTCATTTTGACATACTTCATGCTTCACTGCATGAACATATTCAGCGTAATCAGACGACAGAGATGGTGGTTTTTCTAAACATCGTTTTCTCACGACCTATTAAAAACTTCGCTGCTATACCGATAACCGCTAACAAAACGTACTGAAATAAACGTGGGTGGTTGTTTACATTGCGTCAAATGCAGTTAACCGGTTGACAATACGTACTGCCACTTGGTAAGAGTGCTCAAATTTCGAATAGGCTATGTTATGCGTTATTTGTTACTTTTATATTCCCCTCTCCTGATCTCCCAGTGGGGTAGCCAACCGGAAATTTTTCTGGTTAACCTTCCTCCGTTCTCCCTTTATGTGTCCTTTCTTTCTTAATTGGTTCTGCAAATGTAGAATTTCAAGAAATATACCGGGCCTTATGTCACAGACTTGCGTAGTGCCAATTGACTGCGTTTAAACGCAACTGTGTATCGCTAGCCTTTATTCGAACGAAGAAACGCGATATCACTGTTTATTCTAAACACAATAAATATGTAATATATTGCCCATCTGTGTAATGTCTTATTTACTTATTTGTTGCATCATTATTTGGGGCCATATGATTTTTGAAGGGTTGTGATGATTTCGCTCCGGTGCAGCTTGTTAATTTAGACCCACTACTAAAAGAGCACAAGTAAGAAAGTAACGATCTTTCTCATGTTAGTAAATTGCCTTTCCACATTTTCATTTCCAGTTGGATACCCTACACTGGGGTATCTTATCACTAGATAACGTATCACACGACCACCACGCATTCCGTGAGAAGACGCTTCATAAGAGAGAAAACGCGCAAAAAAAAAAAATTGCGGGTGGCAACACCACCTTGAAGTGCCCGCACCGAACGCCGTGACGCAACAAACCTTGACGGCGTCTACTAATTATAACGTAGTTTTTGATCTGTATAAATGATATGACATAGTCCTATGAGGGGTCCGTTGACTTAACATAGAAAATTTCAGATAGTTTGCTTTAGCCAATGTTGTGAAAATATGAAAAATAAGCCTTCACATTAGTGACTCACGCCCACATATTTTGGCGTGAATTGTAAAATTGAAGCTTTGATCCCAATTTGTTCCTCTACTGTGGGGACGGCGTTAACGATAGTGGAGCTCTCAGACTACAATTTATCAGTATAAATCAATTCTTTGTTTCACTTCAGTATCTATTTGAGGTAAACCTATATAACTCTCGTATCTTTTTGTCGTTTGAGTGTATTGTATTTACCCCTCTCAGTTTTACTTATTTGCCTAAATAGATCTGTATTACCGAGAAGCTCTTTATGGAATAAAGTGGAGCGCCATGTTTCAAATTCCGGTCCATCTTTACAACGAAGCAGCCCACGCAGTTTCATTAATGCCGCCAAACACTGAGTCTACACTACAGTCAAACCTTGTTTTGACCTTTCATGTGTAGATAGAAAAAAAGTTTGCCTGAGAGGCTTATCTCATTCTGAGAATAAGTGCGCTTCGCCACCCGTGAACCACTTGCCCGCTATATAATACAAAGCTCATGCAAAATAGAAAAAAGCGCACCAGTGAGCGATGAAGCCGTGTTGGTGGACAGAAAGTTTGGAGGAGTGTTTTTTCACGCGGTATAGCGAGTTATATTTTGCTCCGGACCGTACGGCACTTGTTAGAAAAACAAACCGGTAAATAAAAAAAGTCTACTACTTCGTGGCTTAATCCAGCCCTAGAAGACAAAACGTGGACGAGAAAAAGTAATCATTGAAAAAGTTCTTTGTAGCTATATGAATAGGGGTCCTCTCAAAGAGTAGAACTGTGCACATTGTGTCAGAAAAGTTGTTAGATTCACGATGGATCTATAGGCGTAGGCAGTCTATTTAGCAATCGCGAACGAACTGTTATACTTTCCTATTGGAACAAGAACAGAACGAGGAGTGAAAAGTTCATGAATCTGAAAACAATGCAACTTCGGTGCGTTTATCGTGTTAGTAAGTCCCGACGAACTGTTTCCACCAAACGGTTTACGAAAAAAATAATAAAAAGTAATAATGTAAAACAAGATACGTTAGCTAACAGCAAACTAACGATTGGCCTGTGTAAAACGATGAGAATTACGAGTTGATGACGGTTCCTGTTTTTGTTTTACCTGGTAGAACATCACGCTGTGACACGGCTGGCAAGTTAGTCTACGAGGCTGTTCCGTCGTTTTCGCTTCGTTGTACATCTATATTGTCGTATCACCACTGTTTTGTTTCTGAATACAGGCCATGGTTTCGTATAGTCGAACTAGGTCTAACAGCTCTGGCCCTTTGTTAGCGTCTCGTTTTGAATCGTTCTGAATTCGAGTGGCTTACCCTTCTCCAAGTAAAACAAACGACTCACTTCATTTCTGCCTCACGCCAATTCATCTCGCTTTTAAAGCAAGGCCGTATTTTTTTTTCTCCCGCTAAATCTTCATTATTTCCCCGCTCGGCGCTGTAGCCTCTACGGGGATTTATATACAAATCCGCACTCTCTGAGAGATACCACAAAAAAAAAAAAACGATGTCGCGTATCATTTTTTAGTAGTTTTTTTTTTTCGCGCGCCTTGTTTTTAGAATCGCGCGAATGGACGCACGGAGCGCGAGCTTAAGGGAGGCTTTGATGAGCGGATCGCCGCTGCCCGAATGCGTATATGGGGAGCGACAGACGCGTCATTATTGTTTTTCAGCGCACAAAGGCGGAGTGCAACGAAAGATAAAAGGAAATGGGAGGACAAAGCCCGGTTTTGATAGACATGCAAATCAGCCATTCAGTATCGCACAAAGCGCCGCTGGAATACGAGCTTCCGCGACACACTGCTGTGTGTGCAACGTTTCTTTATTTTATCTCCCCTCCTCTTCTCCATTCCGGCTCGCGTGCGAAAGCATGGTTTTGTGTTGCCTGCTGCTGCACGCTTCTTCTTTCCCTTTCGCTCCTCACCGTCGCACCTCCCCAGCTTCTTGTTCTTTTTTTTGAATTTAACGTTGTCGTGTCTGTGTCAATCTGAGCTGTTTCTTTCTTTTTTTTCTTTTTTTTTGTTGCTATAACTTTTCTTCAACCCACTCACTCGCACGAGCAACGTGCATCAATGTGTGGAGGAGGAATTTGTCTCCTGGACTTTCTTTTGTGGCTCGACCGTTGTATTATAACGAGGCCTTTGTGGGACATTTGATGAACGTCACGCGATTCAGAGCTTTACATATATATATATATATATATATATATATATATATATATATATATATATATATATATATATATATATATATATATATATATATATATATATATATATATATATATATATATATATATACATATATATATATATATATATATATATTCAGAAGAGCGCATTCATAGTAACGAACCACAAGGAATTGATTTCGATTACTTGTAATCGGTCATATTTTTTCGCCATTCAATACCATTCTCTTTTGTCACAAAACGAAGTTGTAGTTGTAACTATAGTCTTATCTAGAGACGCCCCGTCTTTTCCGCCGCGGCATGGCGGTTGCGGTTGTTGCTGCACGTCCTGTTGCGCGTAGCATCTATATAGGAGATAGGCTTGTTGTCGGCGTCACCAGTCGTCAAGGCACGTCGTGCAGTCACGGTGCGTCGTGAAAACGGGTATGTGCCACGAATATTCGATAAGTCCCACTACTCACCACCAGTCTGCTAAAAATGAGCAGGGCAGCAGTTAGCCCAACCAAGGCGGCATGAACCAAGCGATACGCAGACACCGAAGCCAGTCTCAATGAACGTGCTGTCGCCGTGCATGCGCGCCAGCTACGGGCGAGAGATCAGCGCGCGTGACGAAGCAAAAAAGCGAGGTTAGAGACCGGTGGCTCGTGGTAATAACGGATTCCGCGTTCTCGCTCTTTCGTCCTCGTTCGCTCTATTGGTTACGCCGCCGCCGACGACGACGCTCAGTGCAGGAATGGTTGCAAAGAACTGCGCTTTAAAATTACTCAGCTTTCGTTCGTTTGCGACCATCCCGATGCTGCGCAATTACTCTCGATTCAATTATAACGTGCTAGTATAGCAACTAATTAAGTTAGCTTATTTAAAATACGTCAGAAACCCCAATGAAGGACTTTTACATGAGAGGTTACAACGTGCAGAATGCCGGATCGCTGCTTTGAAATTGATGATACTGCGACTGGTGCACGACGCGAGGAGGAAGGACATTCGAATCTTGTGCTGTCTTCACAAAAAGGGATGAAAGGTGGTCAGTGACGTGTGCATTGCATGGGCTAAAGGCCTTCTTGTGGGTATTGTAGTTTGAAGGACGATGGGTTGGCGTGATGGCGGGAGCACCAGGTGAAGCATTTTATCGTGCTTTTACGATGGGTAAAATATTTTGCCACTTCTATTGGAAACTTTCTGGTTCTTTTTCCATAAGAGGAGGAAAAAAATAAAAGAGAGAGAAAAGTAACTACTGGCCAAGGAATGTGAGAGTGACGAGGAAGGAAAAGAGGAGGATAAAGAGTAAAGCACATCGTAGGCGGTGAGGACGTACAGTGGCGCCGTCTGACGTGTAAAATGCGCAAAGTGTTTGACATGTCCAGTTATTGAGGCTGTTCTGCCACGGCTTTTCTCGCTTTCCAAGCGTTGAATGGGTTTTGTACTAGTTGCGAAACAACCTTGAGTGTTTGCCAACAAAGGTTCTCAGGGAGCCAACGTGCACTGTCATCGTCGCGTATTGCATCCTCCAACGGAGTGCGCGGCGCCGTGCAAGCCGAACGGAAAGAGACAGCCTGGTAAAAGGTGAGATTGTTATGACATCCACTTAGTAATTCGTAACTCGAAGCATTCTCTCAACTAGCGTGCGTTCGTGTTTACTGAGGCAAGCGTGACTGTGCACATCCGATGTCTCTTGCTTTTGTGCGGAAGATGCGTGACCGAGAGGTAACGGTCAGATCTGCGTGGACTCACGCGTGCGATTCACGGCAAAACCTGGCCGTAGTTTTCAGCCCGCAATCAAATGGATGAGTTCGAACGACGCCATTGCAAGATCACGTGACCTTTCATAAAGGTGGACACAAACTCTTCTGTCGCAATAACAGTGCTGTTCACTACAGCCGTTGTTTGTGAGGCTCTCCACTCAGCAGACCTAATGTTGGTAGAGGAGGAGGAGGAGGAGGAGGAGGAGGAGGAGGAGGAAAGTTTAAGCGGAAGGACAGGTAGGTTAGCCAGTTCTTGGACTGGCTGGCTACCCTGGGCTGGGGAAAGGGGTGAGGGGAATAAAAGACAATAAAAATAAAAGTTGCGAATAAAGAGAGAGAGAGAGAAATTACAAAAAAATAGCGGTAGAGATGATATATAACTAATCTATAATTTAATAAGTAGAGCTTTAGCCACGTATATTTTTCTCTCTTTAATTGACGCTTCCGCCACATGTGCTTCTCTACCCGGAGTGCACTAACTAATGTGACATCACGCAAGCACATTGAAATCTGCGTGCATCGCTTGCTCGACTATTAATTACAATTACCGTACAACAATTTCAGCGATTCAGCCGGTCTCTGGCATCTCCAAATTCGTGAAACAGCAACTCGGCACACCACAGCTGCGTACAGAAGGCGAGGCAGTGTATGAGGCCGACCACGTTCGAACATGCAACGCAAAAGAAGAGCATCAGAACAAAATCCCTCTCGCCGGCCTTGTGCCGCAAACAGCCGGAATAAGCCTTGAAGTCTCGCTGAATAAGCGTCGTAAATTACTGTGTGTGCACTCCTGAAAAGTCTTCCATCGTCCTCAGCGATCGTCTTACCTCCAACGTAGCACATGAAATCTTTGCAAAAGTACTTGCTACACACGCCATAATGGATGTACTGGGTTACTTCCCCATTCACAGCTTTATCAACCATGCTTCTCGCTGCTTCTTGGTTTTTGGGTATGCATGGAAACTCACACCAAGCTCGGTCGAATACGTTAGGCATGCAGTGTGGCACTGAGCAAAAAACCATACCGAGGCAAAAAAAAGATAGAAAAACGAGAACTTAAGCATCGGGGATGTCATGCAGTGAGCAGCTTTGACGTGTCTTTCGGTGGCTGAAGCGACTCACGTGATGTTTAAGACAACGTTGCCGTAGCAACGCCGGTTTCTCATATGGAGGCCCTCGAGGTTAGTAGTGTATCACAGGAAGGGGAGGAAAAAGGAGCGAGGCTGAGGAGGAAGGGGAGATGCGAAAACATATATAGTCATGTACAGTCATCATCAACATCACGACTACGCCCACTGCAGGACGAATGCCTCTCTCAATTTCAGCAAGCCAACTCGGTCCTGTGCTTGCTGTGCCGCTGCCACTTTATACCCGCAAACTTCCTAATCCCATCTGCCCACCTAGCTTTCTGTCTCCCCTGCACCCGCTTACCTTCTGTTGTAATCCAGTCTCTGATCCTTCCCGACCGGCAGTTGTATTGCCTTCGCGCTACGTGTCCTGTCCATGACCATTTCTTCTTCTTGATTTCGACTATGATTTGACTAATACCCGTTTGTTCAATGATACACTCTGCTCTCCTCTTGTCTCTTAGGGTTAAACCTATCATTTTTTTTTTCCACTGCTCGCTGCGTTTTCCTCAACTTCAGTTGAACCCTCTTTTTAAACCTCCAGGTTTCTGCTCCTAAGTAAGTACCGGTAACATGCGGCATTTATATACGTTCCTCTTGAGGGGTACAGGCAATCCACCACTCATTATTTGAAAATGCTTGCCGATTGTGCTTCACCCCATTGTTATTCTTCTTGTTACTTCAATCTCGTGCGGCTCCACGGTTACTTGTCCTAAATAGACGTAGTAATTTACAACTTACCTATCTCGAAGTGCTCTTCTCTTCCGGGGTTCTTGTACATTACTTTCATTTTCTGCAGATTAATTTTAACACCTACCTTTTTGATCTTTCTGTCTAATTCAGTAATCATGTATTACAATTCGTCCCCTGAGTTACTCAGCAATAAAATGTCATCGGTGAAGCGCAGCTTACCAAGATATTCTCCATTAGCTCGTATCCCGAACTCTTCTCATTCTAGGCCTCTGAAAACCTGCTATAAGCACGCGGTAAATAGCAGTGGGGAGATCGTATCCTCTTGTCTTACACCCTTCTTTATTGGTATTTTGTCGCTTTCTTTATGGAGCACCATATGATGGCAGTCGATCCGCAGTAGATTTATTCCAGGATGTTTATATATGCTTCGTCGATGCCCCGATTCCGCAGTGTCTGTATGACTGCTGATATCTCTATACTGAGTCAAATGTCTTCTCGTAATCTATGAGGCTATAGAGCGAACTAGCTCAAGCCGACCTCTCTGCCTTATAATAAATTCTCACTCACTCACTTCTATGAGGGCTATATGTATAGCGGGTGGGTGTATTGTCAGCATTTCTCTATCACCTGATTGATTGTACGAATATGTTGAGTAGCTTGTACGAAATACTGCTCGATCCTGATTGAATTCCAATGCTGTCCTAATTCTGTTAGCAATTACCTTTGAAAATAGCTCGTATATGATGGAGAGCGATCTGACGGGCCTGTCATTGTTCAAGTCCTTGTCATCACCTTTCTTATGAATTAACATGATATCATTATTTTTTTAAGATTATGGTACCCTACCTGGCAGGAGACAGCTCGTAAACAGGGTGACCAGTTTTTCTCACACAATCTTTCCTCCGTCTTTCAACAGATCCTTGTTACCTGATCCTCACCAGCAGCTTTGCATCTTTGCAGTCCATCCAAGGCTTTCCTGATTTCTGTCGTTACTGGTTGGATGTCATCTGGGTTACTGCTGGTTCTCACATTATGGTCATGGTTGTCCCGGCTATCTGTAAAATTTCTCCGCTTGACTAACTATCCTATCCATATTGGTAGTTACCTGGAATTTCTTGTCCCTTAGTGAATACATCTAATTTTTGCTAATTCTACGCTTCCTCTTCACCACTCTGACGCTTCCTTCGTTATTACAAGTAACTTGAATTTTCTCCATGTTATAATTTCTTACATCGGTACCTTACACCTATCAATCAACTTCGAAAGCTCTGCCAGTTATATTTTGTCTGCTGTGTTTGACGCTTTCAATTTTGCTACGTTTAATAATGGCATTTCCTCGTCTTCTGGGACAGCTTGCTAGTGTCCTGTCTCACGGCCTTACCCCCACCTTCCACTGCAGACTCCGTAATGATACTCATCAGATTATCATTCATTACGTCAACGCTCGTTTCTTCGATAAGAGCCGAGTATCTGTTCTGAAGCGAAACTTTGAATTCCTCTACTTTCCCTCAGTGCGAACTCATTGATTGGCTTTTTGAGTATCAGTTCCTGTCGTTATTTCTTCAAGTCTAGGCGAATTAATGACCTTACCGTTTTATGGTCACTGCTTCGTAACTTGCGAAGCACTTCAACATGCTGCACGATGCCTGGGGAGCACTCAGATTAAAGTCTATCTCGCTCCTACTTTCACCTTTAGGGCTGCCCCACGTCCACACACGGTTCACTCGTTTTCGGTATAAGATATTCAAGATTCCTAAATTATTGCGTTCTGAGAATTCTACTAATGACTCCCTTCTGGTATTTCTAGTGCAGATTCTATAATACCCTACTGTATGGTCTCCATCCTGCTTCTTTCCTACCTTTGCATTGAAGTCTCTCATCAGTATAGTATACTGTGATTTTACCTTACTCATGACCGATTCCACGTCTTCATAGAAGCTTTCAACTAATACGTCATCATGGCTGGATGTAGGCGCGTAGGCCTGCACTATGCACCTTCATCTTGTATCTCTTATTAAAATTAATTATAATACCTGCCACCCTTTCATTAGTGCTATATGTTGAATCTCGTCCAGGGACTGACAAGGCCAAGGGTCCAACGGGCAAACAACAGCGTTTATTGCCGAAGCGTACGACTGGGGTTACATCACGGGAATGGAGGACAGTGCTTTGAGCGTTACCATTTAAGCACTAGTGGGCGCATGCGCACTAACGACAGTTCGGTTATCAGGTGTGCTATCGCGAACACCACACTTCCTCTGCTTTTATTCGGAAGCTAATAGTTCACGTTCCCTCTCAGAACCAATCAGGCGGTCGGCGATTTCGTAGCGGGTAGCGCCGATCCAGGTCGCCTCGAGAAGTGTCTGTCAGCAACGTCGGTGGTGAAGGCGAAACCCTAGCTGCAGGCAATGAAGGTGCTGGCTCCGGTTCGGTGTCACTCTGTGGCCACACGGAGAAACCGTCGTCTTGCGCGACGTCTTCGGCAAGCCCTGCCGTGCCTTGAAGTAGCTGGTTCTTGTGGCGCCGCCACTCGAAGCATCCTGAAGATGTCGACGCTCGTACCCTGAAAGACACTGGTCCACTTTGAGCCATCACCACAGCTGGTACCCATTTGGGCTGTCCCCTGTAATTTCGTGCAAGTACATGATCACCAACACTCACGTCACGCACACGACACTGTCGGTTCACCGTCTGTCTGAACTGATTGTAAGCCACCCTTTCCCCCACGGCGGGTTTGAGTACATCGAGGCGGGTGCGCAAACGTCGCCCCAACAACAAGTTGGCTGGTGCCTCGTGTGTCGTAGCGTGGGGCGTGTTGCGATAAGCGAGCAGAAACTTGTTGAGCTTTACCTTCATAGGTTGATGCACGTCATCCTTTTTTAGCGCGTTCTTCAGGGTCTGTACGAAACGCTCCGCAAGTCCATTGGTGCTGGGATTGTAGGGGGCTGTTTGCACGTGTCGGCAACCCATCTCCCTTACAAACTGCTTGAACTCCTCTGACGTGAACTGTGGGCCGTTATCCGACACGATTGTCTCAGGGAACCCAAAACGAGCGAAAACATCTCGTAAGCACTCAATTGTTGCATCTGCAGTAGTTGAACGCATCATAAAAACTTCGGGCCACTTCGAGTGAGCATCGACCACTATAAGAAACATTGACTGTTGAAATGGTCCTGCAAAATCTATATGTATGCGCTGCCACGGCGCTGAGGGCCAGGCCCAAGGGTGCAACGGAGCTTTGCAAGGGGCACTGCGCTGTTCTTGGCAATCTGTACATGACTGCACCATACGCTCAAGGTCCCCCTCGATGGACGGCCACCAGACGTAACTACGCGCAAGCGCCTTGCTGCGAACTATACCTGGGTGACCCTCGTGTAATTCGGCCAGAACTGCTCTCTGCAGCTTTGCGGGAATGACTACCCGCGTTCCCAGCAAAATGCATCCTCCATGCAATGTCAGTTGATTGCGTCTGGCGAAGTATTGTTTCAGTCTATGGTCATTGACAAATATTGGCCAGCCTGTGCTTATGCACTCTTTTACTTTCGCCAGATCGTTATCCTGCTCTGTGGCATGGGCAATTCCTTTGCTCGACACTGGTAGGGAGGCCAGCCGCAATGAATAGAAAGTCTCTTCCGACTCCTGCGTTTCGTCTTTCACACATGGTAGCGGCAAACGGGAGCAAAAATCGGCTTCTGCGTTATCGGCTGATTTTCTAAAAAGAAGGTCGTATCTGTATGCCGACAACGTCACAGCCCACCGCTGTAGGCGCGCAGCCGCGATAGGCGGAATACCTGTTGTTGGCCCCAAAATTTGCTGTAAGGGTTTATGATCAGTGATTAAAGTGAATGCGCGGCCATAAATATAGCAGTGAAACTTTTTTATGCCAAAGATTATGGCCAGCGCCTCTTTTTCAAGCTGGCTATATTTCTTCTCTGCCTCGGAAAGCGTGCGCGAAGCAAAAGCAACTGGCCTAGACTTCCCGTCCTCAAAAACATGGGAGAGCACTGCACCTACCCCATACTGCGATGCGTCACAGGCCAGCTTTAATGGCCTATCCGGGTCGTAGTGGGCCAGCACCTGCGGCGATGACAGCATTCTTTTAACTTCGTTGAACGCGTCTCGGCAGCAGTCGTCCCAACACCAAGGAGCGTCTTTCCGTAAAAGCTGGTAAAAAGGCACAGCCATTGTTGAAAGATTAGGCACAAACTTTCCATAATAATTAACGACACCCAGGAAAGACTGCAGTTGCTGCTTGTTTGTCGGTGCGGCAGCGTTTATGACTGCTTCAATTTTCTCTGGTGACGCAGATATTCCTGCTGCAGTAATTTTGTGCCCCAGGTAACAGAGCTCATTTTGAAAGAACGCGCATTTTTCTTTCTTTATTTTGACGCCTCGCTCCAGCAACCGTTTCAAGAGTGCGTCTAGGTTTACCAGGTGTTCTTCAGCGTTTCTTCCTGTGACTAAGATGTCATCGAGATAACAACAAACTCCGTTTAGGCCCTTCAGCATTGTGTCCATTATTTTCTGAAAAATACCTGGTGCTGACGCTATTCCGAAAGGTAGCCTGTTGACTGCAAACAGCCCTTTCCGCGTGTTCAAAGTCAAGTACTTCTTCGACTCTTCCGACATGAGTACTTGTTGGTATGCCCTGTTAAGGTCGATCTTACTAAAGTGCATTCCCCCGGCCAACGCAGCTAATAGGTCATCAATTTTAGGTAGCGGGTAGTGTGTGATGTCCAGAGAGGGGTTTATCGTTGTCTTATAATCCCCACAGAGACGTATGCTTCCATCTTTTTTTATCACTGGCACGGCGGGCGTGGCATATTCTGATGTATTCACGGGTGTGAGTATTCCCAGCTGCACCAATTTTTCTATCTCTGCTTCTACTGCTGACTGCAGTGCGAATGGCACATTGCGTGCCTTCAGGAACCTCGGCCGGTGATCGGCTTTGAAGAACAGCTCGGCCCTTTCGTCTGTGATAGCGCCTAGCTCATCCTTAAACAGCATTTTGTATTTTTCGAGCAACGATTCTAGCCTTTCCTTCGTTCGCGAGGACAAGTCGAACACTGACCTTGAGACGTGGTTGAGGCCCCAAATCTGGTTCCAGTTTAGCCGTACTGTGCGCAGCCATTCACGCCCTAGCAGTGGTGGTCCTGCTTGATCGACGAGGTAGAGTGGTAGTTTCGCCGTCTGTTCCCCGTGCTGCACCTTGACGACCGCCACGCCGCAAGGTTGGACGAGTGCTCCGGTATAGGTGCGCAGGACGATGTCTGTTGGTCCGCATCTGGCTGAAGGGAACTGCTGCTTGAACTGCTTGTAAGGCATGATAGACACCGCGGCTCCCGTGTCAAGTTCCATTTCCACCAGTGCTCCATCTATTTTCAGTCCAACAAAAATAGGAGTGCGGCCGGACGCCACTTGTTCCGAAACGCCTATGGGTGGCACCTGCGTGACCACTTTCAGCGTTTTCACTCTCCGTTTCTGCTGATACCCGCCACAATATTGCCCGTTGCTGCGACAGGCCCTTTGAATATGCCCTTTCTTTCCACACTTATAGCACGTATTATTAACGTGAGGGCATACTGAATGAGTGTGGCTCGGAGAACCGCAGCGATAACAAGCCAGTCGCTGCTTACCGGAAATCGCTTGCGCCTCGTACAAATCAGCAGGGTCATAATTGCATTCTCCCTCCATTTTGTGCAGCTGTGTGGCCACTGACTCTACGACTCTAGTCTCGGCAACATTCTTCCGGGCCGCTTCCATGGCCAGGGCGCGCTCGACTGCTTTCGGGAACGTCAGTTTGTCGTCCTCGGTAAAGAGTACTCGCTGCACGTCCTCTCGCAGTAGTCCACAGACAAAACGATCCCGCAGCGCTTCGTCCAAATTTGCTCCAAACTGACAACTCTGGGACAACTTCCGAAGTTCAGCAACATATTCGGGCAGAGACTCGCCTTCGTGCTGTGCTCTGCGGTAAAACTTTGCTCGTTCCCCGATTATGGACGGCTTTGGGGCAAGATGTGCATCCAAGAGGCTCTTCAGTTGCTCGAAACTTTTTCCCGATGGTAGGTCCGGTGCAGCCAACGACTTCAGCAACCCATACGTACGCGGTCCGATGATGCTGAGGAATGCGTGTACCTTGTCGCTGTCGGGAACCTTGTTGACAATCAGAAAAGAGGTCAACCTCTCCTTGTATGCCGTCCAGTCGCTTGCAGTAACGTCGAATGACTCCATCTGGCCCAGCTGCCCACCAGACCGCATTGTCGCTTCTTCACCACACTGCTCGCTACTCTTCATTTTTCATCCCATCCTCGTCGCCAGTGTTGAATCTCGTCCAGGGACTGACAAGGCCAAGGGTCCAACGGGCAAACAACAGCGTTTATTGCCGAAGCGTACGACTGGGGTTACATCACGGGAATGGAGGACAGTGCTTTGAGCGTTACTATTTAAGCACTAGTGGGCGCATGCGCACTAACGACAGTTCGGTTATCAGGTGTGCTATCGCGAACACCACACTATAGTATTCCTCTATGTTAGCAGCTATATTTCTGTACATAAAAAAAACCCAGCCCAGGTTTTCTTCTGTGAGCCAACCCATGATAGGAAAGGACATGCCCATTCTATAGCACTGTATAGGCCTGATCTGTATAGCACTGTATAGGCCTCGTAACCTCACTGAGCCCTATTACATCCCATTTAACACCCTCTGATTCCTGGAACAGCACAGCTAGACTTGCCTAACTAGGTAAAGTTCTGGAGTTAAACGTTGCCAAGGCCAAGTTCTAACAGTGGCCTGTCGCACCCAGAGATTTTTAGCACCGGTCCTCTGCTGCGTCGCAGATCTGACCCCCGCCGTGGTCACTTGCCTCGCAGCCGCTGGGGACTAAGGGGCCGCGAGGGCCGAGGGTCAATTGGAGTATCTATATTTTATTTATTTATTCATTTAAAATAAATATGGAATGTATGGAATGTATCGGTTAGATACTGCACCAGGGTGACCAATCGTTCTGTAATGAGGGAGTGCGTTACCGGCGGTGGTCAACGGTGAGGATGCACCCCAGGCCTCTCAACGTAATTTCATCGCCACGCGACAAAAAAAAAAGTCTTGTATAGCATGGGATAATATATTATAATACGGCAAGAAAAGCGAAGCGAGGCTGAGGAGTAAGAAAAGGACGAGGTGGTGGTAGTGGTTAGAAGAAGGAGTCTAATTTCTGCAGGCCGGTATACGGCGCAGCGGCTGAGGAGTGGTAAATGGTGAAGCATAGTCATGTATAGTATAGTAAGGCGTGGGAAAGGAAAACGAAAGAATGGAGGGGTAGATTGTCAAGCATAGTCGTGTGTAGTATAGTATAGCAATATGTGGGAAAGGGAACTGAGTGTAACGAGGAGAGAAATGCGACCAGCCCTGCTGTTTTCTCTAGTATTCGCAACACTATAGCGCGCTGCTACCCCCCTCTTTATTTTGCTGGCTCATGAAACTATCACAAAACAAAAAAGAAGGTTCAGCGCGGGTGGGGCTGCCTGGGTCACGCTCACCCTTGCGAAGATCCGGGCGCGCTCGTCAAATGACAGGGTGTGCTGGAGAAAAACAAGAAAAGAGAGCGAAAAACTAAGTCCGACAAGGTACAGTGAGACGCGCGTGCATTGAAAAGGAGAAACAAACAGTTCATTTTGGCCTCGCACCGTTCGGGTGAAGCAAGCGGCGCAACGAAGCCGCTTGTTATGCCAGCGGAACTGCCGGCCGTATTCAAGTGCAAATTTCGATTCTGTCGCTGCTCGCGAGCTGACTGCTGTAGCGGCTCGCGAGTTCTCCGTCGTCGCCCGGTGCCCGTCTAGAGATGCGACAAACCAGTGTACACCCCTAGCCATTCACTGAGGCTTTCCTCCCATCTGAGGGACGCGCTGCTGTTGCCCTTCAGAGAGAATTGCACTTGGCCACACTCCACAGCTCCCGGTCTCCCACTTCTATTTTCTACCTTTCTTCTTTTTCGATTGGCGTGGTTATTGGATTGTTGCTTCTGTTTTGCCCATATCGACGCCGTTGTTTCTTTTTATAGGCCTTTATATTGCTCGCGTGCGTTTCCCACGCTTCACCGCCCCCTGCATTACCAAACATTCTACGCCTTCTCTTTCTCCGTCATAGCCCCCCCCCCTCCTTTTTTTTTAAGAGCCCACCCACAACTGGCTCGCTCAACTGCACTGTACGCACAATAGCGTCCCACTGAGCACCCCGGCTGATTCTTGTATGAGGGCTCTGTACCGATCTGCCATGCGTGAGCGTTTGTTTGCACAAATCCGGCGCAGCCGATGATGATTCGCGC
The DNA here is from genome assembly GCF_043290135.1 of Rhipicephalus microplus. NCBI lineage: Eukaryota > Metazoa > Arthropoda > Arachnida > Ixodida > Ixodidae > Rhipicephalus > Rhipicephalus microplus. Next base: position 209,849,087 of record NC_134700.1, read on the forward strand.
TTTATATATTTCGAGTGGGTCTCTCGAACAAGGTTGTGGAGGATCGCTGCAGCCTGCTACGCCGACGTGCCGCGACTGGAACATGAATGAAGGATAGGGGGGGGGGGGGGGGTGTAGAAAAAAGCAAAATGCGCCTGGTTTGCAGAGATGCCTAACGCTTATGGTGTAAGCTCTCCAACCCCTGTTCTCGTTGTCAACAGAGTAGCAGTCATAGATTACTTTTACTATCTTGGTGAGTGTGACAATGTTTAACTACTGGTGGTGACAGATAGGAGAGAGGTATAGGCCGAAAAAATGGTTATAAATGTGGGGTTTTATGGGCTAGAACCACGACGTTATTTTGAGGCACGCTGCAGTGCACGGCTGCAGGAGTTTGATCATTCTGTGTTCTGTCAAGTGCGCTGACTTTGCGCAGCACGTGGGACTTTTCGCCTCTATCGAAATGCGACCGTCGTGGTGGATATCGTACTCGCGACTTTCGAGTCAATATCCGGACAGCGTAACCAGTGCTCCACCGCGGCGGGCCGGGAATGTGGTATAAGCGTCAGCGCCTCTACATGTTAACTGTATACTGAAAATGTCACGACACCATGGTGACATCAGCTAAACAAAAGTATGAATCGAAAAGATGATACTTGTTTTTTTTTGTGGGGGGAGGGGGGCTATTAGTGGTGTGAAGGTAATGCTATATAGATGCTGAACGCACGCTTGAATGCATCTGTATTTCATCGAATAACTTCTTTCTCTCAGTTTTTCTGCAATGAATCGTTGACAGTGTCAGATGTAATCTCTATCGTCTGCACTATTGCAGGCCGTACGGAAGGTAATATTGTAAGTTTGAAATTCAATTGGTGTCCAATGAATGAAGAAGGGGAAGAGATGCCATGCCGATAAACAGCTACAAAATTTAGCTTAATTGAGAGGTGCACGGCCGAAGAACGGTAAAAATGACGATTAGCAACTGGGGAATGAAACACAAGGTTGATTTATTTATTGATCGAAACAACTTTGTTGAGGTCTTGCGGGGCACACCCTAATCCACAGCAGGCGCCCATATAACATTACTGAAATAAATTGAACTGCCTACACTGGCAAATCCATGTTAATCCACGCTACCAATGGGGTACCGCAAACTATACACTGCAACATTTATAGCATTATACTGACCAGATAAAAAAGACGGTGCTCACGACTAACACGGAGCCTGTGAATGTAGCTTTTGTCCCGATTATGCACTGTATGCCTTCACGTTGTTCACGCGTTGAAATCCACTGGTAGTGGCCATTGTGGCCAGTTGTCTCCTCTGCATGAAGTGGTTCGTTCTTTCGCTCACCAATTGCACTTTTTTTATCTCTTGGATAGAGATTAGCCCATTATAATCTGATATTGAAGTTCTTGATCTCAATACAAGAAGTTCAATCAGTGATTTCCGCGTTATAACCACGAAGGTGTCTCATAAGCATTCATTTAGGACTCTCTATAACTGGACGTCTGATCTTCCGATAACGGAAGATCAGATGTCCACTTTGTATGCTACAACTCTTACTACATACTACAACGTCTCTGTAAAAAAACTTGTTGTGTGGCTAGTTGGTATAACATTTCAAAAAATAATTTTTAAACACGCTGTGCGTCTTTGATGTCTGGGTATGCGTGAATGTAAATATCAATCAATCAATTATTTAATTCATCAATCAATCCATATGTTTATTAGCGTTAGAAATGTAAATTGTGAGTAAGTATGCAGGATGAGGTCCCAAGGTAGTAAAGCGCAGGCGGGACTTCATATATTAATACAAAGAAAAAGCTAAAATACGAATAACGAAAGAGCAAGTCACAAAAACATTTCGAATTTTTTTTCAAACAAAGCAAGGTATCGAAAATTAACTAAATGTAGCAGTTACACGTTTAATAGACACTTTTTCAATTTTGTCTTAAAATATGAATGCGCATTAAATCTTTCATATCATGTGATAAAAATCCCATAATAAAATTGATGAAAAACAATGCTAATTTTTCCATAATTAGTGCGAACTTTAGGTAATAACAGGTCCATGGCGACCGCGAATCTAGTTTTATTGCAATTATTCAACAAGGTAATAGGAAATATGTCAATAGTGAGGGTGCGGTGGAAAATTTTGAAAAACAAAACACACACATTATAAACGTACATTTGGGAGATTGGTAATGCGTCAAGCTGGCAAAAAATCGCATGTGATGGCGTTTGACGTGAAGCGAAAGTTATGAGTCGCAGTGCTTGTTTTTGCAATACCTTTAACGACCAAATGTGCACTGAATATGAATTACCCCATGAAGTAATGCAATAACTGAGATGACTGTGTATGAATGCATTAGAATGCCTTCAGAGTTTCGATGTTAAAACACATTCGTGACTTGACCGATGCCCTGATACCGTATGGAATCTTTTTACAAACAGAATTGATATGTTGCTGAAGTTTCAGATGTGTGTCCATTATAACTCCTAAAAATGACGTATGATCACTTGAAGGAATACCTATACTGAGTTCACAAAAAGATGAGGAATGAATGATAGTATTTTGTTTGGTGAATGAAAAAGCATAAAGCAGGTTTTGGAAGAATTAATAAATAATCTATTACAGTTGGACCAGTAAACAAGAAAATTAAGGTCAGCTTGAAGTCTGCACACGAGAGTCGAGAAATCCAAGTGATTGATTGATTGATATTTGGGGTTTAACGTCCCAAAACCACTTTATGATTATGACAGACGCCGTAGTGGAGTGTTCCGGAAATTTCGACCACCCCGGGTTCTTTAACATGCACCCAAATCTGAGCACACGGGCCTACAGCATTTCCGCCTCCATCAGAAATGCAGCCGCCGCAGCCGGGATTTGCTCCCGCGACCTGCGGGTCAGCAGCCGAGTACCTTAGCCACTAGAGCACCGCGGCGGGGGAAATCTAAGGGATGAGAAACGAGAGTCGTGTCATCAGCGTAAGGTAAACGATAAGAATAATTAAGGCAACATGGTAAATCATTTATGAATATTAAAATAATAATGGACCCAAAATTTAACCTTGCTGTAGTGTTGTAGTGTATTTGCCCTCAAATTAAATTTTTGAAATACATCTATTTTGAGTGAATTCAGGCGATGGTTAGGCTGTCATTAAGAAGTTTTCACTGACTTGGTGTGCGACTTACTGACGCATAGGGACGAATAGAGAGATATTAACATTGGCGCAACGCTTTTGCGTGTGACTGACAGGGTATGGCAGCCGAAAATCGCACCGGCACGGTAAAAGTATCCGCTGTTATCCAATTACCCCCATTTCACCCGATGACATGTTATCAAGCCACGTGGTTTTGAAGTGCCGCCGGAATCAGTCCCTTTTAACCTGATGGCATGTTGTCACGTCATATATTTTTGAAGTACCTCCCTGATTGACCCCTTTGACCCATGTTATCATGACTCACGATGACGTGTAGCATGTCATCGGGTGAAAGGGGGTCGATACCGGAGACATTTCAAAACCACGTGACGTAATAATATGTCATCGGTCAAAGGAGGCTGATCCACGAGGCATTCCGAAATCACGTGACGTGATATTATGTCATCGGGTCAGAGGGGGTCAATACTGGAGACACTTCAAAACCACGTGACGTAAAACCATGCCATCGGGCCAAAAAAAGCTGATTCCGTAGGCAGTCCAAAATCACGTGACGTGATAACATGTCATCCGGTCAAAGGGGGTCAATACCGGAGGCATTTAAAAACCACGGTGGGTGCTGGAAATTTAAGGGGAAGAGAGAGGGACAGCACAATTATACGAGAAAAAAGAAATGAATTTCGCCTTCGAGTCATCTTTGGCAGATCCCAAAAATATATGCGACGTTTTATAGGTTGAAAACTGTAGGCAATGGAGCTATATAGTTGATTGTACTTCTGGGCTCTTTCATCACCGAAGCTGCGTTCAAGCTATTTTTTGTTGATATCTCAGTAATGCTTGTTTTCACATTCTTTCTTAGAATTATGCCATTGCGCAGAATAATGAAGCCCATGAACGTGACTACTGGTGTTTCAGCTCGATAGAAGCGGAAAGTTTCCAAACTCTGCGAATTGGTTGCAACATGCTCCCTGCGCCAAGGCCTCGTTTAACGTCCAAGTGGAAACCTTGAATATTTTCCACTGCCGTCAGTCTTTTGAAAGTCTTCTAGAAAACTGTTGAATACATTTTCGCACAAGAAATTTGATTGATATGTGGGGTTTAACGTCCCAAAACCACCATATGATTATGAGAGACGCCGTAGTGGAGGGCTCCGGAAATTTCGACCACCTGGGGTTCTTTAACGTGCACGCAAATCTGAGCACACGGGCCTACAACATTTCCGCCTCCATCGGAAATGCAGCCGCCGCAGCCGGGATTTGAACCCGCGACCTGCGGGTCAGCAGCCAAGATTTTCGCACAAGAAAGGGAAGGCCATTGCAAGCTGTAGGATAATGTTTTACTCATACTCTTTTTTTATTGAAATAGAAAATAAACGAAGGAGTTTTTGTCACTGTTACTTGGCGACGGCTACCCCTTTCCACTTGATTATTACAAATAAAGAAAAACAAAAAGAAAATAGCATATATATATATATATATATATATATATATATATTTATATATATATATATATATATATATATATATGTATATATATATATATATATTTATATATATATATATAGGGAGAGAGAGAGAGAGAGATCCCTACATAGCTGAGAAAAAAGTTCTCCTATGGTCTGAACAAACACGCGAACATTTGAGAGCATTGACATTAACTTGCACATACAACTGTTTCACCTCATACGATTGAAAAACAAGGTACAAAATTCATGAACACCGAATGATCAATTATACGAAAATCTAGGATGTGTGCATCAGAATGAGAATTCACAAACAATTACGTAAGTCCACTTGCTGCTTCTACAAATAAATGTGGCTTTTGCTACATTTGCCACAGACAAGACAGGAGCATTTACACTTTGCCCGCATACGTGGAAATGGCGATCGTAACATGTAGCCACGTTATGTTTATGCAACATGACTTTTCTTAAAATTCCTAAGACAGGTATATCCCGGAGTTGTTTACAGCTCTCAGGAGAATAGGAATCAAAATAATTTGGTCGAACTGATATGACATGGCAGTACTCTGGACGTTCCCTACGTTAGAAAATATATTAGCTCTATAATATGAGTAGTAATAATGCTAAGAAGCCCTGTCAGGAGTGTGTCAGGAGGCAGTTACAGCGATCAGACTTCGCATACTACTGGCCCAAGAATTGTTTCGAAGGCTTGTCTAGAAGCAACTGAAATGGCTATGTTGCGTTTGTGGGCAAAGGCGTTTTTTAAAGCCGGATCATGTGATTTTTGAATGTATTATTATTATTATTATTATTATTATTATTATTATTATTATTATTATTATTTCTTATGAGTGAGGTATATATTTGTACAATGTTAAAGAAGGAACAAGAGAACGAAAGCGGAGGAAATACACGCACACGCTACAGCGTGCGAAACATGTTGTATTGAAACAGTGGTACCGCTCTTCGCCGGCAGCTAGAGGAACCAATCCTATCGATCATCACCTTTATAAAATTTCTTCGTTCTCAAAGAAGGCTCCTACCGCCCCTTCTTGTGCCACGTCTTTATGAGCATGGCCAGTGATCATGGTTAGAAATGACAATATATAGTGGCATGGATGCCAAGAAGTCGTCAACAAAAGAGAACACATCCAAGTAGCGAGATTCAAAGTGGCGAAGATGTGATGGGGACTGTGATGAGACGGCTGTAGCGGAACGCTCTGGACCTGTTTTGACAACCTGAGATCGTTAAAAGCTGGGGTCGCATGGTCGATTAATTCAGCGCTTGCGCAGGACGCAACGCACGACGCAGTGGTATCGCATGCTGCAGCACTTCACATTGGTGATGCTTCCTAAAACAAGCCAGACGACCGACATTTTTTGCTGTTACTTTTGCTATCTTCGTTTTCCTTGTTGAGACACCATGTTATGTCACTTCACCGTTTTTAAATTTATCATGTTTTCTCATTTGAGTTGTCATGATATTAGGAGATAATTTCTGGAATCAACATTGGCAAATTCTTGACAAGTGCGCTCAAGGTATTTTCTGAGGCCAGTGGTTGAATTACCACATGGCCTGCTCAAACAGACGCTATTCTCGTGTGTAATTTGCCATACCCCTGAATGCGTCGATATACTTCCTCATTTCAACAAAGTGGCAGAAAATATGACAGCATTCAGAGTCCATAGTTTGAACTTGAACCGCCAAGACCGAATATAGAAACCACAGCTGGTAGTTGAATTGCCAGAGTGTCTTTTGTGCGTACATTGGCAGCTTTGCTTACAGAAATGGTAGTAATGAATCTATGTGGCATACCCCTTGTATACTTGGGGACACCTTTCTGTGGCAATGAAGGGAAAGCTACAGAGACGGAGCTACAGCAGATGTAGTCAGTCCTCCGCGAAGTAGTCCAGCACGACTAGCTTTCCGAATACCCACAGTGTTCGAATAATACCACTGCACATAATTTGCTGCGTCAGCTTACACAGCTATTTGTGAGGGAAATTCTACACAAGCTCCTTCGGCGAGTCGTCCTAATGGCGGGGGGGGGGGGGGGGGCGATGAGCGCTCACCTAAAACCGATGACGCCATTTTGACTGTGAGGTACACCTCAAATATGCGACGTTTTCAGACGTGCAAAAACGTGAAATGAGACTTCATGAAGCAAAACAAACTTTAATATATCTTTGGTTCGTGCAGCGTCTTTTTATAAATAGCATCACGTAGGAAGTATGCTTTTTTTATTATCTTCACGCGGAAAACACGGACCCATTTGTGGGACTATATTCATCAGCGGTGGCACACGCCCACTTTGGTTCCGTAGCCTTTCCTTCATTGTCACATGCCCCGCCGCAGTGGTTTAGTGGCTGAGGTACTCGGCTGCTGGCCTGCAGGTCGTGGGATCAAATCCCGGCTGCTGTGGCTGCACTCTCGATGGAGGCGAAAATGCTGCAGGCCCGTGTGCTCAGATTTGGGTGCAGGTTAAAGAACCCCAGCTGGTCGAAATTTCCGGAGTCCTCCACTATCTCTCATAATCATATGGCGGTTTTGGGACGTTAAACCCCAGATCTCAATCAGTCAATCCTTTCATTGCCACAGAAAGCTGTCCCCTTGTATAGTACATGCAGCGGTGGTGTTACTGGCCTACCATCGTTTCTGCGGCGGGGCTGCTCGACGAGAACACACGACAAACAAGCGGGAGGCGCCGGTGATAGGTCGTTTTTAATCTCATTTCCCTCCCCGAGTGTTGCTCGGCGTGCTTGTGTTGTCACAGCTGCCGCCCTCTCGACGTCCACTCCAGTCGCGTACCGGCTTTTCCGAGTAAAAGAGATTTCACGCGCCGACAATGGGACTCTGCGGCTTCTCTTCACTCTTAGTGTTCGCCGATGGAAAAGGGGGGGAGGGGGGGAGGTCCGTTTCACAATGGGATCAGCCCAACGACCATAGTCTGAACCACAGACCGTTGAATGTGTGAGGTTCGAGTAGGGGGGCATTTATTAAATCAGTTTTATTCACCGTGAAGCTTATTAAGTGGCTGTTTTCAAGGATGAAGCCGATAGAATGAGAATAAAAAGCAGGGATGGGAATGAGACGGATGTCCGGTTTGCTACCCTGCACTGGGGAAAGGATAAAGGAGTAGATAAAGATAGATAGATAGATAGATAGATAGATAGATAGATAGATAGATAGATAGATAGATAGATAGATAGATAGATAGATAGATAGATAGATAGATAGCAATGTCATCATTGCCATGCACGCCATAGACACGCACGACCGTATTCCGATACTGATATATACTCACAGGCCTTTCTAGTATTTTAATGTTTCGTTCTTTTTCCGCAAGGGTTCGTCTTTCTGTTGCCCGTACGGACGAATGAGGAGCCGGCGAACACATCCTAAGTACATTTGACAATAATTAAAAAAAGGAAGTGTGTAAGTTGTAACCATGCTTAATTTGACCTGTGATGCGACGAATGAACATTAAACTTTTTTTTCATGAAAACTGGAGATTGAGTGATATATCATGCTGCTAGAGTTCCCGATTATGTTTGTGCGGTGTTTGCGAGATATACAGCGGTAGGGATGGGAAACACGTTATTGCAATCCAATTTTCTCTCGTGTAGTTCCTCTGTGTAGTTTTCTCTTGTGTAGTCTAAATGAGTACTCTTTGTTGGTTTAACTTTCTTTCTTTTCAATATCTGTCCCACTTTCTGTCTTCCTTGGCGCTGCAGGAGTCGCGCCTTTCTGGTGTATGCGTGAGTGCTTTCTGACGCACGAAGCTGCAAAGAGTGAATAGAAAGAGTAAAACAAATGAACGGGAAGGATTGATGAATATGAGCATGGTGGTGAGAATTAGTGGCGTTTTTCTTTTACAAAACGTTTGTCGGCGCAAATACGGTTTGTCTATAAGCTATTTTTGCTGTAAGCTTAAGTTTGTTGTGTTTGTGCGGGCGCACAAGAGTGTCAGAGCGATGTCTGCAGTTTCTGGGCCATCCTGTTCACGCCCTAAATGTGTATTCAGCCACATGATCGATGTTTGACGGGCAATGTGGACTGTAAACATCTCACGCGGAGCTTGCGAGCTTTCTGGTTTATAGTGTCACGTGGTGAATCCTACAACCTTGTCACAAGCGACTACAATTTTCGAATCGTCCGCGGGCCCCATCTTCCAAGAAAGGGCGCTTTTGTGTTGGGAGGACGACATCCGGCTACTAACGACCCAGCGTGGCGCCGCCTCGTCTTCCCTGCACCTGTACCGAAAGGGGCACGTGCGGTCTGAAAAAAGGAAATTACCTTCCTATGGGACGGGAGCACGTGTACGCCCCTGAAAAAGTTTGGACTGCATCGGAATAGGCAGTTGACGTACAGCCAGCAAGAAGTGCGGTCGTCGGTGTCGCGAGTCTCGCGTAGGCGGCGAGCATGGAGTGACCCGTGCAACGTATTGAGACGGCTGCAATTCCGGGCACCCTCGTCGTCTACCAAGCCGGCGAGATCATCAGCGGCACCCGTCAACTCCCCTACGTGTACCGAGAGCTGGCCTGGTCCGTATTGAACTTTTTATTGTGACTTTTTTTAAACTGTTAATTTATTTTAACCAGCCTTTTTTTTAAATATTCGTAGTTGTGTGCGCTGCATCGCACTTAGAAATTCAAAAGCGCCACCATGATCATTCAGTAATTACTTCCTTGAATCCCTCTTTTCTGATTTCCATCTTGTCGTTATTTTATTAACATTCCGCGTATTTGTCTTTGTTTGTACCTCTTGTGGTGTTCTTTTAGAGCATAGTTTGTTTTCATCGCGTATCAGTTTTCTTCCTCTGTTATGTTTGTTAACACCTGCGTTTGCCCTTGTTTTATTAAATACTTGTTTGTGTGTAATCAAATCTCCGTGTCAGCTCTATGAGTGCGTCGGTCAGGCCCACATATCACTACACGTGCAACCCCGCACGGGTCGACCGACCTGCAAATAAATATGAAATGTACCACTTCGAGGCCTTTCAGGCGTCGCAGGCCGAAGCGTAAAGTGGAAGCCTGCGAGTCTGCCGCACGTCGATGTTGGATCGGCGGGCCCTCACCCGAAGTGTGTGACAAACCTTTATATGTCTTTTCAACCTGCCTACAACGTTTTTGCGCTACAGTTTATAGAATTTTCAACGCTCTAGTACCCTCTATTTCCTTCTTGAAAGAGTGTAGTCCTCCAATTTTAGGTACATCCTGTCACTACAGCACTCTCCCATTAACTTCGTGCAGTACCTATAGTTTATAATATATCCATGGTACTTGCGATTATGAGTGTGAAGGTCGTGCTGTAAATACTTAAGGTCACACTAAGGAAGAGAGTGACGTCAAAATAAGTTTGGAGAAATATTTCAGATTGAAAGACCTTATTGCAAATAAGGCGTTACTTAAATATAGGGAATGAAATTTAGTATTCCTTCATTCATCTTTGCGTGCCGAAGCGGCGCCAGCGTGTCGGTGTGTATCGACAATAACATTTGTGGTCAGGTAGTTAGTAATGCATGGTTTAGATCTATACCATCATAAAGGCAACAAGAAACCAAGATGGCGAAGTGTCGTCTGCTCTATGTCACCTTGATTTCAAGGCTGAAGCACCCCGCTGGTCGGCGTGTCATGTCGTCGTCATTGTCTTGACTTGTCGTCGGCATGCTCAATGTCAATTCATAAATGAGTACGCACCACAAAAATGACGTAAGTCCCACTACTCTTCACCAGACCAGGTATACTCGTCGTTGCTGCGCTGAACCATTATGCTTGGCTTAGCAGGGGTGTCAGAATCCCCGACTAAATTTACCAAGGCGCCTAGGTTTCTCTTCTAAAACCAGAGACACAGAAGTGCAACACTATGGTTGGGTCATCTATCTGAGACAACGCTTCCTATAAGTTGTTAGTGGACCGGTGGCGATTAAACGCGTGAAGAGTAAATATTTCGCTGTGGGAAACGTTGGCGCACACTGCATACTTAGGCCTTCCCCAGGCTTCAAGTTAGCAGAGCTGAAACACCCTTCGCTGTATGCCCCTTCGCCAGAAATGTTTACGCTTGCACTGACGTACTTATGGACTACGAAGAGACAGCTTTTCATTTGGCTGCATTATCGTGTACTTGGTCTGTGGTGTTTGCAGTCTTGCGAAGTACTTGTTCGTAACGGTTCACATATCTTTCACTGATGAGGGCGTCCTCGGTTGTAGTGAAGCCGCAGATAGCCGCACTGTCACTTGAGCGCTGTTAACGTTCATGCAAATAGGAACACGCTTCCGGCACGTCGAGGACGTGCAAAAGCAAACGCGGCCTTTCATGCAGTACTAAGAAATGACACTTAACACTTAGTTCCTCAATACTTGAAGATAACCCTGTGATAAGCTCGACGCCAATGCAACTGCATGGTTAACTTCCCTGCCATCTCCCTTTTTTCTGCTAGCTTCCTTTCTTGCTTAACGTTCATAAAACTTGACCAATTTAAAGTAAGGTGTTTACGGCAGAGCTGCTAGGCTACAGGTTTGCCGTGTGTTGTAGATCGGAATTCGTCGACATAGTTGGTTGGTTGGTTGGTTGGCAGGATGGTTGATTGGACCCAAGAGGAGTGCCTCCACCCTCCACGAGGAATCGGCCGTGCGCGCGTCGGGGGGGGGGGGGTCGAAAAAAATAGGGGGGGGGATGCCTACTTTTTTACGTAAACAAAAAAGATTAGTTGTGCTAAAAGCCTATTATGAATCGTTAAAGAGAAAAAAATTAATGAAAAAAAAAGATTGCCTGATCCCACGTACCTGGGGATCGACGTTATGCGAAGCATGTGGAGGGAAGAGGACCGTGTTGCAATTATTTCGTTGAGCGACACGTCATGAAATGACGCCTAATACATGTACAAATGTTGCACGAACAGACATATGTTGAAAAGTTGCAGATGTTTTATATAACCAATTGTTTGCACTTGCAACGATGTCAACTGGAGTATGCGTAATAGCAACGCCAAAAGCTGATATGAAGCGCTGATGCTCGCGAAGATGCTGGCCCTGGACACTGCTACATAAATCAACTTCAGCGCATGGGACCTAACCACAAAGGACGTTAACCCGACGTGACGGCTGTATCAAAGGAGTACATATAACATGTTAATAAAATTGGGTAGGCAGCACTGCAACCATTATTGGCATTTCACGAAGATTAGCGTCTGTTTAAAAAGTAGTTCCGAGGCCTGGCGTAGCTCTGTGGTAGAATGTTTGACTTCCACGCCGAATGCATGGGTTCGGTTTCTGCTGGGACACTGAAATTTATTATTTGCACGTCCGGGGGTCAACGCTGCCTTTGTCAGGTTTTTCTTAACACTGACATTTATTCTATGCCTTCGTCAAGTCGACACTACCGATGTCGGGTATTGCTTAACGCACACGCGTTGAAATTGCCCACGTGTGTTCTCGTCGTTCCTGGCTAGATACTAAGTGTCAATCACCTGTGGCTCATACCGCATACCAGGGGCACACCCGCCCATGGGTATGTGCCACTGTCTGGCGGGAAGTGTTTGACGACGTACGCGATGGGATTGCGAGATTAGATAGATAGATAGATAGATAGATAGATAGATAGATAGATAGATAGATAGATAGATAGATAGATAGATAGATAGATAGATAGATAGATAGATAGATAGATAGATAGATAGATAGATAGATAGATACGCTGAAAGTCGCCGAAGTTCACTAAGAAATGCTTCGCATTTAATAATAAAAGTTCTACTAAAAATACATAATCGTGAAACGGTATACGCACTCTCTTCATCATCTTCTTTCTCGCTCCCAGAACATGGGCGCCGACTAGTCCGATGGAATGAATCTGATGGGCAAGAGAACGAGTGCAGGAGGAGAGAAAGAGATAAAAAAAAAAAAAACATTAGAGAGAAGTTTTTGGCATGCTTTTTTTTACGAGACATTCGTATGCGAGGTAACCATAACTAGGGCAATCTTGTTTTCGCACTGACCTTGATACTGTACACTTCACTTGGACGAAATTCGAACCCGAGATCCCATGATTCGAAGGCGAGTGCCTTAGCAACTCGGCTATATCGACACGCTAGCAGTGCATAGCACTTCACTGTATAATAGTATAGGAAAGAGTGGGAAGGAAAATCGAGTCTGAAGAGAAGAGATGTGAGTATGAGCAGGAGAGAAGAAGGATGGGAGAGAGTAAAGCATAACATAAATAGAGAAAGAAAGTAGAAGACATCGAAAAATAAATAAATAAAGAAAGAATGAAAGAGAGAAAGAAAGAAGGTAAGCACTAGCTAGGAACTGCAGTGAACCAACCTTGTGGGACTTTGTTTAAGTTCCGTTAATTTGTTTAAAATATACAAATGATAAAAGATTTTGCCTGTCAAAGACTTAAAATACGATCTAGCTCATACCGTTGATATCCTTCACAACCATAAACTAGCTCAAGCGCGAACTTAAAGATGGTGTCACCACCCGTATCTTTTTTCCTACATCTTTTTACAATTACGAGTATTATGTATCAGAAAAGTCACCACAGAAAAATCGTTTAGCAATACGGATCAGCTCTTTTTTTTTTATT